>NC_137981.1:16516181-17116181 GCF_963924665.1 Micromys minutus
TGTATGCACACTTCAAATAAAGTAACCAGCTAAATAGATCATCATCATCATCATCATCATCATCATCATCATCATCATCATCATCATCATCATCAACCCCAAAGGGGTGCCACATGCCTCTCCTCCAGTAGCTATTGTTTTGTTTGTGGTCCCTTTGACCCCGTTGACAGTTCCCTAAGCTGTCCCACAGGACTGCTCCACTACTCCTAAATCAGACCCCACTTTTGGGTCTTGTACCTCCTGACTAACTCTACGCTTCCTTATTGCTGGTTTCGGGGAAAGGCTGGCGGCAGCGAGCGCCTCGTCACTCCACCGGTGTGTGGTGTGTAGCGAGTCATCTTATGAGATCAGCATTTAAATTAAGTTCAGCAGCTTGGCCTGTAAAAAAGCCAAGTGGAGCCTTACTCTCAGGCTAGTTTTCTTCTACCTCTGCTGTTTGAGATACAGACGGGGCAGCCCTGGGAAGTAGAGATGTGCCCTGACTTCCTTGTTCTAACCTAGGTAGTTGGTGCCATTTAAGGGGCAACGCATGACATCTTTCACCCATTTGCCCATCCCATAAACATGCTGTGATCTTAGACACCATGCTAGAGATGGGCATACTGCTCTCTTCTCCGGATGTACACACAGTGTGTGGAGAGTGAGACAGCCAACTCCTTCACAGTACCAGGGGACCAGAAATTGACAGGAAATTCCCTTCCCCCAGCAGTGGCATCCATGGAAGGAGTTCTCAGATGAACTGTGTGAGCTCTGGACCGAGATGGTGATCTTGATGTCCCTGTCGGACCAGTGCAGTAAACACTCCCTAGCCCCGTGGATGGCTTTCATCTTGCTGTGGGTGAGTGACATTCTAAAACATGAAGATGACATTTACCGCCTGGGGAGTTATGTCTCGGGAGAGGGACTAATGAATGCAGAGGCTGGGAACCGGCACCTCGCCCTTCCCCACACAGCATCCCAAACCTCCACGCAGATATTCATGTTTTTCAGTTCTACGTAAGTCGTTCAGGTGATGCATCTTTAAAAATAGAGGGACTGGCTCATGGCCCTACTGGCATCCTCTCCATCCCAGATGCTCCTAACCACTGAGACATCTTCCCAGCCTGAGACCTGGTAGATTCTCCAACACTGAGACAGAAAGAAAAGGACAACTATTAATTTCCCAGCTCCACTCTGGGTCGCCCTATGTAAAACTGCATGGTTCCTATCTTCTAGAACACCATCGACTGCTTATTTTTCACGGTTGATCTGTTTCTACCAGATGTAATAATAGCCAAGAGAGCAAGGATGTAAATGTATGTAAATATCTACATATATGTACAAAAAGAGAGAAAGCCTAATGGATCTCATCAGACTCACTGCCTTAGTTACTTTTCTGTAGCTGAGCTAAGGCACTAGGACCAAGGCAACTTACAGAAGACAGAGCGGATTGTGGGCTTACAGTTCCAGGGCATTAGACCATGGCCATCATGGTGGGGAGGATGGCAGCAGGCCAGCAGGCAGGCACGGTGCTGGAGCAGTAGTTAGGAGCTCACATCCTGACCCATACGCACAAGGCAGAGATGATGGAGGCAGAGAGAGAAAGAGCTGGGAATGGCATGGGCTTTTGAAACCTCGAAGCTCAGAGTGACACACCTCCTAATCCTTCCCCAACAGTTCCATCTAACTGGGGACCACATATTCAAAATCTATAGGGGCCATTTTTCTTCAAACCACCATACGTGTCTTCCTAAAAACAACACCCCAGACTAAGCAAGTGATCAGCACATATGGTGCTTTTTTGGTTTCTGGGTCCAATCGCAACAAACACATACTTCCTCCCCCCCAAGAACCTCCACCCCCTCCCCCCCACACACATACACACACACACAACACACACAGTTAAACATTTCCATACACACACTAGTACACACACATCACAGTATCACATAATACATACATTCACACACATATCACATACATTTACAGTCACACATACATATATATACATATATATATATATATATATTTATACAACCACACATTCTCACATATAAATACAATACCCTACATTCATACAAATTCTCCCACATAAACATTTTCACACATATACACATTCAACCCCATATACTTATAGCCACACACACACATGCACACTTATACAGTCACACACACACATGTTCTCACACCCATACACACACACATTTAGACATGCATATATGCACATTACTTCCACACGTATGTTCACTCACACACTTGAGATAAAAGGCTCATATTAGAGCAAAACTAAATCAAATGATGGTTTCTAGCCCCACACCAATTCAGCAGATTTTCTAAGATGGATGAAGACAGTTTTTCCTATTGCCCCAATGTCTGGAACCACATAGTTTACTAAGGTCTCATCCACTGATTCTCCATGTAGAAATCGATGGGTGGTTTTTCTGTTTTGTTTGTCTTAACATCTGGTCTTTCGAAGACTCAGCAGAGTCTGGAAACTATCACCACACTCTGCAGAAGCCCAGAGCTTTAGCGATGTGAATGCCAAGTCAACCCAAGATTCCACATAGGAACAAGCTGTGCTGACACAGGCACTCGGTACCGAGAGGAATAAACTCTGTTCGCTTGTTATTCTATGTCTCTACCATAACCTTTCTCCAATTTACATATCTATTAATGGAGTAGGAAAAAATAGCTGTTCACAGACGTGTGGAGAGGACTGATTACAAAGGTAGACAATGGACAATACTGTGGGTGGCACTGAATGTTTCCAAATTAATCAAAGGATGTGAAATGCTGGTGCCACCATTGAATGTTACCAAAGAGCCCATGAGTGTCTAATGAGAACAGATGCAGGGCCTGCCTTACCAATGTCTTACTTGACAGTGAAGTCTCTTCCTCCCTCCAGGCACCCAAACACACTGTTCCTCGGGTCCCTCCCTTTCTGTTCTTTCCTCCTCTGCCCTCCCCACATTCAAAGGCTCCTTACCAGACCTTATCTAGGAACAGTGAGACAAAGGATTTTCTCATATACATGATTAAAGGGGTATGCTGCCTGTCAGAGCAAGAGCGAGAAGGACAGGTGAGGGGACCTAGCATAAACCAAAGCAGAACCCGTGCAAGGCGAGGAGGAAGGGACAGACCACAGAAGACAGTCTTGAGAGCACTGTGTGGAACTGGGTGGAGAGGAAGCTGGTCAGAAAGAGGGATAAGGGCTTCCCCAGGTGGGCAGCACTTGCAATGGGGTCTTCCATAGACAGTGTGATTTAAATGAGTAGGAAGGGATCATTTATCCTAGAGGGGAGGAGGCAGTTCTGGGGTGAGGCTGGAGGATTCTCACTAATCTCTGCTCCCTTCTGTTTTCTTTACTTAGAAGAGGTTAAAGGCAGAGATGTGAAGGGGCTCTTACCGCTGATGGTCCTGATGGTGGCTGTCTTCTTGCTGCTTCTGTTCTGGGAGAACGAGGTGAATGAGGATGCTGTGCTGACGGCTTTAGAACATCTGCATGTAGACTATCCTCAGAATACTGCACCCCTGAGGTACTGCAACCGTATGATTCTCCAGAGGATCATCAAGGAACCTGACCACACGTGCAGAAAGGTGCATGTCTTCATTCATGAGAGGCCTCAGAAGATCAACAGGATCTGCACTTCCTCTAAGAAGATGACTTGCCCAAACTATTCTGACATTTTCTGCTTCCAGAGTGAGACGAAATTCAGGATGACAGTTTGTCAGCTCATTGATGGCACCAAATATCCTGCCTGCAGGTACCAGATTTCTCCAAAAGAGGGGTTTGTTCTTGTTACGTGTGATGACTTAGGGCCAGTTAATTTCCAGGGATATGTCGAATAACTTGCCACCAGGACTGAGAGTGGGAACTTCTCAGGTGTTCCTCGAGCTGCTCTGGTTAACCCGAACGGTGGATACGGTGTGATGCCGGGAATGGAAGCGGTAGGTGATTAGTCCTTCCATCGCTGCTGAGACACAATCACTGGTTCCGTATCAATAAAGACATCTTTGCTGAATTAAACCTCAGGCTCCACATGTGTTTTAAATTTTTGTGCCTCGTCTTTGAGTCATTTGATGGAATTAATAGGAATCTGAGGTCAGACTACAGTTGGAGAGCCAGGGTCACTTAGGAGTGACACTCAAAGGGCCACCAACCAAGCACCGAACACAAAACAGTATAGATAAACATTAAGCCAACATTCTAAAATATGAAACGATAGCACAAATCCCTTTTGTGTAAAATATCTATATCTCAAAGATCCAGTATGATAGGGCAGGGTTGGAATGAGTCAGGTCATATTAACATTACCAGCAGAGAAACAGGTCATGGGGTTTAAAATGTGGATTTTGTGCATGAATGATTACATGGCATGGATTTTTGGATTATGATTTTATGTATTCTTTAATAATCTCATATTATGTATTTTTGCTTCTTTAAGAGAGGATCTTACTTTGTGGCTCTGAATGGACTGAAACTCACTATGTAAATCAGGCTGGCCTTGAACTCACAGAGATCTGCCCACCTCTGCCTCTTAAGGACTGGGCTTAAAAGCCTATGACACATGACTGACTCATACAATATGTCTTGGCCATATTCATTCCCTTTGGCCCAATTTCCTTCTGACCTCCCTCCCAGCCCCTTAACTGGGATCTGATACAAAGTGGCCAGCCAATATGTAATAACTAAAAAAGGGATATCAGCCTGAGACTGGGCAAACATGGGAGGGGCTGGAGGCGGGGGAGGAAGGAGAAAAGTGACAAAATTCTGTTTTAATTAAAAATAAAGTTAAAATATCAGCTTCATGTTCTTCCATTCTCTTAAAAACAAACCCAAACCAAACCACGGTGTCCCATTTGTGTTGGTCAACTACTGCTGAGCGTGAGGTCTGCCCTGAGGTATGGCTGCCACACCCGGTGGGGAGGCTGGGGTGTGACTTTGTCTCCACTTCCCCTGGAATTTATTTGTTTTGCTTTAGTGTATGTGTGACATTTATGTAGTGCCCATGGAGGTGAGAAGGGACATCTAGCTCCCTAAAATTGGAGTAATGGGTGGTTGTAAGTTCTGGGACCTGAACCTTGCTCTCTGCAAGAGCCATAAGTACTCTTAACCTCTGAGCCATCTCTCCAGCCTTCGGTGTGTTTATTTTAAAGAAAGAGCAACAGGGCTTACCTCTCACGGACTTTCTCCTTTAAGATGTTTTTGAATGTATTGAGAAGCTCATACACACACGCACCGTGTTTCCACCGCTCCCAGTTCTCTCTGCTCCAGCTTCTCGGCCCACACTCACTCATTCACACTTCGTATGTTTCCCCTTTTCCTTCTCAACTCAGAGCCATGTGCCTGTGTCCCACAGTTTGATCTGTGTCACTCTGAGTTTAGAACTAACCATCAGAGCCTGAACCTGTGGACTGCCCAGGTCAGCAGTAAGTGGTAGGGTCCATGGGTCCTTTTCCCTTCCGTAGCTGACAGTTAGGAGCCTGGCTTCTGTGGACTCAGCACTGGGATGCCCAGCTGCCGTAAGTTTAGGATTGTCATAGACACATTGTGCACAGACGCCATTTTGGCAGTTTCTCTCCCTACCCCATGGCTTGTATACTCTTCCGGCCTCCTCTGCCACAATGCTGTGTGAGTATTGAGAGGTGATATAAACCTCTTGCCTGGGATGAACAAACACTCTTTATTCTCAGCCTCTGCGGCAGCTCTAGGTGTTTGCATTCGCCTTTCTTCACCACAAGAAGTGAAGCCTTATTTAAGGCTGAGATAGCCTTTGTCTGTAGGTGTAAGCAAAGATATTTAGAGGATGGTTTGATGCTGTGTCAACTTGGCTAAGAGGCCAGATTAGGTTCTCCTTGGAAGTCTAAGACCTTTTTAGTTGTGGTTTACAGTATTAGACAAGCCCCAAATCTAATTAGGAAGCAGTGGTTACACCTAACATACCCATAAGAGTCAGGCCACCATTGCAGCCAAGCTACTACATCTTGCACGGCAGGTTGGTGTTACATTTCACATCTGTGAGCTCATCCTTACCTTTACCCCACAGCATCCTACACAGAACTATGTGTGGCCTTGAGAGCCAGCCATCAGGAAAGAATTTTCCAATGAGTTCCGGCTCCATTTCCCTACAACTTTCATCCATGTTTGAGCTGTCCTAGAGCAGTGGGGTGGGTAGCCGAGAGGAATGGCAAAGCCTGCATTTTGGGGGTCACTTCTGGGGTCTTAAAAACCTTACTAAAGTTAGATTATACAGTTGGCACTGCATTTGTTCCTGTTTGCCAGATCCTCCTAGTCTCAAAAGCAAAGGAGATTGGAAGGCACCTGACTGTCAGAGACCTTCTCATAAAGACTGTGGAGAGACGTAGAACTGCAGACTCCCTCATCTCTTACTTCTTGCTGTTAAATTCAACATGGGTTCAGCCTTTTCTCTTGCTTCTTGCTGTTAAATTCAACGCGTAGCCACCCCATGTTCAGCTGTGAATGTGGTAACCTACAGATGGAGGGGACAGGAAGGCAAATAGAGCCTCCTAATTCTGGAAAAGTCATCAGGTCTCGATAATTAGTTTCCTGTTAGTATTTTTCTAGCAATTAGCTTTTCCGTCTCTAAAACTATGATAACCTTTGTGGGTTTCCCCAAATCTGTTAGCCTATAGTTTTATTTCTAAGCAGTGCAGGAAGTAGCTTTGCTTAAGGAAAGGCTTAAGCCAGAAAAATAATAAGACATACAGCTGATGGACAAGCAGGGGCCAGTTTATGGGGTCATTAATTCTGAGTGATGTAGTCTGAGGCTTGTATGTGGGAAGCAGGACTCAGTGAGTGGGCTGGAGCAGGGTGAACGTTTAGCGAGCTTGTTCCGTCCTGATCTTCTCAGTTGAGAGACTTCGTTGTTGCACCAGCAAGTTGGGCTTAACTCAGGGTCATATCAAAAGAGGAGGTGCATCTCTGTGGGCTGCTAGTTCTGTCTTTCCAAGGTTTCCAGGGAAGGGGGGCAACTGTCCCAAGTGAAACCCAATTCACAGCTTGTAAGTCAGAACCTGTCTCCTGGCTTCTCCAGATGAATATTATAATTTTAATCTCTGTTGGAACCCCGTCGCCGTTGCCTCGGGAAGTTTTGAGTCTCTCCAGTGAGCAGAGTGCTCAGTGTCTGAACAGAAAGGGAGCAGCAGCAGGTGCGGTGGGAAGGGGGTTACTGGGGGTGGTCTCAGTCAGAAGCGCCCAGAGCAGCCCTTGCTGCTGCTTTCTTGCCCCTTCCCTAAATGTTACTGTCTTTCCCCTTATGCCTTTTTATGTCTCTTCCTCCCTCTAACTTTTTTTGTCCTCCTTAAAGACAACTCTTGAGTATAAATGACATTGATCTAGGAATCCATTTCATAGCATTTTCATTCAGTGGAGATCAAAGCCCACTTCAGATCAACTGTGATGTTGAGACATCTTTACTTTGGGGTGTGCATATATTTAATGAACACCTAATAATTTGCAATCAAGCATCATAGCTTATGTTGGGATCTCAACAATGTTCTTCCGCATTGCCTTCCTAGTTCCCCAAGTCTCTTCACCAAGTGGAGTCAATGGCAAAGGATGTAGAGGTTCCAGAAAAATAACTAAGTCATTCACAGATTCTTCCTGTGTTCGATATCTGCCACGTCAATGCCCAGGGCACAGTTCCAATGCATGTAGACGGAGCCCGTGGTTACCCACCAGTTGTCAGTATCATGGTACATACCTTCCATTTGGTGTTCAGGACGCTGAGGCAGGAGACTCAGTTCTGAGTTTCAGAGCAGCTTGGGCAATTTAGCAAGTTCTAGGTCATCTTATTTGAAATAGTGAGATCCTGTCTTTGAAGAAAAGTGAAGGCCAGGAATGTGACTCAGGGCTTAAGGGCACACACTGAGGCTTTCTCAGAGCCCCTGATGAGTCCCTAATGCCCCTGCCAGAGAGCTTACAATCCTCTATAAGTCTAGACCTAGGAAAGCTGATGTTCTCTTCTGACCTCTCAGGGTTCTTGCATTCACAATTATGCACACACACACACACACACACACACACACACACACACACACACAAACAGCAAAAATAACCTTTTAAGAAGTAAGTTATAAGAGATTCACAGAAATGAGAAATTCTGTAGATGTAAGTAAGAAGACAATGTGTCAAAGAAAAAGATGCAATCTGGGTTTGGCTTTGGGGGCTTTCGAGAAGAAGAAAAAGAAAGCCCCTAAGTGAGGGAGATGGGGGTCAGGAGAGATGGCTCAGGGGTGAAAGGCACTTGTTGAGTTTGGCTCTTTGTGTTCACACCAAATGGCTCATAATCACATGTAACTTCAGCATCAAGGGATCTGACATTCTTTTCTGGCCTCTGTGGGCACCCATGCACACATGACGTACACAGACACACAGACATGAATACAAAATAAAATCTGGGGGAAAAAAGGAGAGAGGGAGGCTTCTGGTGTATTTAGACAAGGAAGGGTCACCCTGACTGATCTGGGCATCTTTGTTTAGCATAATCATGAGAGGAGCTGGGATGAGGATGAGAAGGGGTTTGGCTTGTCGCCATCAGGGGCCAGCTTCCTCTGTCCCCAGAGGCAAGGAGAGAAGTGTCAAGAATTCCAAGGAAATGTCTTTCCCATGGTGTTTTAAGAATGGGGTGGGGGCACAGAATGGGATTACAAAGGAGGTAAGGTGGCATCGAAGAATACACATGAGCAGGAGAAACTTTTAAAGGGGAGAGGAAAAGAAGGGGAAAATCATTTTAGAGTGTGGGAGAGAATTATCAACACCAGCAACCATCTTTTCTAGGACTTGCACTATGGAATGTTCGTGTAGGTCTGTGTGCAAAGCTTCATGGCAGTCGTCAGAAAGGTTGTTCAAGGATCAGGGAGTTGCCAGCCGCTGTGGGTCATACCTACCCAGACAGTGAAAAGGCCAGACACAGTGAAACAAAGAAAGATTTGCAGTTGGCTCTCAGGAAGCAAAACAGCAAAACACTTTGGGATTAAGGAAATGAATGGCAAGGAAGACTTTACAGAAGGAAGAGGAAGCAGGGTGCTTCCTGGCCCCAGGTTCAGACTACCCCCCACACACTCTGTGCATGTCCCCTTGAGTTTTCTTGGCCTCTCGATTCCTCTCCAAACCCACACACACCTCTCTACCCCTTTGTTGCCCCTCCTCCCCTCGGTTAGACCCAATAGCAGAAACCCTGAGTATGAGACACAGTTTCACTTCCAGCCCTGCAAGACGCTGGAATCTTTCTCAGCAGCATCAGCAGCCGAAGGAACTGGTAAAGAGGGATTTGTGAATGAGAATGGGTGGGAAGGAACCGAGAAGCTGAGAAAGGTTACTGGCTGTGCTTTCTTTGTTCACATGGCACCAGGTCCTGTGTAGGCAGAGAGATAGCAACAGTGAATTGTTTGGGGTGAGATGACTTTGATCTGCATTGGAGACTGTAAACCCTTTCAGCAAGAGCAGGAAAGAGAAAGATGCTTGGTCCCGGCACATTAGACTAAGCTCATGGGTTTTACATTTTGGTTTGCTGTTTTGTCTTCTGTTCAGAATGGTGAGCTAAGGTCAAATGAGACAGAGGTAATTGATTGTAATTGATTGTAGGTGGAGACTTTGGCTCCTCAGTTGACCGTCCTCTTGCTATGGCAGACTTCAATTACATCTGAAGGAGTCAGATGTTTAGTGGTTGTTACTAAAAATAGCTACCAATGCAAGAAGGAAAGCATCTCCCTTGTATTCCTCTTCCTTTTATCTTCCCTGCAGACAGGATTACTGTGCTTATGAGATGGCAGTATTTCTGCTGCTGCTTGCCCTCGGACTGCTTCTTGTAGAGCCTTCAGAAAGCAGCAAGAAGGGTATCACAGAACCGTTTTTGCAGAGAGAGATGCAACCTGCTGCAAAACAGACCCCCGAGGAATCAACAAACTCAACCCTGTCAGACAAAAGTATCAGCCTCAGCGTATCCAAGCATGTGATCCGAGCATCCACATGGCCGTCTCTTGTCTTCCCTAAGAGGAATACTATGAGAAATGGCAGGAACTGTGTAAACACCCTGAGCCTCTGGAGAAAAGATATAGATGCGAATAAGTCATGTCAGTTGGGCAATAACTTTATACTCGGCTCCACGGATGTGAGCCGCGGAATTCCCAAGGCCACCAGCAGGAAGTGCGAACAAACACCTAACCTAAGCTGCTTCGGAAGCCTAGGACTGGAGAGCACCATGTGCAAGGTCCTTTCGGGCCACCAGTGCCCCAGGTACCATGAACACAGGATAACCTCATTAAAGAGAATCCTGACAGTGCTGACAAGCCATTCTCTGATGAGCTGGTTGGTTAGTGGCTGTAAACTGTAAATCACAGGCTGTCCGTGGTCATTGTTGCTTCTTTTCTTCTGCGTCACACATCTTTGGTACAGGGTGAACACTGTACTAACCAGATGAGTGAAACAGAATAACCCAATACAGCACAAGTTAATTAAAACTTGTAGCTGGTCCTAGATCACACACTCATATTCTTCCTCTCGCTCTCACAAACTGAATTCCTTCCTAGTTTAGCTATAAAGCTGCCCCAAAGCTGAGTCTGCCCCAGGGGACAAAGGTAAGGAGAGAAACTCCAGGTCAGATAGTGAAGGAGGGGGAGGTACATCTCAGTCTTGCTCTTTCAGGGAATGTGAGCTTGTGTGTGCCCCTGAGCACACCCTGTCCTCCAGGAGATGTCTCAGCATCAACAGGTCCAGCACTGTCCAGCCTGCATTCCTATCTCTGGACGGCTGCAGAGAGGAAGCAAAGCTCTTGTCACAGTCTAGCCGCTCTAGAGCTGAGCCTGTAGAGGGCGAACTACGGGGAAATACAGAAGGCAGTGACGAGGGTCAAGTTTGTGGCAAGTTTCAAGCAGGGTTATATTTAATCTCTGTGCTTTCTCACCAGTCTTAAGCCCTCAGAGTTAACAGCGCATGAAGCACAGACAGTTACCATGTTGTTACTTGTTGTGCAAATGTGTGTGCCTGCTGGCCCTCTTATGTCTTCCCTTCATCCCAAGGCAACTTTAAAAAGAAAACATTCCTATTTGAAATAAAAGCATGCAAATGAATGCTATGTTATTCTTGCAACACATGGCTCATTATATGTTGATATTCCCGATATTTTGATACTGATACAGAATTCTCATTCTGTTGAAAATACAAGATGCTGACAGTTAATCAATATAGTACCATTAATACTATAATTAATTAACAATAATTAATTATGTTACAATAATTATAGTGATTAATAATTAATATATACTAATATAATATACAATAATTATTATAGTGATTAATTATAGTGATTAATAATTAATAATTATTTATGTTGTGATTAATTATAATTATAGATATTACATAGTATTGTTAATAATCAGTAATGACTGTAACCACATTTAACATTCCCGGACTTTCGAGCTGGATTCTCTTGTCAGTGTAGCAGCTGCTTAAACGGTTCACAGTTACTTTGTTAAGTAACTGATATGTAATCAGAGCTCAGTTAGCATGTGGTATTAGGAGGAAATTGGTTTAGGGAGATGCCTGGGTCCTGACGAATAACTGAAGATACAGGTTGGACGCTGTGCTCAGTGAGTCCATTCCAGGGACACTTTCATGTGGCAGGTCTGATACTGCACTCACGGTCACTGTCCAAGAAGAATCGGTTTTCCATAAACTCAACTTGCGTTTTCCTCCTTGACTGCTCAGGATTCTCTTCCCAGAGATTAGTCATGCCAGCACTTAAGATGGCTTCTCCCACATCAACCAATGCAATCAACATAATCCCCACAGGCCCAATCAGAGACCATCCCCCAAGCGAGTCAGTGAACAGTTACACATCTAGTCATGTCTCCATCCAGACAGAATGTGTGACCACATGTGCCGCCTGAAGTTTGGTGCACCGTGAAGACTTTGCTTTGTGGTGTCTTGCAGGGCTGTCCCAGAAAGGGGTTGTACTGCTGCCGCTGTCCACTCCGGGTGGTGTCAGCATAACGAGCAGACCAGGCCCAGGTTTCTCTTCCTCTGTCCACTGGTGACAGCACTCACCCTCTGAGGCGCACTATGCGTCTACCACGGTTATGGCTTCTGCTACCAAGTGCGCATGCGCTCAGAGAACCCATCCCTTTTTTTTTTTTTTTTTTTTTTTCCCTCTGAACCACCTCACTGGTCCCAGTAATGTGGATTTCAGACTCTGGTCCTCCAGAACCGTAAGAAAATCAATTTATTGTTTGTTTTTCAACACAGGGTTCCTCTGTGTAGCCCTGGCTATCCTGGCGATCTCTCTGTAGACCAGGCTGGCTTCTAACTCAGAGCTTTGCTCGCTTCTGCCTCCTGAGTCCCCGCATTAAAGGCTCGTGCTACCACAACCTGGCCCAGTGTACGGTGTATGGTGTTTTAAGGCAACACATTTGTGGAAATCTGTTACAGTAGTCGTAGAAACTAATAGAAAGGTTTGGGGAAATAATTTAAAGGTTTTACAGTAAATATGTGAAAAGAAGTAATGTTTGTACATTAATCTCACAGTACAGACACATTAGGTTCAAGGAGAGAAAGGTTGTGGGTAAACTCATTTTCTTCTTTTTCACCTGGCGACCAGCACGTAGGATGCTGCTGCCGACATTTAGGGAGAGCCTTCTGCTCTCAGTTAAAATCATCGGGATGAGATAGCTTTGTATTCCCAGCTTTAGGTTTAAGTGACAGGTCATATACATCCGGCATCTGATGGTTGTTTATGCCATAATACTTGTCAGAGACCTTCCCTGGCTCGTTCTCTTGTGTGTGTCATGAGAGGGTTCTCTACAACAGATGCGAATCAATGTATGCATACTGCACATTCATTTTTACACGAATTATGAAACATTAACTTTCATAAAAAGTCAATACCTGATATCACACACCCAATCCAGTGCATATGTATGGGGTGGGTACTTGTGCGTGTGTACACACCTGTGAATGGTAGAGGTTTGGGCGAGTTTCTCCATCTTTCTCCTTAATTTTGATATTTCTTACTGTGTGACAGTTTCATATCTTTATTGTCGTGTGCCTAATGTCTCGCCAGCAAGAATGACTCGAGGCAACAGGATTCTTCTGTGAACAACCTTTATTGTACAGTTCTCTTGAGCAGGGGACCCCGAGGAAGAAAAGTGCACTGCTTATATATGCCCAGGAGACTTGTGTCACTACCTGATTGGTGCGCCCTCCAGTATCTCATTAGCATGCCCCGAGAGCGGGCTGTGACGTGCGTGGTACATGCGCACTACGTCCCTCGGGCTGGACAACAGCTCTGTTTGCTGAATCATCGGCAGGAAGCCGGTGCCATCTTTGGGTGTAGCACAAACGGCTACCAACACTTTATATGATGAATCTTAGTGGTTTTCAAGGCTTTCCCCTCTCATCGCTCTTCCTCTTTTGCTGGATAACTTCTTATCAACAAGTCCCCTTCCACTTTCAGGCCTTCTTTTGGCACATGGTCTAGCCCCACCTCTGAATCTCTCCTTAGGCTAGACTGGCTGACCAGAGAGTCCCTGGGCTCTGCCTGTCTCCAGCCCCACAACTGGGGTTGCAGGGCAAACACCCCACGCCCAGCTTCGTATGTGGTTTCTGGGGATTTGAACCCATACTGTCTGGCTCACACTGCAAGACTTCACTTGCTGAACCCATTCTCTGCCCTTGCTCATTAGTTCCTGCTTATTGTGATATTGTTTTGAATAGTTTCCCGAACATTGCCAAATCAGGTTGTTCAAAAACTCTTTACTTTTAAAATGATAACAAAGTCATAGGAGGCTATAAAGTTGTACCACTGTTTTTCATTCTTTCTCCTTTTCCCACAGAAACAGTTTAAAACCTTCAGCATAAAATCAAATAATTCTGTTGAGCAGCTACAGGCTTTAAACAGATTTCATTACGTTTTGTGTGAAGTCAAGTTTATTGTATGTTGCATGGATTCATGTGTGCATGTTTATACATGGCATGTGCATACATATGTATGTGTTTGTGTGGTGTGAACATGCACATGTGGAGTGTGCATGTAGAGTATGCATGCATGCATATAGGTGTGTATGTATGTGGCATGTGATTTATGTGTGTTTGTGTGGTATGTGCATGTGTCTCTGTGTTTGTGTGTGTATATTGGTATATATGTATGTGTACTGTGATGTGTGTGTGCACATGTAGTGTGTGCACTTAGTGTGTGCATGAACATAAGTACATGTGATATGTGCATACATGTGTTTGCTTGTGTGGTGTGCATGCATGTGTGTATGTGTGGTGCCTGCATGTATGTGTGCATTTGTGGTGTGTGCACCTATGTGTGTATATGTCTGTCTGTATGTGTGTGCATGTGTGTAGTGTGTTTATGCATGTGTGTGATATTTTATGTATAGGTGTGTGCATGTGTATCATGTACATGTGTGTATGTGCACACTTGTTCCATTAGTGCTGAAGAACTTCCTCATGCTGGACTAGTCTGTTCTCTCTCCCTATTTTTGTAATTTTGAGATAATATGACATCTGACTCATACAGTTATATAAAACATTTTCTTTTAAAATAACTATTTTAAGGTTATTATTTTCATGTATTTGTAGGAAATAATCCAAAATAATCTCAGTACCTTCAATTCAGTTTTATCAATGATAACATGATGCAAATTTGCAATACTTCATGAAAACACAGGTATTTACTTGAATACAGCCAAGAACATGCCAAACATTATTGAAATAAAATATTTTCATAACTATAAATATATCTCATGCTGTTTTTATGTAGACAAAACCTGTCTCCTTTGTTTCATTAGCTGTATTGTTACTTTCAAGTTACACACACACACACACACACATACACACATGTGTATACACACATAAACATATAAACACATTCACACACATATATGCATGGGCACACACATAACCACACACATATATGCACATGTGCAGACACAAGTGGCACATACATACACACAAATGTATATACATATATAAACACATATAGTCTGCCTTTTCTCTAAATTGAGAAGTAAATAATACACTGTGTGCACGGTTGTGAGCTGATGCTGGTCTTGAGTTCTCCTCTTGCTGTCCGTTGGCTGTGAGAATACTTGCTGGTGGTGCCCTTTGCTTTGATGTGATGTTATGTATCCAGAGGTCTGATTCCATCCTTGAATGTGGAATATCCTCTACCACCATAAGTTCCTTGATGCCTATGGCTTACGTAGTAAGGGTATTTCTTACCTCAAATTATGAAAAAGATTTAGTTTTGTCCTGAAAACAACAATTTTTACCTTTGAAAATTACTTTACTTCCTAAAGCTATATAAGCTGAGGAATCCATATGGCATCTTGTCTGAGCTCTCGCGTGTGTGTACAGTTTGTGTAAGTATATCTGTGTCTGTTTGGGTTGTATGTATGTGCTGTGTGAGACACAGAGATTTATAGTATTTTGTCTTCTACTATCTATTATTTAAAAATAAAACCCAAATTTGTCAGAATTTTAACCTTACACATTACGTATTTCATCTTCTTTTCATCTCTGACTTTAGCGGGGGAAGAAAATGTAACTGGAGGTTGAGTTGGGTGTCTACAGTGTCCAGGACACTGACTCGCAGGAAAAATGTTCCTACTTATCACAGTCTTTTAAAATGTTATATAGCCTTATACCTTAAAGAGCTAAACAAGGGCTGGGGAGATGGCTCAGAGGTTGAGAGCACCGACTGCTCTTCCAGAGGTCCTGAGTTCAATTCCCAGCAACCACATGGTGGCTCACAACCATCTATAATGAGATCAGGTGCCCTCTTCTGGTGTGTCTGAAGTCAGTGAAATGTACATACATATATAAGATAAAATAAATAAATCTTAAAAAAGAAATTAGTAAGAAAGAATTCATTCATAAATAACACTTTACTAAGACCTCCTTTTCTCTTATGTAATCTACATTTTCACTGAATAAGATGGGGAGGTAAGGAAAAGATGGTGAGATGGGGCTGATAAAATGGCTCAGAGGGTGAGGGTCCTCTTTGTCAAGCCTGAAGACCTCTCTTCAATTCCCAGAATCTACATGATGGAAAGAGAGCAGCAACTCCCACAAGTCACCCTCTGACCTCCACATGTCACCATGGGTCACATGCACCCATATTTCCCGACATACACAATTGAAGTGTAGCAATGATTACAGACCATGAGGCTGACGGAGTTCAGTGTTCTGATTTCTCCACCCACACAATGCCCATGGCCCTCACCGGTTTGCTGTTCAGTAGGAGCAGCTCTTCTGCCTACAACTGAAGTTCTGCTGGGATTTTCATCGCAGTTTTGCTTTTATTTCCTCAAGAAAAGTATGGTTGACTAGTCAGAAATCACCGATTTACTCAAGTGACAGAGGCAAGACCAATCAGAAGAGTCGATGGGGAGGGCTGCACAGTGGGAACACCGTGACCCTAGAAGAGGGCACAAAGGTGGCAGTGCCCGGCCCTGCCATTCCACAGAGCACCCACAGAGGAACACATTTGATCTACAAAGAAGTGGAGAGAAGACGGTAGCAAGAGCCTGGTGAAGGGTTTTAACTCTCTCCTCCTGTGCCCCTGGGACATCCCTCCTCTGTGAGTCAGTACAGGCCCTTTGGGTATAAGATAATGTGCTGAGGATTTCACTTCCAGTTACCTAGACTCTCCAAGCCCTGTCCTGTAGAAGCAGAGATTTCTTTACTGTGCGTCTCTAAAATACCATAGTGTGATGGATGTGTGAAGATTGGAATGCAGTCTACTCCAAGAAAATGTAGTTCCATGAATGTTAAATACCTATTTAATAATAGTTACTGAACTACAATTATTAGAGTTGACATGCGTAAATGTTACCATTCCAAATGTCAGACTCAGTTTAATATTTCCCATACCGATAGACTCTCAAATTTCCAAAGTTTTCCACTTATGTAAATGGCTGTGCCCCCCATACCTATTACTATGATTCTTTGTTAAATTATTCATTTGAAAGTTCAGGTATTAAAAACTTGCTTACAAGAGACATATGACCTTTAACCATTTTGTCTGTCACCTCTTTCTTAAAAGTAGCCTGATTATTTTTCTCCTGATCAAAAACTCATGGCTGCATAATAAATTGCATCCTAACCAGCACTGGATTTGCAAGTTCTAGAAACTCTAATGTGATAAATATTTTGAAGGCCATTTTCTTAGTAGATTCTCAGTAGGTAAGTAGATAGTTCCAGACTCTAGTTGATCACGTGTGTTGATTTGCTTACTCTTGCTCAAGATGCTGCAGAGGTTGTGTGTTCTCAACTTTGAGTTGAGCTCTCTGGCTGTTAGTGTGATGTTGATGGAGGTATAGGGAGGTATATGAACATGTCCCGATGAAATGACCACTCAACACCACCAGTCTGAAATATGTCTTTTCTTCCTCCCTCTGTACCTATGTGTTCAACTTCCTAGTCTCTCCATTCCCACTGTGTGCCCCACCTTCTGACCTTCTCTACACATTCCTATTGCCTTTCATTCCCACTGTGTGCCCCACCTTCTGACCTTCTCTACACATCCCTATTGCCTTTCATTTCCCACTGTGTGCCCCACCTTCTGACCTTCTCTACACATTTCTATTGCCTTTCCTAATTAATAAGATCAGAACGCAAATCTGCAAATTTGTCACAACCATCTTCCCACCTTTTTTACACATGGGCTCGTGTTTCTGGTTTGCTATAGCTGTGATTCAAAAGTAAGAAGGTGCCAATGACAAAAGGCAAATAGAATGTCTATTCTTTGTTCCAACATCAGCAATATATGGGAAGTCTTTGTCATAGCTTATGGTCTACCCTCATTGTGGGTGTCACCTGCCCACTCTACAACCCTCTCCCACCCTTTGACTAATTTCCTTTCCACCTCCCCTTCCTCCCACCTCCCCTCACTTCTTCCCACTCTCCTTCCCTAGCTCTGTCTCTTTCTTTCACATTTCACTCCTTTATCTGCTACTCCATACTAACACACTTATTTTAGAGTCAACATTAGGGACATCTTCACATAAATTCTGCAATCTCAAGTCTAACAGTTTTTCAGTGTGCTACATACTCGGAGTGCCAAACTGTGAGAGTTAGCATATGTGGTCTCTGTGTGGAAATAGAAAGAAACTTTTCACCCTAATAGAATGTCTCTGCTCATGTCCAATTTTTGCTTCCACAGGCAAAAAGAAAAAATGAAGTCTCTGGTCATCAAATGCGTCTGGCTTGTGCCATTGCTGCTGCTGCTGCCGCTGCCACTGAAGCTGCAGGAAAACTATTGGGATTACAGGGAATATGAACTAGAGCCAGAGCTTCGTGACTTGTTTAGGGAACTTGAGAGTACAGGGCCTACCAAACCGCCTACCAGAAAAAGAATCATAGAAATGATCACTGTTGGAGAGCGTCCTTTGTCTGAGGACTACTGCGGCTCTGAGCTCAGGACTAAACAGATTCACTATAAAGGGCACTGCTACCCAGAGCACTACATTGTAGAAGTGTCCTATGAAGAGCTAACGAAAGCCTGTTACGGTGAACGGGTGCAGTGTAAAAATGGCGTTAAATTTTGCAGAAAAGGCATGAATCTAGTAAATGGAGTGTGGTGTGTTTTAGAAAGTGGGAACATGATGGTAAACTGTACATACAGAACCACCCTCATGACCGGTTATCCAGTTGTCACTTGTCGATGGGATGAAGACACCCAAGAATTTATTCCTAACCATATACATAATATCTCGCTACCCGATTAGCAGGAAAGCATTGTACAACAAATATGTCTCTCCTCACCCCCAACATTCTAGATTTCTCTGAGCAGTTACATGTGGGCGTAGCTCACCCTTTAGAGACTGATGCTATTAATCAAAACCGAGAATGGCAGTTTTGGTCCATTCACTCTGATCATCACCTCCCTCCTTTCCTGACCCCAAAGCACTGAATGTCGGCATGGGCTATGATCACAGAACTCTAACAGGTGTTTTCATAACGGTCACAGAATGAGCCATGACAGTT
This sequence comes from Micromys minutus, assembly GCF_963924665.1. NCBI lineage: Eukaryota > Metazoa > Chordata > Mammalia > Rodentia > Muridae > Micromys > Micromys minutus. The sequence goes on from NC_137981.1 coordinate 16,535,176, forward strand.
AGTCTCCAGCAAACAGATGACAAGCATGGAGAGTGCGAGTTTGGGTTAATGCCTTTAGCACTTTGGAAGCTAAGCAGATGTTCCTACGTTTGGGACTTGTCTGTGGTACCAGGCAAAACCCAGACATAACCAAACAAACAAATAATCATGCTTCGGAATAGCTGTCTGAAGAGCAACTGAATTTTCATGTGATTTTTCTGGTTCGGCAGGAAAAGATAAAGTGCTTCCATCTGTGACTGACTCTGGGGGTACCCGTGGGGGTTTCTAGGGCCGGATGGCTTTTAATAAACAACATCTTCTCTCAGACTTGAATGCAGCACATCTTTCCAGTGTTGCGTTTATGTGTAGTTCACTTACATTTAACACACTATATGGTACCATGAAGGAGGAAATCCAGGAAATGATAAATCAAGATAAAAGACTTCATTTACTACATAGGAAAGCCAACTCCCCGGAGCTCTTTTCAGTGGCCAATATGTGTGAAAAGCCTCACACCTTGCTGGAGCTCAGACACAGTCTTTACAGAAATATACCCATTCATTGGTAAATTGAGGCACAGGAAAACCTTGCTTTCCAAAGCCCTAACTGGGGGGGGGGGGGGAGATTGACTGTGCTGCTAAATAAAGGTCCTCATAAGTATTTTGAACCTTTGTGACACCCTTACACTACAACACAGTCTTGACAGTGAGCTGCAAAAATCCTACACATGGCTGGCTTGTTACATGCTGTGAGCCATTTCTCCTGGGTCACGACGACATCATGGAGTCTTTGAGTTTTTCAGTGTGTACACAATCAGATAGTATAGCACTGCTGAAGCATGAAGAGCCATGTAGCGTGCACTCCAGAACTGCCAGTCTTACCCAAACACCTATAAACATGGAGCCAGGATCGGTGGTGCACGCCTTTAGCCCCAGCCCAGGAGGCAGAGGCAGAGTGATTTCTGTAAGTCAGATGCCAGCCTCATCTACATAGCAGGGAGGATGGTCTCAAGGAATCAGAGGCTAGCCTGGTCTACATAGCAAGCTTCACAACAGCTAGGACTACACAGAGACTCCTGTCTCAAAAAAGAAAAGGAAAAAGAAGTAAAGTGATGGTTTTGTGAATTTTTCTTCTTACCTTGTACAGTATGAGACATTCTGGAGTTTGTCTCAATTCACTGGATGCTCTATTAAAGCCTGTTGTGCTTGGAATGTGTTCTACAGCTCTTCCCAATGCAATAATATTAGAGAGCTGGGGTCTTAATGATTGCTGTGTAATGAAGGACCATTTCTCCTAGGTAGCATTAAGGCTGCTGTAAAGGAAGCTTCATGTAGGGTCCAGCTCCCACTCTCTTCTCCTGAGCACAAAGTCCTCCCTAGGTGCTGGAGAACAGATGTAAGACTTCCCAACTTTCAGAACTGTGAAAACCATATTTCTTATAAATTATGAAGATATTAAAAAAAACTTGATTCCTTATTTGTCTGTTTGCTTTTAATTTATTTAGTGTTTGTGTGAACATGTGTATGGAAGTCAAAGGAAAACTTTCAGGAGTTGGTTCTCTGTGTCCAGTATATGGGTCTTGGAGATTAACATCAATCTCTCAGCCCTGACATTTTAGTTGGTTGAGTCATCTCACAAGTATGGCCTGTGTTATCTTGTTATGGTAACACAGCAGTAATGATGATGAAACTGCATTACAATATTCACTTTTATTGAGAAAGAGTTCATAAAGTTCACGCTCCGATTTCCATTAGTAATACCATTCTAAACATAGAATTTTACTACTTTTATTAATTTTGACAATTAATTATATGCATAAAATGTATTGGTGTCATATTTACCCCATAGCTTTCTGTCTTGGTGAGGGTTTTACTGCTGTGAACAGACCATGACCAAGGCAACTCTTGTAAAAACAACATTTAACTAGGGCTAGCTTATAGATTCAGGGGTTCAGTCCATTATCAAGGCAGGAACATGGCAGCACCCAGGCAGGCATGGTGCAGGAGGAGCTGAGAGTTCTACATCTTCATCTTAAGGCTGCTAGCAGAAGACTGACTTCTAGGCAGCTAGGATGAGGGTCTTAAAGTCCACACTCATAAGGTCACACCCAATCCAAAAAGGCTACACCCACTCCAACAAGGCCACACCCACTCCAACAAGGCCACACCCACTCCAATAAGGCAACACCTTCTAATCATGCCTTTCCTGGGGCCAAGCACATACAAACCATCAATCACACTTTTCTTTACCCCCTTCTGTTTTAGTTAGTTTCCATGGAGGAAAGAAATGGTTGATGCTTACTGTTTGAGAGCCTACACCTCATCTACAAGTATGAGGGAGGGAGAGCGAGTATGAGCTAACTGGGAATATCATGAGCTTTGGAAACTAAAAAGCCCACACCCCGTCAAACATCTTCTTTAGCAAGTCCACATGTCCTATAATATTTCCATCAATTGGAGACCACCTATTCAAAGGTATGAACCTGTAGGGGTCATTTTCACTTAAACCATCAGACCCTCCCATCTCTACTGACCTTTTATTTTCTCCCACGCTCATGTCTGGCATGTGCCACACTGAGCTTCACTGAGGTGGCTTATGTGAGCAGGAGCAGGAGGCTATTTACAGGATCACAGGCAACTTACCAGCAGCCAGTGTTACACTCCAGAAAGTGAGCGTTCCCCCTCCAGCTTCCATTAACTGTGAAAGCCTCCTCAGAGAGAAATGGAGCCTCCTATATCCTTCTCCTTCTATGACAAAATGTTGAAGGGTCCAATCTAGTGCCATAGATGCTCCATGTTCATAAACATAACACCCACATCCTATACAGAAGATAATATGTATATTTTTTGTAGATATGAGGAAAATCACAAACAGAGGCATCTGGGAGAGTCTAGACTGAACCAGGTCATGAGAAGAGAAGGGAGCAAAAGAGAAAGAGAAAAGAACCAGGAGCCAGAGGTCACCAGGAAACCAAGAGCACCAGGAGACCAAGTGTCCAAAATGGCTGAAGTTATGTAAGAATCAGAGCCTAGGTGAAGGGAAACCCAGCCCTGTCCATGAGCTTAGGTTAGGGGACAAGGTGAGACGTGCTGAGGAGCCAAGACCCTGTAAGCCAGCCATCTTGGAAGTTCACCATCTTCATTGCTTAGTCATGGCCTCTCTTCCCACCTATCTGCTTATCACTGAACCTGTGTAACTTCTAGTCCCTCACACTGAAGAGACAAATGTAAATAATGGGGACTGAGATATTTAGGTTGTAGAGGGGACAAGAGTTTCTTTTGGAATTTGACTGGGGGCGGAGCATTCGTGATACATCTGGCAAAGAACCCAAGTCTGAACTTTGTTATGAAGATCAGAGTGAAGCTGAGTTCAAAGGTCATGGACTATGGACATTTGAAGGCAGCATTACATCTAGACACGGTTGCTGCTCACTGTTGTTCCTCAGATAGGCAGCGAAAGTGTGGTGGTTTGAATAAGTATGGTCCCCATTGGAGTAGAAATGTCTAGTTCTTTGGACAGTCAGTTATGTCAAATGATGTTTTGCTGGGGCACACAGGCGAAAGGCCGTCTTGCTAAAGCAGACACGTGACAGACTGTTTTCCTGAAGCAGACGCAGGTAAAAGGATGTTTGACACAGCAGACACTTGAAAGGACACTTGATGAAGGAGTATTAATATGATCCACAGACACTGGGAAACTAGCCCTGAGCCTTAGCTTGGTTTGCTCTACCTCGATAGTCTTTGCTAATAACTTACATGTATTGGTTCACTTTACTTAAGGTTGCTGAGCTCACCTTTAATAACACTGCCATTGAGATTAACTTGCCCAAGAACTGTTCATGATGTTCCCGCAGCAACTTGCAGCTTCCATGAGTGGCCTTACCTCAGACCAGCTGGCAAGCCTGGCGGTTTCTTCAGGATTCAACTACAGTTGTCTGGTGTCTGCTTGCTGAACGGACTGGGCTGTAGCTGCTAGTTCATGCTTGGTGTCTGCTTGCTGAAAGGACTGTTCTGCAACTGCTAAGTCATATTTGGTGTTTGCTAAGGGACTGAAGTATTGCCAAAGAAGATCAAGCTTGCCCCCAGAGAACTGTTGCTGAACAGGTCGACTTCCACCATATCCTAATAACTTTTCTCTTCCACTACATCTGCTGGGTGGTGGGCTAGAGGAGAATTTGAACTCTTATTAAAAATGGGTTGCAAAAAATTTATGCCTACACTCCATAGACTCATGTGTATAAATACTTGGTGCTATTGGGAGTTGTGGCCTTCTTGGAGGAAGTGTGTCACAACTGGAGAGTGGCTTCAAGGTCTCCTATTCTAAAGCTTCTGCTCAGTGTGGAATCCCAGCCCTCTTCTGCTGCCTGAGGATCAAGATGTAGAACTTTTGGTTTCTCCAGCACCATTTCTGCCTGCACATCGCCATGCTTCTGAAACTGTAAGCCAGCACCAGTTAAATCTTTTCCCTTGTAAGTTGCCTTGGTCATGGTGTCTCTTCACTGCATTAAAGAAAGAGAGCAGAAAGATGTAGAAAGTATGAAGTTTGTTGGGGCTGGAGGTGAAACTGAGATTAAAGTTAAGGATAAGGCAGTACGCAAACAATGTCACCATCACTGTTAAAGATCTATATGACTGGGCTGGAGAGATGGCTCAGCGGTTAAGAGCAATGACTGGTCTTCCAGAGGTCCTCAGTTCAATTCCCAGCAACCACATGGTGGCTCACAACCATCTGTAATGGGATCCCATGCCCTCTTCTGCTGTCTGAAGATAGCAACAGTGTCCTTACATACATAAAATAAATAAATAAATCTTTTTTTAAAAAAAGATCTATATGATTAGGAGCAATCATGCACTTCTGCTGGACCAAAAAAAACACTGTACTTTAAAAAGTGAAGATCACGTTCTTTGGAGGTTCCAGTTAGTTAAAATGCAAACATATTTGCAAAGCTTTTATCTGAAAATTGAGTGCTTGAACGAAGAGATCCCCTAATGCATCCTCCAAGGCAGCCTAGGGAAATATCAGGTTCAGAAGTAATGGCACAGAGATGCCACTGTGGGAGTGATCTGAGGATCCACATTAGCACTCAGGTTGGCAACTGGCCTAGTGAGCTTCCTTTTGCTGTAAGAGGACAGTAACTGAAAGCAACTTAGGGCACATACCTACATAGAGTCAGAAAATTCCTGCATGTAAAATAATTTTTAAAAATTAAGAAAAGAGGGTAAGTTGAGTATTAGAAAATGTTGGACTTTGTGCTTTTGAGTAGTATTGAAACTAAAACCATGGGGACTTTTGAAGTTTGGCTGAATGAATGTTGTATTATGAGGTAGGCATGACTCTCTGGTGGCCAGGGTGGAATGTTACAGTTTAAACGTAAAATGTCTTCACAAGCTCATCTGCTTGAACACTTGCTCTCTAGATAACTGGCACCATGTTGGTGGTTGTAGAACTTTTTAAGGTGTGGCCTAACAAGTGGTTAAATATGGTAAAGACTGAGTCCTCAAAGATGTTGCTTTCTGCTTCCCCAGGATGAGAGGCAGTTAGGAGTCCCTGGTGCACACATCTGCCACTCTAGAGCCATCTGCCACCACACCTTCCCCACCATGATGGACTATAAGCCCCTCAAACCACAAGTCAAAATAAACCATTTCTCTCTTGAGTTGATTCCTTTTCCAAGTTGGCTCATTTGGATGAGAGAAGTAAGTAGTCCAGCAAGGAAAACCCAGTTTGATCCTGGCAGATCCTTCATGGAATACTCTGCTTTAGTTCAGTTCTCTGATGTTTCGTTGACTGTTTTTATATATACATTCATCAGATATATTGGCATATCCGCTTATTTTCTTACAGTGCCCTTCTTTGGCTTCAGCATTAGAATTGTATTGGAATTCTTCAATTGTTTTGTAAAAGTTTGAGAATATGAAATTCATTCTTGCCTAAATGCTTGGTAGAATTTATCCTATAAAGTTCTCAGGTCCTGGCTTTTTGTTTCTTGTTGGGGGGATTTTATTACGTTTTCTCTTTTTCAGTCTTCTTCTTTTCTTCAAATGAATCAATACTTTCCCCCCAATAGAAGTATTTTATTTTGGCCAGAGATGTCTTCAGTTGTGCTTATGGTCCAGGATCTCGCTTCTCTAGCTGGGTAACTTAGGTCTTACTCATCATCCTGGTTCAGTATTTCTTTTGCAAACATACACGCTTTTCAGTTAGTTCTTGATATCCTTCTTGTAATCTGTTTAGGTTTGCTGAATGAACCTTGCTGAATACGGAACAACTTCAATATGATCTCCTCCAAGGATTAATTCTTTCTTCTGTGCTTGAGAAACAGAACTGGTAGCACTCACCACATTTAATTCCAATAGATATATTTTAACCTTAAAAATATCAGATTTCAACCTGATATCATTCTCCTTAATAACCAGGATGATGGGAAGAAAGCATTCACAGAGCTCTCCTGTTAAGAGAAACTCAGTGTAATGCCCAAGGTTGATGGGGAAGTGAGTCTGCATAGAGCTGTCAAAGTGGCTTATAGAAGAAATGTTCTCTGTAGACTCATATATTAAAATGCTTAGTCATTAGGGGATGGCATTGCTTGAGAAGAATCAGGAGGCTTGTTAGAATAGGTGTGGCCTTGTAGGAGGAAGGGTGACACTGGGGGTGAGTTTTAAGGTTTCAAATACCCAAGTCAGGCTCAGCTTTTCCTGCTGCCTGAAGGTCCACTCAAAGCTCTGAGTGCCTTCAAAAAGAAACAGTAGAGAGCACACACCAGCCTAACAGCACACCTGAAAACTCCAGAACGCAAAGCAGCAAATACGCCCAAGAGTGGTAGATGGCAAAAAATAATCAAACTCAGGACCAAAATCAACCAAATAGAAACAAAAAGAATATACAAAAAAAAATCAACAAAACCAGGAGCTGATTCTTTGAAAAAATATCGACTAGATAGATAAACCCTTAGCCAGACTAACCGGAGGGCACAAGGACAGAGTCTAAATTAACAAAATCAGAAATGAAAAGGGAGACATAACAACAGAAACTGAGGAAATTAAAAAAAAATCAGATCCTATTTTACAAAAGCCTATACTTAACAAAGTAAATGGACAATTTTCTAGACAGATACCAGGTACCAAAGTTAAATCGGGATTAGATAAAACATCTAAACAGTTCCATAACCCCTAAAGAAATAGAAGCCTTCATTAAAACTCTCCCAACCAATAAAAGCCCAGGACTAGATGGATTTAGTGCAGAATTTTAAATACTCTTGAAACTATTCCACAAAATAGAAACAGAAGGAACACTACCCAATTCATTTTATGAAGCCACAATTACACTTATACCTAAACCACACAGAGGCCCAACAAAGAAAGAAAGCTTTAGACTAATCTCCCTTATGAACATTGATGCAAAAATGCTCAATAAAATTCTCACAAACAGAATACGAGAACACATCAAAACGATTATCCATCATGATCAAGTAGGCTTCATCCTAGGGATGCAGGGATGGTTCAAAATATGGAAATCCCCTATATAAATAAATTCAAAGATAAAAACCACATGATTATCTCATTAAGTGCTGATAAAGCATCTGACAAAATTTCCTGCTGCCTGAAGACCCACTTATGTTAAAAGTCTTGGAAAGATCAGAAATCCAAGGCTCATACCTAAACATAGTAAAAGCAATATACAGCAAATCAGTAGCCAACATCAAACTAAATGAAAAGAAACATGAAGCAATCCCTCTAAAACCAGGAACTAAATAAGGCTGCCCACTCTCCCCCTACCTATTCAGTATTGTACTTGGAGTCATAGACAGGGTAATTAGACAACAAAAAGAGGTCAAAGAGATACAAATTGGAAAGGAAAAAGTCAAAATATCACTATTTGCAGATGATATGATAGTATATTTAAGTGACCCCAAAAATTCCATCAGAGACCTTCTGAAGCTAATAAACAACTTCAGCAAAGTGGGTGGATATAAAATTAACTCAAAAAAATCAGTAACTTTTTTCTACTTAAAAGATAAACAGGCTGAAAAAGAAATTAGGGAAATGATACCCTCCAAAATAGTCACAAACAATATAAAATACGTTGGTGTGACTCTAACCAAGCAAGTGAAAGATCTGTATGACAAGAACTTCAAGTCTTTGAAGAATGAATTGAAGAAGATCTCAGAAGTTGGAAAGATCTCCCATGCTCATGGATTAGCAGAATTAGTATAGTAAAAATGGCCATCTTGCCAAAAGCAATTTACAGATTCAATGCAATCTCTATTAAAATTCCAACTCAATTCTTCATAGAGTTGGAAAGAGCAGTTTGAAAATTAATTTGGAATAACAAAAATCCCAGAATAGCAAAAACTATTCTCAACAATAAAAGAACTTCTGGGGGGAGCACCATGCCTGACCTCAAGCTGTATTACAGAGCAATCGTGATAAAAACTGTGTGGTGTTGGTACACTGACAGGAAGGTAGATCAATGGAACAGAAGACTCAGAAATGAACCCACACACCTATGGTCACTTGGTCTTTGACAAAGGAGCTAAAACCATCCAGCAGAAAAGGACATCATTTTTAACAAATGGTGCTGGTCCAACTGGCGGTCAGCATGTAGAAGAACGCAAATCAATCCATTCTTATTGGCCTGTACATGAGATTATGTCTCAATAAATTAATTAATTTAATTAAGTAATAAAATATTAAAGACAGACCATTCTGGTGGATTATATTTATAATTTCCCATATACTTGAGAGACTGAGGAGGATCATGGTAAGTCTGAGGTCAGCCTGCTGAGTTTCAGGCTCATCTTAGCTGCATAGTTAGATCCCGTCTCAAAATAAATTAAAACCAGAAAAAAGATACAAACTTTTCTCATATATTTGAGATACAAAGAACATGGCTTTTAAAAATAGCCAACAAAGAAATAGCTCATCATTCACTTGTTATTTTTGGGACAGTCTTTGATCTGCACTGACTTTGAGAGTGACTATCACCCTCCTGATTTTACAGCTGGAAGATTACAAAATCTGGTAAACACTATAAGTTCCCCTTAAGAGATCAAAGCAGGTATCTCAGCACAGAGTTCTCCGGGAGTGCCTCATGTCACATCAAAAGAATAAATAAGCGGTATCCAATATAAGGTTTTCAACTTGAGAATATCTGCCCCCTAATGCCAAGTCTCCAGAAGACTTACATGGTTTCTAAGCATGCTTTTGTACATCCTCAGAGAACAAGGGTGCTCACAACGTCAACACAGGAGCATGCTTATCCACTCCCGTTTCAAAAGCAGCAAACATTTAGACCACCAGTGTCTCGGAGTCTCTTTTCCTGTTTTTACTGAAATACATTGGTTTTACATAGGTTGAATTGAGCTGCAACTTTACTAAATATTTTGGTATTTCAGGATGGGCATTTATCAATTGAAATCAAGCTATTTTAGGTTTTTCTCCTATTTCACATTCTGTTTTCAGTAATTACCACTTAGTGACATTCTAAGAATTCAGATGAATAAATGACAAATCTTTAAGTCTTTATATTTATATTCTGATGTGTCAGTTTTTTCCCCCACACATGCTCCAGCAGGTTTACTTCAGTTTTAATAGGTTGTTGAAGATTTTACAAGAGATATATTTGTGAAAACCTATTCTAACCTAGATATTGTGGGACATCTAACTATAATTTAATTTTAGATAAATGGCCACTGAATGTCTATTCAAAGCTCACTTGCAGAATGCCTGTTCCCCACAGTTTAGGGAAGACTGCAGTGATCAAATGAGCTAGGTGTAGATCTTAGACTATGACATGGTAGCCTTCCTCCATGGCTAAGGTGTGGAAAGAGTGGTCTGGATTCGAGCGTGGGCTCCAGCATCCATCACAAGCTGTGCTCAGCCCATTGAACAGACAGTGCTAGTAAAAGCAGAGTACATAGATGAACTCATTGTAACTACACAGAGAAGATGAACAGATAGAGAGATAAGGTAACCTACATGTCCATCTTCAGAACTGTGACATGGCATTAGGGTAAACAGAAAAGAAACGATTTGCATAACCAAGCAGTTCTGGTCCTAATGTGTCCCAATTGTCCTCATCACACCGCCTCTAGCCTCTCTTAAAGTATGGTATAAATTATCAGAACAGGGTGAACTCTTTCTCAGAGACCAGCTCTTCCTTGAGGTAGCATCAGACTCCAGACTTTTTCTTTTTCTAGCACGAGGCTTTCATGGAAACTCCAATTTCTTGGGGCCCATTGACTCGGATGTCTGATAAGAAGTCTGGTAGCTGAAGGCAGGGGGACACTTGGTTTTTTTTAGACGCTTTTCTTTTGTTCCAGCACAGTTGCATCACAGTACACATTTCTGCTCCTTAACCTTTTATTATCTCCTACAATAAATATACAGCCAAGTGCTCAAACTACAACACTGAATTTTCAAACAAGTGCACATCAAGGTTACTAATACCTCACCTGTGGGAAGTCTTTTTCCTAGGACTTTTGAGACAATTTGGAGTGATAAAAATTCAACAAGCTAATGAAGACCTTAGACAGGTAACTCTGTAAGTAGCTTCTGTAAAAACTATAGTGAATCTAACTGAGGCTGTGCCCAAAATATAGTGTCTTAAATATGTAAAGAATTTGAAGTATCTTCTTTGCAGAGATAAAAGACTCTGAAGACTGAATCAGAAAACTTAGAAATGATGAACACATTTAAGAATGTACTAGGACACAAAAGTAAAATACAAAACCGAAAGCGTCCCTAAATACTAGTAACAAACATGCTGAGGAAAACCAGAGGGAAAGTTCCACTTGAAAGACCTTCAAAAAAAATACCTAAGAATGTAAGAAGGGAAGACCTCTACAACACATTTTAGAAAATACCAAAGAAAGCAATTGAAAAAGACACTAGTAGACGGAAAGACTTATTATGCTCATGGTTTGCAGAATTAACATAATGAATATTCATGTGTTGCTAGAAAAATGTATAGATTCAGTGCAATTCTGTCCAAAATTCCAATACTTTTCACAAAACTAGGAAAAGGAATCTTAAAACTCATATAGAAATTTTTAAAAAGGCCTCTATTATCAAGGCAATCCTGAGCAGAAAGCAATGCCAGAGCTATCAGAATACCTGACTTCAGCTTATATACAAGATCCACAGTAGCAAAAACTGAGTGAAGTAATCTAAGCCAAGAGAGACAAGTGTTGCATACCCTGTTTCATGTGTTCCTCCAACTTCGAATTCCGGAGTCCCAGTAAAGACCAGGAGGCTAGAAAGAACTATTACAAGGAGAAGAGAAAATGGAGTCCTTCAGAGAATGGGGATATTCGAACCCACATGGTGTGAAGGTAGACTGGGAACACTGGGGCTGAGAAAGCTTGTGTGACATTAGGGTGTGAGGACAGGAGGGCAAAGGTGAGGGGGGAAAGTTACCAACACTGAACATGTAGGGAATGTCCAATGAACAATTACTATATTTTAAGTCAATTTAAAACCATACTTTTAAGTGGTAGTATACACCATTAATTCCAGTGCTCTCTCTGAAGTCGAGGTCAGTAAGGTCTACAGTGTGAGTAGTAGAACCATCAAGACTACACAGCGGTGCCATGTCACAAAACAAACACAAAACAAAGATGCAGACCAAGCAAAAACATAATTTTTAAAAAAGAGTTTGGGGGCTAGAGAAATAGTACAGTGACTAATAACACTAATTGCTCTTCAAGAGGTCCCAAGTTCAAGTCCCAGAGCCCACATGATAGTTCACAATGGTCTGTAACTGCAGTTCCAAAGGAGACAGCATCCTCTTTTGGTTTCCCTGGATACCAGGCATGATTGTGGTGCATACCCGTATGTTGAGTCTTGCTTGGCTATGTGTAAGGGACCCTAGAACAGAGCTGGAAGAAAATAGGTCTCCACAAGTGTCAGTGGTTGCTGTGGCAAAAGGCTTGCTTGTATAATAATGAACATATTTTCATGGTCCTCCTTGGAGGAATGTCCTCCCGGTTAACATTAATGACCCATGATAATGAGGAACAGCAGGAGTCCAGGATTTGATGGTGTGTCTAGGCCCTTAAGCAGAACTGTAAACACTGGGACCTTCAGGACAGTCCTTAAAGCTGTGAAAAGAACACTAAAAAGTGGCATTCAACATATATATCTTCACAAGTACATAAAACATAAGGATGCAATATGAATTATATAAGGAGCATCACAGATCTGAAGAACACAAGCAGCGGTACTATAAACCAACGTGTCAGAAAGATGCTAAGGAGAGATATAACTCATGGAGGGGCAATCACAGGAGGCTCCCCTTACTTACAGGGGTAGGCGTACTCTTGAGTTCAGAGTCAGCCTGGGACAGTGCAAGTTAGGTCCAACAGCAGCAGAAGTGCTCATTTCACCAGCTAGCTTACTGTTGTGCTTAACAGAGGCAGGCAGAACCTTGAACCTCTTCGCAATGTTAAAAAATAAAAGTGTGTGCCATCCCTCCTTAGAATCAAGGTGTTTGGGGTCAGGGGATGATGATTCATGGGACAATCAAAAGGGAACCTGGGGTAAAACTGAATTAATATGTAAATTAAAACTGGGCTTTGGATGTTCAAGAGATGAACCTTCCAGAGAATTTTTAGAATGGCAAGCGGAAACTGCTTGGAGAAATGTCTCAAGCAGACCACAGAGAAACTTGGAAAGCTGCCTCAAGCAGAATACAGGGTTACTAAATGGCAATCCCTGGACCAGATGAGGAGTGCCTCCCTGTGAACGTTAGCCACAGAGGCCCAGAAACACCCAAAGTACCACAGGGTATCTTCAACATATTACAGTTTTCCAATGCTCGTTGGACATAGATCTTAAGATCCTGTTGCTGAAGGCACCATGTTTGGAATGCTAAGAGACTGAAATCAATGGCCGTTTCTTCCCTGCTTTCTACGCTTTCATAATTTGAGAAGGTCCTATGCAAGCTGTCGGTAGTGAAAAGTCATCAGCCGTCCTTCCTAGTTGTAGAACCCACAGTCTATAATAGTGACCTGCCTGGGAAGCTCCGTCCATTGATACAGTAATGGCATGACTACGTGTGTGATAACCAATCTCTTTCTAATTGAATTTGAGGCCAGTCGCCTAGAAGGGAATTCAGGTCTGGTACTGTAAGCTTGGTCAAGAACACATGATTGGGGAATCATAGGCTCTTGGGAAGAATTTACTACTGTTTTTCTAAAGAGATACAGTGTTGAGCTGCCCTCTAAACTCATATGTGTACACTATAGATTAGTGCTGATCTCAGCTCTTGCCCGGGAACCAGTTTTTACAGTTGGACAGTGGGCAGGTGTCTACTAAATTAATGAACTGAATAATAAAGTCTGTAAATGAAGATCTGCCAAGTGAGATCCTGCCAACAAAATAAGCAACAATTTCAAAACCTACCTTTGCTGGTCATAGTGGTACATCTCTTTAATTCTAGTAGTTGGGAAGCAGAGGCAGGCAGACTTCCGAATTTCAGACCACCATAGTGATACCCTGTCTCCAAAAAAAAAAAAAAAGTAAGTTAAATCTTGAAGACTAAGTACAATGAACTTAACATTTTTGCTCTAACCAACCAATTTCCCATCTTTAAAATTATAGTCAACTTGTGAAATTTTGAAGAAAATAATTTTAATGAAAGAAAAGACCCTCAACCTTCAGTTCTGTTGCACACACATTTTACAGTTGCTTATTGGCATCAACACATCTTCAAAATTGTTTCATGTTTAGTGTATAGAAAAATATTGATGATAAGCTGGTCTGAAGTTTTCCCTGAACCTTCCGTCTCTGGCTGAGGGCCCAGAAGTGTTGATTAATGGTCTTTACCTTCCTAGTAGAACCTGAAGTACCCCTGAGGGGATAACACAGTATGATCAAAGGATGAAATTGATGAGGCTGAGAAAACATGGAGGAACTATAGACTATCTGATCAGCACCATTCATGCCCACACTGATCCTTTCTCCTGACCACCTACAAGAAAAGAGAGACCTGTTTAGTTACTTCAGACAGCAGTCCAAAGATCATCAAGGGTATATGTCACGCTTTGATAGCCCCTAAGTATAAAAAAGAGGTATGCCACCCTATAATTTTTTTGACTGTATATAGGATCTCAGTATTCTGAGGATGGTGACCCTGGAGTTAAAGTTTATGGCATGAACTAAAGCTGTAGGGCCACGGTAGATCACATTTTTATAGTGTAAAGAAGACTCAGCACCAGAAACCTGAACCACATAGCAAGAACTTGTATCAAAAGACTTGCAAGTCAAGAGAGTTAAAAGATGACAAACAACACTCAGGTACTGTTGGACATAGTCTTGAGAGAATAACTTGTGGGGGAGCCAGCACTCAGAAATCCAACCATCGAAATAGCTGCAGAGAGGCGTGGGCACTCCAGTGAAGAGAAAAAGAAGCGGAGAAAAGCACTCTGGTAGGTGTTGACCACGGACAGACTAGGATGCCATTTCAAAAGACTTCTCATACTGCGGTGGCCAGGAAGCAGGACACCTTCCGTGAATCACACTCCTAAGAAACTCAGAGCAAATTTCAAGGGGCAATATGTCGAAAACCTACAAGTGAATGCTGCAAGATCACAGAAAATGAACTTTGGGTCAGTGACCGGAGAACCTGTGAGAGCCGAAGGCATGGAAACTCACAGGATATCGTCGGGGCTGCACAGGGATGGGTGGGTCCAGCACTGAAGACTAAATCCTCGAATGAGCCCAGTGTGCGATGAGCATCTTAGATTCTGCTTGTGCAACGCTACCCACACACTGAGACCACAATGGTCACCTGATCATCCTGAGGAAGATTCGGCCTTGGAATGGACCCATTTCTGTCTCCGCTGACACCTCTTCGTTCTTTAGTAATCAAAGTAGCACTCACAGCCCACTGATCTCTCTAGTCTCCCATATGCTGCCTTCTTCCATGGAGGAGAATGTAGAATGTGCTGACTGATAGTCATCTGACTCTCTTGTCCCAGACAGGGTCCTGACAAATGCTCACTATCCAACAGGTTTAAAGGTCAATATGCTTAGCCAATGAATTTAAATCATAACCTTGGTGATGTAACCTGTACCCCTAAAAAAGTATAAAAACTGCTTGTAACTGCCTTTCAGGGTCACCTCTCCTCTGGATGTAGGCCACCCCAGTGCACTAGACTAATAAACTTCTTGCTTTTGCATCAATCCCCGATCTCTCATCTCATTCAAGGGAGCCTCCAATAGATAAGACTCAACGTGGGTCTTACAAGTTAAAGCACTAAATGTATCAACTAACAACAACAACAATAACAACAGCAACAACCACTGCACTACACTAAGAGCTAAAAGAGACAAAAAGCAAGTTACAGGCCTTTCAGAACAATAGCTGGTTTCTTATAAAAAACTTCAGAGTAGACAGTGAGTTTGAAGGATAAATTTTAAGTTCTGAAAGTCCATAAATGCCAATTAGACTATGATACTGAACAAAGTTTTTAGGTTTGGTCCTAGGACAAACAGCACCTCACAAGTCTAACTCCAGCTCCAAGGGATCTAACACACTCTACTGGCCTCCACGGGCATGGAATACACATGCTACACTTAGCAATCATTCAAGAAAGACTTCTGTACACACAAAATAAAAAGAAATAATATCTTTGAAAAAAACCTAAATACAGAAGAGAGAATTATTTTACAATAGTCAAAATTGAAAAAGAAAAAAAAATTGTCCATGACTAATAAGAACAGACAAAATGAATTTATTGGCACTAAGGTCTAGAAAGTATACTTAAAGGAATTATTTGATCTGAAGAGAGTGATTGTTGGAGAACCCTGCTATTAAGGTTATGGTCCCCCTGACTGAGTGGCTTTCTGAGCTTGTTGCAAAATGAAGACTCTTTCTCAGCCAGGTTTCCCTGTCTCTGCCTTACTTTGAAGATTGTCCCTGAGCAGAGTTGAGTGGTCTTGTCTGAAAGCAACATTTCTGTGATTGCTTCTGGAAAATAAAGAATTAGATGAGAAAATTATTAAGCTGTTTCCATATCATTTTAATTCCCGTTAAAACAGAAAGATCTGAACCAGGTTTGGGAAGGTGGCCCAACAGGTAAAAGTACTTACCTAGGTCTTTAAATGTGAAGAAAGGACATGGAGAAAGTATATCTAATTTTTAGTGTGATAAAATTTTGATTGTAATAATTGCCTTGGAATAATTTAATATAACAGCAGAGAAAAAAATATTGTGCCTCACTGTTCTCATTCCTTTTTCTTTCCAGTATTAAGACATATGTATTGTAACAATGAATTTGAATTCAAGTGTTTTATATAAATGTAATGCTATTTTTCATCATTTGAGTATTAATTTTCACTTTAAAGAATAAAAATGATTAAAGCATATAAGTCAATTATAGTTCATCATCCAGGAAATTATAGGTATTGGTCTTCCCAGTACAATTTCAGCAAATCAGCACCAGAGTATGCAAATTTATTGGGAGATCATGATACACAGAGAGCATTACAGTGGAGCTGGATCACAGTGCCCGTTACAGCTTGATACAATGGCGCCACCTGGTGCTGTCCATCACAGAATTCAGCACCTGTTCCAGTTTCAAATGTACATATGCACATCCATCTGTCATGTCGGCAACGTTTAATTATTTGTATTTTAAAGAATTTTAAGCTAGGTGTGCTGGCTCATCCTTGTAGTCCCGCCAAGGTTCTGAGAAAGTAGGAATATTTGATTTTTCTATTTTCCAATTGTATTTGCAAAGTCCGTACTATTTACTTACTACCCACACAATTTGTTGAAGATAGGGATTGCAAATTATGAAGTTTGAGTAAGGCGTGGTGACCCACACGTTTATAATCTCGGAACTCTGGAAGGGGAGGCAGGAGGTGATCACTCTACAAGTTATATGCCAGCCTGAGCTACAGGGTGAGTTCTAGGCCACTTGGGACTATATAGTGAAATCCTGTGTCAATGAGACAGACAGACTGTGTGTGTGTGTGTGTGTGTGTGTGTGTCTGAGAGAGAGAGAGAGAGAGAGAGAGAGAGAGAGAGAGAGAGAGAGAGAGAGAGAGAGAATGAATACACACAATGACAACTAGGTTCAAGCTCAGTAGACTCTTTGCCTAGCAGGAGTGAGGCTCTGTGTTTGATTCCCCAGCACCACAAAGTAATAAATAAATGAGATGTCAGAGAAACTAGAAGATAAACCTAATAATTTTTATTTAAACATCCTGCATTACTTAGACAGCTATTGTTTCATAAGTCTAAAGGGGAGCATTTTAAAAACTCCAGGGCACAGTTTTTGGCTACAGCAACTGTCTTCCAGCAATTGCCCAAAAATGACAAGCAAGATGGAAAAAGGAGAGGGTCTCAAAGCCTGTTCTCTACGTGTTTGCAAAAACATGCAGCTATTCCTTCAGATATATATCTTCAAGAAGGGTGATGTTTTGACATCAAGAGAATGCTAGGGGGCTGGAGAGATGGCTTAGTGGTTAAGAGCACTGACTGCTCTTCCTGAGGTCCTGAGTTCAAATCCCAGAAACCACATGGTGGCTCACAACCATCTGTAACGGGATCTGATGCCCTCTTCTGGTGTGTTTGAAGACAGCTACAGGTGTACTTATATATAATAAATTAAAAAATCTTGAGAGAGAGAGAGAGAGAGAGAGAAAGCCTGGGTTACAAGGTAAGTTCACACTGTTCAGAAAGAAATGCCTTTTGTTCAGAAAGAAATGCCTTTTGTTAAAAAAAAAAAAAAAAAAAAAAGAGGTCCCAGGAAAGGATGAAGAGAGAGGCACCATGGAAGTGCAGCGAGGCCTGGGGGTGAAGAAGATGCCTCTGTGAGGTCCATGCTGGGAATCCTTTTCCCCTGACGTACCAGCCACAGAACAGTATAGTGCAGAATAGAGTTTATTCAGGTCATGGGGGAGTTAAGAGTGTAGTAGAGGCAGAGAGAGAGAGAGAAGAGAGGAATAGAGAAGTAGAGGAGTACAGGCCAGCCATGAGCTCCTGGAGAGAGATGGGGGAAGGGAAGAGGAAGAGGAAAAACAAGGAGGGAGAGCAAGAGAGCGAGAGCAAGAACAAGAGAGAGCAAGAGAGAGAGGAGGAGGTAAGCAGCCCCTTTTATAGTGTCAGGTAACTGCGGCAGAGCATACCTGGCTATTGCCAGGTAACTGAGGGGTGGGGTATACATGGCTGTTGCTAGGTAACTGAGGGGTGGGGTTTACAGAATCCCAGCAATGCCCCATATATTTTACTAGGCCAAACTAGAGAAGTCCACAGTCTCACTCTGTGTGCTGCTGGCATTTGTTGCAGACAAATGAGTTAAGGGGAAGACTCTTGCCAAGATGGTGTGTGTGTCGAGCACATTAAACACTCAAAGAGCTGATACAGCTTTCTGAAATAGATGAAGAAAAATGACGAGGAAGCAGATGGGGGGTGGGCAAAGAGAAGGGTTGCAGGTTCAGTGGAAATACCAGCCTGCTCCTCCCATGAGCACTGAGGAGTAACAGAAAGAACCAGAGCCCTTCCCATTAACCCATGGCGTCACAGAGGCACAAACAGAAGTGTGAGGCAGACCGTGAAAGGGTTTTTTCTTAGATTGAGAAGTGGTGTGTTCTACCAAAAAACAAAAGTCTTTGTTTCATTTCACTTTGCCTTCCCTTATTTAAATTTACTGGTTTGTATTGTTTCGCTAAAAAATGTGATTTAGTGAGAAACAAAAGCAGTCTCTACTGATTATAAAATGGTCAAGTGTTTATAAAATGTTTCTATTGATTTCAAGACAGTTCTTCTAAAACACCATGGGGAAATATGTTTTTTAAAAAATTGGAAAATCAGGCATGGGGTATACCTCTTACCAATTGGGAGGCTGATACTCTTGAGTTCAAGACCAGCCAAGGATATAAAGCCAGCCCTTGTCTCAAAGCCGAAAATGCCAATTACTGTATGACTCAACAACAATCAGTGTACTGCATTTTAGACCCACACCTATGTCGGCGGTGACCACTGTATGACTTGTGAGTCCCAGATCTTAATCCCTGGTGATCTCTGTATTATCATCGATCTTCAGGCTTATGTCCATGGCAATTAGGTCTCTTACTGTTGAGTTCCAGAGAAGCTAATTACCCTGAACTTTGTTACGAATGGCTAGACTAAGCCATTATTATAAATGACTAGACTAGATTAAGAACCAAGAATTGGCTAAGGGAGTACCTAACCCTTTATGAGTTAAGTACTAGTTAGGAAATGTTTTCACCAAGGAGCAGGACTAAAAATAGTGGTGTAAATATGTCTTCGAGGTAATAAAACAGATACGAACAATCTCCAAATAAATTAATAAGTACTTGGAAAACAAATGTTGAGGAGGGAATAATTGATTATTATTGGGGTTTAGAATACACTGAAAGGATTAGTTTCAGAATGTTGAAGAACACATAAAAAGCAGTCCATAGAACCCAATATGTTTTTCTGTGTTCCAGAGAGAGGAGAGAAATGTTTTCCCTATGAGCCTGAGAACCTGGGTTTCATCTAACTCACAAAGTTACCTCTGACCTCCATGTGCCCACCATGGCATACAAAACTCGAAAGTTTACCAACAAAAGCTTCCATACATATTATTTTTTAAAATGTCTATAATCATTATTGTGTGTGCAGACATGTGTCATGGTGCCCATAGGGAGGTCAGATGACAAGTTTTTAGTTGGTTCCTTTGTTCCACTGTGGGTTCCAGGACTGAACTCAGCTGGCCAGGCTTCCTCAGCAAACATTTTCCTCCACTGAACCTCTCACTGGTCTCCATACCTGAAAACCCGAGTTTCTAAGTTAAAATTTACTACAGTGACCTATGACCCATACCACATACATCCTTGGAGCTGAAAACTGAGAACAGACCAGAAAAACTTGCCAAAAAAAAAAAAAAAAAAAAAAAAAAAAAAAAAAAAAAGAAGAAGAAAAGAAAGAAAGAAAGAAAAAAGAAAGAAAAGAAAAAGAAAAAAAAAGAAAGCACCACTCAGAACAGCTGTCAACAGACCACAGACATCTGGGTCACAGTGACTGTAAAACAATTCATCTTCACAGTCCTATGGCAGGAACTTGTCACCAGTCCTCAATGCCATAAACAGATAAACTATCGCTCAAGTTGAACAGAATAAATAATGTCACTGTGTATACACACCCTCAGCTGTGTAGGGATGCCCAAAATGTTCCTCTTAAGCACGTGTTCTCGTAACTTCACTTGGAGATGTGCCGTGGATAGGGGTGGGTAGACACGAAAAGAAATATCAACAGGTGGGTGGGGGAGAGGTGAGGAAGAGAATCCAGAAAACACTGAGGACAGTAACTGAGTGTAGCAGATTCTCCCCCACCCCCACCCCCCCCCCACCCCTGCAGAGGCCACTGGAAAGCAACCTCTGGTGAAAGTCTTGGTGATGCTGCCTAGGGGGTCTGGATCTGAGTCACTTCCTCTGCCAGACAAAGATTCCTCTTCTCTTATATGCAGAGAATTAAAAGGTAGGAGACATTTTGAGAGTCTCAGGCAGTGATGGGGAAGGGGGCCAGACCTAGAAAAGCACAGTGGACAGAACCAGCCAGTAAAGATGGCTTTAATTAGGGTTAAACGTGCACGCACCTGCACGCTCACACTGGAAAGGGTGGAAGGAGCCCAGGAAAGCTGTCCATTTCTCTTAGAAGGCTTGGGGTTGGAGTGAAGTCCTTGAAAGATCTTTAAGGTTGGAGTGTTTAAAAACACCCAGGATGCCTGATTGGCACACAATGATTGGGTAAACAAGTCCTGACCCAGCCTTGAACTTGGAGAGTCAGGGAGTCAGTCCATCAGCAGGGAGCCTTAGGGAACTGGAGAGGACAGAAAGACCTTTGTTTGAAGCTGCCAGGTTTTTGTCTCAGGTCAGGAGAGTGAGGAAGTTAATCATTTCATTACCATCTTTTACCTAATCACGACTTCTTGCCCTGTGTGTTTGCCTATCAGGGCATCTGTCTGACTCATAGTTCCTCAAAAGGGAAAGGGCTTGTTAGGAAACTCTAATTAAGAGCATCCATGAATTTGAAGATTACAGAGAAAGAGGAAGAGGAGGAAGGAAAACTTAAAGGCAATAATAAACTCCAAGAAATACATAATGTCTCTGTCAGCAAGTGTTAGGATCACAGCCTGTGCCCCAGGCCAGGTTCAGCTGCCCATCCACACACAGTAAGCCAGATAAAAGAGCCAAAATAATAGTGGAAAGCAGGAAAAGGAGATTTATTCAGTGCGACCACTTTGGGATGAGGAACAAAGAGATTCAGTGATATCTTACTGTTGAGATTCTTTAAACCTCTCCCCTCAGTTACCTGGCAACAGCCAGGTATGCTCTGCCCCAGTTACCTGACACTATAAAAGGGACTGCTTACCCCTCCTCTCTCTCTCTCTCTCTCTCTCTCTCTCTCTCTCTCTCTCTCTCTCTCTTGCTCTTTCTTGCACTCTTCTCTCTCTTGCTCTCTTGCTCTTTCCCTCTTACCCCTCCTCTCCTCCTTCCCTTCTTCCCCCTCTCTCTCCAGGTGCTCATGGCTGGCCTCTACTTCTCTATTCTCCTCTCTCTCTGCCTCTTAACCACTCCCCCCATGACCTGAATAAACTATTCTGTTCTATACCATACTATACCGTTGTGTGGCTGGTCCCTCAGAGGGAAGGGATTCCTAACATGGACACCCCAGAAGCCTCGCCTCACCTCCATGGGCCCTATTTCCCCGACCCCTTCATCCTTTTCCTAGCATTGGAGGTGAAACTTGGGATGTCATCTTTTAACAACATTGGTGCCCCGTATGATGAGATTAGATTTTCTCATGACTGGATATCTCTTTTTCCTTTCACTGCACCTGTCTTAGTTCCTGAAATAAAGCTTGAAATTTAAATAAAGAAAAAAGATAAACAGTCTACCACCAAGCCTGCTAAGTCAGTCAACCAGGTCTCGAGGGAGGGAGTGAGAATTGAAAACAAAAAGACAATTAGACATCATTATAACATGACTCCAGCCAGTG
The DNA here is from genome assembly GCF_963924665.1 of Micromys minutus. NCBI lineage: Eukaryota > Metazoa > Chordata > Mammalia > Rodentia > Muridae > Micromys > Micromys minutus. The sequence continues at coordinate 16,557,169 of NC_137981.1, forward strand.
CTGAGGCTGACGCGGCTTTATTTTTTCCCTGTCTGCTTTTATATCAGTCTAGGTCCATTCAAAGAATATGGTCAGTTCTCAAATCAAAGACAAAGTGAGCCAGGTAAAGATCAAAGAGATCACACCAGGTAGCAATCAAACAAAGCAATGAGGTCCCCAGAGTCACCAGGTCTGGGGGCTTAACAGGATTACCAAGACAAAAGGGAAGTCTCACCTTCCTTGGCTGTATCTACCTCAATCCTTGATCAGCCCAAATGTGAATGTTCTCATCAGATCCTACTTCTTCCTCAGAGCCCAGTGACAAGTTCTTGCCAAAATTTCTATAAGCGGCACCAAAAGCTCTGCACAGGTCCATGTTCAGGAAACAGGCAGGCGATCTCTGAGTTCCAGGACAGCCAGAGCTACACAGAGAAACGATCTTGAAAAACAAACAAACAAAAAGATATGCAGTGAAGGTCAAAGTGTGGTCCCGCCCACCACTGACCCATCTCAGTATCTTTGCTTTAGTTTGGTCCTGTAGGGTGGTCTGATCTTGTGACTTCTCTTTCCAGGGGAGATAAGCCATATCTCTGGCTGCAACCTTTTTCTTCTGTGAGCATGAAATTCATGGGGGAAATACCCATTTCTTCAGAGTTCATTGTCTGAGTTTTGATAGTCTGGTAGATTAAGTGGGACACAAGGGTCTCTTTAGGATATCTATTTCTGCCAGGCCTGTTGATATGCTTTGTAAAATGATTGAAAGGAATGATAAGGATCGTTTTATTTTTAAAACAGGAACTCTTAAGTCAAAGCTAAGTCAGAGCTCAAATAGGCACTGAAAATGCAATCTTGGGTTTTCTAAGAAGTATCACCTCCTAGGGTCTCTCCCCACCTGCAGTTTGCTGGACTCTCTTTTGCTTCTGCTCTCCAGAATGTATAGCTTTTTTCTTGTTGTGGGGGTGGGGGTGGGGTAGTTAAATCTTGCTTTTGTCTGGAGGCAAGAATCTTTGTCCCAGTCTGTGCCTTGCAATTCGGGCTCCAGAATTCCTGAGTTAGTTATCAAAGAGGCAATGGAGGTGGGGAACGTGAGCCTGGATCTGCACGCTCGCCCTCTATCCCTGCCTGGCTTGGAGCTCCCTTCTCCTCCTCTTCTGACTCCTTTTGAAGAAGCAAGCCCTGGGGAAAGACAGGACAGAAAAGGCATAAGGAGACTAAAACAGGCACAATAAAAACATGAAAAAGGCATCATAAAAACACACAATAAAAACATGCCAAAATGTTCACGTATTATCATACTAGTAAGCCAAGAAAGGTGAGCTGAAATACAGCTTTAAAAGCAAGGAAAGTGGGGTGGAACAGGGAGTTTGTCTGCCAATCTGTTTTAATGCAAAAATCAACAGATACGTTATAAATAAAAAGAATAGAATAAGAAGAAAAGACTTCATTTCTGAGGCTACTGAGGGGCAGAGGTGCTGATTCTTAGGGATGAACTGGAGTTAGGTGATGGGTGTTAGTCCTCTGAGGCAGCATAATGAGACAGAAGGCAGAAAAAGACCAAGGTCTGACCTTCAACAGATGAGACTGTCACTTCCAGGGGCATTGTTCAAAAAAGTGTGTGTGTGTGTGTCCATCTAGAACAGGATGGTTGGAGATTCCAGCACCTCAGACAATTTCCCTATATTGACCATTGGTTTTCTCTGGAACAAGACCCATATCCTTGTTTACAGACCTGTGCCTCTTGTTGGGGACCCAAATCTTCTTGGTTTGGCCAGGTCACCAGAAAAACCCACAAGAAGTGGGTTCTTTCATCCCCACAGCAGATGCTGACTTCCCATTCCTATGCCCAGCATGGACTTTTGTAGAAAAAAAAATCTCTTGTGAATTGTATGGATGCAACACCTGATTGGCCTGTTGCTGAGGCAGGAAACAGGAGGTGGGACATCCGGTAGACAAACAGGATTCTGGGATAGAGCCAAGTATAAAAGGATTTCCCTGGGAACATGAAGAAGGTCAGAAGCCCGAAAGCTGGGCAGAGGTAAGCAGCCATGTGGCAGAACTTAGGTTAGAATAAATGGGATTGAAGAGTCATTCTATTTTGTCTCCACTCAGATATAGACCATGGACCATTTGCTCTCTATCCTGGATGTGAGGTTCTCTGCTTCCACAGTTGATCCCACTGTTGCTCTGGGACTGGAGGCCTCATGGTGAGAACAGCTAGAGGGTAGGTAAAGTCTTAACAGGGAATTGCACTGTCTCTGAGTCTCTGAAACAGAAGGGGAGGGAGGCCTGCCTGTCCTTTGTTCTCAACACTCGTATGACTTTCAGAGAATGTGTTCACATGGCAAAAAGATCAGTTTGACTTTACACATAAATTCAGACTATAAATTAAATAAGAGGTTTATAACAGAGAATGTCTACATACATATCCACTAGGAGCAATTATCTGGCTACTAGCTTACAGGCTCATAGAAAGTTAAAGACCATGACTAAGCTGTCCTTGAAGTTTTATATAAAAACGTCCAGTCAATATCTCATCTCCTGTTTTTATACCTGTAGTCCTGTGGTATAATCTTCAGTTAATGGTTTTTATAACCCCTTGGAATGTGCCCTAAATTCTAGAAGTCTGTTTATTTTAGAAACAATTAAGCAGTTCTGTTATAAAAGGGTCTTGAATGTCCCTCTCAGCATTGCCATTCAGAAATGATGGTGACCCTAGCAGGCTAGTTGCAGAATAAATACACTTTGTTTTTATTTACTACTTGAGTCTGGGGTCTCCCTTCAGTGATTTTCAAACCCTTACAGAGATATTAAGTTATGTTCTAATGGGGGAACAGCCAAAGCTTATGGCCTAGGCATTTGTAAAAATATGTGACTCTCAGAGTCATTATTCTGGGAGCCTGGGGCTAGGAGAAAAAACTTGGATTTTACAGACTCTGGCCATGGCCATGAAGGGGAAATACTTCTGGGCATGCACAGGATTAAGAGGTAGTCTCTTCCAATTCTGCCCCCTCTCCACACCCGGAAGTAGCTCTACTGAGTAAAGGCAACCCCCCCCCCCATTTTTTCTCTAAGGGAAGTACACCCAGCAGGCTCAAGACCTGAAAACTCCTTCTAATATATTCACGGTGTATGGTTTCTTTTCAACCAATGATCTGAAAAGCTGAGAAAACCTCCAGCTTTCCCTAGTCTCTTTCAGAATGTCTGTCTTTCACGCTCACCAGCCATCGGGATGAAAACGGACAGCCCCTGGTCACCTACTTTATGGCTGAGGATTGGGACAAGACCACGTTTGAAAACACACAAGATACTATCTGGCCAGGTGGTGGTGCACATCTTTAATCCTAGCACTTGGGAGACACAGAAAGACACATTTTTGAGTTTGCCTTCAGCCTAGTCTGCAAAGCAAGTTCTAGGACAGCCTGGGACACACAGAGAGACCCTGTCTTGACAGAAAAAGAAGAAAGGGGGAGGAAAGGAAGAAAAAAAAAGGAGGGAAGGAAGGGAGGGAGGGAAGGAGGGAAGGAGGAAATAGGCAAAGGATCACCTGAGGACAATGCATGTTGGGATTCTGTAAACCCCACCCTTCAGTTACCTGACAACGCCAGGTGTACTCAGCCCCAGTTACCTGACACTATAAAAGGGGCTGCCCATCCCCTCCTCTTTCTCTCTTTTGCCCTCTTGCTGTCCCCCTGCTCCTCCTCTTCCCATTCTCTTGCCCCCCCCTCCACATGCTTATGGCCAACCTCTACTCTTCTACTTCTCTACTCCTCCTCTTCTCCCTCTCACCCCCTCTCTGCCTCTACTACTCTCTTAACTCCTCCTTATGACCTGAATAAACTATTCTGTACTATACAGTCGTGTGTCTGGTCCCTCAGGGAGAAGAGATTCCCAACATGGGCCACCCCCCCCCCAGGCATCTTTCTTGCCCCTTTACTTCACTGCACCTCCATGGACCATAACCCCCCCTCCCCGCCTTCATCTTTTAACTAACATTGGTGCCAAAACCCAGGATGGCATCTTTTCTTTTTTACATTATACATCAATGCATCCCCTCAATGAGCAGATTTTCCCTTTTCTGACTAGGACCCTCCACCACCAACCAAGAAGGCTCTGGTCAATTTCTGCCAGCCCTTGTTAGAAGGATTAAAGGCAGCTGTAGGTGGGGCAGGGTTTTAGAACAGTCCTAAGAATCAGCTGACAGATTCCTGGAGCACTCCCATTGACCCAGATATGCCAGAAAACCAGTGAGCAACTAATATTGATTTTGTTATATAGTCAGTCCTAGATATTAGAAAGAAACCTAAGAAGTTAAAAGCATTTGAGTGTATGAATAGGTCCTAAAAGAAGTAAAAAAATTATCACCCACCTGTGTAGAAACAATGGCCCAGTGACCCACCCTGCCTTGGCCTAAGGGACTTCCTTGAATAAACAATTCTCAGGAGAATCGTAAAATGTGCTGACTCATAGCCATCTGACCCTCTGGAGAGTCCCAGTTAGGGTCCTGACGCATATGCTCACTAACCAATAGATTTACAGATCAATATGCTTAGACCATGAATTTAAATTACAACCTTGGTGATGTAATCTGTACCCCTAAAAAGTATTAAAACTGTTTGTAACAGTCTTTCTGGGTCGCCTCTCCTCTGGATGTAGGCCACCCCAGTGCACTGGATGAATAAACTTCTTGCTTTTGCATTGCTTCCCGATCTCTCGTCTCATTCATGGGAGCCTCAAATAGATAAGACTCGATTTGGGTCTTACAGTCCCAGTTATTGGAGACTAAGCAAATGGTTTACAATAACTGTGACACTGTAAATGGGAAAAAATTGATCCAAGCAATAGTAAGACTGCTCAGGAAGGTCCCTAAGAGGGATCCCAGAGTGGTCAGCCATAGACATCACAAAAGAAAGAGCTAGAAGGACCAGTGTGCAAGGGAACCAACAGAGAAAGGAGGATTTAGAAATGCCATGCCAGGAAAGAAGACCAGGTCTGAGGGGTGCAGAGGAGAGAACATAATCTTGTAAGAGCCAGGGAAGAGCAACCCCAGGTGTCCCCAACTGGGTCAAGGGCAACATAGATGGAATATAAATTTTAGTAAGTAATAACTCAGGTATATCAGAGGGGAGGTGTTAGCCAAATCGACGTTTGGATGTGGTCTAGCCATTGAGCTGATTAAAGCATATTAAATATAAGGGTGTGTGTGTGTGTGTCTGTCTGTCTGTCTGTCTGTCTGTCTTTCATTTGGAAGTCCAGAACATGGGGGTGGGTAGTGAGGAACTTGTGCCACAGTCACCAGGTCAGTTTGATAACTTTAATTGACTACTGCAAGAGTTGTTCTCATAAGAATGGGTTGTTATAAAGGAGCAAATCTTTCTCCTTCATAGTCTCTAGCTTCCTGTCTTTGATTATGTTTCTCTCTTTTGTACTATGATATCACCTATCATGTTGTAACCCAACTGAAGGAGTCCTCACCAGAGGCTGAACGGATGGAGTTTCCATTGTCTTAGTTACTTTTCGGTTGCTATAATAAAACACATACCCAAAAGAAACTTACATAACGAAGAGTTTATTGGGGTTTACAGTTCCAGAGGGGAACAAGTATGGCAGTAAACAGTAGATATGGTTGGAGGAGCAAGAACCGGAGAACGAGAGCTCACGTTCTCAACCATGAGTAAGAAAGAGAGAAAGCAAGCTGGAAGTGGTATGAGCTGTTTACTCTTAAATCACACTCCCAATGACTTCCTCCAGCAAGACTGCACCACCTAAACCTCTCTGAACAGTGTCACCAACTGGGGAACAAGTGCTCAAATGCCTGAGATGATGAAGGACCCTCACTCAGATACCACAGTCAAATGAAATACCACACCCAGATCAAATACCACACCCAAACTTGGGTTTTCAGTCTCCCACACTGTGAACTAGATAAACCTTTTTTTTTTTTTTTTTTTAAATAAACACTTAGCTCTAGGTATTTTGCTATACCAATAGAAAAGTTACCCATAGTAGGACAGCTAATGTGCCTGACATACAATGGTACTTTCGCCCTGTGTCTTAGAAAGGAAGAAGTCACTTGGAGACCTTTAAAATGCTTATGTAGTGCTTGACAGAAATGTCACTTCTCCAAGTGAGTTTATGTGTCACTGTAATTACTGTGACTTCTGGGGAGGTGCTGGATAAATAACCACTAAATAAATGATCAATGACCTGTAAATTTACTGATGAAGATTATGGGAGAAACCTATCTTTAAGCTCTTTCCACGATGCTTATGGCCCAAATAGTATCAAATATAAACAAATTCTTCAAAGGCTAATTGTATAATATGTGTATGTTGACAGTCCCTTAACAGAAGAATTGAGGCCCGTGATTTTGGAACTTGGAATCTTTTGGAGTTTAAAAAAGCAAAACTGTGGGAGCTGAAGAGATGGCTCAGTAACCAAGAGCACTTGCTGCTCTTCCAGAGAACCCAGAGTGAATGCTTCCTTATTTTAAGTTAGTTCTCAGGCATCTCATGACTGTAAGAGAAAATTGACTAAATCTTGTTGAAGTAAAGTAAACAGAAGCAGGATAATGGAAAGTGCTGATCTGGCAATTCCCAAAATCTTTTTTATATATAGTATGTGTGTGTGTATGTTTGTGTGTGTGTGTGTGTGTGTGTGTGTGTGTGTGTGTGTGTGACTTATTAGAATGACTTGACTCAGGCTTTATTCCAGCTAGTCCAACGATGGCAGTTATCAACAAAACATCCCAGAGTCCAGTCATTTTTCAATCCCAAGATTAGACATCTAAGATGCTCTTCAGCATACATGGAATCCTGAAGAAGTTCTAATGCCAATGAAGATTCAAACTTGCCAGCAAGAGTGAGGACAAGCAGGCAAAGAAAGAATTCCCTTCTTCCATGCCCTTTGTAGGCTGCCACAAAAAGATGTGGCCTAGATCAAAAGTGGCTTTTCCCACCTCAAAAGACCCAGGTTAAAGGTAGCTCTTCCCATTTCAAATGATTTAACTAAGAAAAACCTCTCACGGGTATACCCAGCTTCTTGGGTTGTAGTTAATTTTGGATGTAATTGAGATGACAACCAAAAAAATAACCATCACACACACATTCTTTCTCTGTGTCTCTGTCTGTCTCTTTCTCTGTCTCCATCTCTCTCCTTCCCTTTCTCTTCCTTTCCTGTTGCAGTAAATATTTAATAGACTCTGCCTTGTCTCTTTCTCACTCTGAAGGCGCCGCTTAATATGGAGCTGGGCACACAGACTCTTTCACTCGGTCTGCATGATGCCTCCTCCACACGATTCCCTTCTCAGGCCGTTCACTCCACCTGCACTACTGCCTCTATCCCGGTGGAGTTACCGCCCCAGCGTCTTCTCTCCTCCACCACCCGTCACAAACATTACTTCAAAGCCTGCTAACTTTTTAAACAGGTTTATATGATAGACTCTCAGTTCACAGACCCTCTACACAATAAGATTACATACAATGGACAAAGATACAAACTGCCCTTCTATATGCGATAGAAGACCTATAGAATCCCTTAAAATATTTTTATCTACCTATTGCCAGTCAGAATCCAGTTCTGCTTTCTCCGGCTTCATCTTGATTTTTTTTTTCTCTCTCTTCCGATTTCCTTCCTTTTCTCTGCCTACCTCTCCCTGTCCAATCATGTAATGCCTTAACATAAATCTACACTTTCCCACCTAACTTCAAACTCCCTGTGCCAGATTGAGTCTATGGGACCAACATCTGCTTGTCCGGTATCTATATATAATACTATATGCTAGCTGACTTAGTGGCTAAAGAAATCTGGAGAATTGAAGACCTTAGGAGGAGAGGGATGGGATGGTGAGAAAGATGGGTTCTTATTTCAAGCACTTGATTTTCAGGCCTATGCCCTACGCCAACTTACAGCAGGCTCGGGAAAAGAAGCCTAAGAACATGGCTTTCCAGACACAGTCGTGGGTCGAATCGCTATAGCTGCATCTGCAGCAGGGAAGTGTGTTGCATTGTACAGGGCCCAGGAGTCCCATTACCACATATAGCTGGCAGGTAGAGGCCCCCGGTAGGTAGCAGGGAAGGAGGGGGGTAAAGGAGGCATTAAACCCTCCTGGTCCACATCCAATGTGTACTCAGCCCAGGGATCAGGCTGATGACCAGAAATTGAAGGTGAAAGATATCCAGGAGAAAGTAAGGAATTATAATTTTGCTATTTCTGATCCCCAGGACAAAAATACAAGTTGGATGACCCCTCCCCCAATGCAAAGCATAAGTATATTTCCAGAAGACAAAGATGAGCAACGGTCTGTCCTCTCGCCCCCCCACCCCCCAGGATTTTCTCTACTGTTATGGAACGCAAGGAGGGGACAGAAGCATCAGCAAAAGGAGAGAGGGAACGAGACGAAGAGGAGGAAGTGGCGAGCGCTGCTTCATTTGGCCTCCAGTTGTCTCATGTCGTTGCATGTTATGATGATGACCTTCTCCGTGATGTAAGTCAGATAGTGGCAGTGGGGAGTGACTTGGCCTGCTTTGGCCAACTTGCACAAAGTCAGATCAAAAGGCCGGGGGCTTTTGTGACATTTGCCCCCCTTGAGGTCACAGTCAACCAGGGGACTGTTACAGACGGCTGTGACTGTGTCTGGGTCCTCGTGGATGAATGTGTACTGGTTTATGCAGCTCTGGTTATGCTGCCTCATCTTGGGCGCCATCAGGGTGTTACAGTCCCTGGCACTCAAGTCAAACTTAAGGTATTCTTGCTTGCTCTGAAAGAGGGGCTCAGCTCTCAGCATCCTGCTCCCCCCCACTTCATCTTCACTGAGGACAGACTCTTCCGGCCAGACAGGTTGTACCAATTCTTTGTAGCCAAGTGCCAGGGCTTCTGTAGTCCTGGTGCCCTCTCCCTCTTCAGTGGCCTCAGCTGTGTCCTGGGAGTCACTGGGCCAAAACTCATCCAGTGGCTGATCCTCCAAGACGGCAGCAGCCATGTGAAGGCCCAGGCCCAGGCCCAGCCCTAGGCCTAGCAACAGCAGCAACATCATGAACAACAGATGCACCAGCGTCACCTTCATTTTGCCTGGAGAAGAGGAGGGAAATGAGGGAGTGATGTAGAGATAAACTCCGGCCCCAGTCAAAGCCAGCAGGATTGGAACATGACCAGTGGAAGTGACTTTATGAACAAGGAAACGCTGTTAATTCCTAATCAGAAATTACACTTAAGTTACCAAAGGATAGCTAAGCAAGCACAGAGACACTCGTACGGAAAACTCTGCTCTGGTTAGCAATGTGTCCATTCTCATCCCAGATTTATTTTGCTTGTCATTCTTACCCTTTCTCCCCCCAAAAGGGATAAAAATAAATAGAAAAAAAAGAGAATAGGTTCATTCTCACTCTTAAAGTAAAGCTTCAGAAAGGTTCGATCATAGCTCAGGCCTCTGCTACACCTAGTCATTTGAATTTGTTTGTAGTTAGGGAAGAAACGCAGTGTGGCCTCATTCTCCCGCTATTTTGGCAGCTGCTCTTGATTGGGGGCCATCCCACAGCTAAGGCTGGGAGCTGTAGCTGAAAAGAAGATAGAGTCTTTGGAGTCAACAGCTCTGGGCTCCAACTTGTTATGAAACGTGGAACGTCCGTGCTGTGTGTGCGCAGACTCTGAAGCCGAGGGCTCAAGGGAAGGGCATGGCTGGCCATCCTGCTCAACCATCAGCCCGCTCTAAGGAAATCTGAAATAAAATTGTATACTCTTGGCCAAAATCTAGCATCCTTCATTATAGTGGCAACCGCATGCGGGAAATGCCTCAGAGTGTGCGCAGCGGCTGTCAGCGACTCGAGTGACCTGGCGGTATTAGAAGCTTGCCAGAGCGGACTGATGAGATAAGCCAGGAAAGGGTTTCTTTAGTAAAACTTGCCAGCGCTTGTTTTTGGTTTGAAGTAGAGAAAGAAACGTCAAGAGAATGAAAGCAAATGGGCTGTGGGTGTGTCTCGGTTGATAGAGATCTTGTCCAGCACTCGAGAGGCCCCAGGTTTGCCCTCTGAGGTGCCGACCCTGCTGTGGCTTACCTATCCTTGCGAGCAGCTCTAGATAGTCTATGCCCCCGGTTCTGCTCTCTTAGAACTTTCTTCTCTGTGAGCGGTACCCAGAAGCTGCTGTCCATAAAAGTAGCTCTCTCCTTGTGTGCCGAGAGCTTTTAAACACAGCTGGATTTCCTGAACCTACTCCTCTCCCCTCCTTTCCTTCCCAGCAACAGAATAAACACACTGTGCTAATTTGTCTCTCTGCTCCCACAGACACTTTGAAGTACAGCAATTTAGGCAAATGACAGGAAGTGTCCCCTATCTGACCAGGGGAACTGCAGACAGTTTTATTCCATTATCTCGCTCTACTGAGTTCTGCCCACTGGCCTGCGGTTTCCACAGTCTTACCTTGTGCCCGCGTTCTAAGTCTGGTTGTCTTGTTTTCTACACGCACTGCCTTACGGCCTTTCCTCTCACTTCTGGCTTGGTATTTTCTGTCACCTTGTTTATGTTTATTTACGTCATCTTTCACTACTGCTTTTCACATTTTACAAGTATAACATCTGACTATTTGCAGTGGGAGAAAAAAATTCAGATTTTGTAAATGTGATTATTTGGCTCATGAAAGGCAGAACAGTTCATCAGCTCCTACATGTGGGGAATAAAACAGCTCACCGTGTACAATAGAGACTCCAGCTGGATTTCAGATCATCTGGGGACTGATAAGACAAAGGTCATTTCCAGATCCACCCTGAGCTTCGTATTTTCTGTAGTCACTGTGCAGGGGTGACAATTGGCAGTCTGAGCTGTCTACAGGATTTCTGGGGTTTTTACTGTTTGTTAATTTAGTGGTTTTGTTTGTTTGCCTCTTGAGCCATGGTTCATTTGTAAGTGGCCAAAAACTTACAAAAACAAAAGCTTAAGTAGAGACTAAACCCTCATCTGCTCTCTGCTAAATTAACTGCATAAAACCGGCACAAAGTCTTCCTTGGGCAGAGAAAAAGCCCTGTTTTTTTGTAATTCACATGAAGGAGCTGTTCACGTCTGAGGAATTAGATAGATGGTTTTCCATTTTAGTTCATTTTCACAGACATGTGAAAATGTGACTTTCTGGACCTCTTTACCAGGGAAGGTTAGAATTATCCCCCCAGTTTTATAAGTTGAAGCTGTGAGATGTTCAGTGAACTGTATAAACCACATAGGCAGAATATGGCGGGCTGGGATGGGCACCTGCCCTGTCAGGTGTTCCTAGCCTTTGAGAACAAAATCTGAACGGAAGCTGTGTCTGCAGAGATTGACTGATTAGAAATGTAGCACTGTGGAGAAACTGGAATGCTGCAGGTCCACAGGCTAATTACCTATTACGTCATCTTGAGCCAGTTCTAGTCTTCGAGAACTGCCATTTCTTGCCTTTATCTGTGTTGAACCTAACTTCTGTGACTAAGAGAAACCTTTTGGAATCTATTAACTTAGCAGGGCACTGCCTTCTACCAACCCCAAAGCTAAGGACGTCATCAGATAGCATCTTCCACCTGTGAAAGGCTCCCCCATCTCACTGCCCCCGCCCCCCGGGGTACCCACCGATGCATTTTAAATCTGCCTTCATCTTGGTTTTAATTATCCTGTAAAACTACCAAGTTCAAGAAACGGCTTTTACATTGGAACAACGGAATTGGGACTAACCCAAACCTGTGTTCCTGGGCTACAGTCACTCCGCATGGCCCTTTTATTCCCTTCAAGATGAGAACTGTGGTTTTGTGCCAACATCTTATACTACCTGCCTAAAGTCCATGTTATTTTTCCCATGGCTCTAGAAAACATTTGGTTACCCCCCAAGGACAGAAACGATCTGAGATGCATAAGTTGACTCTTTTTTTTAAAGTTATTTAATGACTTATTTGGTCTTTTGGAGATGGGATCTCACTGTGTAGCCCAGGGTGGCCATGGATTTGTGTCATTCCTCTTACCTCAGCCTCCCAGTACTGGGATTACAGGAAAGTACTGTGAGGCCAGGCTTGGTTATTATTGTAACCACTCACATCTGTGGAGTGAACTCCCGTAAACCTGATCATGATTCATAGAACACAAGCCCTCAACCTCATCCTCTCTGACCCTTTCTAATCTCTGCAGCTCCTCTGACTTGGTTTCTCACTTATTCAGACCCGGGTTCACTTGGCAGACGATTGCTTTTTGAGGGGTCACTAAACTGTTTTGTCCTTTCTCTGTGACTGATTTTGGAAGCTTCTGTACTGTCGGGGGAGTTTTGGTAATAACACATAAACAACAAAGCACACCACAGCCACTTCACTCCTGTGCCAAAGAAACTTCAAGAACCCATAAAGTCTACAGCAGGAGCTCCCACAAACAGTGAATCGCGGTGTCCCGAACATTTTACAGCCTCTATTTCTCCTTGGTGGGGGCGGGGGGGAATGCATGAATGTTTGGAGGGTGACCAACCATCTTGCAGTTGAAGTTGAGGGCCAACAAGAAAGTGGTTGGGTTAATGGTGTGCGCTATGACCATGCTGCCTAGCTCTGAACAGCAGTTTAAGGTGTTTGGTAACTCTTTGTTTATTGTTTTTTAGACAGGAAAGGAAGTGGGCTGATTACTGATCTTCACCTCTCCTTCTGCTCCTCTAGATCCAATACCCTAGTCTCCTCCCCAGCTCTGTAACAGAACATCTGCTTTGATCTCCCTTTCCTCTCTGACCCCATCCTTAGTGTCGCAGGAAGATTCTTCTCTTTCAACCTTCCTTCTCCCAACTAATACCATTATTCCAGCCTCAAACGTTATCAGGCATTCCCTCAGAACATATCAGCTGAGCTCCTAATACCCAGAAACACATTTACCTAGAATCGCCAGTGGCCACAACTACTAAGCTTCACAGAAAATTTCCTATCAGACTATTCACAGCTCTCAGACTCTTCTAAAATCCAGAGAGGAAACAAAAAGAAAGGAACAAAACACCCACCCAACAAAGACATGTTGCAGTAAATATTAAAAACTAAAGAACTGTTTATCTCTTGACCGGCCCTGAGGTCTCACTCCTCATGCCTGACTCCGATATGGAGCCACGCGCACTTCTGGCACCCTGTCTAAGCTGTCACCACCACCCAACTTGTCTGTGCAACTCCCTTCCCTTGGTGGTTTACTACCACCTGTTCTCTGCCTCCATCCCAGGGTGTTTCTGTACTCCAAAATCCCACAAACACAACTCTACAGCCCAATAGCTTTTCATACAGGTTTTATATGTTCAACTCTCAATCCACAAACTCTCTACACAACAAGATTACATCAAATAGACAAAGATACAAACTGCCCTTCTATATGAGGTATTAGACCTGTAAAATCCTTTATGTTCATAGCTTTTTAACACCAATCAATATCACCTGGGTCTATCTGGTCCTTGGGAAGCTTCATGTTGCCACAACCTTACCCCTCTGTCCTCTGACCTCCTCAGACCTCTCTACCTCCCTTGCCCCGCCCAGTCACTGGCTTTCCTTTATTTTACTAATTAAAATGGGGAGGTTCAGTTGGAGTCACGTGACTAGGCAGCCCTTCTTGGGGAAGTGGAATTAACATTAAAATACAAACAGCTTCAGGACACTCTACAAAGACAAACCCAGATATTAGCACCCACAACTATAATCTTCCCAATTCCAGATGCCTGGGTGCCAATGTAAAAGCACAATCAATAACAGCCAGGCAAATGTGTCTCCACTAGGGCCTAGCAACACTACCACAGCAGGGCCTGAGTATTCCAACATAGCTGGACCACAAAAAAAAAAAAAAAAGACCTTAAAATAGCTTTTATGAATATGATAGAGGTCCTTATAGAAAAATAAAGAAATCCCTTAGTGAAATCTAGGAAAATACAAACAAACAGTGGAAAGAAATGAATAAAAGTGTTCAAGCCTTAGAAAAGGAAATAAAATCAATAAAGAAAATCCAAGCTGAGGGAATTCTGGAAATAAAAAATTTAGATTTCAAGCAAAAACTATAGAGACAATCTTCACCAGCAGAATACAAAAGATGGAAGAAAGAATCTCAGATATTGAAGACACAATAGAAAAAAATAGATACATGAGAAAATGTTGAATCTAAAGAAAAAATATTCTGACGAAAAACACCCAGGAGATCTGGGACATTATCAACAGACCAAATCTGTTCATAAAACAGAGGACTAGAAGAAGTAGAGACACAGGTCAAAGGTCCCAGAAGTATTTTAAGCAAAATATTAGGAGAAAAATATTTTAACATAAAGACGGAGATGCCTGTAGAGTTACAAGAAATACACCGAACACCAAATAGATTGAACCAAAAAAAAAAAAAAAAAAAAAAAAAAAAAAAAAAAAACCTCTCCTCAGTGCACAGTAATCCAAACACTAAATGTACAGAACAAGGAGGAAAGAATATTAAAAGTGCAAGGGGAAAAGAACAAGTAATATATAAAAGCAGATCTATCAGAATTATACCTGACTTTTCACGGAGATTCTAAAAGCCAGAAGAATCTGGGCAGATGTGCTAATGATTCTAAGGTACCACAAAGGCCAGATCAGATTACTACATCAAGCAAAACTTTCAAACAGCATAGATGGGGAAAAGAAAACATTCTATGATAAAACCAAACATAAGCAATATTTTTCTATAAATCCAGCTGTCCAGAAAATGCTAAAGGGAAAACTTCAACCTAAGGCTAACTACAATTATAAAAATACAAAGAATAAATAATCTTAGACCAGCGGAATTACATACATACCACCACCTCAAAATAACAGGACTCAACAATCATTGGTCATTGATATTTCTCAATATCAATGGACTCAGTTACCCAATAAAAAGACACAGAATAACAGAATGAATGCAAAATCAGGATCCATCTTTCTGTTGCACCCAAGAAACACATTTCAACATCAAGGATAAACATTACCTCAGGGTAAAGGGTTGGGGGGAAAAAACCCCAAGAAAATGGACTTAAGAAATAAGCTGGTGTAGGCATTTTAGACTACAAACCAAAACTAATCAGAAAAGATACTACTAGTCAGAGGGAAAATAGGCCAAGCTAACATTTTAATTCATAAGATGTGTACCCCAAACACAAGGGCACCCAAATTTGTAAAAAAAAAAACAAAACAAAACAAAAAAAAAAAACCACTACTACAGTTTAAATCAATATTGACCCTCACCTATTGTGATGGTTTGAATATGCTTGGCTTCTATGGAAAGTGGCACTATTAGAAGGTGTGGCCTTGTTGGAGAAAGTGCATCACTGGGGGACAAGCTTTGGAACCCTCCCCTTAGCTGCCTGGAGGACAGTCTCTTGCTGCTCACCTTTAGATCAAGATATAGAACTCTCAGCTCATCCCATGCTATGCCTGCCTTGAGGCTGCCATGTTCCTGCCTTGATGATACTGAAATGAACCTCTGATCCTGTAAGCCAGCCCCAATTAAATGTTGTCCTTATAAGAGTTACCTTGGTCATGGTGTCTGTTTAGAGCAGTAAAACCCTAACTAAGACACACATTGATAGTGGGAGACTTCAATATCCCCTTCTTGCCAATAGATAAGTCATCCAGACAACAGTTAAACAGAGAAATGCTGTATGTAACAGACATTATAAACCAAATGGACCTAACAGATATTTACAGAGCATTTCACCCAGACACAAAAGAATATACCTTCTCTGAACTTAATGGGACTTTATCTAAAATTGATCACATACTTGGACACAAAGCAAATTTCTATAAATACAAAACTTTGAAATAGCACCCAGCATCCTATCTGACCATCAAAGATTAAAGTTTCAACTCCTGGAAACTGAACAACTCTCTACAGAATGAAAAATGAGTTAAGACAGAAATTAAGAAAGCAGTTGGGATTTCTAAAATTGAATGAAAGCAAATGTACAACATACCAAAACTTATGGGACACAATGAAAACAGTTCTGAGAGGTACATTCATAGCATTAAGTAAACTGAGCAATGCTGCTTCATTTAAAACATAGAAAAGATTTTATACTAGAAACTTAATAGCACATCTGAATGTTCTAGAACAAAGAAAAGAAACCACACCAATAAGTATAGATAGCAAGAACTAAGCAAACTCAGGGCTGAAATCAATAAAATAAAAACAAAAAGAACAATACAAAGAATCAATAAGGCAAGGAGCTGGCTCTTTGAGAAAATCAATAAACTCAACAAACCTTTATCCAAACTAACTAAAAGATGGAGAAAGAATATCCAAATTAATGAAATCAGAAATGAAAAGGGGATATGACAGGCACTGAGGAAATCCAGAGAATCATAAGGACATACTTTAAAAACCTGCACTCTGCAAATTTGAAAATCTAAAGAAAATAAATTTCCGAAATACATACCATTTACCAAAGTAAAATCAAGATCAGATAAGCAATTTAAACAGACCTATAATCCCCTAGTGAAATAGAAGCAGTCATTAAAAGTCTTCCAAACAGAACATCCCCACTCCAGATTATTTTAGCACAGAATTCTGCCAGACTTTCAAAGAAGAGTTAATGCTAACACTCCTCAAATTATTCCATAGAAACAGAAGGAACATTGCCCAATTCATGTTATGGGACCACAGTTACCTTGATACACAAACCACATAAATACCTAACAAAGAAGAATTATAAACCAATTTCCCTTGTAAACATAGTTGCAAGAACAGCTTAGTGCCTGCGGGCCTGGAAAGATGGCTCAGTGGATAAGAGAACTGGCTGTTATTTAAATTAATGAAATTAATTACTTAATATTTTAACCACATTTACTAATTTAGTATGTGTATGCATGTGAGTATACATGTGCCATGGAGTGAGTGTAGAAGTCAGAGGACAACTTGCAGAGGTTGGTTCTTTTTTTCTACCAAATGGTTCCCAGGTATCAAACTCAGGATGTTAGATTTGGCGGCAAACAGCTGAATCCGCTATGAAGATAAAGAAACAATCCAAGTTTTATGCTGTTGTTTTGAGACAGACCTCAGTGTTGCCAGGGTGGGCCTTGAGCTGTTTAAGGCCAAGATGAACCTGATGTCTTTATCCTCCAGCTTCTATCTCTGGAGTAGCTGAGATTACAGAGACTCTTCCTCAGTAGCCATCCCATGCCCAAGTTCACTCAAGACCCGAACCAACTCTAAGCAGCCTGTATGAGTTTCAGAGAACTCTAACCTGTGACTCTCGGGTCCTATGGACTCCCGGCACACATACCTTGGAGATCTTGGTCTCTGTAGTTAGACCTAGCCATGGAACATCTATATTTCATATGCACCTAAGCTTCTGAGAACAAAGATTGTATGAAACACCTGCAGTGGTGCCCACGAAACAGGCACTCTGGTTCCTGAGGTCAAAGATGAGCCCCTGCTGTACTGTAGACCACTCTGTGAGGTCAAAGGCCAAACTCTACCTACAATTGGAGAATATCTCAACCAACACACCTATAGATTATCACTGAGTGTCACTATGACTGAGCCTCAGAGAGCATTTAGCCAAGCCACAAAGAAAGCTGATCATGGAAATTACATGTGATGAGCACTTGGAGAGTAGTTATTGTCTTCTTTGTATTTTAACATGTTGGAAACTAATAACTAAACGTCTTTGGATGCGAGGGAAAAAAATTAAACTGTGTTGACAAGAAGAGGAAGGAAGTTAGGGACTAACTGAGGAACTTAAACCACTTCCTGCCTCACATCCCTTTCGTGTTCTAGCTGGGGACAAATACTAACGGTTTCTGGGACACATCTCAAAAGGGAAATGCAGGTGTGAGTGTGCCAGGCCTCGTAAGTTCAAGTCGGAGGGCATCTTTCAAGGGTCAATTGTCTGTTTAGTTTCAGAGACTTAACTCACGGGGACCTGCTGCCAGGCCAAAAGCCAACATTACTGTAAGCACATGATAAAAATTATCTGATGGCATAGTATTTTTTAGGGTTTTCTCCATAACACATCCCCTAAATGATTCACATTGAATAAGACTGAGTGATTTTAATTATGTTCCTTTAACATTGATCTTCTCCTCGGGACTTTTTTCTTTTTCAAGATGGCATTGCCAAGGGTTGACATACTTAATACAGCCAACAACAGCCTAGTACGATGTCATGTAACATAACTGTTGTCTTTGTGAGATAAAAAATAGGTAATATTGTTCAGGTGAGGACTGGAGTGTGGGAGGTACTTGGCAGGATGTCCAGGTTCTTGGACATAGATGGACACAAGGAAAGAGACTGCTTCCAAGGAAGTAAACCAGACCTGACCTAGACACCCATTGGTTCCTGTGCCTGCATTGTGGACTTTCACAGGTCGTTTGTGTAAACTGCACCACCCTCCCCTGCACTTTTCTCTTTCCTAACAACCTTGGTGAGATACTAGTCTTATATTTATATGCTAATCTCTCACGTAAGTGGCAGGGAATGGTAATAAGCATTTTATTCAATTTATCTTACCCAGTTCTAACTCCAAGTGACTGACGTCATGTCTTCATTTTATAAATTTAGAAATAAATGGTTAGAAAATGTTTTTTGTTTGTTTTTTAATGCCAAAGACTATGTGGCTAGTAAGTGGTTACATTCAGCTGTTGAACTCAGACCTGTCTGGTTCTGAATCTATATTCATACAAGTTCCTGTACAGACAGAAAAAATATGGAAGTACAGAAATACACCATCCTGTCCAGGCAATCACAGAGGCACACGAGAGTACTTGACACTAATATAAATATGTGGGAAGAAAGAACGGTAATAAGATTGCAAGGACAGTGAGGAACTCAAGTCAAATATCCTTTCTTAAAGCCAAGGAGCCGAAGAGTCTCTGATATCGAGCTTCAAGGGTATACCTTTGCTAGAAATTTAGTAGAACAACATGAATAAACCACATTTAGACCTAAACTGAGGTGAAAGTGAGTTTCTAAGATGCTAAAATCTACCTGTGCATTCAACTGCTTGTTGGCATAGGTAGCAATGGAAAAAATTATATCTGGATGGTAATCCTTTGTCTCCCTAACAAAGCTTATAAAATCCAGGAGTCCGGGCTTGACTGTCATGTTGTACTATGGTTCTGTTGTGAAGAGAGATTCTGGACTGCTTGACTTCAACTAGACAATGCGTATTAAATTAATAGAACATTAGAATTAAGATGATTTGGACAGATTTCTCAAGGTGGTATGGGGACGTTTGTCACCAGACATGTCTGTTTTCACATACCAACCCAAATGCGATGCTCTGTTTCTCACAGTAACTCTCAGAGACTCAGATCATAAAGATGAGGGGTACAATGGGGGACCTCATCTTTGTGAATGGCTAATCACTGTAATTACTGTGTGCATTCACTAAGATGGAAGAACCATCAGCAGGCACTGAGAATGTGGAATCCTATACCCAAATAGGCACCTACAGCAAAACAGTGGCAAAGGATCAGGGTCATTTGTTCTACTGTAAAAAGACTAACATATTTACAAAACTGTTTTTATAGATGTTGCAGCTAAGTTTATATCACAGAAGGATGCTTAAGTTAGTATTGATTGGCATAGTAGTTTGAATGAAAATGGTCTCCACAGGCTCGTAAGTTTGAATGCTTGGTTCCCAGTTGGTAGGACTGTTTGAGAAGTATTAGGAGGCGTGGCCTTGTTGGATGAGGTGAGTCATTGAAGGTGGACTTTGAGGTTGCAAAAGCCTATGCCACTCCCAGTGTGTTTGTGTGTGTGTGTGTGTGTGTGTGTGTGTGTAGATAGATAGATAGATAGATAGATAGATAGATAGATAGATAGATACCTTTCTTAAAGTTAGAAGTCAGACATAAGCTCTCAGCTACTGCTCCAGCACCAGGCCAGTTTGCCTGCTGCTATGATGATTATGGGCCCTAACACTCTAAACTGTGAGTCCCAATAAAGTGTTTCTTCTATAAGTTACCTTGGTCATGGCATCTCTTAATAGCAATAAAAGAGTAACTAAGACTGTTGGAGAAGTTAATATAAGCCGAAAGCTTGAGATTGAGATGCATGTTACTAAAAGAAAAGATCAAACTGGACAGTAAGACAAACAAGGTTGACTCCTGCCTTAACCCTTACCCTGCAACAAACACCTACTGTAAGGAGCAGAATTCAGAGACTATAAAGCCAGAAAAGAGAAAGCCCACAGACCATTCTATGAAGGAAATTTAAGTTTTTCATCTTGTTCCAAAGACATGTTGATTATTCTAAATTGCTTGTGTGAATAAAAATTCCCAGAAACTAACCACACCTTAGTACTGTATTGAACTTTCTACAGGGCTACTTAACTGATGAGATCTTTTTGAATCCCTCCTAAATGCTGGGGATTCAAGGTATGAGTCACCATGAATAGCTTGATTAGTTTTGTAATGATTGTAGAGAAGCTGGAAGGTTTCAGGTCTAGAGCCTAACAGAGATTTCCCTATTGCGCTATACAATCTGTCTGATGTTCCCATTAGTGGATTTGAAAAGCAGTGTCTTGAATTATAGCTTTCTTCGTTCTGTTTCTATGAAACTGTTAGAACATTGAAGCATAGCATTTGGTGAAATATGACATTCGTAAATGGCTTCAGAATAAATTATCTTTATTTTGGAGAATTTGAATTCCCTCTTTCCGGTTTTATAAGGGCTTAAATGGTAACTGTCTGCCATAATCTCAAGTATCTAAACACTTGGTCTCCAGCTATTGACTATTTGAGGAGGTGGTGCAGCCTCGTAAGAGGGGCTGGGCTTTGAGAATGTGTATAGCCTTTCCCATTTACAGTTCACTTCTCTCAGCTTTGTGACCATTGAAAATGTGAGCTCTTAGCTTCCTGTAGTGGGAATCTGCCAGGTTCCCTGCTGTCTGCCATGGCTTCACCCACCATGATAGATTATTGGGACAATAAGCCAAAATCAACTCTTCCAGACGATGCCTTTCTATCACGGTGATGAGGAGAGTTAGAAAGAGTTAAATTTTTATTGCAGTTTTGACTAAAACACTGTGATTCTATAATCTCACCTCCTGCCTCAGCTAACACCCTTTCCCCTCCTCCAGGCCCTGACCCTACACCTTCCAGATTTGACTCACTTCTCATGTTATGTCATAGAGAAGGAGAGATATGCCCTCAGGGTCCTGTCTTAGTTAGGGTTTCATGCTGTGAAGGGACACCAGGACTAAGGCAACTCTTATAAAGGACAGCATTTAATTGAGGCTCTCTTACAGTTTTAGAGGTTCAGTTCATTATCATCTTGGCAGGAAGCAAGACAGCATCCAGACAAATACAGTGCTGGAAAAGAAGCTTAGAGTCCAGTATCTTGAGTGGAAGGCAGCAGGAGATTGTGATTGTCTTCTACAGACAGCCAGGAGGATGCTCTCATAGCATCCTCAAAGCCCACCCCCACAGTGACACACTTCCTCCAACTAAGCCACACCTATTCCAATAAGGCTACACCTCCTAATAGTACTACGTCTCATGGGTCAAGCATATTCAAACCACCAGAGTCACCCTTTCTCACTCCATGTCATAGAAAAGGAGGGATATATCCTCAGGGTCCTGGTTTACCAACTGGGATGGTCCTTTGTTTCTGTCACATACTTGTCAAAAAAATTGGACCATATTATCCAAGGATGGGCACCTTGTCTACATGTTCTGTCTACAGCAGGACTTCTTATACAAAAGTCAAAAAGGTTAAAGCTTCCAGTCACCCATTCCTGTCTTCAGCACCTATTCTAGCTTCTAATATACAAGGATCTCCAAATACTCCTCTTCCAGGGTTCTCTTTTCAGGTGGCATTGGTAGGGAATGTTCCACTTACTTTTCAGCTATGTTCATGTCTCAACATTTCAGACTGACTCAAGTTGCCGATTTGACTCCCTTGAGGTGTGTATAAATCATTTGTTTCTGCTGGCTTCTGCCACCCATCATATTTGGTTCTAAATTCTATGGTTTGCCTTTCCACCTGTCCTAACCATACATCTCTCCTCACCTAAACGGTAAGAGTCTTCTCTCTGGCTCCTAAAGTGTGGGCAACTCTCTAGTTATTAAGACACTTGCTCCTCTCCCTCTATTGGAACACTCCCTGTTTCCTTGCCTCTCCCCCCCCCCTTCTGAGCTGCCTGCTAAGCCCTGCGTCTTCCTTAAGCCTGTCTGGGACTCTACAACCTTTCCCTCCTGTCTCAGCTCTGTCCTAGAAGTCTTACCATCTCTCTATGCCCTCCTGAGCTTTTTATTTATTTATTTTTATTTATTTTTCTCTCAGCTCCCACTTTGTGCTTATAGAAACTCCTTCTGGCAGAGTTCATTTGGGGACCCTTTCTCTTCATGGACTCAGATTTTGTTTAAGCCTCTCTCTGTTATCACAAACAGCTTAACCTCAAATGGCCAAAATTAACATGTTTTATTTTCAATAATGGGCCAATTCTGCCACTGTACAAACAAATAATTCAAAAATCTTTTATATTTAGACTTGCTCTCTCCTTCTCTCTCTATTTCTATCTATAACTGTCCAAGGGATCCCCACCACTAACCAACAGCCCATCCTAAGAAGGTCAGGAAGTTGCTCTCTCTCATTCTGTCAAAGGCTGGTTCTCTGTAACTCCCTTTTCTGTCTCTCCTTTCTGGGTCTTATCCTGTATGCCTGTTCTCTTTATTTTTGTTAATAACTCCTATCTTGAAAATAAAAATTATAAAAGCAGGACTTATGAAAGATTGGACTAAAAAGATTTGTACAGTTAAAGCTGTACCTCTATGCGATCATACACAATAACGTACCTCCTACTGGTGGCTGAGCTTTGTGATCTAAGAGTCACATAAATGGTATTCGTTTGGTTTTCTTTAAAGACATGAAGGAGTGGGCCATCAGGAACAACTGAACTTGGTTGGCACTGTGTGACAAGACAGAAGTTTCTAAAGAAAGCCCATGAGAGGCTACTGGTGGGAACACGGCCCAGTTGGAATGAGTGTCTATGAAAGTATATAAAGGTCTGAGGGTGTGAAAACTTAAAAAGTCCTAAAAGCATAAGAAGGTGGTTTTGTTTTTGTTTTTTTTTTTTAAGGCACGTAAATAGAAGTTCTGAAGACATAAGAAAGTGATTTAAGGCAATGAAAATATTTAACATTCCTTCCCCCTTCTATGCTGTTGTTAAGATTTCAAAGGTTCAAGTCCTACCCTTTCTTGCACTCCTGGGTATGTTGCCACTGACTATTTCCCTAACCATCTGTTATCAGTTTTCCTCCCAGTTTGTCCAGGATCTCCAGTGGCTGGCTCAGCCATCCTTATCCTCCAGGGCCAGACTCACTGACTGCCATGTGTTAAATACAGCGAGGGTAGATTTACGAATAGTGAAGTGTCTCTGCCTCTTCCTCAGGGAGGAATCTAACAGTAATGTATAAAAGAAGATAAGATTTATCCAGTGGTAGTGGTGCGTGCCTTTAATCTCAGCATTCAGGAGGCAGGGGCTGGAGGATCTCTGTGGGTTCTTGGTCAGCCTGATTTACAGAGTTCCAGCACTGCCAGAGCTACATAGAGAAACCCTGTCTCAACTTCCCTCCCAGCCCCGAAAACAAACTGGTTATTGTGGTGCACACCTGTAGTGTCTCAGTGCTCAGGAAGCAGAGGCAGGCTGTTTTCTGCCAGCCTTGCCTACTTAATGAGTTCCAGGCCAGTAGGGATTATGTAGTGAGAAAACAATGACAACCAACCAACCAAACAAACAAACAAAAACACAACAACCCACCAAACAAAAATCCCACAACCTCCACTCAGCTCAAGATATACATACTCCTAAATTTTCAAGTCATACCCTGACCCCACCCCCGCACAAAGAATCATCACAGTAGGAGTCATTTCAGGCTGGAGCAAGCGATGCCCTTTTCATTGGACCACCAGGTGTTCTGATCAGGCAAGAATGATCGCTGAGACATCTGATAATCTGAAAAACTAGCCCTCACCTTGAAAAGCCAATGAGCTTCCAGGTAAGGACTCCGTCAACAAGCCCCTCGCTCCTATTAGCTGGGTAATTACAAAGCCTAGGATAAGAGCAATACATCAATAATAATATAGTGTTGCAGTAAATATTAAAAAACAAAAATTGGTTTATCTCACTCCTCTGGCCCGACCCTGATACGGAGCCTGGAGTGCACCTCTGGCACCCAGTCCGAGCCACCCACTGCCCAACTTGTCCATACAACTCCCTTCCATGGCGGTTTTCCACCGCCTGTTCTCCACCTCTGACCCAGGGTGTTTCTGTACCCCCAAAATCCCACAAATACAACTCTACAGCCCGACTGCTTTTTACCCAGGCTTATATGTTCAACTGTCAATCCACAAACTCTCTACACAACAAGATTACATCAAATAGACAAAGATACAAACTCCCCTTCTATATGAGATATTAGACCTGTAAAATCCTTAATGTTCATAGCTTTTTAATCAATCCCACCTGGGTCCAGCTGGTCCTTGGGAAGCTCTGTGTTGCCACGACCTTCACCCTCTGTCCTATGACCTCCTCAGACCCCTCAGCCCTCTTCATCTCCCTCACCCTGCCCAGTCACTGGCTTTCCTTTATTTTACTTATTAAAATGGGAAGGTTCAGTTGGAGTCATGTGACTAGGCAGCCTTTCTTGGGACAGTGGAATTAACATTAAAATACAAACAGCTTCAGGACAATCTACAATATAGACCAATGAAAATCACCTTTTCAGAGCTTTGGTGTGAGCAATGGTCAAGTTGACGTGACTGGCAGATACTGAAACAAGAGTTAGAGCAGCAGAGAAGGGAGCCAGGGAGCTCAGGGCAATGTCTGGAAAAGAAGAGATGAACTCTGAAGGAGGAAAGAATATCAGATGTCCCTGTCTGTCTGTCCTCCTCCCTAGGTTCTTAGGTCATAGACATGCTTCTCGGTCCCTTTCTAGTGCTCCAGGACTGCACAGAAAACTGCTTTGCCATGGCTACCTAGATCAACTACTGAGGTCCCGCCTTCAAAAGATTTTTTAAAGAGCTAGAGAAGACAAGGGGAAGAATTTAAGTGTAAGACAGATTAGTAAAACGGGGAAATCTTACAGAGTGGACGAAACAGTGATGATGTTATTTAAGAGCCTCATTCTTGCTGGGGCATGCCAAAGTATTCAGACATGAACTGACGGACATCTACAGAGACGGATTTCCAAATGGCCTGAGGCGAGGTTGTCCGTGAGTAGCCACTGGTTAACTAGTGATGCGTTAGGTAGAAGACATGGTAGTGCTTACCACACAATTTTCTCAAAGCTTAAAGATTTCTGGGTAAAAAGTCAATGACACATACATCCAAATACACAGCATCCACCATAAGCCCACCTATGCTAAGAATGTGCATTTGGCTAAGAGAATGGGCTTTTTCTGTTTTTATGTTTCAAATGGTTCTGAATTCATATACGTTGCCTTTGTATCCATATAATATTTTTATATAAAACGTAAGTGACAGCAAAGACCTATTCTTCTGTCTCTCTGGTCTTTCTCAGTACACCCCTGCCTCTGGGCCCCAATGAAATAGGCCATTTACAAACCACATTTCTCAATGGAAATCACTAGCTCCTTGAACTTCCCTCAGATACTTCCTTCATGAACTCCCATCCACGCAAAACAGCCTCTTAAACTGTTCTACCAGAACAAACGGCTTCTGTCACCCCTGAGTGCACCTCTTGGTAAAAGGATTCCACCCACAAACCTCTCTTGCTCCTGTGAGGTTCCTGCCCCCTTCTATCATCTGAGTCACTCACTCCCTCTATCTCCTGAGGTCAGCCTTACTGAAACGCTGGATCGAAGTTGAGCATTTCTCAGTAAACTACACAGTTGCTCTTGCAGGTTTCTCTAGAACCTGCCACGGTCCTTATTACTACAGATCCAGTTCTTAGATCTCACCCTGAAGTAGGTTGAAAGAAATGGAAGTCTACGAATGTGTGGTTATTGTAACAAGTCACTTGACATCCTTCTGTGTGTATCAACCCAACCCAGTGTTTTGGATGACATGATTTGAAAAGTATTTTATACATCACAGGTTAAAAGTTTCTCTGTAAAGCCTAATTAGGAATTCTCTATCATTCCTGACTTAACACTTCAGAATGTCATTCAGTAACTTTTTTTTTCTTAATTATCATTAAAAAAATGTTTGTAGACATAGGAGTTTTACATACTCAGGTCAAAAGAGACCATCAGATACCCTGGGACTGGAGGCTGTGAGCTACCATGTGGATGCTGGGAACTGAGACCAGGTCCTATGGAAGAGCAGCCAGCACTTCTTCAGCCCCTTCAGGTTCTTTTTTGTAGAGTGCATCTACTCTTTGGTAGATTCTTCTTCCTCTCTTAATGCACCTCCCTCTCCAAAGTTCGAAGAATACAAACATGAGCCAGGTGGCATTTATAAACCAGCCTACCTCCATCTTAGGATTAAAAGCCATCTTACAGTAAAGATGAACTTGGTTCATTCCTGATTGTTATTAAACCTGTTTCCCAAGGACTGGGTTATGCCTCACCTGTAGCCTTAACTACAAGTGGTTCTGTGTTGCTTGTTCCAGGAAGGCACAACCATGTCTTTGTTTCAAAAGGTTGTTATAACCACAGTGTGATGCTCTTCCTGTAACCCCGCCCATTAGCCTGTTAAATCCCCCATTTGGAAACCTCCTACCACTGAGCTATAAAATCTTTATCTTGTCCATGTCCAGTGCTAACTTCCTAAACCTCAGCTTAGGGAGACGCAACCCATATATATGAATTAATTGTTTTAATTAATTTGGCCATGATGATTTAGGTGGGTGATTTTTGTTCTTGAATCTTTGGGGTTAACGTCCCTTGCTTTTAATCCCAACACTCAGGAGGGTGGAGACTAATGGATCTCTGTGAGTTCCAGGCCATCCAGGGTTACATAATGGGACCGGGAGATAATACCTTGGGGTGGGGGTGAAAGCAGTGAGGGGGTTGTTGAACTTTAAACCGTCTATAGTGCTCCCTTCCTGATAGGGCATTCAGGGAGATCAGACGGAAGTGGAGGGCTGGGGTGTGGTGCTTAGAGAGCAAGGGCAGGACTGCCAAGTGCCAATGAGCAGTTGAGGGGTTGGGTGAGACTGGAGGCCACCAGCCAGGCAGCACCTGAGTTTGATTACATGAGCTGGAAGAAAGGAGTCTGGGTCTCGTTGCATGCCTTGGTGAGGTTTGGCTTGGTCCTAACTCCAGAAAGTTCCAGCTTTTCATTTTCACTGGTTTTTGTTGTGTTATGATGTGTTTTTACCAAATATGCTTCTCCCCAGCCATCTGGATTTCTTTGCTCAGTCTATAAAGCTGCATGCTGCCATGTGGCTAACCTCCAAACCAGCTAAACTCAAATGGCCTTTTCTCTTTTCTTCTCACTTTTCCTCTGGGTAACTACTGAGATTTATAGCTTTTATAGCTTGGGATGTTTTTCTTTTAAACTCTAAAAAAAGTGTGCCCCATTTGAACAAACTTTGTCTCCGGTTGACTCTCAAACTTGGTCTGACTTTTAATTATTTCATTACTAGAGAAAAGAAAACTGTTCCTGAAACTCCACAAAGTAAATGCTGGCAGAGGCTCTTACATCTCAGGATGTGGGCCCTGGGCAACCTTTCCCTCCTCTAAGTTCCTGCTGCTCACTGGCTTCTCCTGGGCTCTAGACATAGAGGAAAGGAGGAAGGAAGAAGGGCAAACCCCAAAAAGAACAGCACATAGTTACTGTGCAACTATTTTAAATGATCATGTCCTGGGTACACAGATTTAAGTCACCTCAAATTCCATGTTCCAATGTGGAAACGGTCTCATGAAGTTTTATAGTTTCACAGAGCAAAAAAAGCCTTAAATCAAAGCAAGTTTAAAACACATTGGTGGGACAGCAGAGACAGGCACAGAGAGATGGGGGAAGCTTTTCTGTATCCAATGTCATTCTTAGCTTTTGGGTTGGTCTAAGGTAGCGGTCTTCTTAATAGATTCTAAAATGTTTATCTGCTAGTTGCAGCATGCTACTAGTTCAGGCACAGAGCTGGGCAAAGAAATGCTGTTCAGGAGGATGGAGCGTTGGGTAGAACTTAGACCAAGATAAGGTAACAGCCGCCTGGACCAGCAACGTTCAGTCTCTCTCCAGTTCTGAAGTTCTGTCGATCAGTCTGTAGGCACGCCTTCTTTTCCTGAGTTTTTCGTACAGTCCTGGGCATGTGTTGGAGAGGAGAGCTGAAGGCTAGAGCCCGCCAGAGCTCCCACTCTCAGTGGAGAGCTGAGTTCAGAGGGCACAAAGAGGAAGATGAAGAAGGCAGGGTTTTTTTTTTTTTTCCTTTCTTTTTTATTGGATAATTTTTTATTTACATTTCAAATGTTACCCCCTTTCCGGTTTCCCCTCCAGAATCCCCCTATCCCATCCCCCCCTGCCTCTATGAGGGTGCTTCCCCACCCACCCACTCCCTCCCACCTCCCCACTCTGGTATTCCCCTACACTGGATCATCGAGCCTTCACAGGACCAAGGGCCTCTTCTCTCGTTGATGCCTTATTATTCCATCCTCTGCTACATATGCAGCTGGAGCCATGGGTCCCTCTTTGGTTGTGGTTTAGTCCCTGGGAGCTCTGGGGGGTCTGATTGGTTTGTATAGCTGTTCTTATGGGGTTAAAAAGCCCTTTACCTCCTTCAGTTCTTTCTCTAACTCCTCCATTGAGGACCCCATGCTCAGTCCAATTGTTGGCTGCAAACATCCTTCTCTGTACTTTTCAGGCTCTCGCAGGGCGTCTCAGGTGTCAGCACACACTTCCTGGCTTCTGCAATATTGTCTGGGTTTGGTGACTGTGTATGGGATGGGTCCCCAGGTGGGGCAGTCTCTGGGTGGCCTGTTGATTCCTGTCCAGCATGGTGGTTCACGCCTTTAGCTCCAGCCTTCAGGAGGCAGAGAGAGAGATGATCTCTGTGAGTTTGAGGCCATCTTGGTATATGTAGTTAGACCTGGTCTGAGAAAAAAAAAAACAACAACAACAAAAAAAAAAAAAAAAAAAGGAAAGAAAAATGTTGGTTCGTGTAAAATGGGGAGAATTGGAATCTCTGAGAATGACAGGGACTTTCTCATCAACAGCATGAAAGGGACCCAGTGGCTTCTCCTTGCCTTACCAGCTCCAAGAGTGAAATTCGCTGTTGTCTGAGGCAAGTTTAGAAAGGAATTTTATCGTAAGATTTTATAGACAGGAGCTTAAGAGAAGTAAAGATGGCATGCCTATCCAAGAGAAGAGGGTTCAGCTGATGGGGCCATTTTATCAGAGTGACGGCAGAAACGGGGTGAGGTATAGAGGTAGCTCACCAGGACAGCGGGCTCACCAACAAGGCGTCCAGGTGCATCTCCGTTTCAGTCAGATCCTCACATATAGTTTCCGGGCTGGGGAGGTGGGGGATGGGGTAGGATTCGGCAAGGGTTGTGCCCATTTCTGCTGTGTGAATAGGAAAGTGAAGGGTAACAAGAAAGCAGAGGAGGAACTAGGGCACTCTCTTCTGGAATGCTTCGCCTCCAGCTCAGTCGTAACCGAGTACGTGTCTGATCTCTGACCAAGTATAATCAGACTAGCTCGATTTCAGACTTCCTTCCCAAAAACTGTCTGGCCAGTTTGTAACATCACCTTGGGCTCGTTTGTATAGCACAGGCTTCCCGCGCATGCTCTGTTGCACACAGTTCTACTTAACTTTATGCATTTGCATAAAGAGTAAGGCAGGAAGAGTAAGGCATGCGCTTCTCAAAGAAGTTGCAGTCTGCTAAAAGATGCTTTAAACACAGGTTCTAAACATGGATGTTGAGAGAAAGCAAGGTGCTTGGGGAAACAAGACACACTCAAGAATGGGCGTGGGCGTCTCAAGGGAGAGTGGCTGTGAATGTTTTAGCAGTGACTATAGGTACCATTTTGGTGGCTTTCAAATGACATGTGAAAAGGCTGCTAAGACTTCTTTTTCTCCTTTCTTACTTTGTGTGCATGTGTGCACATATGTAATTTTATTTCATGTGTATGGGTGTTTTGTACGTCTGTGCAACAAGCACTTGCCTGGTTCCTGCAGAAGCCAGGAAAAGGCACGGGCTGGATCCCCTAGAACTGACTGTTGTGAACCACCATGTAGGAGCTGGGACTCAAAGCCTTTTTCTGTAGAGGTGCAGCCAATACTTAGGTTGTTTGTTTGGCTGTTTGTTGTTTGATTTTGGTTTGTTGTTGTTGTTGTTTATTTTGAGGCAGAGTTTCTCTGTGTATCCCTGGCTGTCCTGGAACTTGCTCTGTAAACCAGGCTGGTCTCGAACTCAGAGCTGCACCTGCCTCAGGAGGCAGAGGCAGGTGTCTTCTAGCCTTTACTTTTTGTTTGTTTGCTTGCTTGCTCTTTTTGTTTTGTTTTGTTTTTTTGGGGGGGGGGTTGTGAATGGCTCCAGAGGTGTCACTAAGGGAGTAATAATCTGAGAAAGCAAAGTCAGAAACCACTGGAGATGTACAAAGAATTGAGAAGTGACTTATATGAAGAATAGTGTTTGTGGTGATATTCTTAGAATAAGTGGCTTTAAACCTGGAAAAAGAGCAAGGCCTTAATAAATGTTCATTGTGTTGCAACTCTTTTTTAAATTTGTTACTGTTGTTGTTGTTGTGTGTACATTTTATGATAGCAGGTGTGTCATGGCACACATGTGGAGATCAGAGGGAAACTTTCTCCACTTGTTTCTCTCCTTCTACCATGGGGTGCAGAGATTAAATTCGTTTTTTGTCTTAGTTAAGGTTGCCATTGCTTACAGCTTCAAAGGGTTAATCCAGGACTGCTATGATGGAGAGCACAGCTTCAGGCAGGCACAGCTTCAGGTAGGCACAGCTGCAGGTAGGGACAGCTGCATGTAGGAACAGCTGCACGTAGGCACAGCTGCAGGTAAGCACACCTGCAGGTAGGCACAGCTGCAGTTAGGCACAGCTGCAGGTAGGGACAGCTGCATGTAGGGACAGCTGCAGGTAGGCACAGCTGCAGGTAGGCACAACTACAGGTAGGCACAGCTACAGGTAGGCACAGCTGCAGTTAGGCACAGCTACAGGTAGGCACAGCTGCAGTTAGGCACAGCTGCATATAGGCACAGCTGCAGGTAGGGACAGCTGCAGGTAGGCACAGATGCATATAGGCACAGCTGCAGGTAGGCACAGCTGCAGTTAGGCACAGCTGCATATAGGCACAGCTGCAGGTAGGCACAGCTGCATATAGGCACAGCTGCAGGTAGGGACAGCTGCAGGTAGGCACAGATGCATATAGGCACAGCTGCATATAGGCACAGCTGCAGGTAGGGACAGCTGCAGGTAGGCACAGCTGCAGGTAGCCAAGCACAGCCCTGGGGTAGTAGCTGAGCACTTGTATCTGATCTGCAAGGTGAAGACAGAAAGTGATCCTGGAGTTGGCAAGGACTTGTAAAACCTTAACACCCACCCTCAGTGACATACTTCCTCCAGCAGGCCACACCCCCTAATCCTTCCTAAATACTCCAACAACTGGGAACCACACATTCAAGTAAATGAACCTTAGAAATAGAAAAATCTTAGAAAGACAGAAAGAAAACAAACTATACAGGCACATTTTTACTTTATAAGCCGCTCATCTCTCACTTCTTTATTTGGCCCCAGGGTGAAATATAGCCCCCATGATAACATAATAGGCATGGAAATATTTTCCTAAAGCACTATTAAAGCACATTATATTACCATGGCCTGGGCAATCTTCTAGAGTTCTTTTCTATTGGGTTCGCCTCATCTTTTAACCAGTGGACTTGGCTTAGCTCAGCACATCAACCAATGGTACTTGCCCAAGAAACTGAAAAGATGAAGCTAAGAGTAGACCTTGGGCTGAGCTTTATTTTTATTTTATATCTATGGGTTTTCACACCACATTCCAAAAGTGCCCACAGAGGCCAGAACAGATTCAAGGTATAGTTAAAGATGGTTATAAAACATTGACT
This sequence comes from Micromys minutus, assembly GCF_963924665.1. NCBI lineage: Eukaryota > Metazoa > Chordata > Mammalia > Rodentia > Muridae > Micromys > Micromys minutus. The sequence continues at coordinate 16,589,097 of NC_137981.1, forward strand.
CTGTTCTGGGATTTGAACCTAGGTCCCCTGGAAAAGCAGCCAATAACTCTTAGCCACTGTGTCATGTCTACTGTGAAAGACAAGGATAAATCCTGACCCCCCCCCCAACAAGTAAAATAGAAGACCCCTAGCAGGGTAGAGTCAAGCCAAAAATGTGGGATAGCCGGTTCAGTGACTCTGTTTCAGAAACTGACTGGCCATAAACCATAAAAGTTAAAATAACACCTTATAAACAATCTTGAGAAACCAGGTGTTTCCTTTGCGATTCTTCACTGGTATTTTTGGCATTTTCCAATGATGTACTCCCCCACCCTTGGGTTGTGGTTTTTTTCCTTTAAAAAACCCTTCTCCCAGCCACTCAGGGACTCCTGCTTGGGATATGAGTCTTGACCCCAGTGCACTGGTTCATCAATAAACCTCTTGTAATTGCAGCAAGGACGGTCTCTCGTGAGTTCTTGGGGGGTCGTGTTATCCCGTGACTTGAGTGAAGGTCTCTCCGCTCTGGGGGTCTTTCACCTGCACCTTGTGCTAAATATTTGAGAACTACCAACCTGCTCTTTAAAATGGCCAAACCATTTTTTGGGGGAAGTCCATAGCTTCATTATTGTTTCTTTGTTCTATTTATGTTTTTACTTATTTTATTTTATGTGTGTGTGCATAATCGGTTGTACAGATGTGCCTGAGCCTGCAGATGTCAAATTAGGGCACTTAATCCTCTGGAGCTAGAGTTACAGGTGGTGCTTTGAGCCATCACATGGATTCTGGGAACCAGTCCTGGGTCCTCTGCAAGAGCATTGATTGTACTTAATTATAGAGCCATCTCTTCAGCTCCCTTTACTTGTTCTTTATGTGTATTATCATCCTAAATGAACTTTTACATTTGCATTAATGTGTGGTCTGACTCCCTTAATCTAAATGTGAACTCCATGACAGAAACAGCACTGTCATGTTGCTGACCTCTAGGCTTCTGAGGCTGCACCATTTTAGTAAGTGAATAAGTGTGCTCTATACATCAATTACTTTAACGACACATATTTAAGTAAGTGAATAAGTGCGCTCTGCTGTACATCAATTACTTTAACGACACATTGTTATGATAAAACACCAGGGCCAAAGGTGACTTCTGGAAGGAAAATTTTATTTTGGCTCAGAGTTAGAGGAGGAGATCATAATGGTGAGGCAGACATGGCACCTGAAGGTGACCAGAGTAGGAAGGTGAGAGATCCCCCCAGCCACACATAGAAGGCAGAGAAAAAGAGTAAACAGGAAGTAGGGGGGCAACAAACACTCAACTTCCTCTCCCAGTGACTCTAGATTCAACCCCTTAGCATACTAAGTTAAATAAATAAGTTAACTAACTAACTAACTAACTAACTAACTAACTAACTAATGGGATGGGTCAGCAAGATGGTTCAATGGGTTAGAATACTTGCTACCAAGTGTGACAACCTGGCTTCAATACCCAAGCTTTAGATAAAGAAAGGAAAGAACCCTCCACATGTGCACTGTATGCCCTCATACAAGTAAATAAATAAATGTATTTTTTTAAAGCCAAAGTTCAGAAGCAATAGAAAAGTGCATAAGATAAATGCAGAATAGGATTTTAAATTAATATTATGGTTCTACAGAACCAACCATCCACACATCAGTAGAGTAGTGTGCTGCTGCTGGTGCTAGGGGTTAGGTACAAACAGATTTGTTTTCTCTGCCAGTTAAAAAAGTAAAAGGCAGGAAAGAAATGTGTCTTAGGGTTACTGTTACTGTGATAAAATACCATGGCCAAAGCAAGTTAGGGGGAAAGGGTCTCTTTGGCTTACACTTCTATGTTATAGTCCATTACTGAAGGAAGTCAGGGCAGGAACCGGAGACAGGAACTGATACAGAGGTTATGAAAGGAGCTGCTAATATTGACTTGCTCCCTATGGCTTGTTCAGCTTGCTTTCTTATAGAGCCCAGGACTACCAGCCCAGGGATGGCCCCACCCACAATGGGCTGGGCCCTTCCCCATCAATCACTGACTTAGAAAATGTTCTACAGGCTTGCCCAAAGCCCAATCTTATGAAGGCATTTCCTCAATCGATTTTTTTTTCTCCTCTTTCATGACTTTCACTTGTGTCAAGTTGACATAAACTAGTCAGCACAAAACATTACTAGAAATCTTGGTGTATCTTAGCAGAATAATCATATGGTACTCAGGGAAATAGGGTGGGGCTCTTAGCTTCATGTATAAAAGAATTTAAGAATGGATACTGACAGAAGCTCGGGCACAGAGTCAACCAGAAGCTTGAGGATTTGTTAAGAGTTTGAAAGAAAAACCGCAGGGCAGGTGTGCTGTGAAATCTCACAGCTGCCTAGAAGGGAAGAGAAGAATGGAAAGGAACCAAAGCCTTAAATAAGTAGCCACCTGGCAGCCAAACAGCACGTGTGGGGGCGGGGAAAGGGGAGGCTTTAGAAAAAGAGTAATCTCAGATCATGTGTATGGCATTTTGAAAGCATGCTTAGACACTGGCCACTGTCCAAAGGAAAAGGACAGGGCCTGGTGAGATGGCTCAGTGGCTATGAGTACTTGTTGCTCTTAAAGACTTCTATCTCCAGCACCCACATAGTGGGTCACAACCAGGTCTAACTCCAGTTTTGCGGGATCTAACTCCCTCTTCTGGTCTCCATGAGTACCTGGCATGCATGTGATGTACAGAGATACATATAGGCAAAAAGCACACATGCGTTGAAAGGGTTTGGTGGCAAAGAGGTATCTTGGCAGTCAGGGGTAGAGGGTAGGGAGTGTTAAACCAAGGAATAGCACAAAATCACACCATGAAACAAACCTCACACAAGAGATTTATTAGGGGGAGGGGGAGGAGGGGCCACAAAGTGGCTGCTCTGAGTGAGGACAGAGGTGGCAGCAGACCAGGTGTGATGGTGGCTCCATGGGGGTGGGTAGGGATGGAGCAAGCACATAGGGAAAATATGTCAAAGATAGAAGTGTCACATTGGTTGTTAGTGATGCCAGGGCTGTTGTCACTGAGTCACTGAAGGTGGGTGAGGGCGGGGAAGCTCTTGGTTATGTAATGAGGGTGGTTTTCAGTTAATCAACACACATAGAATAAAAATACATAAATATTTGGAGAGGGAAAAGAGGGAGGAAGGAGAGAGGGTGGGGGAGGAGGAGGGTAAGAAAAAGGAGAGGAAGGGAAAGGAAGGGGAAAGAAGAGGAAAGGGAAAGGGAATGGAAGGGAAGGGGAAGGGAAAGCAAGGGAAGGAAATAGCTACACCTTGGGGAACTTCTTGGTGGTTCCTCGGCAAGATTATTTTGAAACAAAGACCCGGTTGCTGTCTCCTGAAAGAGTCAGTACATAGCCATTTGAGTCAAGGTTACAGGTGGGGCCTTGTTGTGTGTAATTATTAAAAATTAACCACACTAATGCTGGCTAAGCTCCAGTAACTGGTCTTCCCTCCCGCATTGGGAGCTGCAAGCCTCTTCCTTGTTTACCCCGAGGTTCCCCTGCCTCAGAACTGCCTGTACCTTCCCAGCCATCTGCTCCCTGTAGCTAACTGTCACAAATCCCCATAACCCAGTAAAAGCAAAAGTCCAGAGGCTTGTGATTTATCACTCAGATTTGTAACAGTAACTTCTCAACCCACACAATGCCCACACAAAGAAATCGAAACTCAATTGATACGGATACAAGCTGCCCACCTAGACTGGACAAATTGCTCTACGTTACTCTATTCTCTTCTATGATATCCATAGCTGCCTGTGGCTGTTTCAAGTCACATGGATCCAGCTCGGCTTCCTCTCCCATAGGTTCCATCTTGTCACTGGGTCTCCGTCCTTCTCCTCTCCCTCTGTTCCCACTCTCAGCCCGCCTTCCTTTTTCACTGCCCAATCACAGGCTCTAGCCTTATCTTTCACCTGCCCTCGCCAGCATATAAACAACAATCCACAGGGCCTAGCTCAATCCTTGAGCAGCTTAATCAGAAACAGAGATGAACTTAGTTTGTCATCTTTTCTTTAAGATGGCTTTCAAGCCTAAGATGAAGGCAGGGTAGCTCATCCGGGCGAATGTACTTCAAGTCTGAAGGTGCCCACTAGTGGTTCCAGTCCATTACTGAGGGAAGAAGGGCAACCAAAAATGGCCCCTGTAGAGGTCGGTTTTGTGTCGACTTGACACAACCTAGAGTCATCAGAGAGGAAGGAGCCTCCATAAAATCCAGCTGTAAGTCATTTTTTTTTTCAGTTACTGATCATTGGGGGAGGGTCCAGCTCACAGTGGGCTGTGGTCCTCCCTTCTCCCCAGGGGTTGTTGGCTACTGGCCCACACGGACGAAGGAAGCCAAGCTGAAGAACAGGGTTCAGCCAGCCTGTGAGTACTATGGAAATGACTGACTTCCAGAATCAGCTTTAGAGAGGCAGCCCAACTTTATCTGGGGTGAGTCAAGGGATATATAGTTTTAGGGAAGCAGGTAGGGATTTTCCAGGGTAGTTATGTACCATGGTCTGAATCTCGGGGTACTGGGAATGCCTCATTTGCATGGAGAGGCAGTCTAGGAATTCTAGGTGCTTGCTGAGCAGGTTCTTTATTAGGAGAAAGGAAGTTGAACCTCACCATGGACTGTGTGCCATTCCTCAAGTAGAAGATGGTGGGGGGGTCAGGCTCCCCAGATCGGGCAGAGAAGAGGAAGCTCTGCTAAGAAAGGGAGCCCTCCATCTTGCACCGAACTCAAGAGAGTTGTCCAGATAGGAAAGATTGCAGCCTTCAGCAGCAGGGCCCGGAAGCAGTGCTGTCCCTGGGCTGGTGGTTCTGGGTTCTATAAGAAAGCAGGCTGAGCAAGCCAGGAATGACAAGCCAGTAAGTAAGCACTCCTGCATGGCCCCTGCATCAGCTCCCGCCTCTAGGTCCTACCCTGTTTGAATTCCTGTCCTGACTTCCTTTGGTGATGTGGAAGTCAAAGCTGAATCACCCCTTCCTCCTCAACTTGCTGTTGGTCATGGTGTCGTGTCATAGCACTTGGAAACTCTAAGACAGCCACATACCTAAATTTTCAGACACACTCTTACTTGACTTTGCATCTCAGGGGCTTCATAGGCTCTCTAACATTTCATTATGTTCAGAGTGAAATTATTTAAGACACCTATACTAGAAATAACAACTGAAACCAGGCATGATGGCATCTGCCTGTGATCTAAGCAATCAGGACTCATAAAAGCAAAAGCAAGACACAAAATGCTGCCCCTCCCACAACACACAGCTAAAGAAAAGAGCCAGAGAACAGGGCCGGGAAAGGAAGAAGTCGGCAAGTGAAATACAGCAGGTAAGAACCCGGGAGACTCACATTGAAGCCAGACAATACAGGTTCCGTGGGTAAAGTTGCTGCTGCCAGGCCTGGAAATCTGAGTTTGCTTCCTGGGAGCCACAGGGTGGAAGTCAAACATCGGATCCCCCAAGCTGTCCTCTGATATTGTACATGTTTGTACGTATCTGAACATACACAAGATAGATAGGTAGGTAGGTAGGTAGGTAGGTAGGTGGATGGATGGATGGGTGGATGATGTAATTTAAAATCAATGAGCAAAAATAACAATATCTCTCTTCCCTGGTTGGAATTGAATGATGTTCTGCTTTGTTGGACTGAGTGACAGTGACAGTGGCAGTGACTGTGTGTTGTTTGATCCAGTGAGGAGATGAGGATTCTGAGCAACCCTTGGTGAGTAAGGAACATTTGGAGGAAGCAGAGTGGGGCCGGCTACAGTGCCCCAGCCACAGCAGGAGCTCGGAACAGTGAAAGGAGGGAAGGGGAAACCAAAGCCCAAAGCCAAGGTGCCCCTCACACAACACACAACTAGAGAAAAAAGCCAGCAAATGGGGCTGGGAAAGGAAGCTGTTGGCCATTGAAATGCAGCAGGCAAGAACCCAGCCAGCAGACAAAGGGAATGGGAGTGGAGGCCAAATGGAGAAGAGGTTCTTTCATCTGAGAGAATAAAGGCAAATGAGTGTGGGAAAGTATTCAGTCTAATTTAGGACAAGCCTAAAAATGAGCTAGAAAGATTATAGAAAAGGAAACTTTCATTTTTATTAAAATACAAATTAATAATGGCGAAAAAAGGCATACAGCCAGTGTTAGCTCAAAAGATGTTCCTTGGAAATAAAATATTATTACAAGAAGCATACTCAATTTACCAGAAAAAAGGCGGCACAGATCTCAGGCAAATCAAAGTCAGGCAGAACTTATGGCACAGAGTCAAGAGCTCTCTGTGCCAGGGAAAGGGTGGCACTGGCTTTTTTTACCCTCTAGCTGTGCTGACTTTGCTCTTTTGTCTCCATAGATAATAAACCTATGTGTTGGGAAACAGCTTAAAAGAAGAGGAGGAGGAGGAAGAGGAGGTAGAAGAAGAAGAAAGAAGGAAAGAAAGGGAAGGAAAACCCTAATATCATAACCCTCTGTTGTTGCAGAACTATAGTTCCAAGCGTACAGTGGATGAGAGATAGTTTATACTGGAGCCAAATATGAGTGACTATAACCCAGGAAGACAGATTTAGGTTATTCCAATATGGAAGAGTTTTGTAAAATTTCTATAGTAATTGAACAAAGAGTCATAAATCAGGACACATTTCATGGGCAAATGAAGACACTTGCCACCAGCCTGATAACCTGTTTGACCCCTGTGACTCGTATGGGAAAAGAGAACTCCCACAAGCTATGGTCTGACCTCATGCATGATGGCAGGTTCATACTCAAGTGCACACACAGCAGATAGATAGACAGACAGACAGACAGACAGATAGATTGATTGATTGATAGACAGGTGATAGATACATCAAAGAAGCAGACTACAGCAAAGTGAAGAAACCTTTCTGTACGTCTTAGATGTTATGTGAGGACGGTCTTGGTTTGGGGTTGGTAGAAGACGCTGGTCTCCTAAGCTAAGACATTCCAAAGAGAAGTCAGGCTCTGTCTATACCTTCCAGATGATTTATCCAGGGGCACGTGCTGCCAGCCAGTGACAGAGGACTCTGGGCTTGTGACATTCCACACTCTACACAATCATTAAAACTCTAAACCAGTGGTTCTCAACCTCTGAGGTGGCAGCCCTTTGGGGGTTTCATGATCCTCTCACAAGGTCAGATGTCAGGTGTCCTGCACATTAGATATTTACATTACAGTTCATAGGAGTAGCAAAATTACAGTTATGTAATTTGCAAGTAGCAACAAAAATAACGTTATGGTTGGGGGTCACCACAACATGAGGAGCTGTGTTAAGTGGTCCCTAGGTATCCTATAAATCACTATGTAGACCAACCAGGCTGGCCTTGAACTCAGATTGTCCCGTCTCTGCCTCCCATGTGCTGGAATTAGAAGTGTATACTACCTTGCCCAGCTAGTGCTTAGCTTTTTGTCGATATGATTGTATTACCCACTGTAAGGTTGTAAAATTACATTTTATTTAGTGTGTTTGCAACAATCTGTTCTTTCCTTCTACCTCTTAGGTTTTTTTGACTCAAACTCTGGTCCTTGGGCTTGGCAGCAGGTGCCGTTACCCACTGAGTCACCTCATTGACCTTGCCTTTGTTTTGTTCTTTGAAATATGGTCTCAGGGCTGGAGAGATGGCTCAGTGGTTAAGAACACTGACTGTTCTTCCAGAGGTCCTGAGTTCAAATCCCAGCAACAACATGGTTTCTCACAACCATCTGTAATGAGATCTGATGCCCTCTTCTGGTGTGTCTGAAGACAGCCACAGTGTACTTATATAAATAAATAAATCTTAAAAACAAAAAAAAAAAAAGAAAGAAAGAAATACGGTCTCACTGAACCTGTGATGGTCCTCCAGCTTCATTTTCTCATGTGCAGACATTACAAACATTTGGAATTCCTCCTGTGCAGTTTCCGTTTCTTCCCTTGGGCTTGGCAGCTCTCACCTTTCCTCGCTGAGCCATCTCGATGCCCACCCCTCCTACACTGAAAATGTTAAAACTAAGAAGAAAACTACCGACTTGATCCAATTGTTTATTTACTCTTTTGTTTCCGATGCTGAGCTCAAACTTACTATGTGATACAGATTGGACTCAAAATTCTTGACCCTCCTGCCTCAGCCTCCAAAGTACTGAAATTCCAGGTGAGCACAGCTACATTCAGCTAGACGCTGAAGATTTTTGTCGGCTTTGGTGTTTGGTTCTTCAGTACAATCGAGGGCCTTGAATGTGCTAAGCAAATGTTTTACTACTGTACCTAAACCCATTGACATTATTTGTATGTGTGTTTGTGCATGTATGTATGAACATGTTCATGTGTGTACATGTGTATGTGAATGTGTGTACATGTGTGGACATGTTCACATGTATACAGGCATGTGTATGTAAATGTATATGGACATGTTTATGTGTGTACAGGTGTGCGTGTGTATGTATGTGAATGTGTGTGGACATGTTCACATGTGTACAGGCATGTGTATGTGAATGTATATGGACATGTTTATGTGTGTACAGGTGTGCGTGTGTATGTATGAATGTGTGGACATGTTCACATGTGTACAGGCGTGTGTATGTGAATGTATATGGACATGTTTATGTGTGTACAGGTGTGCGTGTGTATGTATGAATGTGTGGACATGTTCACATGTGTACAGGCGTGTGTATGTGAATGTATATGGACATGTTCATGTGTGTACAGGTGTGTGTGTGTATGTATGTGAATGTGTGTGGACATGTTCACATGTGTACAGGTGTGCGGATGTGTGTATGGAGGCTAGAGGACTACCTTGCCTATCATTCCTCAGGTAATGTCCACCTTCATCTGAGAAGTCTTCTTCTAGACTTTAACCCAGCAAGTTAGCCTTCCTGGACCCACTGAACCCCAGGATCCACTGAAGCCCAGGGATCCTCCTGTCTTGGCCTCCCGAGCAATGGACCTATGGACGGAAACTACTGCCATGCCTGGCTTTTTATTGTGTTCTGGGGACCAAATCCAGGTCCCTCATGCTTGCAAGGTGGAAGCACTTTACTAACTCATCTATTCCCAGCTCCTTAAACATTCAAATCCTTAAAATGCTGAAAAACAGAAACAGGTTAAATGTTAGCAATTTGGGCAAAAGTTAAGGAGAAGTGAAGCCTGAACACCAGAGTGGTGGGCGTAAGACCGTGTTAGCTGAGTGCTCCTCTTTCCTCTCACCCATACTTTTTCCCCCTGCACTTTGGGTCCCTTTAAGAAGTTGGAAGCATCCGTAACCACAGAATCACCCTGGAGACAGACCAAATAGCAAAGCTTATTTCCATAACAGACCACATGGGCAAATCTTGCTGATGCACATATGCCGTAAGTGGATGACACACGCTTGTTGAACACATTTTTGCTTGACTAGCTGCAGTTTTGTTCAAGTGTTTATCCCTCATCTTAGCACAGGATGATGGTGTTTTATTATTAGATGAGGCTGGGAGGCAGATATTGTACCATAGAAGTCACTGATTCCCATGTTGTCTCTTAGGGTGCATTTCACTTCTAAATTGATTGAACTCTTAGTTTATGACTAACTTTTTAGTCAACTGGACTTCGCTCGGTGTTTGCTAGAATCCTGAAGCAGGCTCTAAAGCCAGTAGAGGAACGGACTTGCTAGCAGCGCAAGAGGAAGCAGATGAAAAGCAGTTTTCTTCCATGTTCTTCCTCATACACACTCTATTTTCTATTGTGCCCTCTATTTTATTCCAGCTGTAGTCAAGTTGACAACCGAGAACAGCCATCCCTTGGCATCTAAACAGAAACAAGAGTGTGAACCAACTTTACAGGCTTGACTGGAGTTGGAATGAATGTGGCCAGCAGTGTGACAAATGGTAGCATTCGCTGTCAGTATGGATCAGGAAAGAACGTGACTGAGAATTCAGAGCAGAGGAAGAACAGGATGTAAGAAGACAAAGAGATCCGTGAGATGCAGATACTCAATGGAAACGTTGGAAATAAAGCCTAGGGACAAGTCTGAAAGAAGTGGTCACATCCCCTCTACACACGGACATCACCATTCTTTCATCCCTCGATGCTCACCCACCAACTCATCTCTATTCCTATCTCCTTTGGGGACATGTGGTCCCCAAAGCTTTAAGTCTTTCTTGGCCGATGCCCCAGCGTCATACCAAATCACACAGAAAAAGAAAGTATATGATCTCTTTATTCTCAAAACATTATAATACTAAATAAAATCCAAGAGGTATTGGGTTGGTCTTTGGTCTCTAGGGCTTTAGCGGAAGCAGACTGAGCCCAGAACATGTCTATCATCTCTGATATCCAGAAGGTACTGTTTGAAGGCATATATCCCAAGTGTGTTGGGAAACGGGCTCCGGCTCTTCCTAGGAATGAAAGTTAATTTGAGAAGGCAACTAAGCAAGAGGACCAGGCATCAGGACAGTAGAAGAATATTGGGAAGGTGAAGGGTAGGCTTCCTCCTCTTTCCTTTCTGCTAGAATCTAAGAACAGGGACTAGTGACCCCAGCAAGGGACCAAAGTAGGCAGTTACTTGGATCACACCAGAGGAGCATCGGAGCACTCCAGCGGTCACTTGGCACTCTCGGGGAGTGGAATGCTCTCCATAAGAATGGAGACAAACTGTTCCAACTTCTGTGCAGCTGCTTTCCCGGCCTCCAGAACTTCAGTGTGATTGGCCTTCTCCAAATTATCATAATCCATGACAACCTTGTTGGTAATGAGTGAGAAGCCAAAGACACGGAGCCCACAGTGCCTCGCAACAATCACTTCCGGGACTGTGCTCATGCCTGTGGGGGAGAGAAAATGACTTGTGGCTCTCCTCACCCTCACTCTCATAAGTTCACTGAATTTCAGAAAGCATCCAAATGCAACTAAGTTAGTGTTGTGCATACGCTGCCTCCCATCTCTTCAGGTGGCCTTACTAGCTTCTTACACATTTTGCCAACACAATCTGTTTCTGTGCTTTGTGACAATTAAGAGTCCACCTTCCGGCCACAGGTAGAGAAGGTGGCTGTACTGACGTTCTCTCACCCCTTTGCTATTTTACCAGGTCCTTTCCTCAAACCACCAGACAAACCCCCCCTTCTCACCAACAGCATCTGCTCCCAGCATCCTTAGCAGACAACTCTCTGCCACAGTCTCAAAGTTGGGACCTGCCAACATCACGTAGGTGCCTTCTTGTAGTTCTCGTTGCTCCCCCATTTGTCTCCAGGCACTGAACGCCTTCTGCCTCATATTCCGGTCATAAGCATCAGACATGGCAGGAAAACGAACTCCAAACCTAGAACATATAGGATCATCTCATAAACGGTACCAAGTGAAGTTTCCCAACTCCTGGACAAGGCCAGACTCTCTGCAGCCATAGCAAGGGGTCAAAGATGTGCACCTTTCATCGTTGGGGCCTCGGAGAGGGTTCTGACCACAGAAACCAGGCAGGTTGATGTGGTCACGGATCAGCATGATATCTCCAACCTCAAAATTGGGGTTGAGTCCTCCAGCAGCATTGGTGACCACCAAAGTGTCCACACCCAGAAGATGGAAAACTCTCACTGGGAATGTCACCTTAGATGCAAAAGATCAGAAAAGATTTTTCAGACCAAGTCAAAGATGAGCATAATATGAACAAGAGATCAAAAACTTGACCAGCCCAAACAGACAATAAAGTAGGACAGTTCTCCCATCCTCCTCCTGGTCCAACCAAGCTTGTGCCCCTGATTTACCTTTGACAGCGAGTACCCTTCATACATGTGGAACCGGCCCTGCATCATTACACAGGATCTGCCATTCAGGAATCCAAACACCAGCCGACCCGCATGACCTTGCACTGCATGCAGAAAAGGGAAAAAACAAAGTGATTATGCCAGGCGTGGTGCATGCTTTTTCTTTCAGTAGTCAGGAGGCAGAAACATCAGGTTTGCCAGTTCAAGGCCAGCCTAGACTATATAGCAAGTTCCAGGCCAGCCAGGGGACACGTGGTGAGACTGCTTCAAAAAGAAAAGTGCTCATACTTCCCTTACTAGAAGCCACTCACTGTGTTTAACATATGATGGCATCATTACAGACCACAGCATTATGCTGATCACCAGAATCATACAAATGTACCTTGAGGTTAGAGTCATGGGATAAGAACATTGATTGAACATATAAACTTTTCCAAACAGAGAAACTCATACTGCAAGGGAGGAAAGGTACAAACCAAAGCTGTTAATAGTGGATCCAGTAATTACAGGTCTCTTCTAAGATTTCCTAAGTTGTATGTGCACAATAATTAATTCTTCTAACTAAGCTGTGTGCCTCCCTAGTATATGCTAACATCCTAAAGAAGAACAGGAAAGTTGGACCCAACTCTTTCTGTTTGACCCGTGTAACAGTCCCGTGGGAAGCAACAACCGTGTGTTGGTATGTGGGTCATGGGACCACACAAATTAACCATCACTACCATCCCCATTATGTGACAGTGTCCTGTAATGGATGCCCAAGCTACACTCCATTAAGGAATGGCTCTGTCAGAGGGATTAGAATCAAGAATCATATAAAAAAACAAAACCAATAGGACAAAATGGACATAGCTGGAAAAGCCGAAATGTAAAAAGTAATTCGATAAACTTCCAGGTAACCTGCTCACCGTTTAGTGCAGGGCTCTGTTCGCCAGGGGAAGGAATGGCAGATGGATCACAACTCTCTGCCTTCTCCTTTCTCCAGTGTTACCTTTCCTCCCTCACGCCCACACCTCCCTGCTCTGGTCTTCCACTCTTACCCCAAAGGCCTTTGAAATATTTATGAAAAGTTTCAACAATCTAAGGAAAGGTGGATAAGAAGGAAGATAGGTAAGAAGACAATAGTAAGAGAAAAGTAAGTTATTTAAAATAAAGAGAAATGAGAAAAGGCTGCTCTGTCCTTTCTGAATCTGAGCTTTTGTGCTTGTAGTCACAGTGCTATGCTGCCAGAGCGCGCACTCTGTGGTGTGAAGTGGGCGTCAGTTCTTCCCTTTCAGTTCGTGGATCTCGGAAACTGAACATGTCTGCTCAGCACCTTTCCCCACCCCTCCCACCCTAACACACACACTGTAGGGATTTCTTTCTAAAGTCATTCTGATTCTGTCTCTTTCCCTCTTACCTCTGTCTGTTAGGACAAGAGTAGAAACATCTCCTTGATTGTATTCCACATAAGCCCAGTGTGGTGTTTGAGTAAGAATGGCCCCCATAGGTGCATATATTTGAAAGTATTAGAAAAATTAGGTGTGGCCTTTGATGGAGAAGAGAGGTGGGCTTTGAGGTTTCAGAAGCCCATGCCAGGCCCTATGTTTGTTTCTGCCTTTGGATCAGGACGTAGCTCTTAGCACTGCTCTAGTGTCCTGCACAGTGATGAGTTGCCTTAGTCATGGTGTCTCTCCACAGCAATAGAACAGTGACCAACGCCCCACAGTCCAGGCAGTACCTGTGCTTTTGGGAAAGTTGGGTATTTCACTGTATTCAAAGATCTGAGACTGAGTTAATTTAGCAGTCAGTCCTCCTAAGCCGGAACCACAGATCACTGCCACCTGAGGTCGATGTGTAGTGTGAGACCGAAGCCACTCAGCGGTGCTCTGATAATCTTCATATGTGAACCTAGGGATTAAAGAGCAAGTACATAGACTATCAGCACAGAAAACCCAACAGGTATTCTAAGATGAAAGTCCAGCCAGTTTATTCAGCCACTCACCCATCTCTCTACTAAATCAGCCTTACTAAAAGCCTGACATGAAACACCCTTCATTCCAGAGCATGACAAAAGTTAATGATGATGCCGTTTCCATTGATGGCCCTACCTCAAGCTGCACCCCCAGCACTAGGAAAGTCCTTGTGACAGAAACAACCAGATTTAGGATGAAATCAATGCGAGGACTCTGGATGAACTGAGGCCTTCATACAGGCAAGTCTCCTGCCCTTTGTTTGTGCTTTATTTGTGTGAGACAGGGTCTTCCTATGCTGCCTACTAATCGCCACCCCACCACCCCCATACTCCATAGGTGGGGTAGATGTAAGGATAGAGCCAACCCAAAGCTCTGAATCTGAGCTGAGTTTACAGCTCTCCCATTCACACCATGTCACCTGGGCCAGCTCTCTCTCCAGCATGGCCAGGGTTGAGGCTAGCTCTCCTGAGTGTTGCAGCCAATGAGGGACGGAGCCAACTCTGCACTGCACAGCCCTCAGACATTAACATGTCCCCAGGTGGCTGCCCTGGACCATGGGTATCCACTGGGACTTTGGTGGTAACACACTCCACTGTTGCAGGGCCACCGACCCAGACATGGTTCTCAGTGGTGGCACAGGCCAGGGCCTCACCATGACCTCAGGTAGCACCACAGGCTACTCACACCAGGCTCCTCCTCACTACCCTGGAGTCTCCAGTTCCGCCTCTCCTCACTGTACACACATCTTTCTGTTTCTTCCTCCCCATCTCTCCGACACTCACTTGCTCATCTATTCATGCCCCGGGATGCTGGGTTTCTGCGGTTACCGTGGGCTTGCTCTGCTCACCCAGCCCACATTTAATTAATTTTTAATTTAAAAATTTAATTACACCTAATTTAGTCAGTGTGTGTGTGTGTCTGTGTGTGTGTGTGTGTGTGTGTGTGTGTTGTGTTCAAAGCAGGCAGAGACACGTGTGGTGGACAGAGGATAGCGTGTGAGTGGCTTATCTCCTTCTACCACAAGGGTCTTTACCTGTGCAGTCATTTTTTAAATTATGTTCTTTTTTTTTTGAGTTTTGGAGTTTGCTACTCTCAGTCTCATGTAACTTAGGGCAGACTCAAACTCAGTATATAGCCAGGCTGACTGAGTCCCGAGTCCTCCTGTCTCTACCTTGGAGTAAGTACTGAAATGACGGTGTAAACGACGATTCACAGCTAGAAACTAAATGACTGCAAAACAACACAAAACCAGGCTTATTTCACAACATTGGTTATAAAATGCCAAGCCAGTACTGGCTGCAGACACAAGTTAAAAATAGAAGTTTGTGGGCCTATCCCTTCAGATGAAAAACTTGTTAAAGGAAGGGTGTCACACCCTTTTAATCCCAGCACTCAGGAGGCAAAGGCAGGCGGATCTCTGAGTTCAAGAGCAGCCTGGTCTACAAAGTGAGTTTCAGGAAGAGCCAGGACTGTCTCAAAACACGGAACAACCAAACTTGCTAGAATGCTCTATTGTGCAACAGTTAATCTTTCCACCTCCTGCTGCTCCCTCTCTACCTTTCTTCATCTCTGCTTCTCCCTACACTAAGGTATTTTGTCCTTCAGAGAGCAAAGAACAATGTACAATGTACATAACTCATAACCAAGAACTAGTATCAATTGGGAGCCGGGTGTGGTGAGGCGGTCCTATAATCCCAGCACTGGGAGGTCCAGGGTTCCAAAACAGCATGAGGAGAATCTGTCTAATACACCTGGACCTTCTCACAAGTCCTAAGTCCAGTCCCATCACATCCAACGGCAAAGATCAAAGACTGCTCTCAGGAGTGAGTGAACGGAGATGTGCATGCATTGAACACAACTTAACAAGCCTCCACAAGAATTTTTTTTTTCTTCCAGTCAGAGAGCCTTAAGTCTCAGCTCCATGACAGACCCAGACATTAGGATAACTTGAGCTTAGCCTGGAGGTATAGCAAGACCTTGTCACACACTGCCACTGGAGTATGTTATAGGAAACAAAACAGCACTACAACACAACAGGTTATCCTCAGTGAAACAGCTAGGTAGGGCAGGGACGGATAGAGCCACAGGGTGATAAACAGAAGCAATTAAGTAGGCAACAGCATCCTAAAGAGCCGGAAGTATGAGGTTTGGCCAGCCGGCCACGTCCAGCCATAGTTCACAGTCCCGGAAGACACATCGGCCCTGAGATCATCCTAAAGCTACTACTGGTGAGCCCTACCGCTCTGCCGGTGAGTCAATCTAGGAATTCCCGACGCAAAACGAAGGGAGACTTTTTTTTTTTTTTTTTTAAGTGAGCAGGAAGGAGCGAGTAAGTGTCTTCTGAGTAGGTTTCCCAAATTACAGATTTTCCAGTCTTATAGAGACTCCATTCCTAATTTGTTAGTGCGACCTCCAGTTTGGAGGAAAAAGAGGGGCTGTCGTAGAAAGTGAGCAATTTTCCTTCTAAAGGAACTGCGGGATAGCACAACAGAATTGTCTCCTGGGTTGCCAGGACTCCTAGAATGGAAACTTGTGTTATGAAGTAGTCTGGGCTTGTGCCTCCTTTTCTATACATTCACATACACCACAGAGGCACAACATTCCTGTGCCAACACAGCGCTAACCTGTTCCTTCCTGCTCCGGGGCGCCCCTACCGCTGGTTCCCGCGCCTGATTGCCGCGCCAGCCGCCCCACCATTCCGGAGCCCCGAATCGGCCACTGGGCTCTGTGCCAGGCCTCTCTGCATCCCCAGCAGACTGGCTCCTACTCTGGGCCCGTGCCACTAAGTTCCCAGTTTTCAGCGACAGCCCTTCCCTCCCGGCAGAAAGCCCGAGTCCCCGGGCCCGGCACTTACTCGTTCTCCATGGTGTCACCGACGGCTGCGCCGAAATCCTGCCCTTTCCGCTCTACGGCGACACCGCCAGAGTCCGGTCTAGACTGTTAATGCACTGTTTGCTGGGCCGGCCTTTATATCCCCAGCCCCAGGCGTCAGCCAATGGCAGCAGCCTTGTCTCCATGGTGACACACCCTCATCCAGAGGTGTGGCAGGAAATCTCTCCAGAGTTCCTTTCAAAGAGACCCTCTCCTTGTCTAGGCAACCAGTTTCTGGTCCCTGCACACATTCATGATTCTCCCCGCTAGAAAAAGAGGCCCGTGTGGGAAGAAAACTAGAGCAGGATAGAGAGCCCCGGAACCGCCCATCTGCAACTCCCTTCTCCGCTACGTTATTGTGGAAGAATATGAAAAGCGAAAAAAATTCAAACCACAGATTGTGCAATCTAGAAATAAAACGAAAGTGTCTCAGTTGATTTCGGAAATAGGGAAGCAGTGCCCGGCAGGTAACAGCGCTGACTTGGAGCCTGCAGGGGAAACAAAACACTTCGAGGCCCAGATGGAAGTGAGTTCTAGGAGGCTTGGATCCTAAATAGGCATGGACAGCACGGCAAGTGATTGAACGCACAGTACTGAGTCCAAGCAATTCTGCTAACTTTGAAAACTTGTCGAGAAGGAAATTCACATAACAGAAGCACACATTGCTCCCCCCCCCATCCCCACCCCCACTGTAATAAGTACAACACTGAGGAAAGTCTTTGGTATTCCTTTTCCTTAATCTATCTTTCCATGTTTAGTTCTTGAAATTCTCTGTTTCTTTCCTGGAAACTTTCCTGCTTGCCGGTTAATACAACTCAAGCCACTGTTTTCCAAACCTGTTTTTCACATTTATTTAAAAAATACTAATTGAGCATTAGCTGTGCACCAGTTTTAATGAGGTGAGTATAAGAACAAAATACAATTAATTGCTGTAAAGTTCGGTGTGGTGGTACACACCTCTAATCCCAACAGTCAGAACCAAAGCAGAGGATCTCTGAGTTGCAGGCCAGCCTGGGCTGCTTGTAGTGACAACCTGTCTCAGTGGTGGTAATAGTAGTAGTAGCTGGCTGTGGCTCCTTTCTGTAATCCCAGCACTGGGAGAGGCTGATACAGGGGGACTGCATAGATTAAGGCTGGCCTGAGCCAGTCTGTGCTTTCTCAAAAAAAAAAAAAAAAAAAAAAAAAAAAAAAAAAGAAAAAGAAAAAAGAAAAAAAAATCAGACCAAGGAAATAGCTATGATAGATTGGTTTATTTTTTAAGCTTTTTATTTTATTTACTTAATTTTAATTATGTGCACTTTGCTTGCACATGTATCTTTGTAAAAGTGTCAGAACTCCTGAAGATGGAGTAAACCACCATGTGGTTGCTGGGAATTGAACTCAGGACTTCTGGAAAAACAGCCAATGCTCTTAACCACTGAGCAATGTCTTCAGCCCTTAATTTTAATTTTTTTGTGGTTTTTGGTTTTGTTTGTTGTGTTTTGAGACAGGGTCTCTCTGTGTAGCTGACTGTCCTGTAACTCTCTCCTGAGTGCTGGGATTAAAGGCATGCACCACCACACTCAGCACTGTTTGTATTTTTGATCAGTTTAAATTATTATCATCACTATTAGGCCTCTTTGAAACATTAGGGCCATTCGTGGTAGCTAGTCTCAAACTCACAGAGATCCTCCTGCCTCTGTGTTGGAACTAATCTTAGTCTGAGTTTTGGATTAAAGTTGTACATTACCACACCTAAGCTTCATTTTCTTTGTAAATAATTATAAATAGTCAGCTAATGGGTATGTAAACTTCTTGGAACCACACAGTTTCTCAAACATTAAAACCTGAAACAAGTGCTCCATATCTTGTTCCATGCTGAGTTTGAACAGTACTTTCCTTTTATCAAAAGGATCTTCTAAAAACAGCCTTGTAAAGAAAGCTATATTGTCATTAGAAAGAATGTGTTATACATTTCAATGTTCAAACTATGATTGTTCTCAAGCTAATAGTTGATATAGCATAAAGAACTGTCAATATTTCTGTACCTTTTTATATTTAAAAGTATTCTGGATCTGAGGATATAGTCCAAAGATTAGAGTGCTTTCCTAGCATTTGTGACACCCTATATTCCATCTTCAACACTGCCTTATGTGTGTGTGTATGTGTGTGTGTGTGTTTATATGCAGAATGTTGGCGCTGGCTTGAATTCTAGCTACTGGGAAGGCTGAGGCAAAAGAATCATTGGAACCCAGAAGTTTGAGGACAGCTTAGGTTACAAAGCAAGAGTCTATCTCAAATAAACACACTAGTAATATGAATTTAAAATACACAGATTTAAAAAGTATTTAAAATTACCTAATGGTGTGGGAAAACTATTGAATTAGATCAACTTGTATACTTTAAATATGTTTTACTATCAGAGTGGAATTCAGGAAATAGAATATGTTAAACTGGGGAAAAGCCTTTGCCTTTGAAAGACTATGGGCTTCATCAAAAGCCATGAAGATCAGATCCGAACAAGAGAAGCTTCCACATGAAAGACAGGATTCAGGGAAGAAACCAAGAAAGACAGCAATGCAGAGGATGCAGAAAACAGATTCCTCCTACATAGAGACAGTTCAACAAACCAGCTGCAGAAGGACAGCATCATCAGACGGGCAGGCTGAAATCTTGATGCTGAAAGAGACATTTGCTGAAGACAGATGGTCAGGACTGCAGTTATGAAGGACTGTCTCATCAAAGGATCTTCATAAGGACATTCACATTGTTAAGATGATGGGATTGATAATTGTTTCTATCATAAAAGTTAAACTATGTACAAATTTTAGTTTAGATGAAAAGGGGGAAATGTTGCTGGATAATTGATCACACTGTGATCACACAGAGGTTGTGTTATTTACTGAGAAAGCTGTTCCTAGTTGTGGTATGGTTCTGCCTTAGCACATACCTTTAATTCCTCTGACTGGAATACAGTGAACACCTTTAATCTCAAACAATGACGGTAAAGTTAGTTTGTAGGAGGAAGCAGCCATGTTTGAAAATGACTTCTAATTGAGAGGCAGACAAAGTGATGAATCAGAGAAAGATTTGACAGAATAGGATCTGCCCAAGTCTCTTGAGAAGAGAGGAAAGGGAACGGAAAGGGAATCTACTTGGGGGGGGGGGGTGCAGAGGAGAGAGAGGGAGAGGGAGAGGGGGGAGGGAAGGAGAGAGAGGGAGAGGCTGATTGATTTACAGAGATTGTTTGTACAGAGACAGGGTGCAGGAGAGAACAAACTAGGTGAAAAGAAGGAGTCAGAAGGTTGGAACAAATTGACAGAGATAATTTGAGGTCAAGCAGAGCAATTCAGGAGAAACGGAGAGAAGCCGACTTGAACTAGTTATGGTGGACAGGAGGTTGAGCCAGAACAGCTGAGTTGACCAGCCAGCCAGGGATCAGAAGGAAGGAAGGGAGAGCTTATTCAGCAGCAAGCCTCAGAAGCCGAAAGCATTCTAGGCCTAGATTAGATTTGTATGGAGGCCAGAAGCTTCCAGGACTAGGCCTAGGTTAGCAGACTGAGGCAGAAAGACTCCAAGACAATTACTACTAGAGAACCAAAGTTACATTTACATGGTGCTACCTGCAGGAGTCTCCATTATGACACAGAATTTGATGTAACCTTATTCCTGAGTTCATACAACTCAAATGGATAGTAGTACGAATACAAACCACCCGTGTATGAGTTCTTTCTCTACCCTTTGCCTACCAACCATGTCATCTATCCCCAAAAAAATTTTCATGCCTAAATTGCTCTCATGTGGAAAATGGTTAGAGGTTTTTGGTTTTGCTACTTTTACAAGGATCATGTAACACGGTTATGTGTTTTATTAAGTTCCTGGTACTATAATCATAACAAACACACAGTAAATGTTGACTGTTACTATTTCCTGGTGACTCTTTTTTTTTTTTTAATCTTTTGATATCCACCTAACCTTATATCAGATGCAAAGAAAAATTAGGTCCATTTAGCTAACCAGCATCATTTAGAATCCCACAATACTCAGAATATCCATGTGGCCATTTGCATTCAATAAAATTATGACTACACAATCATGAACGGTGGTGCACACCTTTAATCCCAGCACTTAGGAAGCAAGAGGATCTCTTGAGTTTGAGGTCAGCCTAGTATACAGGGTGAGTTTCAGGACAGCCAGGGCTATACAGAGAAACCCTGCCTCAAAAACACCAAACAGAAAAATCTCAAGGGCTGAGATCTAACTCAATAACAGAGTACCTGTCTAGCTGCATAAAGGCCTGAGCTCAATCCTCAACACAACACAAAACTAGATATGGTGGTGCATGTTTATAAGCCTTGGAACATTAAGATAAAAGGTTTAGGAATTCAAGGTCATTCTTGACTACAAATAGGTTGGAGGCTTGAACTCTATGAGACCCCATTTCAAAAGAAAAGAGTCCCCAGGTCCTTTTTATGAGAAACTTGCTTAATACTCTCTCAGTTGTTATCTCTCATCCTTTATAGACACAAAATAGCTTTCTTCACCTCAAATATTTATGATCACTACCACCAATATTTTTACAATTACTGAAATTAAGATATTATTTTAGTTTATTTTGTGTTAAAACATCACTTATGTTCTTTTATTTTATTTCTTCATTTTTGCCTCAGTTAATACTCAAAATAACTGGATAGACATTAAGAAATAATCAAACGTCTTTTACCCCAAAGATTGGGTCCAGAGAAGGAGGCTGACTACTCTTTAAAGAAAAAGGGAAAAACTAATGTTCATAAAAGTCATGAAGCACAAGGGGGTGCCAGCTCAGAGAAATTTCCGCTCTATCCCACTTGAACTAATTCATTCTGCATATTATGAAAAGCATGTCTTAAATATGTACTTTCTGCCAGGCATGGTGGCACAGGCCCTAATCCAGATACTCTATGGACAGAGGCAGGTGGGTCTCTGTGAGGCTAGCCTTGTCTTCATATCTTCTGGGACAGCCAGGAGAGACTCTGTCTCTAAAATATCTGTTTTAACTTCCTGTGTACATGTTTGTGGGGAGGAAGTGTGCACAAATGCTTATGGAAACTGGGGGTGTTGGATCCCGTGGAGGCAGAATTACAGGCAGTTGTTAGCTGCCTGGTGTGGATGAAGAGGACCTAACCTAAGTTCTCTGCAAGGACCCTACATAGTCTCTCTTGATCACCGAACCATTCCTCCAGCTCCTCAAAAGCATTCTTTGGTCTGGAAATGAAGTCAATAAACCACCATCTCAGAGGAGAAGAAAGAGTGGAGCACATGGCACCCATCCTGGTGGCACTCTCTTACTGAAGATTGAACCTAAGACCTCGTATATGCTGGGCGAGCCCTCTACTACTGAACTATATCCTCAGCCCCTTCACTTTTGTTTTGAGGCAGTTTCAATAAGTTACCCATGTTGGCTTTAGTCTGACTCACTATGATGCTCATTTGAGTCTTGAACTTGTTGTCCTCCTGCCTCAGCCTTTGAAGTACAGGTCTGCACCATCAGGATAATACTTTTAAAGAATTAATTTAAATGTAGCAGTAATGTTATTGTGCACTGTGTAAAGATTATTCATTTATTACTCAAATGCTGATTTCTGTGCCCCCATATTTGGTTGTAATCTTTATCCTAAGAATCTCCTGCCTTGATTTTGTGTGAGCATTGCTCCCCATTTAGTCTCTGATTTGTCAATGAAAGCTGGTCAGCCAATGACTGAGATGAGAAGAGAATAGGGCAGAACTTCCTCCCAGCCAGGGTATGGGGGAGGGGGTAAAGAAGTGGGCAATTGCCAGGAGAGTCCAAGAGATACCCTGAGAAAACATCCAGATTCCAGAAAGACAGACCAGTACTAAAAGGCAAGTATCAACTGGGATTTCAACTGGGAGCTAGCCAGATCAGTTTAGAGTTCTAAAATTGAGCAATGCTGTTCATTTGTTGCGCCTTTAAAGCTTGTTAAATACATAGACTAGTCCAGGCTCAATTATTTGGGAGCTAGCTGGATTAAGAGGAAAACTGCAACAAACACTTTATAAAATTGCCATTAACAAAATAACATCACAAGGAGGGAGGGGAGTTAGATAACGAAAGCTGCCCTTATTGAGGGAATCCGCCACACCTGGTGTGGAGGTTTGAATAAGAATGGTCTCCATACGCTCATATATTTGAATGCTTAGTCACCAAGGAGTAGACTGTTTGAAGGGATTAGAAGAGCTGGGGGCTGAGGGCAGGGGGAACTCTGGCTTAGCTTAGAGGCAAGTGTCTGGGAGCATGGAGGGGGGCCTTCTGCAGGATAGTGGCGTGGCTCTGTATGGTGAAGGCTTCCCATCACAGCAGTTCTTGATGAGGATAGTCTGTGCCTGTCCATATTGTTTATCAGTAACAGAAGATGAATGCATACAACTTCAGGGTGGACCAGATTTAATACCTTTTTTACAGGAAGGAATATCCAGGAAGGGAAACTTATTGGCTAAACCCTCAGGGCCTATTTACATCCCTCATTAGCATGCTGTGTTACATGACTAGTGGTCACATTCTTTGTGGGGAGTTGTGGTCAAGTGTTCCAGGCCAGGAATCTTGTCAGGAGGAGTTGATGAAACACCTACCTTCTCGGGTGTGAGGTGCCAGGGTTTCTGAACCCACTCAACTGTACCAGGTTTCCTGGCACAGTCTACTGGCCACAGTTGGATGTTTTAAGCAGAGTTTAATGGGAATGGAAGAGAGTGTTGCTAAGAGCAATGTAAACTGTGATGGCCCAGCTTAGTGAGTTTCATAGGGAAAGAATATTAGTAAGTGACCTAAAGGCCATTCTTATTGGGATTCTGTAAACCCCACCTCTCAGTTACCTGGCAACAGCCAGATCTACCCCTGTCTGAGACCAGCTCCCGAAAACAACAGGTTCCCCAGGGCCGGAGTGAGGATTGAAAGAAAAAAGACATTTTAACTAAAGTTGCAACTGAAGAGTAAAAAGTTGTCAAAGGACACTGATTCCTTGCCCTAGGGCCCTCGCCTCTGCAGGTAATTACTCCCGGAAGTTTCTTGAGATTTGAGTTCCCAAAATAACCACAGAAGGTCCAGATGACCTATCTGGAATGTTTCAACCGCCCTAGGTGTGCCCGGGTTGTACTGCTAAAAAATGTATGATTCTTCCCCTTTGAATTTCCTCATTCCCCCTGTCCTCCCCCTCTTTTGTGGTTTTTGCCTTTATAAGCCCGTTACAAGTTCAGGCCAGGGTCGAACTCCTCTACCCCTGGGTGGTGTATGAGTCTCGACCCCAGCATGCTGGCCTGAGATCTCACTCTGTTTCACTTTCAATAAACTTCCTTGTGCGATTGCAGCAAGTCTGGTCTCGGTGCCTCGCTGGGTGCGCGCCTCTCCTGAGATTTGAGTGAGGGTCTCCCTTCGGAGGTCTTTCACAACATGACTTCGGCCTGACTTGAGGCCAAAGCCTTGTGGCCAAAGCGAAGCCTGGTTTATTCCATCCTCTTTTTAAATCACTTTAATTACATGCAAAAAGGTAACATCACTTTTGAGTCTGGGAATAACCAAAGATCCCGTAAACATCTTTCTGGAGGCCAGGTATAAAGGTCAGAGAGAAAAATGGATACTAATGTGCCTACATCGCCTTCCCTAAGGGTTCTGCCTTGAACTACAGATGCAAATGTGCTTAATTCTAGCCCTCACAGGGAATAGCACAGAAGCCAGGTTTCTGCTTTGGCTAGCTTCAAGATGTCCTGGTAAGATGAGATTATCTGCCATCAACTGTTCAGAGGTGCCAAAAATGCTCCCCACATACCCTACCTCTCAGTTACCTGGCAATAGCCAGGTGTGCTCTGCTCCAGTTACCTGACACTATAAAAGGGGCTGCTTGCCTCCTCCTCTCTCCTTTGCCCTCTTGCTCTTCCACCCTTTCCCCTCTTCCCTTTTCCCTTCCCCCTCTCTCTCCACGCGCTCATGGTCAGCCTCTACTCCTCTACTTCTCTATTCCTCCCTCCCCCCACCCCCCGTCTCTCCTACCCTCTTAACTCCTCTGTGACCTGAATAAACTATATTTTGTACTATACCGTCGTGTGGCCCACAGGCCTCGCCACACCTCCATGGGCCATGCCCCTCCCTCCCCTCTTCATCCTTTTCCTAACATTGGTGCTGAAACATAGGATGTCATCTTTTAACAATTCTTGTGATATTTTGGGACAGAATGTGGCTGCCCTTTTGTTTTTAACCTCATCCTAAAAAAAATCTGTCTGAGGCTAAATTAAAGAGTTTGGATTAATGTTGCTGGCAGACAGGATTTCAAGACCACATAGGATTGATGTGGTTATTAGTAATCATTCTTATGCAGATGTGTAACAAAAAGGGACATGCTGGACAGAGAAATACAAAATGTACAGCTTAAGGAGCAATGGAGCACCAGGAAGGATAATGGAGCTAAGTCCAGTGCCCAAGGAGATACGGAGCTTAAAGAAATGAAAAAATGGAATTGTAACTTCACGGAAGACCCCATCCAGATAAGCTTTCAACTTGTGAAAAAAAGTTACAGAATTTTAAGCAGTAATGGAAATCACCAGCAACAGAAAGCTGATGCAAATATAATTAAACAAGGAGGGCAAGTTCCAGCCCCATCAAGCAAACGAACTCAGCAGTTTCAGTCACATGTATCTGTCTTTAGAGTCAAGGATACAAGAAAGGGATTGTGTAATCTCCCTCCCTCGGAAGCTAAGGAAACTGCTGAGGTCAGGCATGCATTAGGGATGTCCCTGAATGAATGCCCAGAGAGGCCATTGTGTGACGCTATGAATGTGAAGATTAGATTGTGGTCGAGAACCTAAGATGGTACAGACACCAGAGTCATGGGATACCTCCCAAGAGTTATAGACTGGTGTGGAAATCAGACCAAGAAAGAGAAGTATGTTGTAGTCAACAAAGCTGAAGAAGTTGGAGAGCTGAAGACCACTTTGTTAGTAGACATGGAGATGCAGACTTTGGAACTTTCCCTGCTGGCTTTTGGCTTTGCTTTGGTCTAGTGTATTTTCACTATGTTCCCTTTCCTCCCTTTTGGAATGGTTATATATGTATTGTGTCATTTTATGTTGGAAGTATGTTGTAGGCTTTTTGATTTTGATTTTGTAGGGGGTTACAGTTAAAGAGATTGCCTCGAGTCTCAGAAGAGACTTTAAGACAGTGTTGAGACTGGACAGACTATGGGGACTTCTGAAGTTGTACTGAATGCATTTTTTGCATTGTGTTATGGCTACAAACCTGTGGGGGCCTGGGAGTGGAATATGGTGGCTTCAATAAGAATAATCCACACAGGCTCATACATTTGAGTGCTTAGTCATGAGGGAGTAGCACTACTTTAGAAGGATTAAGAGATGTGGCCTTGTTGGGGTAGGTGTGGCCTCGTTGGAGGAAGTGTGTAACTGCATATAGGCTTTAAGGTTTCAAAAGATCCTATCAAGTACCCCCCCTTTGTTTTCTCTGTACTTGCAGATCTCACCTAACTATTTCTCCAGCATCACACTTGCCTGTCATCATGTTCCCTGCTGCCATGTTTCCTGTCATGATGATGACTAAGCCTCTGAAATTGTACACATGCCCCCAATTAAATGTTTTCCAAGAGTTGCCTTGGTCATGGTGTCTCTTCAGAGCAACAGAGCAGTGACTCTATGTGCTACCTAGTACCTTTTGTAAGTTGCTAAACTCTTAGCATTTAACAGTCCCAAGGTAAGGTGGGACAATAGAATCAGCTTCCTAAATTACTGCTCTATATTCAAGTCTTGTACAATGGTTCTCAACCTGTGTGTTTGTGACCCCATTGGGAGGTTCACAGGGTCGTCTAAGATCATCAGAAACCAGGGGTATTTATATCATGATTCATAACAGTAGTAAAATTAACAGTTGTAAAATTCTGCAACAAAAATTATTTTAGGTTGGGGTCACTACAACATGAGGAACTGTGTTAAAGGGTTGCAGTATCAAGAAGGTTGAAAACCATTAGTCTAGTACATTCTCAAACCTGCTAAACTCAGAGATCTTTCTCTTTTACATTCAGGTAACTCTTTCCTCTAAAGTCTATAAATATAAGAAATTTGCTT
This sequence comes from Micromys minutus, assembly GCF_963924665.1. Lineage (NCBI taxonomy): Eukaryota > Metazoa > Chordata > Mammalia > Rodentia > Muridae > Micromys > Micromys minutus. Next base: position 16,615,703 of record NC_137981.1, read on the forward strand.
TGTTATTCAGGTTGCTGTTATATTTCCTATCCCAGCCTCCTCCCACCCCCACACACAATTTCTGTGAATTCCTGGCCTTATTAAAGAACCATATTTCCTGAAATCAGACTTAGTCAATTTCTCTCCTGAACCTGGAAAGAATCTTCATTATTCATTTTTTTAGTTTTTGGTTTTTCAAAACAGGGTTTCTCTATGTAGCCCTGGCTGTCCTGGAATGAATCTTCATTATTTAAAACAGGGCTATAATAAAATAAGAGCTGTGCTCTTACAAGAGAAACCAGGGAAACAGGCAAAAGGCTACTTGAAGATTTCAAGTTGAGAAGGAACTTCATTAACTGTGAACAACTTAACAAATATCATTAGTTTTTTCACTTCTCTGCCTATTGACTTAGTGAGGACAACTCAGTTTCAAGTTACTCATACATAATAATATGTTTGTTGTAAAACAGGAAAAAACTAGAGTTGGAGAGATGGCTCAGTGGTGAAGAGCACTTGATTTTCCTGAGGACTTGAGTTTGGTTCCCCGCATCCATGTATGTTGACTTCACAACCTCCTCTGCTTGCTAAAAGCGGGCTATAGGTATGTGGCGTCATTATGCCTCACTAGGTTATTTTTTATTTTTAATGATTTCTGGGACTGGGAGATAGCTCAGCAGTTAAAAGCACATATTTCTCTTTCAGAGGATAGGACCTGAGTTTTCTCTGCAGCATCCACATGGTACCTTATCACCAACCTTAACTCCAATCCCAGAGGCTCCAATGCCCTCTTCCTACCGCTGTGGCACCAGGCATGTATTTGCTGCACATACATGTAAACAACACATGCACACATATGTATAATAAATATATCTATGAGTAAAGTTTAAAAACTTTAAAAAAATCTTTGGCTATCCTGATTAGATATAGGTGAACTCCTTTTTTAAAAAAAGATTTATTTATATGAGTTCACTGCAGCTGTCTTCAGACACAGCAGAAAAGGGCATTGAATCTCATTACAGGTGCTTGCTGAGAACTGACCACAGGACCTTTGGAAGATCAGTCAGTGAGTGCTTTTAACCGCTGAGCCATCTCTCCAGTCCAAAGGAAATTATTTTTGTTGTAACCGTTTGACCCCCATATAGCTGGGCTTTCTATGTGGGTGAAAATAAACTTGAAGCTCTGTTCCTCCTCATCCTACAACCTGAATGCTGGGTCTATGGACATAAACCACCACACCCAATGTAATGCTGGAGCTTGACCCCATAACTTTGTGCATAATACCAACTGAACTAGATCGCCAGCCCTCTCCTCTTCTACTTGTCTTTTATTAACATAATGTTATTCACTAGGAAGCATATATGCTGTGTCATGACTTTCTATCATTGGTTTTTTTTTTCACACAAAAAGGTTGCTAGTGCTGACATTTTATCTGCCAGTGTTTACATTATTTTCTTCCCCAACCCTGAGTGTAAGGTTCTCAAGGTGTCCCCTTCATAAAGAGCACCTGTACATTAAGTTGCTGTAGAGACATCGATTGTTGATCATGTTGTAAAACATAGCTGAGGTAGTGGTGAGAGTATAGCCCTACGGACAGGTTGCCTAGCATAACGCCATGAAGCTGGTCTCCATGGAAAGGAGAAGAGATGGGCAAGGAGGACAGGAAAGGAGAGGAAAGGGAAAGGAAGGGAAGGGAAGGGAGGAAAAGAGAAATAAGAAGAGGGGCAGGGGATGGGTAAAAGTAAAAACTGACAGTAGCTCTCATCAAGTAAAGGTAATCTAGATATGTTGGTGCATTACCTGTGATCCCAGCACTGAAGAAGCTGAGACAGGAAGATCACAAAGAGTTCAGGGTCGATCTGGCCTACATGGTAAGACCCTGTCTCAAAAGTACTGGGAGTGGCTAGGATGGGGAGTCTAATTTATTACACTAAATACATACAGGCACCATGGATCACTATGACACTAGAACATGGTAAAGATGACATCATGCTAGTGCTGTAGTCTAGTGACGCTTAATAACTTCTCCTTTGTCCATAACTCTTCTGTCATCATCTGCACCACCTCCATGTTCCAAAGAAGCCGGGGCAATCTGACACTTGAAATGATTACCTATGTGAGTGAAGCCAGCTCTGGACAATGAGCTGTTTCCAGAAACTGTCTGTGTGTTCATGAGGAAGCCCAAGTGAGATGGTCAAAGGCCCACTCAGAGAACATCACAGAATCAAGAGACTATGTCACTGTTTGGGGGGTTGTCTGTCACCTGGCAGGTGACTAAGGACTCAAAAAAGCCCAGTTGGATAGATGGCTCAGCAGTTAGAACACTTGACACTCTTCTAGAGAAGCTGTATTAAACAACCATCTGTAATCCAGTTACAGGGAATGTGAAGTCTGCTTCTGGCCTGTACAGCCAATAGGCAGGAAAGCAGGTACACAGACAGGCATGCAAGCAACTTCAGTGTATATGAATATGATATCTATCTGCCCAGAGAGCTCTTCCTTTATGTTGATATGTTTTCTACCATCTTTATGACCTTTCACACAAATTACCTTTCTTTCTGAGCATGCCATATCTGATCACTACCAAATCATATTGTCACTTGAAGGAATAACAAACTTCATCAATCTGAATGTTCCTAGGGTGCTCTCTGCCCAGAACTGTAGGCAACATTAGACCACAGACACCTTTCTTGAGGGGATCCTCCACATTTTATGTCTTTCTAATATCTTTCCTAAACTTCTAGTCTGCTATGGTCGCAGCCCCAAAGTTATGGTGGGACTACAGGATTAACTTTCTAAACGAAGACCTTCTACCTAGTCTAGTATCTTTATCACTATGTTAAATGCAGAACTCCTCTCCTATCTGAGACTCCCCCCTTTTAGTGTCTATCAAAGTAAGGGATTTCCTTTGTTCATATATCTCACCTGAGCTTCTCTCCCTCTGTGAGTAGTGGCAATAATAAAAGACCTGACTACTAGAAATCCCTCCCAGTGAATTTATTATTTAAGACAGGTAGTGAGTGATTACTCCACCTTCAGACTAAGTAGTGGGTCCTTCCAAGAAAGTCTTGGCACTTGGGGATCATAGAAAAGGCTGAAGAAATGGTTCAGCAGTAAGAAATGCTTGTTCTTACAGAGGACCTTAGTTCGACTCCCAGCACTCCCGGTGCTACTCTGAAGCCACCTGTAACACCAGTTTAAGTTAGCATAGAGTTTAAGGTACTCTAACACCCCTCTCTGGCCTCAGCAAGATCATGTGTACATTTGGTGCACATCAATTCATGCATAATAATTAATACACAGGGGGCCGGCATGATGGCTCAGAGAATAAAGGTGCTTGTTGTTAAGCTTGACAATGTGTTCAATCAACAGGTAGAAGAGAACCAATTTTCAAAAGTTGTGCACTGACCTCCAGACAAGTGAGCGCACGCATGCACACACACACACACACACACACACACACACACACACACACAGAGGCTAAGTGTAGTGGTATATGCTTTTGATTCCACCAACTGGGAGGCAGAGGTAGGTGAGTATCCGTGAGCTTAGGACCAGCCTGATATACATAGTGAAGTTCAGGGCAGCCAGGGCCACAAAGTAAGATCCTGTCTCAAAAACTAACAAACAAATGAATGCAAATTTTAAAATAATCTTTTTTTTAAAGAAAAAATTTCCAACTCTATTTTTTTAACAATACAGCATTGTCATAAGAACAATAACAGAGCAATTGTCTTTTCTGAATCCTCTCCCAGATCTGTCTAGGCAGGTTAGCTAAGACAGAAAGAGGTTTAAAGAGGGCAATGTCTGTATCTAAACTGGGTATAGTGTCTCAAGCCTGTAATCACAGCACACAGAGGCTTGCAGTAGCAGAATCATCCATCCTGGTAGAGCTCAGGTCACAGAGAGAGATCCTGTCTCAAGACACAGCAAAAAAAGATGTAAAAATGTGTACCTCATCCATCAGGTACTTCCTTCAGTGCTTCACAAAGTGTCAGAAAATATCTAACCTATCGGCTAACATTGACTTCATTTGATTTCTAGTTTATATCCCTATATTTGACCTGTAACGAAAATGTCATCTAGAGGCCAAATGACAAATGAATAAATGAGTGAACAGTGAATACATAAACCATTATACTCACTTGTTTTACTTTGACCCTTCAGAGTATGAGATGGGTGCTTCCCCTACATTGTTTTGGGAAGTGGGGGGAGGGGTGCATGTTAGGATTGAAATCCAGGGTATAACGTGTGCTGGGCAAGCGCCCTACCACTGAGATATGTCCCCAGTTCTACTTTTAACTTGTTTGTATAGCTAGAACCACATTAAGTTATCACAAAACACAACTCCAGTGAGGATGGAGGTATCATAAAAGGATAGATTTTGGGGGGGGGGGAGGTTATATATAACCAGGGCCCAAATAATGAAACCCATCCTAATTAAGTTGTGCATCTGTGAAGCGAAAATCAACAAGAGCAGCAAACAGGCCTGTTACCTGCAGAGCTGTAGCTCCTCTCTAGCTTTGTGTCTAAAGACTCCTTATTTTTTCAAGTGTGTGCTGGGGACTGATGAGGTTCCTTTTTGAAGACATAACTGACGGTAGAAACTAATCTGGAAAAACTGTCTAAAAGTATCAGAACCTAGAGTCAGGCATGGTGTCTCAGGCTTTTGGGGAGAGGTCGGACTTGCCATGAATTTAAGACCAGCCTACTTTAGGACTGAGACCCTATTTAAAAAACAAAGACCAAAACAAAAGCCTCCATTTACAATTTCTTGGCTGAAGACAAAAATGTAGCTAAGTCTAAAGACTTTCATCTACCAAATATGACTAATATCTTGGATGTGATTCACTAGCTGGATCAATAAACACTTGTGTATGTATCTGACGGGTCAGTACACATCAATTGAGTAAAATGATAAGCTCTCCTTCCATCAGTAGAGACTAATTTTTGTTTCAGTAATGGAGATATTTAGGTCAGGTGTAGATCACTCACTGTAGTGACCTCTATCTATTGAAGAGAAACTTCTTTAATGATGTGAGTGGGGGGGGGGGGGAATAGGGAGAGAGAGAGAGAGAGAGAGAGAGAGAGAGAGAGATTGATCGACTTGTGGATATATCTGTCTGTATGGAATGTTAGTGTTTTAAGGGGCAGTAGCAGTGGGTTTTCCTCTAAGGTCCATGATGTTACCAGCCACAGTGACAAGGTTTATGGAACCGCACCATGCCAGCCTAAAGTCCAGTAGGTAGCTGTTGGTTACCCTTGAGATGCAGTGTTGTAATACGGAAGTCAATCTCGAGGAGCTGGTCATTGTGGTTCGCAGGGTTTTTAATTGCTTTTCTCCCTTGGCAGCTTCCACAGACAGCACTTTCACATGCCTTGAGTCCTCTGGGACAGGGCTTTCAGGTTAGTTCCAACTTGAACATTGGTAGAGACATTTGTAGAAGTAATTATAATAATTTCACAGCCATTTGTAGCGGCAAATGCCTGTAATTTCAATTACCCAGGAGGCTTAGGCAGAATCACCAAGTTCCAAACCAGGACCTAGTCTCAAAACTGTGGATGCAGCAGTGGTGGTGTTGGGATTCTGTAACCACACCCCCTGGTTACCTGGCAACAGCCTGGTAAACCCCACCCTCCAGTTACCTGGCAATAGTCAGGTATGCTCCGCCCCAGTTACCTGATACTATAAAAGGGGCTGCTTACCCCCTCCTCACTCTCTTGTTCTCTTTTCTTGTGCTCTTCTCTTTCCTTTCTCCCCTCTCCCTCCATATGCTCATGGCCGGCCTCTACTTCAATACCTCTCTACTCTTCTCTCTCTCTGCCTCTACTACACTTTTAACTCCCCCATGACCTGAATAATAAACTCTGTTCTGTACTATACCATCATGTGGCTGATCCCTCAGGGGCAACAGATTCCCAACGTGCCCTCCCACCCCCAGAGGCATCTCCTTTGCCCCCAGCCATCAGTGCACCTCCATGGGCCATATCCCACCTCTCCCGCTTCATTTTTTCCCTAACATTGGTGCTGAAACCTGGGACGTCGTCTTTTAACAACTTCAGTGCCCTATGTGAGGAGATTAGATTTCCTCATGACCGGATATCTCTTTTTCCTTTCAGGTAGGACAACACATTTTCAGAATATATATAATCAGTTATTACTATTATTGTTACTGAAAGAGGTGAGAAATTCTTTATCCCTCACCTAAGCAGAAACAATGGCCCAGTGGCCCACCCTGCCTGGGCCTAAGGGACTTGAGTAAACAATTCTCAGGAGAATCGAAAAATGTGCTGACTCATAGCCATCTGACCCTCTGGAGAGTACCAGTTAGGGTCCTGACGCATATGCTCACTAACCAATAGGTTTAAAGGTCAGCATGCTTAGCCAATGAACTTAAATTATAACCTTGATGATGTAATCTGTACCCCTAAAAAGTATAAAAAACTGTTTGTAACAGCCTTTCCGGGTTGCCTCTCCTCTGGATGTAGGCCACCCCAGTGCACTGAATGAATAAACCTCTTGCTTTTGCATTGCTTCCCAATCTCTCATCTCACTCATGGGAGCCTCAAATAAGACTCAGTTTGGGTCTTACATTACCTCTTTTAGACGCTGAAGGGGATCTAGGGCTTCCAGCATGGTCACCACTAAGCTCACCGGATAGCATCGCCGTCCTGCAGGGACACTCACTCATTTCTGTCTGTGGGTCAAATTGGTCTCAAACTCATGATCCTCTTGCCTCAGCCAGCCTCAGACTCAAGTTGCATTAAGCAGCATGTGCATCAGGTTTTTAGTTTCCCTGTAGCTCAGGCTGGCCTCAAACTCCCAGCCAAACCCGAATGACTGGCCCTCCTGTCTCCATCTCGCATATTCTGGGATTACAGCTCTACACTGTGACCTTGTTTTTTAACTTTGAGTGGCTTTATTTTTATGCGTATGTGCACAAGCACATAAACCACGTGTGTGTGTGTGTGTGTGTGTGTGTGTGTGTGTGTGGCTGCCGGGTGCACGATCCCCTGTTGTTAGTTACAGGTAACAACTGCCCTAGGACTCCTTTGAAAGGGCAGCAACTTCTCCTAACGATTGCATCTTTCCCATGCCCCGCCCTTTTGTATTCTGTTTCTCCTTGTATGGTTCAGTTTATCTCTCCTAACACATCTTCCCATGTGTTGAATTTGCAGCCACATCACTATTCGGCGAAGCTGCGGGCTGAACTCGGGGGGGCCTTGTGCCAGGCCAGACAAGCGTGCCGAGCCCTCAAGCTCCCCGTGGCTTTCCAATTCTAGCCCAGGTCTTAGGGCGGCTCCCCCGGCCCACTGCAGGCCAGGATACCAGCCTTGCCAGTCAGGGGGTACTGCAGCCGCCCTCACGTTCTGGCGCTAAATTTGGGCCAATCCAGTTGCGTCCCACGGGAATCTTGCGACCAATGAGGAAGGACTCACGCGACAGGCTGGGCACGTGACGCGTGCGGGGCAGCCGCCCACCTGGGCCGGAGGTAGCGCGATGGCCGCACTTCCAATGGCTCGCACAACTTGCAGTCACGTGCAGTGTTTACGGACTCAGCAGCTACGGGGAGGTCATGTGACAGTGACGTGACACACCCCTCTCCAATGGAGAAGGAACGCTTGCTTACAAACCGGGAACTGTTTCACGTCCGCGAATGACAGCGCGGAGGGGCGGGGTCAGCCTGTCACGTGAGCGGGGCGGCACTGGCTGCGGGCGGACGCGGCGCGCAGGCGCCTTAGGGACCCGGTAGCGACGGTAGCGGCGGCGCCAGCGGCGGCGGGAGCTGGTCGGTGACCGAGCGGGAGTCGCCATGGCGGCGGACGGAGAGCGCTCCCCGTTGCTCTCCGAGGCCGGCGATGGCGGCGCTGGTGGCAACGGTTTAGCGGGCCCGGGCGGGAGCGCGACTGGGCCCGGTGGAGGCCTGACGCCCTCCGCACCTCCGTACGGAGCCGGTAAACATGCCCCGCCCCAGGGTAAGCCGGAGGTCTGGGGTGCACCCGGGCCTAGGGGCGGATCGGGGGCAGGGGGCGGAGCCTGCTTCCGCGCCCGGTGTGGCACCTGTCACGGAGCGAGGCATCCATGGTGAGCAATCACTGCCTCAGCCTGGCACGAAAGCGGGCTTTGAGCGCTGCTTGTGAGAAGCCGGTGGAGCTTAAACTCAGAGCGTCCCCACACCTCCGTGGAGCGTCCGTGGGAAGTGTCCGAATGATGATTTGGGTTTATCTGCTTTCTCTTCAGCATTTCCCCCGTTCCCCGAGGGACATCCAGCAGTGTTGCCTGGAGAGGACCCACCCCCCTACTCACCCCTGACTAGCCCGGATAGTGGGAGTGCCCCCATGATTACGTGTCGCGTCTGTCAGTCTCCGATCAACGTGGAAGGCAAGATGCATCAGCATGTAGTCAAATGTGGTGTCTGCAACGAAGCCACTGTGAGTTATAACTATCTGCAAAATAGGCCTTGTTTCCTGGATCCTCTTTCTGGTTCTAGACCTTGTTCAAGAGCTATTCATGAAACCTACTTTCAGTTCCTGTATCTTGCAGCAGCCATTTTTTTAGAAGCCATTCACAAAAATACTGTTCAGCAGCTCTTGGCTTTTCACCTGTCTTGGATCCTGAAATGTAGTTCTCACTGGCACTTGTTGTAGTTGCTTTTGCTTTTTGTAGTTTGGTGTTCTCAGGGGTTTTGAGACAGTCTCACAATGACCCAGGTTCCCCGCAGACTCTGCAGTCTTCCTGCCTCAGCCTCACTGTTCTGCTGGCAACATTTGTATATCTCAAATGTCTGATTCTTTCTTGGTCACATTCTTTCGAAGGATTGGGATAATGGGCTTCTCTGCTAATGTACCCATTGTTCCTTTACTTGCTGTTCCCTAGCCCATCAAGAATGCACCTCCCGGAAAGAAGTACGTCCGATGCCCCTGCAATTGTCTCCTTATCTGCAAAGTGACTTCTCAGCGGATCGCCTGCCCTCGGCCCTACTGGTAAGAGCCCTAAGATGAGAAGGCCACACTTAGGGAAAGTTGTAAAACAAACTGGAGCTGGGCAAAGTGGTGCATGCCTTATGTATGTTCAGTCCCAGCACCTGAGAAGCGGAGGCAGGAAGACCTGTGTAGTAGCACCTTGAGTTCCTAGTCATCCTGCCTAACCCTCCTAAGTGCTGGGATTCAGTGTGTCATCACATCCAATTAGAACTAAGAATTAAAAAAAATACTTTTCCCCCTGTATAGCAAAAGAATCATCAACCTAGGGCCTGTGCATCCAGGACCTCTGAGTCCAGAACCACAGCCAATGGGTGTCAGGGTCATCTGTGGACATTGCAAGAATACATTTCTGGTGAGGAGGGCTATTGGGAAACCCTGGAGGAGGCAAGTACTAGGAATAGTAATAAATCCTGAAACACGCTGTCCTGTTTCTTATTTTCCATCCTCCCCTTTGCTTTGGGGTGCTCACTGAGGAGAACCTTGTTTCTATGGCTGTTTTTCTTTTTCCACAGTGGACAGAATTCACAGACCGAACCTTGGCACGATGCCCTCACTGCAGAAAAGTGTAAGTGGTTAGGGATTGTACTGGTAACTGGGTGACACGTGGCATAAAATCAACAGGGCTATTCCAAGTATCAGTTTCTGTTCACTCCCCCCACAGGTCATCTATTGGGCGCAGATATCCTAGGAAGAAATGCATTTGCTGCTTCTTGCTTGGTTTACTCTTGGCGGTCACTGCCACTGGCCTTGCTGTGAGTACCCTTGATGCAAACCTTTCCTCGACCTCATCACAGGTTAAGATTTGAGATAGTGGTATGTTAAAGAATGGTGAAGGAGCTGGGTGTTGGGTTCTACCCCTGTAATCAAAGAGTAGAGACAGGTCTACGGTAGCCCAGGCTACATAGCAAGCCTCATCTATAATACACAGAATAGGTTGTTGCCAGCTTCAGATGTGGCTTAGCTGGTGAAAGTATTTGCCTAGCCTGCATGAAGCCTGGAGTATGATCTCTAGCTCCACTTAAACTGAGCAGATCTGAACATGGCAGTGCAAGCCTATAGTCCCAGTACCAGGAGGTGGAGGCAGGAGGATAGGATTTTAAGGCCATCAACTATAGGATTTGAGGCTGCTCAGGGTGTTAACATGATCTCAAGCCTTGAAAAAACAAAACAAAAAAAAAAAAAAACCAAACTAAAGTGAAAGTGGTGACAGGGTGAGGGGTAGTGTATTTTTAGGTAGAGGTGAACTAAAGTTAAAGGTCACTCATAAACTAAGAAGTAGAACAACATTCTCACTCAGGAGAGAGAAACAGATTTTCTGCAATCCTCGTTCATGTGGTGTGAGACATGCTGGTAGATGCCTGGGAGAGCAGAGTACTTTCCTGCTTAAGTGAAGGACGCTAAACCGGTCCCTGAAGGTGTTACAAGTGATTGGGAGACAGAGACAGAAGTTTGCATTGCATGACTGTTTCTTAAGACTTTGAAACAGTAGCTACCAAAAATAACCTCATCTTTTTCTTCCTCATCTGTCAGTTTGGCACATGGAAGCATGCACAGCAATATGGAGGTATCTACGCAGCCTGGGCATTTGTCATTTTGTTGGCTGTTCTATGTTTGGGCCGGGCCCTGTATTGGGGCTGTATGAAGGTCAGCCATCCTGTCCAGAACTTCTCCTGAGCCCCTTGATGCAGTCTGTACCTGGCGGCTGCCTGGTACCAACAGTAACACTACAAAAGGCTCTCTGGACTTCTACAAGGAAGCCAAACAGCTGCCTCCCTTTTCCCTGGGGAGAGGTAGGAAGGAACCAGTCCCTTACGTAGGTTTGGAAGGGTAGGTAAGACCATTGCTGGCTGGCTGCTTTCTTCCAAGGATTGCTGTTTAGGGTAAATAGGCAACATTGCCCCTAAGCCTGGATCCTACCTGAAGATGGTTCTAGCTATGTCCTTCATGTATGTGCTCCCTGAGAACCATTCCTGTCCCTTTATACATTCCAGGGCAGGGTGGGGTGGGAGGGGGTGTTCCCCTCTCTTGTGCACCATTAGGACCTTGCTGCTGCTATTGCACTTCATCAGGGGCTGGCTCATCTCAATACCCTGTCTCTTCTCCCCACATTTCTTGTCCTGTGGGGTGGGGTCAGCCACTGCTCTGTACAGAACTACAGGAACTGATGTGTATATATATATAATTATTTAATATGGGATGTTCCCCTAATCCTGTACTCCCCTGCAGTACTGAACTGGGCTGAGGTAGGGTCACTGTCTGGGGAGAGGTTAGGGATTCATCTGTGCTTGTAAATAAATAATGTCATGACTCTAACCTTTCCCATTTAACAACTTTTGTGTATAAAAATGGGAACATGTACTCACAAAGGGACTAAGACAATGCAGTTGAAAGCAGGGCCTTTTATTTCACTTGGATTGCTTAAAGGAAACCAGAAGTTTGGTTTAATGTTTAAAATAGAGGGAAGTACATACATAACCGTAAACCTGAAGAAGAGATCACACTCGGGACTTCTCTGGGGGAGGGGAGGCTACTTTTCCCAGGCATGAAGCAGGGTATCACAGTGCTAGGTAAAGGGTGATGGGGCAGTGGTCACTGCCAAGAGCCTTGGACCGGATCTTGCTGTCACATAATGCAGGTAAAAGAGAATGGGACAGCAAAAAGTAATCAAGGCGCCAACCAACATTCTTAGAGCGGGCATTCATCATGTAAGTCCAGAAAGTATAGGCATAGGCAGTGTCAGGGTAGAGATGCCGGAAGCTGTCTGCCAGTGGTACAGCCTGTAGCAATTCCCCAAAGCCTTGGCGCTCCTGGGGAGTAAAACCAGCATTCTTTTTGTTTCCTTTGGGGTTACGAAGGTCAATTTCTTCATGAGCCACATTGAGATCCCCACATAGCACCAGAGGTTTTCGGGAGGCCAAGTCCTTTAGAAACTTTCGAAAGGCTTCATCCCAACGCTGTCGGTATTCCAGTCTTACCAGACCCCTGCCTGCATTGGGAACATAGGCAGTCACCAAGATGAAGTTGTCAAATTCAGCCACAATCACCCGGCCTTCTTGATCATGTTCTTCCTCACCTATCAGAACAAAACAGAGAGGTCTAAGAAAAGAGTAGAGTTAACTGAAGAACATTCAGACATGAATGTCACTGAGGTCTCACCAATGCCATAAGAGACTTTGAGTGGGCACTGGCGGGAAAGTAGGCCCACACCGCTGTATCCTTCTTTGTCTGACGGAGCTGACCAGTACTGATGGGTGAGTCCAGGCAGCTCCTGCAGTTCAGCCGGGAGTTTGTTCTCTGAGCATTTAGTCTCTTGGAGGCACAAGATATCTGGTGCTTCCTCCTTTACCCACTGAATGAAAATGTGGAAAATTAAAATGTTACGTACTATATACAGAAGGATATAAACAAATTGTACATGGGAGTGAATGCCCATTAGTTGCCTGACTGGGGTGCTGGAAACCTAACTGGACTCTCTGGAAGCACAGCAATGTGCTGTTAACTGCTGAGCGACTCCAGCCCTCTCCCCACTTGGATCTTTAGTTATTGGGATCCAGGAAAATGCTAAAAACACAAGTCCGCCCCCCCCCTCTCTACAGACGAGAGTACTCACATCCAAACCTTTCTTTTTAATCCAGGCTCGAAGCCCATCCACATTCCAGGAGCATATCTTGAGTGTGGCAGACTTGCCACTGGGTGAGGTTTTCTGATCTGGAGGGTCCTCATACAGGACAGGGCCCTCTCCTGCGGCCTCCTTCTCAGTTTTCTTCGCTGCTCCCTTGCTCTTCTTGGTCTCTGGCTCTAAAAAAATGAGTGAAGTAGTAAGAACTGGCAGTTTGCAACCACAGGCCAGAGTTAACTATAATCTTGTTAGGCGCTCTAGTCACCCAATCTTCTCGGAATCCTGCAACGGAACTTGTCCGTATATGCCGTAGTTCATGGCGGTCTAGTAAAGCCCTAGACTTGCCTGGGGGAGGGGGCGCTCGGGTTCACTTCACCACCTTACCGGACTTGGGTTCTTCCCCATCTTCGGCCGCCGCTTTCTTCCCCCGCTTTGGCATCGCTGTGACGAAAGCCCTTAGGCGCCTGGAGCACCGAAGCAGTGTTTACCACGCTGCCTGCAGATAAGAAACGGTGAGATCAAAACACTAGGAGAGGAGGCGAGCCGCCTCCCGCACGCGTTTGCACACCGGGGCCGCGGTCCTCCCAGTCTTCCCGCCATGAGCCACGGCAGCCCCTCGCCCGCGTTAGGCCCTTCGGCAGGCAAGGCCGCGAAACGCGCTAGAACAAGGTACCTGACCTCCCAACAGAGTCAGGAAGCACCTCACAGCACAAAGAATGGAGGCTGCCTGTCCCCACGTGGGCGATTGGTGTGGTCACGTGACTTGATGTCTCCGCCCCCACGTGGTCCGGGAGTGCGGTGATTGGTCCGCCTGGCACCTCGTGACCTAACTTCTGGCGCCTGAAGGTCCCTTTGCTTGTTTTTGGGTTGTTCATCGTAGTGCTGGTTACGGCTAGTCCCGTAGTCCCGGGATCCCGAGCCGTGGGGCACCATGCCCGCGGTGCTGGGGTTCGAAGGCAGCGCCAACAAGATCGGTGTGGGCGTGGTCCGCGACGGCACGGTGCTGGCGAACCCGCGGCGCACTTACGTCACGGCCCCGGGCACCGGTGAGTGGCTGCTGCCAAGCTTGCTGGCGCCTCGTCCCATTTGTTCCTCTGTCAGGGGTTCTTTGCCGGTATTCCACACTCTTCCCTGTGTCAGCTTTCCCGGTTTTGCTATTACAGGCTTGTGACCCTACTCCAGACTCCCTTTTACCAAAAAAATCCTGATTTCGCGTTTGGTTTGTAACCTTTTGACTAGAACAGTCACAGACACGTGGGCTTAGGTCACGTTTGTTCGTTCAGTTTTGTTTTCTTTTTAAATACATATTTTTGAGACAGGTCTCACTTTGTAGCCCTTATTGACCCGGAACTTGCTGTGTAGGCTATACCTCTTGAGTGCTGGAATTAAAGGCGTGAGCCACCACTCCTGGTTGTATTTGTTTCATTGAGCACCTTTTAAGAGCTAAGCGTTCGAAAATAAGTGTTCTGAGGCTGCTCTGTAGATGTACATAGAGATTGTTTTACACTACAGCATGATAAATATAAAAGTAATCTACAATGAGGAGAAGGGAGAGCAAGACAGATATCAGGAGTTACTGTATTTTCAATCTGTTTTGGGTCTGTTTTCAGTACTTTTAGAATGGAAATGGATATCAGTGGGTTTGGACAACTATGAATGCACCAGGCCCTGCATGACGCCCAATTAATATATTTACAAGTTGTATCTTGCTTACCCTCTCCCAAAGCTTGCACACAGCCTGCATCTCTGAAGGCTCCCTAAGCAGGTGAGATGTTTCAGGTTACATACTAGAAATATATGTGTGTTCAGGACTCACTCTTCTAGGCTCTTTGGCACAGAGGCTGAGATGCTTGTGGTTAAAGGGGAGCTACTGACAGCTGTAATGCTGTAGTTATCCTGTGTTAAGTCCAACGATGTGTCCCTTCGTAGGGTTCTGTGGAACTGCAGGCAGAGTGACCAAAAGAGTGGGAGGTGTGCATAACAGATTGCTCAGGACTGTTGTGTGTGGACGTGTGCATCTCTGAGACCCCAGCTCCCTGTGTAGAGGTTGGAAAACTGAGTGTGTGGTGTAGCCTGTGGTCCTAGCACTTGGGAGGCTGCGGCAGGATCTGAGTTTAAGGCTGTCCTGGGTTATGTGTGACCGTGACTCAAAAGTAGAGGCTTGAAAAGAGGGTATTTTAAAACCTAGGCCATTAAATAAAGGTTTTGGTTTTGTTTTGTTTTGTTTTGTTTTCTACATCGTTAAAACATGTCTTTGTTGGTTTTTACTTCTGGTAGGTTAATGCAAAAGTAATTGCAGTTTTTGCATCATTGAAATGTGTTGTTTGATACTGGAATGTATTTATATTCGTTCATTCTCTGCCTCTCCCTGCCTGCCTTCCTTTGCCTCCCAATTGCTGGGGCCACAGGCATGTGCTATGCTTAGCCAGAATACATTGTTCAGTGTCATTATATCTCATTTTAATGTACTTTTATTTTTATTTATTTTTGGCTAATGACATACCTTGCTGTGTCTTTCTTTTTTAAAACATTTATTATATATGAGTACACTGTAGCTGTCTTCAGACACACCCAGAAGAGGGCATCAGATCTCATTACAGACAGTTGTGAGCCACCATGTGGTTGCTGGGAATTGAACTCAGGACCTCTGGAAGAGCAGTCAGTGCTCTTAACCACTGAGCCATCTCTGCAAGCATTGCTGTTTATTTCTATTTATCTTATACTATGGAAGTGATGTTAGACAAAATGTAAAACTAAAGCCTGATGTGGGAGCTGAAACCTATAATTCCTAATTCCAGTACTCCAGGGGGTGGAAGCAGGCAAATCTCCGAGTTAGGGGCCAGCCTGGTCTATATAGCAAATTCCAGTCCAGTTACATCATAAGACCCTGTCTCAAAAATAGATAATAAAAATGGAACCAAGCAATTACTTTGAGTTTAGGTAATCAGTGGGGATGGCTTGGAACACCAGCAGTACCTAACATTTGGTCCCTGGAACTGCCAGCAAACGGTGCTGTGGCTGATCAAGAACTTGCAGAGGAGACAAGCGAGAGCACCGAAGTGGCTATCAGAAGTTGGCTGTGACCGTTTACTGAGAACAGTTGTAGAAGCTGATCTTACGGCTAAAGACATATATACACCAAAGAACTCATGTGGACCAGTCAGTGATCATTGAACATTTGAAACCAGTTGAAAAGTTAAAACAACACGAAACAAAAACCTCAGTAAGTTGATGCCACATAAACAGACTGAATCCAATGGCCATTGTCTTCATTTCTCATGCATGAACCATTTCAAAACAGATTGTGATGACGAAAATTGGATTGTATGGGAAAACTCATCACAGCCAGCTTAGTGTTTGGACTGAGAAACCCTAAAGCCAAACTTTCACCAAAACTGGTCCCAGTCACTGCTGCTGGTCTGATCCACTACAGCTTTCTGAATCCTAGGGAAACTATTGCATCTAAGAAGGGTTCTCAGGGAAATCATTGCATCTGAGAAGGTTGCCCATGGAAACCATTGCTTCCGAGAAGGGTACCCAGAAAAACCATCTAAGAAGGATGCTCAGGGAAACCACTGTATCTGAGAAGGGTACCCAGGGAAACCACTGTATCTGAGAAGGGTACCCAGGGAAACCACTGCATTTGAGAAGGGTGCCCAGGGAAACCATTGCATCTGAGAAGGGTATCGAGGGAAACCATTGCATCTGAGAAGGATGCTCAGCAGATCATTGAGATGAACCAAAGCTCTAGCTCTGGCAGTCAGCATTGATAACCAGAAGGAGCCTGATGCAGAGCAATGCCTGACTACATGTGGCATAACCAGGGCTTCAAAACTGAATGACCAAAGTGAAGCTTTGCTTTTTTCACATTTACCCGACCTCTCAATTGATCACTGCTTCTTCACTACCTTGACGACTTTTCTCAGGGAAAACATTTCCACAACTAGCAGTATGCAGATAGTGCTTTCCAAGAGTTTGTTGAAACATGGGTTTGCTACAGAAATAAACTAATTTTTTTAGCTTGTTTTGTTTGTTTGTTTGAGACAAGATCTTTGTATAAATCCCTGGCTGCCTAGAACTCTGTAGACCAGGCTGGCCTCAGACTCAGAGATCCACCTGCCTCTGCCTTACTTGGATTAAAGGTTTGTACCAACACCACCACCTAGCTAACTGGCTTGTTGGCAAAATGTGTTAATTTAAATGGTTTGTGTTTCAATTAATAAAGATGTGTTAGAACCTAGTTATAGTGATTGGAAATTTATAGCCCCATATCAGAGTTCCCTTTGACCAACCTGATGCCTGCCCTCCATATGATTCCTTATGATTTGTGATCGATATGCCGTTCCTTAGGATTCCTTCCAGGTGACACAGCCAGGCACCATCGAGCTGTTATCCTGGACCTACTGCAGGAGGCGCTAACAGAGTCAGGACTAACCTCCAAGGACATTGACTGCATTGCTTACACCAAAGGTAAGTCTGGGAGAATTGTCAGCAAGGGCAGAATGTGGGTGAAGCTACTACTACCCCTTCTACACATGTTCAGATCTGCTTTCTGTACACATTCCTCCTAATTTCTAGGATTCTAACCACATTTGTACCCTGTCAGGTCCTGGCATGGGAGCCCCGTTGGCTTCTGTAGCTGTAGTTGCCCGTACTGTGGCCCAGTTGTGGAATAAGCCTTTGCTAGGCGTGAACCACTGCATAGGCCACATTGAAATGGGCCGCCTCATCACTGGAGCTGTTAACCCAACTGTCTTATATGTCAGCGGAGGAAATACTCAGGTATAAGAGACTCTTCATATTCCATCTTAATTCTAAGGTAGTCTACCTGAGTTCTAGGAGCTGCAAGGACATTCCAGGTTCATTCGGACCTGAGATACTATATAGACAATACAGTAGAGGCGTGACATTGCAAGTCTTAGAGAAGAATTAGAATGTTAGAACTTTATACAGACAACTAGAATTTTTGTGTTTAAAAAGAAAAGAATGTGGATTTAACCCTTCAAGATCTCTCTCTTTTTAACTTAAAAAAGTTTGTTTTGCTTGTGTGGGTGTTTTGCCTGAATGTATGTAGGAGCACCAGGAAGACAGAAGAGGGCATGTGGTCCCTGGGAACTGGAGTTGTGGACAGTTGTGAGCCACCGTGTGGGTGCAGGGAATCAAACCCAAGTTCTTTGGAACAGCAGCCATTGCATTCAACTACTGGGCCATCTCTCCAGCACTACAAACATGTATATTTTCCTTCATTTATCCACCCTGCTCTGCTTTTTTTCTAAAAGTCAGGGTCTTCAGATAACCCAGTCCCAAATTTGTGGTTCTCTTTCCTCAGCCTAAGTATCTAGGATCACAAGCCTACTGTATGATGTTACTGTGGCACAGCAGACAGGTTTCCCTGAACTATTTTGATCTTCCAAACTCCTCCCAAGAGCTGGGATCACAGACTTTTACCACCACGCCAGGCTCACTTTTTTCTGTTTCTAACAGAATGTCTGTGTGGATCATGGCAAGCTATGTCTCGCCTTTGTTTTAGATTCTTTTTAGCTTTTGGCATGCGTGTGTGTGCGAGTGTGCGAGCATGTGTGCGTGTGTTTGCGTGTTTTGTTTCTTAGGCTCTATAATGTGGGATACTCCGTGAATGTGTGTGCAGTCCTTGCACAGCAGCCGTGCTTCTGTGTGCCACAAAGTAAGCACTGGCTTGTCGGTTCTTGGAAGAATTTTCTTTTAATTATTTGGCAACTTCATACATGTATGTAATATATCTTGATCCTACCTGGGTTTATTTTGTGTGTGTGAGATATGAGTATGTAGGTACACACATGCTATTGTGTATGTGCGCACCAGAGGACAGATTTTTCCGGAGTCCGCTTTATAGGGAGGGGTCAAACTCAGGTCTCTAGGCTCACATGCAGGTGCTTTGCCTGCAAAGCCATTCTGCCCGCTCCTAGTTGGGTTTCCTTGAGGCAGGGTCTTGCTGTGTGTCTAGGTTGCCCTTAGCCTTCACTGTGTAGCAAACATGGCTGCCTGTCTGAGCCAGACCAGTGCTGGAAATATAGGTGTGAGCCACTAAAGACAGCTTCCTTTTATTTCTTCCTGGGATGTCTAGTGACCATTTTGGCCCTATGCTGTTTTCTTCCACATAGCTGAGCACCCCTCTTTCCAGACTGAACCTTTCATGGGTGGTCTCACTGTTCTTAGGTGATTTCCTACTCCGAGCACCGTTACCGCATCTTTGGGGAAACTATTGATATTGCTGTGGGAAACTGTCTGGATCGTTTTGCTCGGGTGCTGAAGGTAGGCCATTGAGACTATAGAGTGCATAAGATGTGGGGCTGGGAAGCAAAAACAAATGAAAGGCAAGAAAAAGTAAATAGACCTTAGGCTTCCTGCATATCTAATGTTAATCTTTGCCATTTTATTTAACATAGGTAGAAAATTAAGCGCTTATGTGTATGTGTATCTATTACTTGGTACTACTAACATGCCTGTCCATGTGTATAGTTTATAAAAATAGATACCAGTTGCTTATCTTGACAGATGTGGGGAGGAACCCGAGTACTGAGTAGATGTGAGGAGAAGAGTGTGTTGTGTATTGTACATTCACGGTTCTCTACTTCTCTCTCCTCCCGCTGATAGATTTCCAATGACCCAAGCCCAGGCTACAACATTGAGCAGATGGCAAAGCGGTAAGAGGATGTAAAGTTGAGAGCGCTGGTGGCTGCGACTTCATTTATGTTAATGAGGCATGGGGGGGTTCTGGACAGTGAGCAGCCAGCCGGCTCTGGGTTTAGTGCTTTCATTCATTTCTACATAGAGGCAAGAAGCTAGTGGAGCTGCCCTACACCGTAAAGGGGATGGATGTCTCGTTTTCAGGGATTCTGTCTTTTATTGAGGTGAGTGTTAAGGAGACAGAGCACATCCCTGCTTTTAAAGATGTCATGTCTGCTTTGCTCGCCATTATTTTCTGCATGAGCATTCACTCAGAGTAGGTGCGAAATAGATCCATTTAGCAGATACTGTATATCTTCTGTGTTCCAGGTACTATTCTAATAATAGGGACGTAGTACAGAACAAAACAATCCCTAAATGGGAAAAAGATTTTTTTAAAAAGGAGAAGCCAATATGGGAGTGCATCACTACTGTATGTAAGCTCATTGTAATGAAGTCAGAGATCCTTCCAGGGGATGGGAATTGTGTTTTTATGAGTCTCATATTGGTATTCATGATTTGGATGGCGGCCCCTTTAATTACAGGATGCAGCGCAGCGAATGCTGGCCACTGGAGCGTGTACTCCTGAAGATCTGTGTTTCTCCTTACAGGTAAAAGAGTAAAAAGCTGAGATGTGAAACTTCTCCTCTAGGGCTGAAGGAAATGCTCCTCTGAGGCTTCCCCCCTGTCTGTCCTCCACAGGAAACTGTGTTTGCAATGCTGGTGGAGATCACCGAGCGAGCCATGGCACACTGCGGCTCCAGAGAAGCCCTCATCGTTGGAGGAGTTGGATGTATGTGCCAGGGGGCAGTGAGCTGTCTTTCTGCTCCTGATACTCTAAGTTACCAGAGTTTAGAGGATTATTGTTCCATCCCTTTTCCTTATTTCCCAACCCTTTCCCCCAGTCTCCTGGGAAACTGTCATGGGACACCGAGATGGCTAAATCTAAGTTCACCGTGCGTCCTCGCTCTTTGTAGGTAACATAAGGCTGCAGGAGATGATGGCAGCCATGTGCCAGGAGCGGGGAGCCCAGCTCTTTGCAACAGATGAGAGGTGCAGTCCTCTTTGTCTTCAGTTCTTTTCTTCACATTGCTATGGCTTTTTTTTTTTTTTTTTTTTGTATTTCAACCACAAGTTCTGTTATCTTTTCTTTCCCAGATTCTGCATTGACAATGGAGCCATGATAGCACAGGCTGGGTGGGAGATGTTTCAGGCTGGGCACAGGACCCCTCTCAAAGACTCAGGAATTACTCAGAGGTGAGCGCAAACCTTGTCGGTACAGGACATAGGCAGAAATCAACAGTAAGAAAGTTGAAGAACAAGGGTAAAGAAGAACAGAAGATACTGTGGGCAATGGTTAGGTTGGTGTGCACCTTTAATCTCATCATGTGGGAGACCAAGACAGAAGATTGTGATTTCCATATAAGCCAGGGCTACAGACGCTGTCTCAAAAAACAGATTGCTAAGGAGTCGTCAGTCCTTTACAGAGTTTCCCCTTTCCACAGGTACAGGACAGATGAGGTAGAAGTGACGTGGAGAGACTGACAGCCTCAAGAGGAAGAGTGTCCCAGGAGGAGCTGAACTGGGGGTGAGCCTTGGTGATGCTCTGGACACTCCCTTTCTCTGGCAAGGGTATGGAGCCCATATAAGACTTAGGGTCCCTGTGGAAACCCAACATGACTCCACAATAAACTGGTTTTGTATGTTGATAATTGGGTTGTGTTTTCAGTCAGCACTAGGTGAGTTCTCACTGATGAGGTCAGTGGGTACGTGGGTGTGGGGTGGAGTACTTGGGGGAAGTCCTGGCCACTGCACTAACATCCCAACTAATAGTATCTTAGTGTCATGCCCTGTGCTGACCACTGTGCACTGAACAAATTGTGTTTACATTCACTGGAGCGGACATCCATGACATCCCTTAAAAAAGCCTGAATTGTCTAATTTGTAACTTAAGTAAAGCTGCTGCCTTCATAACTTTGATGTAGTGCTTCTACAAATACTTCTGGCCAATTGAGATGCTCCTTGAGTTTACAACACCCCACCACCACTACAAGCATCAAAACTACAGATACTATGCCCTTCATCTTGTACATATTGACACAAGGTGTCTTAAACTACCAAACTTCTCTCTCTCTCTCTCTCTCTCTCTCTCTCTCTCTCTCTCTCTCTCTCTCTCTCTCTCTCTCTTTCTCTCTCTCTCTGTCTGTCTGTCTCTCTGTCTCTCTTTTCCCACTTGCATACTCCATCAGCTATTCATTTATGAAATTCATGTATCCTCCCATCTCACCCTCATCTCCAAATGGCTTCTTCTCATTGTTCTGAGAAAGTAGTTTCTTAGAAAGACTGCTTTTCTTAATACCTGGTGGTGATTTTTTCATGTCCCTTATACCCCTGGGCCTGGAGGTGGCACATGTGTCCACTTTTCCTTGTCTATTTGTTTTTCTTCCTTTTCCTCCCCTATCTTTTTTTTTTTTTTTTTTTTTTTTTTTTTTTTTTTTTTTTTTTTTTGAGACAGAGACTCTCTATGTAGTCCTGGCTGGCCTGGAGTTTGCTATAGAGACTAGGTTTGCCTCAAACTCGGGGAGATCTACCTCTGCTTCTGCCTCCTGAGTGCTAGGGTTTAAAAGCATTCACCGCCGTGCCCCACCTCTTCCGTTTTTTGTTCATCACTAATGTCCTTTGCAGAACATGTTCTGTATCTCAGCCTCATCACATTCCTCTGCCACAGCCTTGCTATTCAGACTATTCACTGTAGTATGCTGAATTCATCCCTTCACCAGGACTTGCTACCCTTGGAGCTTCCTTTCTACATGCTTTCCTTCCTCAGTTAAATGCAAATAAGCACTTTGTTACAGATGTTTCATCTCCCTTTACCATTAATAATAATTAAACAAAACAAACAAAAACCAGATGTCATCAAGTTCATGCTGGCCTTGAACAAACTAGCAGACCTGAGCAGCCTCCACTTCCCATGCGCTAGCCCAAATGCAGTAGAAATAGCATGGGCTTTTGTAAAATCAAAGCCCACCCCCATTGACACACCTCCTCCAGTACAGCCACACCTTTTCAATCCTTCCCAAACAGTTCCACCAACTAGGGAGCAAGCACTCAGATATGTATGCTGGTGGAGCCATTCTCGTTTAAATCACACTAGTTCTTTGAAATAGAAGCAAGGAGAACAAACACATTTATCAAGGTCCCAGTACCATATCATTTATACTCAGATGCTCTGATTTCTGTCCTGTTTCCACAAACAAGAGGTTCTCAAACCAAGTCTGGTTTTGCCCTAGGAAGACAAAGTAAAGATGCTACTAAAGGGAAGCCAAGGAGGGGCTGGAGAGATGGCTCAGTGATTAAGAGCACTGGCAGAGGACTCAAGTTTGATTCCCAGCACAGGTGGCAGCTCACAGTTGCCTGTAACTTGAGTTCCAGGGGATCTGATGCTTTCTGACCTTGGGTGCCAGGCACACATGTGGTGCACACATGAGGCAAAACACTTATACACATGAAGTAAAACTACTATGCAAAAATGTCATTGCTGTCATGGTTGAAAACTGTCTCAGATGCAGTTCATATCCCTGCCTTCCCTCTGGCAGAAAATGTATGCTTGGCTTTGGTTTGGGTTTTTACAACTCTATGGGGTTCTTGACTTGGACTGTTCTGAGCTGTGTCCTAATCGCTAAGCAGCCACTGAGGGTGAGTTGACAGGTTAGCTATAACTCAGCAGCACAGCTTAAAAGAGCTGCCTCCAGTCTCTTTCTGAATTGTCTATGAAACTCTATTCTGTTGCTGAGAATGGAGCTTAGGAAGTAGAATGTTTGATACAAAGCCATACAGCAGTGATAGACACCTGGAATCTCGGTGCTCTGCAGGTAGAGACAGGAAGATGAGAATTTAAAGGTTTTCCCTAGGTATGTAGTGAGTTCAGGGCTAGCGTGGGCTACACGAGACCCTATCTCAGAAAATGAAAATAAAACTATCCCAGCAGATTTGTTACCATATCATTAATTATTTGGTCACAAGTTTAATGGTGGATTCTGGCTCTTTTTATAAGTCTGTCTGAAGCATCACACACTTAATCTTTTAGGATGTATTGTCTGCTTTCTAGCTGACCCTCTCTTTGTCTCCTTTTCTGTTTCTCATTTCATAGGCTTAGCTTGGAATGAATCGTTTCCTGCCTTCAATCTCTTGAGTGCTAGCCTGTGCCACTGTGCCTGTCGGTTTCTACAGTCTTCACTTCTTAGAGTCCTCAGACAGTTGGCACAGACATGTGGGGGTGATTGTGTCCAGTCTTAAACCATGAAATTCATTAGGATACGGGTGACTCCAGTTTTATAGCACCAGCCTGGCTTTCCTCCCAAATACCACACTGCCCTTTGCCATCTGTGCCTGAGTACTCACTCAGCACTTTGTCTTGGGGTTTTTATTGCCCTGATAGAACACCATGACCAAAATCAGCTTGGGAAAGAAAAAGCTAATTTCATTTTACAGTGTGTGGGGCATTGTATAAGGTAGTCAGTGCAGGCAGGCACTAGAGCCGAGGCCTGGAGGAGTGCTGCTTACTGGCTTGCTCCTTCTGGCTTGTTCAACCCATTTTCTTATAGCACCCAGCGCCACCCACGGCGAACTTGGCCCTCAGTCATCAGTGAAGAAAATGCACTATAGGCGTCTCATAGGCCAATCTGGTCTGGACAGTTTTCCCAGTTGAGATTCCCCCTCCCCACACCCAGACTTGTGTTAAGTTGATATAAAACTAGTCAGCATACACTTTAAATTGAAGGTATACAAAACTGAACTTATGTCCCCAACTTTCTCCTTTACTTATTTCTTAGCTAAGTAATGATTCCCCCCTCTGGTTCATGTCAAAACACAAACCTTTGCATTCTTTTGAGTTCTATGATTAGGTGTATATGTCTTTCACCTCCAGTAAATCACATCTACTCGGATTTACTTTCAACATTTAACCACAATCTTTCCCTTTAAGCTGAACCAAGTTAGTGGCTTATCTTCAGAATGCTCTAATTCTTTTCTCTCTCCTGCCATCTTTTGTACTGTAGGCCATAACCTGAGGGTTTTTAATGTGTAGCTCACTTTTTGCAGCTCCTCCATCTCCTCAGGGCAGGTCATAAAGGTCATTGCCCCCCCCCCCTTTTTTTTGTATCTCAGTAGATAGGAGTAGCATGGTCCTGTAAGGGGAGATGACAAGCATTGTTCCCGGCCACCTTTTGGGGGTCTGAAAAAGTATTGCCTGAAGGTTCCTCAAGTGGGAGAAAGGCAACGGATGCTCTGTAAAGGTAAAGTGTGATCGATCCACCCCAATCTGAAGGGCTAAGTCTCTGCAGATCAAAGGGATAGTACTGAGGATGTGAATGGGGGTGGGGTGGGGCCAGGTCTTTCCCTTCGTGTGCTTGCTTTTGAATTTGTTCGCCCACCGTAGTTTATGCAATTCTTTCTAGAAGTGCACTTTCGGGAAGAACATTCTGCAGTCTACCCCACCCATAGTTGACAGTAAGTTACAAGGGCTCCCACAAAGTACCTTCTGGTGTTTTCGGTTTGGTGTTTTCTGCGCATTGTATTGAGATTGAGCCCAGGGTCTATTAAATCATTAGCGTCTTTCTTTTCCTCTGACCTTGGGAAGGAATTAGGCTTCTTACCACCATCATCACTGAGCCAGTATAAGTTCACTGACTGCAGACCCTGCTTTGACTGAATGTCATTTGAGGCTGCCAGTGTTTCATAGCTGCCCCAAAGAGAAAAAAACTATACACAGTGGCTGTGCTGGTGCAAACGTGTAAGCTCAGCACTTTAGGAGGGAGAGGCAAAATAATTGGGTTCCAAGCCAGTTTGGGATACTGTCTTGGGGTTTCCATTTGTGCAGTGAAACATGACCAAAAGCAAGTTGGAGACAAGGTCTTTGTTTGGCTTACACTTCCACAGTGTGGTCCACCCTTGAAGAAATTCACAACAGGAACTTAAACAAGGCAGGGACCTGAAGGCAGGAGCTGATACACAACCATGGAGGGGTGCTGCTCACTGGTTTGCTCCACACGGCTTGTTCAGCCTGCTTTCTTAAAGAACCCAAGGCCACCAGCCCAGAGGTGGCTCCACCCACAATGGGCTGGGCCCTCCCCCATCAATTACTAGTTTTAAAAAATTCCACAGGCTTCCCTACAGCATGATGTTAACGGAAGCATTTTCTCAACTTAGGGTCCTTCTCCAGTGGCTCTAGCTTGTGTCGAGTTAACATAAAGCAAGCCAGATACACAGTGAGATCCAGTCTCAAAGCAAATAGAAAAGAAGACAAACTCCTTATCTATCTGAGCAGTTACCCTAACTCTGTGTGTCATACTTCCTCCCAGAGAAGTGCCATGGCTCCTACCTGTCGGACTTTCATCCCTTCCCTATTTATTTTGTTGTGTGCCCATTTCTTCCCCACTTTGCAGTTCTTTTTTCCTAAAACAACCTATTTTAGAAATGTTCTCTCTTGGCCTGGATGTGGTAGTATACCCCTTTAATCTCAGCACTCAGGATAGATCTCTCTGAGTTCAAGGCCAACCTGGTCTACATAACAAGTCTCAGGACAACCAAGGCTACACAGAGAGACCTCATCTGAAAAAGAAAAAGAAAAAGAAAAAAAAAAAAAAAAAAAAAAAAAAAAAGAAAGAAATAGCCTCTCTTGAGTGTTAGGTGTGGTATCTCATGCCCATGACCCCAGCACTTAGGATGCTGAGGCAGCAGGATTGTCATTAGCTTAAGGCTAGCCTAAGCCACATAATGGTTTCAACATGAGACTTTTCCTCAAAACAGATAAACAGTATATAATAATAATAACTGGTTTCTTCCTGTTGAATAGTTTATTGACATCCAGATATCCTGGGTTTACTGAGGGCAGTCAGGTAAAAAGGCAGGAGGTCAAACAGTTTTAAAACATAAACTGACATTTTTTACACTTTTTTTGAGCCCCACCCATTTGATGACATCACCACAAATGTAAGGTAGTAATGTGTATAATAATATTAGAATAGACGTACCAAAATCTGTCTATACTGTTCTCTCCCACACCACCATCTAGGACCTGTGTTTTTAGGGCAAGTGTCCTCTTCATTAGCTATATCCTCAGCTTTTGTTGGAAGTGCCTAATAGGGAGGCAGTTCCTGACAACTTCTCTTCCCCTCCCCTTCACAAATAGAATCACTACATAGTCCTCCACAGCAGATACAAGCAACTGCCCATTTTGCTTATATCCCAGAACCAGAACGTTGTGCTTGAGAAGGCCTGCACCTCAGACCTGAATGGAGAGGCATTGGAAAGGGAGCAGGGATGTCATACATTTGACAGGCAGGTGACAAGAAGGGGTAGATGCCTGTATGAGACTCAGAGCCCAGGCTGAAGCTTAAGAGCAGACAGGTCTGTATGGGTTTGTGTTAGTCAGGGCTCTTTAGAGGGGAAGAATGGATAGAACGTACATATAATAAACGGGGGTTATTAATCTGACTTATGGGATGTAGTCCAGGTATTCCAGCCAGGGCTGCCTCACACTGGAGAGGCTAAGAATCTGGGAGTTGCTTGGTCACCAAGGCTGAATGTCTCAGCATTTCCAAACCGGTGCTGGAGACCTGGAGGATTCCCAGAGAGCGGCTGATTCTAGTCTGCAAGGAGTTGGTTCTAACACCAGTAAAGGAATGCCGCAGCTACAGGATAGATAAACTTGCCAGCCAGAGTGAGGAAAAGCAGGGAGAAAACAGAGTTGTAGAGTTTAAAAAAAAAAAAAAACCAAAAAACCAAAAAACCAAAAAAAAAAAAAAAAAAAAAAACCAGGCAGACAGGAAAACATAGAAAAGGACACTGAGAACCCAATAGGGAGAGAAGCCATATGATGAATCTTCTAAACATTCAATCAGTCTCAGCATGTTGAATGGCTTGGAGCTCCTAAGAGGGAAGCAGAAATGCAGACTGGGATAGCTACTTACTTAACCATCCTTCTGACTGCTCCCTGCTTTGTGAATGCTCTGATTCTAACTTCTTTAAAACAGGCTTTGTTGTGTACTGTAGGCTGGCTTCAAATTCGTAATTCTCCTATCTCTCAGCCTCCTGAGTGTTGGGATTGTAGGCATGTACTGGCTCACCGGACTTTCTAACTTTTTTTAGTTTCTCCAGTCCACTTACCAGCCTTAGTTTTTGACATAGATTCTTCTCTTCCTGGTTATATGCCCACAGATCACGAGTTCTTGGCGGAGGTCCCTACGTAATCCACCAGGGCTGGATGCTACTTGGGGGCTGGGGGAGGTGGATTTGTGATGTGGAGAACAGTTGTTTCTTCTGTGCTCATCAGGGGGATTTAGAGACAAGGTCAGAGAAGTATGATTTGAGGGAAAGCCTAAAAAGTTCTTAGCATTGGAGCTGTTACTTTAAAATGGCTGTCAAATAACATTTAGACCATAATCGAAAATCTGAGGCGAATTGTTTCACCCCATCCCATTTCAGTTCCTTTATGATTATTTTCATATCTAGTCTGGCTTTCCAACGAGGCTAGTGTTAAATCCCATTTAGAGACTAATTTCCCCATTGGTTTTGATGCTCAGAGGTGCACTGTGAGCATAATGAGGACCAGGAGTCTATGACAACAGCGCTCACACTTAGCTCTGGGAAAGTGATCTGCACAGGAGCCAAAAGGGAAGAGGACGAAGTTTCCACACTACCCCGTGCTCAGCTCACTGTGTGAGGAACATTTGTTGAAAGCTTACAGAAGGAGTGACATACTGTCTGTCCTTTGCCAAACAGACTTCACACAATACTGAGCTATATCCCAAACTTTATAGTCCCCAGGGTTAGGATAAAGGCTTAGGACATCGTCCCTAGGGCCATCAAGGGACCTAACTGGACTATTAGAACTTGTTTCTAAACTTCGCTAAAACAACAAGCCTCTGCAGTCACGACAAGATGTCATCCCTCGGGCACTGCTGTGGACTTTCCTCACTGCAGGTCAGAGGGTAGAGCGATCTAAATGGGACACTTCTGGATTAGCTCAGGAGGTGTCTCTGAAAAGACTCCTCTTTCCCGTATCTCCTGCAGAGGACGCCCTGGGCTGGTGTTTGCCCCTTCCTTATAAAGCTGGTAGGAGAGCCCAGTGCTGTCCTCGTGGTAGATGGAGAGTGAGCCCTTCAGGAATGTGTCTCCTCACCTGCAGAGGCACCGACGGTCATTTCTTCCTAGGAACATTGCACTGCTGTTAGCATGCTTACTTACATCTGCCAAGTTAGCGACGAAGCGTACGTTGTCTAAGTGTATGTTTTTCTGATGTATTAGTGAGATTAAACACTTCTTCCTAACATATAAAATGCACATTATATCTTTTGTCCAATAACTTATTTTTCAGTTTAATGCTGTAAATATTTTCTAAGATTGCTATTTATCATGTCTTAAAGGAGCTTTTTTTCCTTAGATACAATTTTAAATTGTTACTACATAGTAAGTTGATGAAATTATTCCCTTTATGTTTGCATGTTTGGAATTTTCTTAGAAAGGCATTCCTCCTAAGCACATGTTATAAACTCCAATGTTTTTTGGTCTTTTTCAAGTTTTATAATTTCTTAGGAGAAAGGATAGCGGCTTTTTTGATTTATCTGAGCATGCGCTATGTAAAGGGAGAGTCCTGCACCTCTGCCGCCCAGGGGTAGTCACTGGTCACTGTGGCCATCAAGAACTGGGAAGATTTAAATTGGATGAAATAGCGCTGGCATTTTATTTCAGTTTAAGGTAAGTTTGGTTTTTTGGTTTTTTTTTTTTTTCAGACCTTTCCAGTCCATAACCAACCGAGTGGCACTTACTGAAGGGACTGCTCTGGCCCCATGCTCTTAGCTTTTCACACTATGTAGTTCTCTAAATGAAACTTGGAACTATCTGTTCTATGATTTATGATAACTGGCCTCAGAAACCTTCATTTAAATAAGCATAGGACTGTGCAAGATATATCCAACAATGTATATTTCAGCACTATTTAAAATTGGTAAAACCACATTGAATATCTAGTAAGGGGTATTGATTTAAACCACACAGCTACTAAAAAGGAAAATGAGCCAAATGTTAGGCTAGCTCCCGGGTCCAACTCTTTTCCCACCTTGGTTCCTGCAGTTTTAGCCAAAAAGAAAAGTATCCTTAATAAATAAAACGAATTTTCTTGTTCTGTTCCTAGGCCTTGAACCGGAACTGCAGGGCGCGCCCTATTACTGATTCTTTGAATTGCCTACTGGTGAGGACCCCACAGCCCCGAAGGACCCTGGGCCCCAGCTCCCAACTAGGCCAGGTTCCAGGCACCATCCCCGCCTCCATTCCCCTCCCATGCCTCGGGACCCCACCTGGACTTCTGGGCCCAGCTTCTGGTTTCTAAACCAGAAGTGGCAGGAGCGCTGGGCCCCTGGTCCCTGAACCCAATCCCTGGCCTCTGGACTCCGTACCTGGTCCCTGAGCCTGGCCTCTGGGCTCCGCCCCTGGTCCCTGAGCCCCGCCCCTGGCCTCTGGGCTCCGCCCACCTCCGCTCCACGCCCAAGATGCCCTAGGACGGAAACAAATCCCACGTGACTCACTGTTCCCTCAGACCTGCAAGGTGCTTCCCGGTGGGAAGGGATTCCCGGCAGCCGAAGCACCGAGCCTTTGGTCGCTGCAGGTTGCCTGGTGCCTGGTCAAAGACCTGGAGCGGCTGTGTTGCCTGTGGCGATGGAGTAGTGTCCTCTATACATCACCGCCTGCCTCTGGGTTGTGCCAAGTGCACCCACAGCGGTCTGTTTCAATGGCCACCTCAGCCCTATAGTTTGTGCTTTCCTGCCTAGAGCGTGCACAGCCTAGTCTGGTCCCTGAGGCCCACAGAGTAAAAGAGTGTAGCTTCTTTGCGTAGCCTTTTTGTTGTCAGTGGAGGGGGCAGAGGAGGGCTGGTGAACTGAGAGGTCGCTGTTCCCCATCGCCTACCAGGAATTTCTCCTAGTCCTCTTGGGTACTAGGGAGAATGAAATAGTTCTGGAGAAGTCTCTGCTGCTGTGCAGAGGAGTCCTAGTCCTTTGCTGTACTCCCAATCAAAAGCTTAGTTTAACCTTTCCCGGTCTTCAGACGTACATACTCTGTACAGGAAGGATCTGCAGATTACTAGATTGAAACCTGGTTGTCTGTCATGGGTGGACTTTGTCAACTGGCTAGCTCTGTGTGAACAAGAACTGGGAGGTTGTCTTCCTTCTGTGACCCTAAAGATAACTTTGTGTCGCTGGGGATTTGGGAATGCAAGCCCTTAGTTGAAAGAATCAAGTTTGGGAAAGTATTTAGCTTTTATTTTGAAATCTCAGCTGAGAGCTAGAGCCCCCAGACATTTTGAACCCATATACCCATGCATGTAACCACCAGAATATACAACATATAAATTTGAGAGTTATCACATAATCTGTATTTTACATATGTATATAAATTGTTATCTGTAAAATAGTTCTCTATATTTTATACATAAAATCGTTGAATTATATAATACAATTTAGACAGGGAAAGCACATTGCATTTTATAGTGTTTAGCAATAATTGCTAGCTACTACTTCATTTTTATTAGCTATTATTCATAATTATGTTAGCTATTAGTCACTAGGTTATTATTCTATTAAAAGATTTTACAAGGGGGCTAGAGAGACGGTTCAGTGATTAATGGCACTTGCTGCTCTTACAGAGAACTCAGGTTCAGTCTCCAAAAGCCACAGGTGGCAGTTCACAACCACCACCTGTAACTCCAGTTCCAGGGGACCCTGTGCCCTTTTGGCCTCCACGAGTGTTTCATGCATGAGGTTGCCATATAGACAAGAATGCACACACACAAGCACACACTCACTTATAAGCATTTTAAAGATTTATTTATTTCATGTATATGAGTACACTGTTGCTGTCTTCAGACACACCAGAAGACAGCATCTGATCCCATTACAGATGGCTGTGAGCCATGTGGTTGCTGGGAATTGAACTCAGGACCTCTGGAAGAGCAGTCAGTGCTCTAAGCCATCTCTCCAAAGCAACTAATGAAAGAATTTAATTAAGAGCTTGCTTATAGTTTGAGAGAATTAGTCCATTATCATGGCAGGCAGGCAGCAGGCAGGCAGACAGCAGGCAGGCAGCTGGCAGGCAGGCAGGCAGGCAGGCAGGCAGGCAGACAGGCAGGCAGCAGGCAGGCAGGCAGGCAGGCAGCAGGCAGGCAGGCAGCAGGCAGACAGCAGGCAGGCAGCAGGCAGACAGCAGGCAGGCAGGCAGGCAGACAGGAGCAGGCAGGCAGCAGGCAGGCAGGCAGGCAGGCAGGCAGACAGGAGCAGGCAGGCAGGCAGGCAGGCAGGCAGCAGGCAGGCAGGCAGCAGGCAGGCAGGCAGCAGGCAGACAGGCAGGCAGCAGGCAGGCAGCAGGCAGGCAGGCAGGCAGCAGGCACAGGTCTGAGAGTTTACAACCTTCCCAGTACATAGGCAGGACGACAGAAACAGAAGCTGGGCCTGGAATGGACTTTGGAAACTACAAATCCATCTCCAAGTGACACAGTTCCTGCAAGACCACTCCTCTTCTAAGAAGACCACACCTACTAGCCTTTTTCAAACATTCCACACCCTGGTGACCTCATATTCAAGTATGTGAGCCTGTGGGGCCATTCTCATTCAAACCACCACAGGGACCTCTATTTTATAAAGCCTGTATGAAGAATGTGGCCCATGGTTCTGGTCCTGTGATTAAGGGATACCTTTGTTCTCAGGATGATGTGAAAACTTAATAACAATTCATAACTGTGTCTAGAGTATTCCCATCACCATGGCCGCGATAGAAAGAGAAAATCCACCAGTTCCTTAGCTGAGACGTATTTGATGACTGTGAAATCACTAATCTTTAGTGCTTTGACTTACCAAATGGCCCTTTTACATCACTCAGCCTAATTGACTTCTGTGACTATTTTCCTTCATCTATCAGAATAAATTATTCTTTACTTTTTATGACACAAAAGCACAGCCTGACAGCTAAAGGTGCATGCAATTGATGCAAATAGACCTGGATTTGGATCCTCGGTCTTTGACTATGCAGTTGTGTGGACCAAGGTGCTTTGTGGGAGCTCCCTACCTATACCGTGCATATCAGAACCAGGCCTCTCCCAGAGGGCTGCTGTGAACTGAGAAGAAATAAGAGCTGTAAAATGTCAAGCATGATCCCTGGCATGTAGTAATCTCTCACACCACACTTTTATTATCACTCCCCAAACCAGGAGAGCTAGCATGTTAAGACAAAATAATTTATGCGTCTTAGCTCATTTTCCTGCTGCTGTGATAAAACACCCGGCAAAAGCAATTCAGGAGAGAAAGGGTTTACTCTAGCTCACTGTTCAAGGGTGCATACAGTCCATCGTGACAGGGAACTCAAGGCAACAGGAGCCTGAAGTAACTGGTCACATCACATCCATGATCAGGAATCAGACAAGGATGATGTCATGTTTCATCTCCATCACGTGCAGGCGAGCACCCCACGTAGGGAATGGTTCCACCCACCACTGAGATGGGTGTAGGCTTAGATTTTTTTTCAAAACCTACTTTAATCAGGGTTCTTAAACACTTCACTTCCCTTCTAGCCCACCAACCAAAGGTAGGGGGGAAGATGCTTAATAGAACAAAGGGATGTGGATCTGTTTAGAAGTAGTTATTTTGGGGTGATCTAATCTTCATTGTCAGGATACCAACAGTCCAGCCAAAACATCGAACAGTAGCAGTGGTTCAATCCAGAAGAAACCACCATGCTCTACCAAATGGGCAAGAGTCTGAGGGAGCGGCAAGACCACCACAAGAAGTTTTTGGCACACTTCTCTCCACAAAGTCACAACAAGCAAAGATCAGCAAGGGACCAGCAAAACGTTGCAAGGCATACCACTGCAACAGCGTGGTCCATTGTCTGTTGGATTCTACTTACAATCTTTCCAAATATTACACGTCCTTTCATGTGTCTGCGCCAGCAAAACATCCACTCATAAGACAACTCCCAGAAAAACATCACATGGCATAACTGAGTCTCCAAAAAAATCAGAGATGTCCACTTCAGATGGGCCTTCCCACACCAATTCTTATACTCATCATTGTCAGGGGCTAGCCTTTACCGAAACACTCCCTAATGAGGACTATCTCCTGGGTGATTCTAGATTCTATCAAGTTAACAGTTAACACTATCACAGCATATTAAGGAAAAGGTGATATTAAATAGTGAGGTTGGTCTCATGTCCTCAATTTTCCTGCTGTCCTGAACTGGAATATGCAACCGTGAACTACCAACAAAGCAAGGGGGCACCACTGTGGTGAACAGGTCTGTGGCCTGTTCCGGCTCTCCTTTCCAGATTATGTGTCCTCTAAGGATGGGGGTGTTAGAATGATATGTCAGTGCTGAATATTCAGACTTCAGAACAGAAGGCCATTAACTGAAAGGGACAAATGACTATGACTTGTAATTTTCAAGGTTTCTATTTTGCCTGGAAATTAGCTGACTTCTGCTTGCTGCATTTACTTTGTACCAGACAGTTGGAAGGCTTGTGTTGTAATGCTAAAATTAAACACATCCAGCAAGACCACGGTGGCATATGCCTTTAATCCCAGTACTCAGGGAGGCAGAGGTAGGTGGATGATCTTTGTGAGTTTGAGCCCAGCCTGGTCTATAACATTCGTTCCCGGGCAGCCATATGTAACAGAGAAATCCTGCCTCAACAAACCAAAAATAAATAAATTAAAAGAATAAAAACCAAGTCAATCCCAAGGATTCGTGCACCGGGCACCTATCAAACCCAGGCCATCTAGACGGACTGTCCCTTTACGGTCTGCACGCACTGCTTCTCTGATCCTCGGTGTGCACGTGTGGGAGCCAGGTCAGTGTGCAGTCCCGCATTGAGAAAAGACACCCCTGCTCCATACGCAAATGAGACCGTGGGCTGAGCTGAGTGTGACCCAGCATGCCTCTGCTGCTGCCATCCCCTCGTTCCCAAGCTCTTGCCTTTGAGAGGTGACCTCACAACAGCGAGGAGTGGCTTTTCCCAAACCTTCGCTCTGATTGGACTCCGAGATTCACACCGTTTGCTAAACACCATGGCCAAGGCAGCTTATAAAGGAAAGCGTTTTACTTGGAGCTTGATTGCAGTTTCAGTGTGTCCCTGGAGTCTGTGACCGTCATGATAGGGAGCGTGGCAGCAGGCAGTCAGGCACTGGAGTGATAGATAAAACCTTACACGTTGAGACAACAGACACAAGACAGGGAAAGAGCTAACTGGAATGGCATGGGGTTTTGAAAACTCAAAGCCCACTCCCAGTGGCACACATTTTCCAACAAGGGCATACCTCCTTTCCAAACAGTTCTACCGACTGAGACCAAGCATTCAAATGTAAGAGACTGTGGGGACTCTCATGGTTTGAATATGCTCAGCCCAGGGAGTAGCACTATTAGGAGGTGTGGCCTTGTTGGAGAAAGTGTGTCACTGTGGGTGTGGGCTTTGAGACCCTTCTTCTAGCTGCCTGGAAGCCAGTCTTTTCCTGTTTGCTTTTGGAACAAGATGTAGAACTCTCAGCTCCCCCAGTGCCATGCCTGCCTGGATGCTGTCATGCTTCCCACCATGATGATAATGGACTGAATCTCTGACACTGTAAGCCAGCCTCGATTAAATGTTGTTCTTTACAAGAGTTGCCTTGGTCATGGTGTCTGCTCACAGCGATGGAAACCCCAACTAGGGCAGGGGCCGTTCTTATTAAACCAGAAATCGGTTTGTCTCAAAGTGTCCTCCGTGGCACCTTATCTTGGTATGAACTGGCCTCTCTTGCCTCTGTGACACAAAGAAAAAACAGCAGCAGCAAGTATCTAAGAGTGTCTAAAATACTGTGGTGTTGAGAACAGCTGAGGTAAGCCATTTCCAGGAAGGTTGATCATTGTTTATCCTTTAATGTGGAAGTGTCACCCATGGGAATTGGAAGCCAGACCTTTTTTTTTTTTTTTAATTTTTTTTTAAGATTTATTTATTATAAATTTAAGTACACTGCAGCTGTCCTCAGACACACCAAAAGAGGGCACCAGATCCCATTACGGATTGTTGTGAGCCACCATGTGGTTGCTGGGAATTGAACTCAGGACCTCTGGAAGGGCAGTTAGTGCTCTTAACCACTGAGCCATCTCTCTAGCCTCCTGATGATGTTTTCTATCTGTCATTTGCTGCTTATTCTTTTATTTGGTGACCTCACCCAAGAGATACTGCTGCACCCTGACTCCTGCTTCACTTGAGTTGGCTGCCTCAGAGTCTCCAGTTGATTTCTGGTGGATGATCATAGGTGCTCAATTTGATA
Organism: Micromys minutus; assembly: GCF_963924665.1. NCBI lineage: Eukaryota > Metazoa > Chordata > Mammalia > Rodentia > Muridae > Micromys > Micromys minutus. The sequence continues at coordinate 16,651,337 of NC_137981.1, forward strand.
GTGTTCAATTTGATAGTGTTTTGCTGTCTGTCTCCTTCTTGCCATTTATTCTTTTAATTTTACTTAATTATGTTTAATAAACTTATTCATTAAAAAACCAAAAACCATGGCTATTGAAGATCATTTTCCTGATCACACACAACACTTGGCAAGTCCTTTGAGCTTCCTCTGCCTATATTTCCCGAAAGTCTGAGGTCATAATTGAAACTCTCTGGTTATTAGTGTTAAAATCCTTAAAACAACACATACAGAGCCAGAGAAATATCCCAAACCTTATATCCTTTTGAAATAACCAAAAATCCCTTTGAAATGACTACATTAAATTGTTTATTTTAAAATCTTAAACTTTCAGGAACCATTCAAGTTTAGGGAAAATTTATTTGGAAAATGATGTGGGAGAAATTTGGGCCTCTTGGTTACTTTTCTAATCCTACATGGTTGCATTTAAACAGACACCAGAGAAGGGGCAAAGAGTTCAGACCAAAGATCTAGTCAGGTTGTAGTCACCAGCGTTTGATGACAGCCACAGGAAGGTTGACAGTCACCTGGCTCCTATAACCCAGGCTCTAGGCCCTACATGGCTACTGACCCTGTTCTTTCTATGGCAGACTTGAGGCTCAGTGTGGAGTATGAGGAGAACATCAGTTGATACCCAGGAGGCAACTCTGAGTGCTGGAAGTGTGACTTGAGGGAGAAAGAGTTCAGAGCCATTCTTGAGAATCATTGGTCGAGGCCTCATTTCTGTTTCCTTCTATGATTTGGAGGCCTATCTAACAACTTGATATAAGCTTCCTCTTTTGGAAATCCTTTTTAAATTTTTTTAAAAAGATTTATTTATTTAATGAGTACACTGTAGCTATCTTCAGACACACCAGAAGAGGGCATCAGATCTCATTACAGATAGTTGTGAGCCACCATTTGTCGCTGGGTTTGGACTCAGGACCTCTGAGTGTTCTTAACCACTGAGCCATCTCTCCAGCCCTTACAAGGAAACCCTAACTAATGAGTTTAAATTCTCTTAGAGCATGGCCCAGAGGGTAGGGAAGAGCAAGAGCCATTAGAATTCAGTTTTCTGGCCGCCCTGGTGACACGTGCCTATAATCCCTTCACTTGGGAGTTTTCCACCAGAGTTTGGGATTTCAGGGAAGTGGAGGCTATGTAGAAGACATCTATTAAACCAAGTTCTTTGATTTGCACCTTCAGTTTGGTTATCACTAATGTGATAGGCTGCTATAAGAGGCTTTTGCTCAACCCTCTGGTGTTATGGAGAAACAGCAATTATATCCATGAACCTGGACAAAGCTAAGCAGGCCTTAAAGGATATTATTCCCCCAAATCCCACTGCTATTATGGAGAAAGGTGAGTCAAGCACCAAGTGTTTACAGTCTAGAAGTTTTCAGACTCCTTCACTAGCCTCCTGTCACCTCTAACCACCGGCTGTGAAAACAGTCTGTCTTTCTGGCCCGGCACACTCTGCCCAAAGTTTGGGTTTTCTTTGCCTTGCAATTTCCCCCACTCGGCAGCACACCCTTGTGACCTACAGGTGGAGGGGAAAGGGGAAGTCATCCCAGGACTTGGCCCGGTGGATTGAATGTCAGCTTCCAGCACTAAGAGACGAGGGTTTAGCTATAATTAGCCAAGTGGCCGCACTGTGGAGATCTGTACACAGCAGTCCCGAGCAGACTGGGAACTCAAGTGAGCGCAAGCAGAAGCCTGTTGTCTCCTGCCTGGGATTAAAAGAAAACAAGGAAGGCAGGGGTTCATCCTGGGCCAGATGGCTAGAAGTGTTCACAGTTTTGTTGCATTTGGTGAACCCTATAGTTAGCGTCACATAGCCCACTATTCCAAAGTTGGTGTGTCACCCACCGGGTGGAGTGAGGGGCTGACCGCTGAATTGAAGACAGTTCTGTTTTTTCTGAGTGTAGCTCAGGGGCCTACTTCTCTCATGCTTGGTCACCTGCAGCTACCTCACAAGCCTGAGTTGTGAGCTTCTGGAAGATGGCAAGCCTTTCCTCAGACTTGGAGCATGTCTCCCTTCTTATCCAGAAGGACAGTCTTGAACTCGCTGTGCCTGCCCGAAGAACCTCTTCCCAGTCTCCCTCTTCTGATGAGGATCCCGGCTTGCTTTCCTTAAGCCGTTTAGTTTCCGGAAACCTTCCCTTTCCAGCTTCATCCCCGGAGAAAGGGACGAAAGAGGACGACAGCGACTACGACTCAGCAGAGCCTGAGGTGCTGCGCAGTGTGGAGCATCCCTGGCAGTTCTTCGCAGAAGCACAGAGACTGAGGGAACAGAAGCTGCTGCTGGATGAGGAGGTGTCAGTAGGGGGACAGGTATACGGGGTGCATCGGGTGATCTTAGCTGCAGTTAGCAGCCTCTTCCGAGGCCGGCTGCTGGGCCGTGGAGGTCAGCAGCCTGGCTTCAGCCTCGATGTGACCCGGAGGGGCTGGGAGGCTGCGCTGACCTTTGCCTACGAGGGGGTGCTGGGCCCCGCCTCACAGGATGAAGTACTGGCTGCTGCAGAGGCGCTGGGAGCGCCCCGGGTGAAGAACGCGGCCCAGCTGAGGCCAGAAGGGTTTGGGAAGGCCAGGGAAGAGGAAAAGAAGCTCAGCCAGGCAGAGGAACTGAGCGAGAATCTGCACAGCATTGAGCGTCTGTGTCGAGAGGGCATCGGGTGTGACTTGGAGCTGGAGGCAGAGGGTTACCGCCTGCGGGGTGAGGACCTGTGATGCAGGTGCCACGAATGCATGTTTCGTTTGCTTTGTGGTGCCAGGCTTTCCACTCTACCGCGGAGCCACACACCCCCAGCCCTGCGAAATAGTTTTGTATCATTGCTCCAGCAAGAATGTCCTTTTTGGTGCTTTTCCAGAGCCACCAAGAAATGCACATGCGCAGTTGAATTGTTTTCCTAGACGCCTGGACAGATTTGAACTGATACGATAGTTCAGGCACTTTTTCCCCCCTCTGCCCAGCAGCTAGAATTTCCAGCCAGATGGCTAAGGCTTAGAGTACAGTCCGTGGCAGCAAAACAAGGAGAAAGAGACTGACTCAAACAAATTACTTACAGCCTCTTGGCGTCTACTCAGCAAAGGGCAGCAGAGGCAACCAGTACAGGTCTCCCAATGTGTCCTTTCTCCTAGGTGTGTTCGACTCTGGCAGCGGACTCCAGTCTGCGCCCTCAGTGCAGCTGTCCCTATGCGATTGTACCAAGATATGTCGGATCTGGGAAATGGAGTCTGTCTGAGACACAACAAAGCTTAAAGTTACAGTAGAGTCGCTTAGAGATTACCTAGTTCAGGGCTAATGATTTTCAAGTGAAGAAACCAAGCAAAGTGTGGTGGCACATGTCTGTAATCTTAGCACTAAGGAGACTGGAACACGAGGACTGCCAAGAGTTTGAGGCCAGCCTGTGCTACATAGGCCAGTGTGGACTACATTGTGAGTTCCTACCTCACAAAGTGAGAGGGGAAAGAAAAGAAGAAACCTAGTAGTGCCTTGTGACTATCCCTGTAACACGCAGGAAGCTGAGAAAGGAGGGCTGACATGAGTTCAAGGCCAGCCTAGGCTGACTCCAAAACATGCCCAGTCACACCACTTAGTGTTTAGGGATGGTACTCTCGAGGAAAGCCGTCCCTAAAGGTTTTCTACTTTTCCCGTGGCATTAGCAAGAGGGAGATGCTTCAGCATTTCCTAATAGCTATAACAGTCTCACCAAAGAATGGATGTAAACATGTCTGTTCATATTGCTGTGTGGGAGCCCAGCACGTTTATCTTAGGCCCCAGAGATGAGCAAGAGGGAGACCCCAACTGGCTGTGAGCTTTTCACAATCGAGTCTCAGATAAAAATATTGATCGGTGATCTGAAAGCTGAGCTGGTTTGGCTCATTTTCCAGAATGTAGATCTTTCTCAAACCTAGAACAGGAAACTGTAACTGATGTTTACTCTTTGGAAAGCGCCAGGCTACTACCTAGTGTTTATTATTTTTTTTTTTAAAGGAAACATTATTAGTAGCCCTTTGAGAGGTACATATTCCATAGCTGGTTAAAAGAGCATGGAATTTACACGAATCTTGGGGAACATGGAGGCACAAGCCTTTCTGAGATAGTTTCTAGTAGTGTTTCCCTCTCTATCATGAAACACTTCAAGCACAAAGCAAAAAATTTGCCAAGCATTCCCAGAGGCTTAACAATTAATATGCTACAATGTCCATTTAACAATTAATATGCTACAATGTCCATTCCAGCTCACTTCCAGTTGGCATCTTATTGAGGGATATGAGTTTTTGAACAAAGGAGAGGCTAGAGAGATGACCTGTGGTTAAAAGTTCTATCAAGTCTTCCAGAGGACACAAACTCAGCTCTCAGCATCCATACTGGACACATCATAACACTCATGGGAACCCATTCTCCCAAGCATATACCTACACATAGACACACACACAGAAACTTAACTGAAATAGTAAAAATATCTTTTGAAAGGATATTTGAGCTTTTGGCTTTTTGCTTATTATTATTATTATTATTATTATTATTATTATTATCATTATTGTTTTATTCTGATGAAGAGTCTCACTGGGTTCCCCAGGTTGGTCTCGAATGCAGTCTGCAGCCCAGGAAGGCTTTGACCTCACTACCCTCTTGCATTAGCTTCCAGGTAACTGAGGCTACAAAATCTTAGACACAAAGCACAACCCTATCTTTTAAATCTCTTCCATACTTAAAAATCGTTACATTTAATTATTCGTGTGTGTGAGAGAGCGTGTGCATGTATGCAAACAGGATGTCATAGCACCCCCGCCTGTGTGCAGTCAAAAGACAGCTTGCTGGAAGTGGCCCTCGCCTTCCACCGCGTGGGTCCCACATTTAGAGCTCAGTCGTCAATCTCGGAGATGATTTCCTTTACCCAGTGAGCCGTCTTGCCTGCCCCGTTTGCTTCCTTCTTTTCTTAGAGGCTTATTTGTTTTATTTTATGTATTCATGAGTGCCTGCATGTGTCATGCACCACATGGGTGCCTGGTGCCCTCAGAGGCCGGAAGAGGGTGTCGGGTCCCCTGGAACTGGAACTGCAGGTGATTGTAAGCTGCCAGTGAGCGCTGGAAACAAAAGCCGAGTTCTCTGTAAGAGCAGCGAGTATCTCGAGTATCTCGCTGTGCTGGTGTGGGTAAAGCCATCTGGCAGGATGGCTGAGGACTGCGACTCGTGAACCTACGAATGGAAAACCTTTATTTCGTATACAAGTTGCAATTCGATCTATTCGGTTTCTTTTGGGACCTCTGTTAGCAAATGCTCTCTATGGGATTTTCTCAACTCAGTTCCTTAAGACCGTCTTGCTCGCTGACATGAACCTAATGCGCCAGTGCCCTCCAGACACTAACATGAGAATAATACAGGGTACTTGAAAATGTCATAACAAAGGCTGAGTATGGTAGCTCTTGTCTGTGAGATCCTGACTCCCCCCAAAAAAAACTAAGAAAGAAAGATGTTAAAGCAGAGTCCCTAGGTCACTATTTAGACCCATGGAATCATGATTCCAGGGAGGGGGGGGGACGGGAAAACTGCACTTTGCTTGTGTGACAGTTGCAGTTCCAGGGGCGGGATCCAGGCTTTGCACCCGCTAGACAGGTGCTACCAGACTCCATTCCCAGCATGAAAGCTGCAAACATTCCATGCTATTGCAGTGTAGACCGCGGCTTGGCCTAGGACCTTGGGTGACTGGACCCACGCTGTGAGTTAGTATTGTGGTTAGTGGTCTTGCAATAAATAGTCTTGGTTTCCTCTGCTTCCTCTCCACTGCAGTGCACCGCGTAGCCCTGGCCTGTGGCAGTGAGTTCTTTGGGGCCATGCTTCTGAGTGGGATGAGGGAATCCCAGGGCACAAAGGTGTCTCTGCGTACCATCTCTTCCCAAGACCTGAGACTCCTCGTTTCTTTCGCCTACACTGGAGTTATTCGAGAAAGATGGCCAGGATTGCTAAGAGCTGCCCAGGCTGCTCTGCAATACCAAAGCTCTTCCTGCCTGGATTTGTGTCAGAAAGCCTTGGCACAAAGCCTCTGCCCCGCCCTCTGCCTCGCTTTGTTCCCCATGATTGAAGCCCCCGGCTTGGAGAAAGTCTGGGGGAAAGCACATCACTACCTCCTCACTCATCTGCCTGCCGTGGCTTCGTGCCCCACCTTCCCGTCATTGCCGGTCGCCTGCCTGGCCGAGCTCCTGGGCAGCGATGAACTCCACGTACAAGAAGAGTTTGAGGCTTTCTCAGCTGCACGGTGTTGGCTGGCTGCCAACCCTGAGACCCAGGAGTCAGAGGCCAAGGCCCTGCTGCGATGTGTCCGCTTTGGCCGCATGTCTACCAGAGAGCTGCGAAAGGTGCGGGCGGCGGGGCTCCCCCCACCCCTGCCCCACGATCTGCTGTACCAGCTGATGGTAGAAGCTGAGGTTCCAGGCCAAGAGAGATGGAGGGAGCCTGACCAAGCCCTGGTGGTGATTGGTGGGGATGGGCTTAGACCTGACATGGACCGAAGACAGCCATCTTGCAAAGTGTGGTGGGCCCGGGCTTTTCACTGTGGCATGGGTCTGGTACGAACCGTGGAGTGGTGCCGGCTGCCTAATTTGCCTGCCCCAGGGCGCTTTCGGCATGGAGCAGCGAGCCTAACAGGAAGTGAACTCTTTGTGTGTGGGGGACAGGATTTCTACAGCCACAGCAACACTCTGGCGTCCACCCTCAGGTATCTGTGGCAGGCAAGAGAAATTGCTTAATGTAGCCAGCCACAGACTCCTAGAGTCACCCTCTTCATATCTTGTCCCATTGTGTCTAGGTGGAGTTCCAGTCAAGAAGACTGGGAGGAGATGGCACCTCTGTGCCAGGCTCGGAGCTTCTTCCCTTTGGTGGTATTTGATGGACAGCTTTATGCCCTGGGTGGACGAGACAATGGTATTGCCCTTAGTTCTGTGGAGACCTATAACCCTGAACTCAATGTCTGGAGGTAAGCAGGCAAAGGGACAACAAGGAGAAACTAGATTTGGAGTTGGGCATGGTGACACGCATGCGCGCACGCATGCGCACGCGCACATACTTGTAATCCTAGCGCTGCTAAGGTGGGAGCCTAGGCTATCTAGTAAGATCTGGCTCAAAATAAAATAGGATGAAGCAAAGTTGAACATCCTGGTTGCCTGATCTTGTGTTCTGTTTTCCCTAGGCCAGCACCTGCTCTCCCGGCGCCGTGCTTCGCCCATGCAGCTGCAGTCCTTGAGGACCGATTGTACGTCAGCGGTGGCTACAGTGGGACTGGCCAGTACTTGGACTCACTGATACACTACGATCCCAAACTCAAGAAGCCTGAGACACTTCTGAGCCCAATGGGAGTTGCCCGGGCTAGCCACGTGATGGCTGCGCTGGGTGGGAAGTTGTATGTGGCAGGTGGAGTAGGTGACACGGGGGACCTACTAAGCTTCGAGGCCTATGAACCAAAGACTGACAGCTGGACTCACCTGGCATCCTTGCCCTCCCCCCACGTGGGGGCTGCAGGTGCTGTGCTACAGGGGGAGCTGCTGGTGCTTGGGGGCTACAGCTACCGTACTTACGCCATCTCCCACCTTGTTCATGCCTACTGCCCTGGTCTGGACCGCTGGCTGTGCCTGGGAACTCTGCCGCGGCCCCGGGCTGAGATGCCTGCCTGCATCTTGACGTTGCCCAGTGTGCAGCACATAGCTTTGGTTCCTACTCAGCACCAAAACAAACCCGCGGGGTGACTGAGGAGTGGCAGGAGGGGAGGGAGGAAGGGATCAGCAATACCACGGGCAGGGATTATGAGGGGATAAGAAGGTCTTACTTGCCTGTTTACTTTTTTTAAAATTATTATTACTGGAAAGGTTCTTTCTAGTGTAGCTCTGGCTGGCCTTGGACTTGATATGTAGCCTGGGCTGGCTTCAAACTCAAAGTTCCCTGAGTGCTAGGATTGCATGTACTACCCCACCTTGATTGAAAGGCATGTTGATGATGATGATGATGATGAAGAACAGGGTCTCTTGTATCCCAGGCAGGCTTACAACCCCCTGTGTAGTCAAGGATGACCCTGAGCTCCTGATCCTCCTGCCTCCACCTTGAAAGAGTTAAGATCACAGCATACCCCCCTGATTTGTGCTAGTGATCAAACTCAGGACTTCCTGCATCCTAAGTAGGTATTTTGCTTACCTACCTCTATCCTTAACCCTAAAAGAAGGCTTTATTATTAGTTTTTGTTTGCTCGTTTTGTTTTTAATTGTTTACTATTTATTTTATGGGTATGGGTGTTTTGCTTGCACATATGTGAACACGTGTTATCTCGTGTCTGCGGAGGCCAGAAGCAGACACCAGATTATCTGTAACTCCGGTTCCAGTTGGTTATGAGCAACAGAGAGGCTCCTTGGAATGGAACCCTGGTCCTGGGGAAGAGCAAGCCATTGATCCATCTCTCCAGCCCCTTATTTTGTGATTTAAGGCAGTCTCATTACATGGTGCAGATGAGAGGGCTTTGCTCTTGATGTATTGTACTCCACACTGGGCTTCAGAGCTCATAAACTGCTATTGTATATGAGCTCTACTATGAAAAGGTGCTTCTGGAACTCGTGGGAAATGGCCCTGCAGAAAAGACCAACAGGTAAATACTTGGACATGGGAGGCCTCCAGGAAGAACTCCACAAGAATTAAAGAGGAATTTTTGCTGAAAGAAGTATAGTTAGTTGGGTGCTAAAAGTGGAGCTTATTGGTGGAGTATCTATTTGGCAAGCATTAAAAAAAAATGTTAAAAACAAAACAAACAAAAATACCCAAACTTCAGCAGTCAAAGACTAGGGGCCAGGAAAACACCCGGGGACGTTTGGAAATTGATGGAGGAGTTTGGAGGGGAACAAACAGTCCCCCCTGTCTTGGCACTTGGCATTTTACCCTCTTCTCTGCGGTATACCTACATTCTCCTAATGATATTCCTTCTTGGTAGTTTGTAGGCCCAGCCTTGGCTCCACAGGCTGCCCGTGGAGTCCTTTGGGTGCCGCTTGAGACAGAAATCGTCATTGGGTTTGGACGAGGTGGTGTACACTGGTAATCCTGACACTTGAAGGGTGGGAGCGGGAGGGAAGGGACTTGAAACTGTTTCAAGAAAACCAAAGCAAACACAGCAGAACAAACAAACACCAAATCTCCCATCAAGGCGCACACAGCACAGGGACAAGGAAGCCAAGCAGGTCTGTCAGGGTGAGGTGGGAAGACTCAAGGGGTCGAGGAGGAGAAAGACTGCGGCCAAGGAGAGCATCCAAACTCAAGAACCAGGACTAGACAAAGGACAATTATCTGAGGTTCCACGGGATCAAGATGGAGGGAAAACATGGCTGAGGAGTGAATGATAAAGAAAAGCGGTCGGAGAGGAAGTTTCTTCTTGTCAGCTTTTCCCCCTCCACATTATTTCCAACTTGTTTCCCTCTATTTTTGTTTCGGTTTTTCTTTGTTTTGTTGTTGCTTTAGACAAGGTCTCCTGTGGCCTAGGCTCCCTCAAACTCTGTGTAGCTGAGGATGTCCTTGAATTTCTAATCCTCCTTGCTTCTATCACCAGAGTCCTGGAATGGCAGGCATGGGCCAGCATGTTGGGCTAAATGCCTGTGTTTAAGATAGACAAGGAATATAATTGAAAATGAAAAGGTTTACACAGGATATGCGTAGAAGGAAGAAAGGAGACTGAAAAAGAAAAGGAAAAAGGAACTTAAGGGGCGCATATTTTTGTTTGTGATTTGTTCATAAAGATGAGCTTAAATAAAGCTTTCATGTGAACAAAATCATTGTTGTCTGAATGTCTCCGCTATGGGCAGCATTCAAAGTAAAAGTCCTGTAACGTGACTTCTATATGATAATCCCTGAGGCTGCTCTCCATTCATAGTTACTATGGTCTTCTCGCCAAGGAGCAAAGCATGGCTACCCTCACTTCCCCATCTTTCTTCAGGGTCTGACTGGAAACCTACTCTCCTCCTAAAACTGTCTCTTCTCCTGGCTCCAGAGGCAGCAGAGCCTCCTAGATGAGTCTTCCAGCTTACTCTAATCCAAAGGGCAGGGATCCTCCCCAGAGGGCTGTGGTGCTGTCCCAGGTGAAGATGTCACTGCCAGCCTGGGCATGACTTTTCTGGACAGGACACAGCTGCTGCATAAATAAGATCACATGGCCTCCTACTGTTTGCACAAGACCTGCACAAGGTCAAGCCAGACAAAACTCCAGCAAAGAGGAGGGAGGGGCTCACAAAGTGATAACCCTAGCTGGGTAGGCATTGGCTGTTGATAGATACTGGGGATGGGAGAATGAAGCTTCCCCTCCCCACTACATTTTTTTTGTCTATTTGTCTGTCTGTCTATCTATCTATCTATCTATCTATCATCTATCTATATATATGCATATATGCATGTGTATGCATATATGCATATCTATATATACAAGCACAATTATCATAGCACTTGTATGAAGGTCAGAGGACAACTAGCAGAATCAGTTTTTTCCTTCTATGTGGGTCCCGGAGATCACTCTCAGGTTGTCAGGCTTGGTGACAAGTCCCCTTCTCCACTGAGCCATCTTGCTGCCCCACTTTAAAAAAAAAATTATTTACTATTATGAAGTGTGTGCGCACGCACGTGTGTGTTTTGTATAAATGTGGGCACTCATAGAGCATGGTGCACATTCTGTATTGCATCTGTTACTATAAAACGCTGACCAAAATCAACCTGGGAAGGAAGTTTTATCTTAGAAGTTATAGTCCAACAGTGGAGGGCAGGAACTTGAGGCAGGAACTGGGAGACAGGAACTAAAACAAAGACTATGGAAGAATGCTGCTTACTGTCTTGCTCTCCAAGTCTTGCTCAGCCTGATGTCTTATAAAACCTAGGGCCGTTTGCTTCAGGGTGGCTCTGCCCATAGTGGCAGGGCCCTCCCACATCAATCATCAATCAAGAAAATGTCCCCACAGACTTGCAAATAGGCCAATGTAATAGAGGTAAATCTGAGGCTTCTTCTTCCCAGGTAATTACAATTTGCATCAAGTTGACAAAATCTAGACAGTACAGTGTATGTGAGAGGTCAGAAGAGAGCTTTGGGGCAACAGCTCTCTTTTCCCACAGGAGTTCCAGAGAACAAACTTAGGTCCTCAGGGTTTCACAGTTGGTCAAAGCTTTTACATACTGAGCTGTCTTGCAGGCCCACAATCCATCCTTTATGGGGGGGGGGTGGAGAAAATAAAGGCAGGTTTGACACCCGTGGAGTTTAGGAAGTAAAGAAGAGTGGTTTTATGAGTATAGTCTTGAGGCAATATAATTATGTAAGGATGGAGAGTCTGGCTCACAGAATCAGGAGAGGCTCGAAGACAGACCATCTTAATTACTCTCTGGTGAGCACTTAACTGTGTTCTAAATTCTGGCTAACCCCGGTATCAAAGGGTTGTAGAGAAGCAGTGTGAGTTTATTTCAGTTCCTGATAACACCTGAAAAGGTATGTGTTTGCGTGTACACTTACATACACACATGGGTTCATCTCTGAAGGGATGCTCATGTACCATTACTGTAGTGGGATCAGAATATGGTGACCTGTGTTCCCTCCTAGAATAATGAAGCAGATACAGCCCTGAAAGCCTGTTGAGCTTTCGTGAGTCCCAGTTCAGTTGCTGCTTTGGTATCTATGATAATATCTATCAGTTATTCATTTCTATGCTAATGTCCTGATCCATAATGCTTCCTTATACTATAATTGCCCATATATAAACACCACACGGACTCTATAGGCCACAAATCAAGTTCTCAGCCCATGTCCTTTTAGATCAACAATGCTAAGCACAGGGGTTGGTGTGTTGTGGCAGGCCTCTAAGAGTGAGTGTCACATTCCAGTTTAATGGTACTCTAAGATAGGGTTATGAGTTAATATGGATTCCAACTGAGTCTGAAGTATTTAGGAGGCAAGTTTTCACCAACTATGGTGGTCTGAGTAGGTTTGGCCCCCATAGCGTAATGTGTTTGAAAGTTTGGCCCATGAGGAGTGGCACAATTAGGAGGTGCAGCCTTGTTGGAGTAGATGTGACCTTGTTGGAGAAAGTGTGTCACTGTGGGTGTGGGCTTTGAGGTCTTCTATGCTTAAGTATCTCCCAGTGTGGAATCCTGCTGCCTCCTGATCAAATGGGGAACTCTCGGTACCATGGAGGCTGCCATGGGTCCCACCATGATGATAATGGACTGAACCTCAAAAAGTAAGCCAGCCCCAACTAAAGGCTTTCCTTTATAAAAGTTGCCTTGGTCATGGTGTCTCCCTAGGCAATGAAACTCTAAGGCAGAGAGAAAAGTGGAAGTAGGGTGAGGCTGTGAAATCTCCAAGCCTGGTCCCTGTGACACACACCTCTTCAACAAGGCTACTAAACCTCCTGAAATAGTGACAACTGGGGATGAAGGTCAGATACCTCTGAGCCTGCCTGTGGGGGCTATTTCTCATCCAAGCCACCACAGTGAGGGAAAAACAAACAAACAAACAAACAAAAAAATGAACGTTGTAGAAGTGATAAAAGATGCCACTCAGGCCTGACCTTTAATAGAGAGAAAACAACAACAACAACAGAAATTAAAAAAAAAAAAAAACCCAAAAACTAAAAACCCATGGTTCAGAATACAGAGGCTTTGGTAATGTCTCACTGTAAGAAACCATGATAATGGGAGAGCATTCCAAATCTGAACTGCTTGGATTGGAATGTATTTATCTCTTTTTGTTTGTTTATTGAGGGGAAAAGGCTCATGAGGTTGTGAGGCATGGGGCCAGATTGGACCAGTTCCAAGGGTTGTGGAAGTGGAAAAACCGAGGAAAAGAAGCATCCATCCTTTCTTAAGACAGAGCCTGCACAGCCTGAAGCGTGTGATGGGCTCAGCAGAGCTGAGCTCTAGGACAACTGAACAAGAACTTGAGCTGAACATGGTGACGCAAAAGCTCAAGTCCAAACAACAAACAAACAAACAAACAACCCCCCCAAAAAACCCCCACAAACCAGCAACCTATAGATGGGGGAAAAATCTTCACTAACATCTGATAGAGGGCTAATATCCAAAATATATAAAGAATTCAAGAAATTAACCTCCCCAAACCCTAAATCACCCAATTTTTAAAATGGGGTACAGAGCTAAACAGAGAATTCACAACAGAGGAATCTCGAATGGATGAGAAACACTTAAAGAAATGTTCAAAGTTCTTAGTCATCAGGGAAATACAAATCAAAATGACCCTGAGATTCCACCAATCAGAATGGCTAAGATAAAAAACTCAGGTGATAGCAGATGCTCCATGAGGATGTGGAGAAAGAGGACCACTCCTCCATTGCTAGTGGGATTGCAAACTGGTACAACCACTCTGGAAATCAATCTGGTGTTAACTAGGGCTGGCTTACAGGTTCAGAGTTCAGTCAATTATCATCATGGCAGAGGCATGGGAGCATCCAGGAAGGCATGATGCAGGAGGAGCTGAGAGTTCTACCTCTTCATCTGATGGGAAAAACTAGCTTCTAGGCACCTAGGACTAGGGTATTAAAACCCACACCCACAGTGACACACTACTCCAACAAGGCCACACCTCCTAATAGTGCTACTTCCTGGAACTTGCATATTCAAAACCATCACAAGTTCCCTCATTGTGGGTTGTGCCTTTCCTGGGGTGGTGGTCTTGGGTTCTGTAAAAAATCAGGCTGAGCAAGCCACATGGCGCAAGCCAGTAAGCAAGCAGCACCCCTCTGCATCAGCTCCTGCCTCAATGTTCCTGCCCTACTTGAGTTCCTGTCCCGACTTCTGTTGACTATGAACAGACTGTGGAAGTATAAACTGAACAAAATTTTCCTCCCCAACTCGCTTTTGTTTATGGTGTTCATCACAGTAATAGAAACCCCAAAGAAGACAGGGATCATGGGGACTTAGTAAAGTGTAATGTCTGCCTGTTTAAATAGTTTGTCCTTTTTGTCTTTCTGTTTGCTGCCCAACATCTCCCACCTGTCACCTGTATTTTTTTAGTGTCTGCTGTTGCACTCCCTTTCAGAGTTCTGCGTACTGTCTTTTCCCAGAGGTTCCAATCCTTTGTCATCCCACAGAACAAACCCAGCTGATTCCCTAACTGGCTTCCTCTTTTCCTAGTCTACACATAACAGTATGAGTTCCATAGATCAAAGTCAGGGTGTCAGTCTTGGCAGCAAATGACTTCACCCCCTGAGCCACTCAGATTTTAGTATATGCAAAGAACTTGCTACTAGGGATAAATAGAGCAAATTAATGGGATATAGCAATACCTATGTTTCTAGAAATCTAAGCGACATCAACAGTTTATTGTTGGAAATAGAGAAATCCTCATAAATATCAGGGGATGATGCCAGCAACCATAGTTGAAAGAATGAAGCTAATTGTAAACCCAAGTTTTCAATATCTTCACTGTTAAACTCTATCACTATGTGAACGAGATTATAATTTAATTACTGTCTCTTCCAGGTAAAGGTTTTAAGATTATATATAAGCCTAATTGTTTTTTAAATAAATAGAAGTAACAGAACTATGTGCAGAGTGGTTTTAAAAAAGTAACGTTGATGGCTATTATATAGGAGTAATATACATTATAAATCTAAAGAAAGTTACTGGAGATGAAGAATTCCTGTAGAACCAGAGGTGTTTTCACTGGCTTACTGCCTTGCAAGCCTCTTAGCAGTAGTTTGTCCTTCCCTGTTCAAAGTCTACCTCTCCAGGATGTAGCTGGAAACTCCCTGAAGCGGGCACACTCTGTATCCCTGGAGTTTGATCCCTGGAACCTTCCTTGTGGAAGGAGAAAGGCAACTCCCGCAAGTTATCTGACCTCCATATGTGAGCTATGGGTATGCATGTATGTGTGTGTACACACAAAGAAAAAATGTAATAAGAATGTTTAAAAGGCTCCCAAAGATTGAAGGGAAGGGACGCCACCAGCTTAGAGCAAGTCAGTGTAGATATCACCCTCATCAACTTGGCAGCTCAGTGTCACTCAACAACTGTTGGAGTGTGGGTAACTGATAGGAAAGTGTGGTGGGGAAGGAGAAATCAGTTATGAGGGAGAAGCGGGGTGGATATAATCAATTACACTGTATGAAAGTATCTAAGAATTAATAGCAATACTTACAAAAGAAAATGTCATAATTAAGTCCATTACTTTGCATGCTAAGTTAAAAAACAAAAAAATGTAGAGGCTGGAGATGTGGCTCAGTGGTTAAGAGTATGCACTGCACTTCCAGCAAATTTACTCCCCAGCACTTATGCCAAATGATTCATAATCACTTGTAACTCCAGTTCCAGGAGATTCAATACTTCCACCCTACCCCCCCCGAGGGCAGCCATTCACCTGCCTACACACAGACACACACAGACACACACACACACAGACACACACACACAGATGCACACACATGGAGATGTTGTTAAAAATAAAATACATACAAAAAGTTAAAAATGAGTGGTTCCCTAAGCACTTGAAGATAAAGAAAATATGAGATTTTATAACTAAACAGATTCAAAATGGTGGAAAAGTACAGTGTCTCTTCAGCTGTGAATCGTTACTTGATTTGACAAAAACCCCTAATGCAACAATGACTGTCAGCTAAAGAAAGACTTCTTCAATTCAAAGAAGGTGCTGCTTAGTGAAGTAGGGCATAAGGGCCAAATGTGGGCCATGAACACTTAGCACTAACCAATTAAAAGGCGGGCTGGGAGGCTGGAGAGATGGCTCAGCGGTTAAGAGCCCCCAGAGGTCCTGAGTTCACTTTCCAGCAACCACATAGTGGGTCACAACCATCTGTCATGGGATTTGATGCCTTCATTTGGCACACAGGTGTCCATACAAATGGAGTACTGAAGTACATAAATAAATCAATCTTAAAACAGATGACAAGCTGAGTTTGGACTTAGTAACCATCTTCTTAGTTAAAAGTTTTCTCTGTGAGCAAAGATAAGAAGTATGCTTTCCCAAAATCCCAGCTGAAATGTGCTTTAGGATTCAGTCAGTCTCTGTCTCTAGAAACTGAGTCTCATTTTAAATTTTGTTTTATTTCCGGCTTTTAAAAAGAATTATTTATTTATTTTATGTGTATGTGTATGTGTCTGTGTCTACTGTAGCTGTCTTCAGACACACCAGAAGAGGGCATCAGATCCCATTACAGATGGTTGTGAGCCACCAGGTGGTTGCTGGGAATTGAACTCAGGACCTCTGGAAAAAGCAGTCAGTGAACTTAACCACTGAGCCATCCCTCCAGCCTTCTGGCTTTTCATTTTTTAAAATAAGGTCTCATTACGTAGCCCCAGCTGGTTTGGAGCTTGGTCTCAGACACACAGTGGTTTCTTGCTTCTGCCTAACTGCTTGGACTATGGGGATATAATTGTGCCTGTCAAATTTTTAATGTATATGCTTATAATTCAGGCTGGAAAGTGTATTTCTTAATAAATTTGTTAAATAAAAATTACAGGAAGTCATTGTTTTGGATTAAGTTTTGACACTGTGGCTCAACAGGGGAAAACTGCCAATGAAAGCTGTATGGTAGAACCTGGGATATAGAGGCAGGAAAATCACTTCGAGTTCAAGGCCAGCCTAGCCTACAGATTGAGTGCCAGGCAGACTGGGACTTTGTAGCAAGACCTTATCTCAGAGAGCCAAACCAACCGACCTTCGTAACACGGAGCTGCTCCCCTGAACTGGGAAATGGGATGGGAGGGAGGAGGGCTGGTGAGCAGTTGACACAACCCAGTTTCAATAGTGTGTCAGGGAAGATCCCTTTCTTTAACCTTATACAAAAGTTACTAAAATTACTTGGGGTTGACTAATGATTTTTCTATTGTTAAGTCTCCCTGCTCAGTCTGCCTTCTGTTCTCCTGTCTCTGCCTCCTTCAGCCTTTCTGCCTATGAAACTATTGTTTCCTGCTTAGCCTATAGAAATGTATATTTTCGGAAGTGTTGCTCAATTCTGGAATGACATATAACTAAGATCTTTAAGGATTATGGGTGTCATTTTACAGTAGAGTACAGCTTGGCGTGCTTCAGGCTCCCCTCTTCCCCTTCTCTTACCCTCCCCTCCCCCCTCTCTCTACACACACACACACACACACACACACACACACACACACACACGCAAGCATGCACACACATGCACATATGCACACACACACTCACATTTATTTCTCACTATCAAGATTATTTTTAGCATTTAATATTTAAAAGGTAGGACTTAAGAGTGTTACACACATAGTGACTGTGTGGAGCACTCCCACAGTGAGTGGCTTGTACTTACAGCTTCTGCCAGCCATTCACACACGTTAAAATTCACTGGGCTGTGTGATGGTGGTAGGCACTTTTTAAATATTTTATTTACTTTTTATTTTTTATCATTTTTATTGGATATTCTTTGTATTTACATTTCAAATGTTATCTACTCCCCCCCCACTCCCATTCCCCTTCCCCTTGCTTCCATGAAGGTGCTCCCTCTCCCACCTCAGCACCTTGGCGTTCCCCTACACTGAGAAGACGCCCCTACACTGGAAAGATGTGTCTTCACTGGACCAAAGGCCTCCCCTCCCACTGAGGTGGTATGAACTTTTAATCCCAGCACTTGGGACGCAAAGGCAGGCAGATCTCTGAGTTCAAGGCCAGCCTCATCCACAGAGTGAGTTCCAGGATAGCCAGGGATACACAGAGAAATCCTGTTGCAGAACAACAACAATCCACTAAAACTATATTATTCTTTAGGAGTTTTTACATTTTTTCAATTTTATTTTCTTTTATGGAAGCAGACGCTCCCTAAAGAATCTGGGTGGGATTCGAGACCATTCTGCTTCAGCCTCTAAAATCTCTGGATAAGGGTATACTGCCTGGCTAGTAGTGCTTTACACATAAAGCAGACCTCCCCCACTTTGTATTTCCGAGTGTTTTGTCTTTGTGCACCATGTTCATACCAGATGCTCTTGGAACTTAGAAGAGGGCATCATGGGTAGAGCTACCAATGGTCGAGAGGCATGGTGTGGGTGCTGAGTATTGAATCTGGGTCTTCTGCAAAACAAGTTCTCTTCATTTCTGACTCATTAGAAGGCAGCCTGGTCTACACAGCCGAGGTTATATAGATAGACCTTGTCTAAAACTAAAACCCCAAACCTCTAAAAATCCAAAATTTAAAAACTTTAATCCCAGAATTTAGGAGGCAGGGACAGACAGCTCTCTGCGAGTCAGAAGCCAGCCTGGTCTACATAGTAAGTTCCAGGACAGCCAGGGTTACATACAGAGACCCTGTCTGAAAAAGAAGGGGTGGGGGAGGTGTGGTTTATTATCTGAGGTCATTTGTCTCAGTAACAAAGAGATGATGTAATGATGACTCACACACCACGGGCAGAGTTAAGTCTACGAACTTCCTGCCCGAGTCTTTAAAGTGCTGGGATTAAATGTGTGTGCTGCCATTCCGAATCGTATTTTCAGAGGTTTTAGTCAACAGTCTCCTGACGCTCTTGCTTTGGCCTGTGGCAAAGCAGTTGACGGATGGGGTGAGGTGAGATTGAGTGGGGTGGCGAACGTTGACAGAAGAAACTGTTCATGTCCATGGTGGATGATCGGAAATAAAAGGGAGAATTCGGGACCCGACTTCCAAAGTTCTGTCAAGGGCACACCCTCAGCGATCTTGCTAAAGGTTTCACCACCTCCTAACAGCTGCCCCAGGCTGGCATAATTTTTATTAGCACATAAGCCTCTGGGGTGTTTTCAGGATACATAATAGCATCAGAAAATAACTGTATTGGATGGAAATACAGCTCAGTTGGTAAAGTTGGCTTAGCCCGGAGTATGAAGCCCTGAACCGTACAAATCAAACCGGGCGTGGTTAGCACAAGCCTGCAATCCTAGCATTTGCGATCACACTACTCGCTGCAGCCACGCCCTCAGCCCCGCCCCTCCCGTGCCCAGCCCCACCCACCCGTTCGCCTCGCCTCCAGGGTGCTGGTTTCCTTTCAGTTCTCTACCTTCACCCAGGCCGGTGTCTGCTCCCTGTTGCGGAGAACCGACGCGCCCCTCTTTGCGCACAGCTTTTCCAGTCCCGAGCGCAGGTAGAGCTCTGGCCGAGACCTGGTGTGGCTGGACTTTGGGAAGGGCCGCCGGGCGAGCGTGGAGCAGCCGCGGAGTCCTTCCGGGGCGGCTGGCAGGGAGGTGGCAGTGGCCTTGGTGGGGCGGAGGGATAGAGGCTCAGAGAGAATGGGTTCCTTTTACCTTACGTGCTCCTCGAAGGAGAAGGACGGAGTGACTGTAGCAAATGAGGGATGTGGTGACCACTTTTAGCAACAGAAGCTCACTTGACCCTCACGTTAGACAGTGATGAACACTAAGGTGCCAACATGGCAGGCCTTCGCGACTTCCTAAGGAAAAAAATAGCGTCTGAAGTATGACCCCAGTAGCGAGGCCAAAGAAAAGGGACCTGAGGTACAAGTGAAGGCAGATATACTAGTGTATGCACAGAATGTCAGTAAAGCTATCGGTACCAGCGATCGCTGGAACTTGGGGGAAGTTCCAAGCTTTCAGAAGCTCCTCAGAATCTCCATAAACTCCAAAAAGGAAAACAAATTACATGTCTTTATTTTTCCGTTATCTTAAAATCTTATTTTAAGAACGCGGTTCTCACTCTTTGATTATGCCAGATGCGGTTGTATATGCCTTAATCCTAGCACTGCAGAGGCAGAGGCAGGTGGTTCTCTGTGAGTTGGAATCTGTATCCGCCAGACTTTTTTTTAAGTGAGATCTTGCTCAATAATTGATTAAATAAATAAAATGTTGGATCGATTCTGATATTACTCAGTGTGTATGTGTGTGTACATCTCCGTGTGTGCAATATGGGGATATATATATATGTGTGTGTGTGTGTGTGTGTGTGTGTGTGTGTATACACCATTCAGACACACCAGAAGAGGGCATCAGACCCCATTACAGATGGCTGTGAGCCACCATGTGGTTGCTGGGAATTGAACTCAGGACCTCTGGAAGAATGGTCACTGCTCTTAACCACTGAGCCATCTCTCCAGCCTACCTTACTTTCATCTAGATGCTTTATCAACTGACCTATCTTTCTAGCTCCCCGTCCTTTTTTGGACAAAGTCTCCAATGTTACAGGGTGACTGACCTTTTAACTTTCTATGGAGCCAAGGATGACCATGTTTGAACTTGGCCTCAAGGGCTGGGAGTGCAGGTGTGTGCCAGGTCTGCCGTCTCTGCTGTTTTGGTTTTTCCCTTTGTAGTAAGTAGTACTGGGACATGAGGGGAATAGCAGGACACATTTTCCTCTGAGAAGGACTGTTAGTGTAATTCACATGGACCTGGAATTTGCTATGTAGCCCAGGCTGGCCTCCACGTTCTTACGGTTTCCTCTTCAGCTGTGACTGTAGACAGGTCACTGCTGTGCCATGTCAGGCTTTCTTTTCCTTCTAAGCTTTTGCTTTCCCGTTTCCACCTGTTCCCTTAGAACGATGCCAGGATGAATGGGGGGGGGGGCAACAAGATGGTTAAAAGTGATTGCAGCACAATCCTGACCATGTGAGTTAAATCCCCAGATCCCAAGGATCGTCTTCCAGCCTCAATGCTGTGACACACATGCCCAAAACATGCCACACATCTCCCCCTCTCTCCCTCTCTTAACACACACACACACACACAAATAATAATAGTAGTAACAATAGCATCATTTTTAAATGGTTTGGTTTTTGTGTATCGCTAGCACAGATGAGCGTGAGTCGATGTTTCTAATGCCTCTCATCGCCTGTTTTCTCTTCCAGGCATTTGCTGGTTGTGCTGCAGCTATGGAGGGACTGTGTGGGCACGTGCCTGTCCACCCAGACATCCTCTCCTTGGAGAACCGGTGCCTGACCTTGCTCCCTGACCTCCAGCCCCTGGAGAAAACACATGGACATAGATCTGTCCACCCAGACATCCTCTCCTTGGAGAACCGGTGCCTGACCTTGCTCCCTGACCTCCAGCCCCTGGAGAAAACACATGGACATAGATCTGTCCACCCAGACATCCTCTCCTTGGAGAACCGGTGCCTGACCTTGCTCCCTGACCTCCAGCCCCTGGAGAAGCTATGTGGACCTATGTCTAGTCATCCAGACATCCTCTCCTTGGAGAACCGTTGCCTAGCTACCCTCCCCACTATAAAGAGCCCTGTGTCAACCAGCCCCTTGCTCCAGTGTCTTCACATATCTCATATGGCACAAGCTGATCTGTGTAACCCAAAAACTAGCAACTGCCTGTTCCCCGAGCCTGCCACCAAGAGCTCTCCATGTTTCTCTGAGGAACTGGACCTTCCAACTGGACCCAGGGCCCTGGACTCCATCCCTGCTACAGCTCGAGTTCAGGAAGTAGCTTTGGTATTTGCTTCTGGATGCTCATTTGACTCTAGTCTTTCGCTGCATATTCTGTTAGTAGATTTGTTTCAGTGCCTTGGTTTCCACCTCTGGTGATCTGTGTCTGGGGACCTTCTGTTCTCAGCATTTTTGGTATCAGCCTTTTGGTTCTTTTTTTGGGTAGTTCTAGGACCTGAACCCAGAGGCATGCACGTGGCAGGTAGTCACCGTACTACTGAGCCTCTTGTGACCCTCTCTGAGGTACTCTCTACCTTACGGCTGTTTTCACTGGTGACTTTATTCTTATCAAATATCTAGCGATTCTGGGTAATAGATCTCAAAAGTAGTCCTTGCCTCTAGAAAGCCTCTGATCAAGAAGAAAACCAACATGATTTTTACAACAGTTATCCGGGTGCCTTTGAGCTTACACATGCAGATCTGAGTTCGCTTCCTTGTATGCTCCTGTGCTTACACGTGCCCAGTTAATAGATCCGTGGAAGCACATTTAGTACACAGGTCAGAATTAGCAGACAGGACCACATTTCCTCTGCGGACACTTGGGGAGAAGTTAGCCTGAACCTTATTACATCTCAGCTAACTGTGAAGTGTATAGCCTTAGGCAAAACTAATATTCCCTGGGAGCTTTGATTTCCTCATCTTTCGAGTCAAGCCAGTGAAGATGGGCTTCACAAGGGTTCTGGCCCAAAGTACAACTGTTGTTAAACTGCTGTGGTTTGCAGTTTGTAGAGTCAAACATCCATTATTCCGTTGAATCTCTCAACAGCCCCATCAGGTGGGCAGTAGTGAATGAAGAAGCTCGGGGGCTTCTGGGGAATTGATATGGGGCCTGGCATTCTTCCGACTCAGCAAGCACCATAATGTGCTTAGAAGGTGTGTGAGATGCCTTGGGCTCCCAGACTTTCGATCATGAAATGTCAGTGGGGAAGATCACGGAGCACCTGGGCAAAGCCTCAGACACCAGAATAGAGAAAGGTCATGTGAGAAAGAGTACCAAGCTCGAGACAGGATGGAGTAAAGGTGATTAGTGTGGGGGGCCAAGGGAGAGGGTTTTTAGTTTAGAGATGTGGACCTTTCATATCTCTAGGAGATACTTTCCAACCCTTCTGTTGGAGGACCGTGCATACATGGGGCAATTTATAACTGCCACTGTTTGCAGGGTCGGTGGTGCGTCTCGGAAGAAAAGGAACTGCAGGAAGGAAAAGAAAGAGCCGACGTCCCGATGCCTTTGTACAGTCTAAGCCTGGGAGAAGAAGAAGACATGGAGGCACCAGTCCTGAATCTCACATTTGGAGACTCTGACTCTCATCCTGAAGCCACTGACCAGGTCCTCCAGGAGAAGAAGGTAGAACTTAGGGATCTGGGAGGTTGATGGGGGAGAGAAGGCTGAGGATGGAGACCAGAATCAGAGCTTCTCCTGCAGGTGGAAGGTGGCAGGGGGACATGATCCTGTTCTTGTTTCCTACTTCCTCGTCTACGTGTTCAGCCTCTCAGTTGGATAGGCATCTTTCTGAACCTGGGCCCATGCCTTCTGTGCCTTTTTATTTGTCTGTGCCTATGAGTATTTTCCCACTTTGTATTTGTAGATAACTGCTGTGTGAGTCATGTTTGTGGAAGTCAGTCAGGATGTCAGACCCTTCTGGGCATGGTGGCATGTGACTTGTAGTCCAAGCACTTGGGAGACAGAGGCAGGTGGATCTCTGGGGATTTGAAGTCAACCTGCTCTATAACAGTGAGTTCTAGATAGGGCTACAAACTGAGACTACCTCCCCCCAAATGTTCCACCCTCCAGAGCTGGACTTCAAGGAGTTCATAAACCAGTGTGGGTACTAAGGAGATAAACTTGGCTCCTCTGCAAAAGCAGCAAATGCTCTAAACCGCTGAGGCATTTCCTCAGCTCTTATGCTCTTGACTATGCAAGTTGTTCTGTGTAGATCCGTATTTACTCCCTTCTTCTATGTTCCCCAATTTGTAGATGGCTCTCTTGACCTTACTGTGCTCTGCTGTGGCTTCAAATGTGAATGTGAAAGATGCTTCTGATCCTACCCGGGCATCCATCCTTGAAGTCTGTAGTGCACTGGCCTCCTTGCAACCTGAGTTCATCCTTAAGGTATTGCGGTATGAAGGACTGAGGAGAGGGAGATATTAATGTAGTTATGATATGAAGAGATGGGTATTGGCTCCCTGTGGGGTGGAAGAAACGCTTGCTCAAGAAGGGAGCCAGATGTCTGGGTGAGTCTGGAGCCTAGTCCCGCTCCTGGCATTTTGTGGAGTGGAGAAAGGGGACACGGGGAAGGTATACTAGCACTAGTTTGCACTAGCTAAAAAAAGCTCAGCACTAGGCTGTGGGAGTTTGGTTAACATGATGAAACTTGTATCTGGTCCCATGGGTAAGTAAAATTCTTTCCCAGATCTCATGTCTGGAGTAGATTAGTGATGGCTGCTTTAGAAGCAGACAAGAAGCATGCTCTACTTTCATTCTGTGCCTGTGATGAGTCACTCTAACCAAAAGCAACTAGGAGAAGAACGAGGACTTTCTTGTTGCTTACACTTTCTGGTCACAATCCATCACTGAGAGAGGTTAGTGCAGGAACTTGAGGTAATGACCATGGCAGGATGCTGCTTGCTAGTGTACACAGGCTCATGTTTAGCTTTCTTCTTTCCCTTTTAAGTTTTATTTAATCAAATGAGACTATGTATGGTATCTACACAGCTCAGAGGATTGTCACAAAATTAACAGAGTTGTTGAATCTGGCTAGCGAGTTCTAGAATCGGAACATTACTATGGTCTCTCCCAGTTCCTGTCACTTCCTCCTTCAGCAAAACAGCAGCCACCCTCAGAGAAGTTGCCCAGGAAGGAAAAAAGCAGCCTCAGTTACATCCTCCTTGTCTGGAGGGAGAAAGGGGTGAGGACAATTAGGATACTAACTTCAGACACCAATTCTCAATGTATACATATACATATACATCATACACATATATACATACTCTATAACATTTATTATATATGCAACATTATAACATTCATTCACAATGTTACATACAGTGGGTTTACTGTTGTAGTAAGTCTATATTTTTCAGCTTCTCTATGCTACAGTTTAACAGTGAACTGTTTGTACCTCTAGGCCATCACAAATAACATTGTCAGGAAAACATTTGCTATTTCAGTGGACTCATTGTAGGGGCATTTTTTATTATGGTTTTTCTTTTTGTGCCAGGATTGAAATTTTCAGATAGTGATCAACCATTGTTCAAAAGTGTCTGTACCAATTCCAACTGTTTTACTGGCTTTCTTATACAGCACAGGATGACCTGCCCAGAGATAATGCCACCACAATGGGTCAGTTAAGACCATCTCCTTCCAGACATGCCCACTGGCCAACCTGATCTAGGGGGTCCCTCCCCTGTGGTTTTCCTCTCAGATGACTCTAGGCTGTCAAGTTGACATAATTAACCAGGGCAAGAGGAAAATTTTTTCTGTGAAGCTTTGGAAGATGACAGTTTTAATCAGCAATTGAACACTTAGTAGACTGTTAAAAAAAAAAAAAAAGGCCAAAAACTAATAGTACTGAGTACTAAGTATTTTACTAAGTAATAAGCTGGATACTGAATATCTATTCCTCAATATAATTTAGCATAATTTTAAGGCTCAGAGTTACCAAAAAGACTTGAGAAACTGCCTTCAGGAAGATCATAACTAGTTAGCAGATCGCCATTTCTCTTTTACAACACGCCCACGTTGCAGTCAGTAAGTTTTTGATAGATGCTGGCATGATGGCTCTTCCAAACAAGGACAGGTCTGCTGATGTCGAAGATGGTCAGTGGAGTAAGTGGTGTGTGCTTTATCTTTTGTAGGTATTGTGGCGTGCTCAGAAATGGTTCATTCTGGCAGATTCAATAAGCAAGATAGTTTAGGGCACGGAGCTGTGGGGCAAGGGGTCAACATGCCATCCTCTTCTACCTTCCCCCAGGCATCTTTGTATGCTAGGCATCAACTTAACCTCCGGGACATAGCCAACACAGTTCTGGCTGTGGCTGCCCTCTTGCCAGCCTGCCGCTCCCACGTACGACGGTATTACCCTGCCATTGTTCACCTGCCTTCAGACTGGGTCCAGGTAGCTGAGATCTACCAGGTATGGTACTTAGCCCCCTCCACTTAGACCTCTCCTCTTTCCCCGCTTTGTTCATAGAGGACATTTTCAGACAAGTTAGCCTTCTCTCTTGTCTCTTTTCCTGCACCCAAGTGCACAGAGAGGATTCGCTTTCTCTGAAAGAGCCGTGTAGACGGATGGAATAATGAGATGAGGCTGGATCAAAGTCTGAGAAAAAGTTGGTCTTCCTCTGGACTTTATTTTTTAATTAATTATTTTATTTATTGACATCCTGACTGTTGCCCCCCCCCTTGGATTTTCTTTATAGCGATGATGTGCTTAGAAGGACTGCTGGCTTGCCTTGTATACAGAAATATAACTTTGGACATGGGTTTAGGAAATTGTTCCCTGTTCTTGTTCCCATGTGACTCTAGGATCTTTGTGTGTGTGTGTGTGTGTGTGTGTGTGTGTGTGTGTGTGTGTGTGTGTGTGTGTATTGGGAGTATCGGATTGGGTCTCACATCTGCTGATCTTTATTTTTTCTCAACAGAGCCTGGCAGAAGGGGATGAGAAGAAGCTGGTGCCCCTGCCTGCCTGTCTCCGTGCTGCCATGACACACAAATTTGCCCAGTTTGATGAGTACCAGCTAGCTAAGTACAATCCACGGAAACACCGATCCAAGAGACGCTCCCGCCAGCCACCCCGCCCTCAAGTCAGTCTTTGCCTTGGGAGTTCATGTCTTCCTTTCTCTGGGGATGGAGGGAGAAAGGGAGCCCTACACAAAAGTAACTGACATGTTAATATACCAGAAAGCAAAGGACCAGAGAGGCCCGGGTCACTTGTGTAGAGATCAGGGTCAGAAAGGACAAGGCCACCTCTGAACTCGCTTCCTGTTGGGCAGAGATATTCCCTCAGAGCCACTGGAATGGGCGACTTCCATTTCCCTGTTTGAAATGTTTTCTTCTGTCCCTGTAGAAGACAGAACGCCCATTTTCAGAGAGAGGAAAATGTTTTCCAAAGAGCCTTTGGCCCCTTAAAAATGAACAGATTATGGTGAGTTCCTTGCTTGGGAGTTGTATGTATGTATGTATGTATGTATGTGTGTATGTATGTATGTATGTATGCACTATCCCTTCTGAACTTGAATTTAGAAATAGAACTCCATCAACTTTAAAAATTCCAGCAGCCAGTTTGGTAAACACTTACTTGTCTCCTACCTGGGCGTTCTCAGTTGTGATTGTGTGGTTTGGTTCAGAGAATAAAGGGAGGGAACTTTTTTTCCTCTGTTGTCCTTGGCTTTACAGTTTGTTTACAGGTAACATATACAATTGAATACCTGATTTTAAAATGTCAAAAAAATTTCCACTCCATATAAAGTTTTAAAATTTTTTATTTATCTGTTTTATGTGTGTGAGTGTTTCATCTCTGGGTGTGTCTGTGTGCATGTATGCCTGTGCTCTTGGAGCCCAGAAGTTGGCATTAGATTCCCTGGGATTAGAGTCACAGACATTTGTGAGTCACGTGGAGTTGAAACGGGTCCTTTGGAAGAGCAGCCCGTGTACTTAACCACTGAACCACCTCTCCCGCCCCTTGTAGAAAGTTTTCAAAACAAACAGGTGCCACCACAACGAAGGCTTATGATTCAGATAATACTTGTCTCCTTTCTCTGAGAGAATAAGGATGTTTTCTGTTCTCGTTCCCTCAAACCAGCCACTCCATAGTAACTCTGAGAGGTCCGTCTTGTATGAGAGAAACACAGGGCTCTCAGAAAGCTGTTATCTCCCACCCTTCTTCTTTCCTTTTGAAACTGGAGGAACTACTATCTTTTGCTTCTTTTTCTGTTGTGAGATGGTCTACAGTATAGCTCAGGCTGCCTTGCACTCTCTGGATCTGTCCTTGAGTTCTTTTGCCGTAGCCTCCCACATTGCTGGCACTGTAGGAATGTTACTGCGGCCTTTAGCTA
The DNA here is from genome assembly GCF_963924665.1 of Micromys minutus. NCBI lineage: Eukaryota > Metazoa > Chordata > Mammalia > Rodentia > Muridae > Micromys > Micromys minutus. The sequence goes on from NC_137981.1 coordinate 16,678,794, forward strand.
CATCTGTGTCCTTGGGAGCTCCCACAGGGTTTTTTCTTGGTGTTTCTATTCTTTGTCCGTATTTGTTGTAGAGAATGGAATTACCTCAAGGGTATATGATCATTTTATGTTTTACTTCCCAATGCAGTGTGGTAGGCTTATGTTTTTATTTCTGATACCTTGTGATCATGGCTGAAGTGAACCTCGCGGTACTTGGGGCTGTTTCCACAGTTCGAGGCAGCTTATAATGCAGTGCCAGGGAAGAAACAGACACCAAGGTTCACTCTGAAGAAGTTGGTAGAGCAACTGCATATCCACAAGCCTGCCCAGCATGTCCAGGCCCTGCTGGGCTACAGGTGAGATATATATAATACTTCAAATGTATCTCACTGACCTGATCATTCATGGCTCCAGTCCCTGTAGTTCTCCATCCCAGTAGGATGAGGTTAGTCAGACAATGATGGCTGACTATGGCTCTTTCCAAATTTGTGTAAGCTTTGAACTGATAGGTACTTTCTTTCCTCTCTTAGGTACCCATCCACCCTAGAGCTCTTTTCTCGGAGTCATCTCCCTGGGCCGTGGGATTCTAGCAGAGCTGGGCAGCGGATGAAGCTCCGAAGGCCAGAGACCTGGGAGCGGGAGCTGAGCTCACGGGGAAACAGAGCTTCTGTGTGGGAGGAGCTCATAGGTAGGTGCTGCTGACCAGCACGTTCCTTTCCCGCCTTTCTCCTTCGTGATCCCGTATTTTGGATCCCACCTTGAAGATTTCCACAAAATGGTGCAGTTATGTTGCAAATTAATTCATATAACCCAAAAAAAAAGATTGAATTTTTGAGGTTTACCATTTACCGTACCTCTGTGGACACTGGAATTTGCTTTAAATAGTGTTGATATCATAGGTTGATCATGATTCCGATGTGTGTGGGTGATACCCAAGTCTTCAGAAACACGGGGTAAGAAAGTGCTGCCTCTTTTATCAATATACCTGTAATACATTGCAGTGAGTGCTGTTAGATGCTGAGATGGTAGAACCTCTACAAAAATTCATGTAGGGTCTGAAAACTTTAATCATTTCCCTCCACTGATAAAGGAGGAAATTCAGTTTGGGGATGACCACATTACTTCAGTGTTTTCATCCTACCTTGGCTGTCTGTTTTTAACTATGAAAAGCTCTTTCATGCTTTCTTCTTTTTAAATATTTAAATTTTATTTTTAATTGTGTATATAAGTTTGGGTGCCCTTAGTGACCAGAAACGGGCATCAGATAGCCTGGAGCTGGAGTTATAGGGCTAACTGTAGGATCTGGGAATCAAACTCAGTAACAATAAAAGAGCCGCACTCCTTCTTGACTGCTGGTTTACTCTCTTCAGCCCATTCTGAGAGCGGGAGAAATGACTTAAGCAGTTAAGAACATTTGTTGCTCTTCAAGAGGACCTGGGTTTGGTTTCCAGCACCCACGTGGTCAATCACAACCGTCTCTAGTTCCAGTCTTAGAATAACTCACACTCTCTCCTGGTCTCCACAGAACCAGGCATGCATATGGTTCACAGACATACGAGCAGGCAAAACAGTCACACACACAGAACAAACTAACTAATGAAGAATTTTTAAAAAGAAAGAGGAAAGCTTTGTTTTTTCTTTTCTACCCAACTTCCTTTCGCTTCATCTTTTGTCTTTGGAAATTCAAACTTGTTTCTCTCTTTGTTAAAATGTATGTAACCTTTTCCCTTTCCTCCCTCCAACTCTTCCCGTGTTACTTGCTGTCTCTCAGGTTCATGGATCTCACTTCTTTGTTATATTCCTAAATGTATAAATGCAACCTGCTCAGTCTGCATAAAGTTACTTGTATGTACATGATTTCAAGGCTGAGCACCTGGTATTGATAACCAATTTGGGGATTCAGAGGAAAACCTACAGCCTCCACTTTACTAAATGATATGTATTTATTATTATATACCCACTGAAAAGTATACAGCTCAGTACTCTTTCTTTAAAAAAAAAATTACACTTGAGGCTAGAGAGATGACTCATCAGTCAAGTGCATGCTTTTGTAGAGAACTCGAGTTCAATTCCAAACATGCACATCAGGTGGCTCATAACCACCTGTAACTCCAACTCCAGGGCATACCATATCCTCTTCTTGACACTGTGGGCACTTGCAAACAAGTGGTATACGCCCTTCCCCTACATATACACGCAGATGAATAAAAATAATTAAAAAATAATTTTTGACAGAAGAAAATCTGAGCAGTGGTGGTGCATGCCTTTAATCCCAGCACTCAGAAGGCAGAGGCAGGTGGATCTCTTTGAGTTCGAGGCCAGCCTGGTCTACAGAGTGAGTTCCAGGACAGCCAGGGCTACACAGAGAAACCTTGTCTCAAAAACCTGAAAGTTATACTTTATTTATTTGGGGGTGTGTGTGCTGTGTGAAAGGTCAAAGGGCAACTTGTAGAAATCAGTTCTATCCATCCATCAGGTAGGTGGGAAAAAGAAGAGTATATTGTACCGGTTGAACCAGCAACTAGAGCCACAGATAGTGACTTAAGTTGTTACTGAAACAGCTATTGATACACACTTTTTACTCCCCAGTTCAGCTCAGTCTTTGCTTTGTCTTCCTGGATCTTTAAACATTTTGAATAGAGCAGAGTGCATTCTCCCACTTGAGCTTCTGTGTGGCTCGGTGCTTCCTGCTGTGGGCTGCACTTTATGTGTGTCACTCACTTGGCTTATCCTGTCCCCCCATGACTGAAGACAGTGGGAAACTCCCCTTCATGGCCATGCTGCGGAACCTGTGTAACCTGCTACGGACTGGGGTCAGTGCCCGCCACCATGAACTCGTTCTCCAGAGACTCCAGCATGAGGTGAGTGTGGCTGAGGCGGTGGTCATGGCGACCAGCTTGTTCGGTGCAGGATAGAAGAGGAGAGGAAACCTACATGTGATGGGAAGGACAGGTCGCCAGGCTTGGTCAATCCTCCAGAGATTACAATAGAGAGTAATGATTTTCCTGTTTACTTTGTAAGCTCAAAAGCATACAGAAAGGGTTGGAGAGATGGCTCAGCGGTTAAGAGCACTGACTGCTCTTCCAGAGGTCCTGAGTTCAAATCCCAGCAACCACATGGTGGCTCACAACCATCTGTAATGAGATCTGATGCCCTCTTCTGGTGTGTCTGAACACAGCGACAGTGTACTCACATACATAAATTAAATAAATCTTAAAACAATAAAAGCCATACAGAAAGATCCCCATCTGTTAATGAGCTCCCTTCAGGAGCAGTGTAATAAAAAGAAACGGGGCTCTGCGGCTGGAGAGATGGTTCCGAGTGGGCAAGGGCTGCTCTTCCAGAGGCCTTGGATTTGGTTCTCAGCACCAACATGGCTGCTCACAGCCATCTGTAACTCCGTTTCCGGGGGGATCTGGTGCCCTCTTCTGTCCTCCACAGTGTCAGGCATTCATGTGGTACCCATGCATACCTGCAGGCAAACACATAAAATACTTTTCAGTTAAAAAATAAACGCAAAGGGAAATGGGGCTCCTGTTAATCCCCTTTCTGCCCCTTTCATAACTTTTATTTTCTTCCCCTTCCTCTTCCTCTCTTTCTTCTTGAGATCTGTTTTTCTCTCCTCACCTTCCTGCAAGCCTGGAAGAGTTCCTGCACCACTGTTCTGGTCCTGTATCCCCATGGCTTGCATCTCCCTTCTCTTCTGCTCAGCATCCTTCTTGTTTTTCAGAAGTCTGTGGTCCACAGTCGGCAGTTTCCCTTCAGATTCCTCAATGCTCATGACTCTATCAATAAGCTTGAAGCTCAGCTCAGAAGTAAAGGTATTCTTCCTCCTCTGCTTCTCGTCACCTCTCGGGTGTAAATGGGACAACACTCGGATATTCTCAGCTTCTTGCTCTGCACACTTGGGGTGTGGTGTCACCAGTACTTACTAGCGCTGAGGATAGGGGTCTAACGTTCCGAGTGAGTAGAAGCTGCCTGACTAGCTTTTTTCCTGTTACCACACAGCATCGCCCCTCCCTTCCAATACAACGCTGATGAAGCGGATAATGATTAGAAACTCAAAAAGAGTCAAGTGGCCTGCCAAACCGAGGTACCTGTGCACCCTCACGCGTCGGCAGCTTCGGGTGGCAATGACTATACCTGTGATATACGAGCAGCTCAAGCGGGAGAAACTGAGGCTGCACAAGGCCAGGTATGTGCTTCCAAGGAGCCATCCAGGAACCAGCCGTTCATCATCCTCTCGAGATATGCTTGTCAGCCATTCAGTGCTACAGACTTCTGGTTTCCCGTCACCTTTACGCCAAAGCCCGTCTTTAGCATCTATATTTACTGTTATCTGACGAAAACTATGAAACCTAAGCATCTCTAGCTTCCAATTTGTTACTTGAGATTGTTTCATGGGTCCTGATGGATCCAGTGACTGTACGTAGCCTCTCTTGTCGCACGCTAAGTTCTAAGTGGGTGTGAACTACCTGATGTGGGTTGTGGGGAGTGGGGGGCTTGAACTTGGGTCTCACATTTTTACTCACGGAGCCATCTCTGTAGCCTGAGCCGTAGGCTCTTGCTGCCACCCAAGTTGGCCTTGAACTTGTTGAGTAGCGCAGGCTGGTCTCTGTTGTGACATCCTCTAGCCTCAGAACTGAAATTACACCCGTGTGCCGTCATGCTCAACCTAATCTCATTAGCGTAGTTGATGGCTTATTTGTTGACGGGTTTTGGGTTAGCCGTATGGCATTGTTGGCTGTTAGAGAATGAATTTCCTGTCATTTGGTTGTATTTCTTAGCTGGGAATCTAAAAGACATTTCCTTCACCAACTACACCCATTAATAGGTGGAGGCCCGAGGAAGAGGGATGTGAAGTCAACCAGGTCTATGTGAGACCTTATCTCAAAAATAAGCTCCCATGGCTAGAGCAATGCTTCAGTGGTTAAGAACACTGGATGCAAATCCCACCCCCTCGGAGTTCAGTGAACCCTACAGAAGACTGTAAAAGCAGGCAGGAAGACTGTAAAAGCCATAGGGGATGGAGGCCACCAGGAGAACAGGGCCCTCTAAGTGATCAAAATTCCTATAAACTTGCAGAGGTTGAGGCAGCCCAATGCCTGCACAGGTCTGAACCAAGTCCTCTGTGTACATTTTATGGCTTCCAGTTTAGTGTTTTTGTGGACTCATAGATTTGCGATTTCTGTACCTTTATGGGTCCTTGATTCTTGTACCTTTTCTTGGGCTCTTTTCCTTCTCTTGGTTTTTCTTGTTCAACTTTGGTATGATCGTTCTTGTTTTATCTTATACTTTAATTTGTTACGGTTTTATTATTATCTCTGAGAAGCTTGTTCTTTTTTAATAGACAGAAGTGGAGTGGTGGATCTGGGTATGAGAGAAGGTGGAGAGGAACTGGGAAGAGTGGAGGGGAAGGAATTTGTAATCAGGATGTATTATGCAAGAAAGCAATCTATATTTAATAACAGGAAAACAGCAAGAACAACAACCCATGACAACAACAAACCTATCAATAAAAATTAAAAACAAAAACACCACTGGATGCTTTTCAGAGAATCTGGGTTTGAATCCCACTCACCATGTGGCATGTCACAACTGTCTTTAACTCAGTCTCAGGGGATCCAACAGCGTCTTCTGGCCTCTGCAGGCGTTGCACTTGGGTGGTGCACAGTTGCACGTGTAGGCAAAACACTCATCCACACAAAACAATGAAGTGATTTTGAAAAGTTAACACCCCCTAATGAACTTGGGGCAGTTAAGCCATGCCTCTTAGAGCAAGTCCAGATGAGATGACTTCTTAGATGGCAGGTGCTTTCAGAACTCGCTTGGCCGGGGACACCGCCTCGCCTGCCATGGTGTCGGAGTCCTGTGGTGTGGAGGAAGGAAAATTCCATCCTGGCAGTGGTGGGCCATGAGGGGATAGGACAGCATGTGAGGGGGGAGGGGGGATTTAGTATTGAATCTGCTTCAGAGTCACAGGCAGACAAGTTTCTGACGCCCTGTGTCTGTATCTTCTCTTGCTGCAGACAGTGGGACTGTGATGCTGAGTTGTTGGAGCGGTATCGCCAGGCCCTGGAGACAGCTGTGAACCTCTCAGTAAAGCACAACCTATCCCCGCTGCCGGGCCGGACCCTCTTGGTGTATCTCACAGATGCAAATGCTGACAGGATCTGTCCCAAGAGTCACTCACAAGGGGTAAAGAAATTTGAGATGTAAATGAACAAAATAACCAATTAAAAAAAAATGCATCTTCCAAGAGGTTGGTGGGACGTTGGGTCTTGAGAGGGTTTTGTTTCCCTCTGGTTCTCTGAGAGCCACACAAACCAGAAAAAAGTGGTGTGGGTTTGCTTCCCAGTGCCAGGTGTTGGTGGCCTGGAACAGTTTTAGTCAGTCTTGCCTATGGATCATAATACTAACATTTCAGCTTTGGCTAGCTGATTATGATCTCTGGATTCCTGTCACAGGATACCTCACACCCACTTGAGTTGGGCAGGGATTCAGACTTCTTCCTGCTCCCCCCAAGTCACTTCTTCCACAGAACTGCTGGAGAGGGATCCTTCCTGAGGGACCCACAGTCTTTCATTTCCCCAAACCAGGAGTTTGGCCTCTAAATCTGGGGAGGCAAAGGCGGGCTCTAAAGTTTTATTTTCCGATGATGCTCTGCTCCATCAGCCTCCCCTGAACTATGTGCTGCTGTTGATGGGAATGATGATCGCTCGGGCAGAGCAGGTGACCGTTTCGTTGTGTGGGAGAGGGACCGTGAAGACACCAGTACTCACAGCCAATGAAGGTATCCTGAAGACTGCCAGCAAACTCCAGGCTCAAGTCCAGGTCAGAAACACAGCCCTGTTGTCCAGAAATAAATAAATGACAGAAGTCTGGGCTCATCTCAAATAATTGGTGAAGGCATGAATAGCCAGGTATAATAGTGCACACTTTCAATCCCAGCATACAGAAGCAGGAGAAATGCAAGTTTGAGGTTAACCTGGGATACATAGAGCCATCTCTCTCCCTCTCCCTCTCTCTCTCTCTCCCTCTCTTTCTCTCTCTGTCTCTGTCTGTCTCTCTGTCTTTGTCTCTCTGTGTCTCTGCATCTGTCTCTGTGTCTTTGTGTCTCTCTCTCCCTCTCTCTCTCTGTCTGTCTGTCTCTGTCTGTCTCTCTGTCTTTGTTTCTCTGTGTCTCTGCATCTGTCTCTGTGTCTGTGTGTCTCTGTCTCCCTCTCCCTCTCCCTCTCCCTCTCCCTCTCCCTCTCCCTCTCCCTCTCCCTCTCTCTCTCTCTCTCTCTCTCTCTCTCTCTCTCTCCCCCCCCCCCCCCTCTCTGTAGCATATAAGCCGGGCATCATGGTGGCACACAACTTTGATCCCAGCACTTGAATAGCAGAGGCAGGCCTCTTTGAGCATCAGCCTTCCTTACGTAGTGAGTTCCAGACTAGTCAACCCTACATAGGGAGACACTCAAGAAAGAAAAAGGAAAAAAAAAGGCACAGATATATTTAACTTCTCTTTTGTTGCTGTAATGAAATACTGGAGGCTAGCTAACTTCATAAAGAAAGATGTTCATTTGCTCACAGTTCTTGAGGCTACAGGCACTGGCATTGGCTGACTCTGGTAATGATCTCATGGCAAGTATTGTGTGGAAACACTCAAGGTAGACAACAATTATGTTGTCTGAACCAAAGGAGAAAGTGATTGATGGCTCGTGTTCAGGTTTTTACAGCATGTTTGCAGGAACACAGAGATACCTTAGATTCTTCCGAAGAGTACTTCCATAATACCCTAAGGACATCTTGTGGGACTCGCCTATCAATACCAGGGTCCAGTCGAGCCCCTCTTTTTACTTCCCAATGGGATCAAATTTCAACACAGGAGCCACTGGGGGAGGGGATACATTCAAACTGCATCCAGAGCAGGGCATTGACACCTCAGCACAACTTCGTAACCCACGTTTCTTTCCTTCAGGAGTTAGAGGAAAATGATGAATGGCCCCTGGACACTTTTGGGAAGTACCTGCTGTCTCTGGCTGTCCAAAGGACCCCCGTGAGTCCTACTCAGTTCTTATGAAACACCCTCCTAGCATTTCCCCGACAACCTGCTGTTGTTTGTTGTCTCCTGTAGCTGAGGCTAGCCCTCCATAGCCGATTCTCCTGCCTCCACCTCCCAAACGCCGCCTCGCAGACGTGGGATATGTGCCTCCCTTGACCTTCCTAAACGATCCCTTGTCCTTTGCAGTTGTGTGGTCGGTTCGCTGCCCTGTGTGGTCCCTCGGCAGGGCTGTGCTCCCGCGTCTTCAGTGACGAATGGAGAGCAGGAATGTTGTTGAATAACGTTTGCTTGTTCCCATGGCATAAGTTGTTCCACCGTGGCAGCCTTGAAGCTACTGGCATTGTGCCTTTGACTATAGAGCTCTGCAGAAATACTCAGAAGCTTGTCCACTGCACTGTAGTTCCACAGTACAGGGATGTAAATGTGCTCAGGGTTAGATAATGGTGAGCTGTAGTAAGATAATTAGAAAGTAATGTACTTTGAGAATGCATTAAATATGCAACAACAACAACAACAACAAAACCCAACAAAAGCTGACAAAGTGAACCTTGATCTCTCACGAGTGTAAATGAGCTTCATGCTACCCCTCACTTCTTCCTCTTTTCTTCCCATCCTGCTGTTCCTGGTTCTTTGATGCCGCCCTAAGTTGGGGTGTAGCGGCATCCCTTCTAAGCGTTCTTAGGAGCTGCAGTTTCCTTAACCCTTCAACCCTTAAACATCTTGATGCTCTGAGCTCATCCATGTGTACTTTAGTCTTGACCCCTGGTCTCAGCCTCCTCTTTTCATCTTTCAGATTGACAGGGTCATCCTGTTTGGCCAAAGGATGGATACTGAGCTGCTGAATGTAGCCAAACAGATTATCTGGCAGCACGTGAATTCCAAGTGCCTCTTTGTTGGTGTCCTCCTACGGAAAACACAGTACATGTAAGGATGCTGGTTGTTCTTGTCCAGTGTCTGAAGATAGTATGAATCCATATTTCCCGTCTGTTCCTGCCAAAGTCTCATTTGTTTGATGGTCTTGTCTCTTGCCTTCTTTCTTTATTAATTCTACTGAATTTAAGTTTCTAGGACCTTCTTTGAAGTCTTTTTTCCCCTGTGTGTTACTAGGTACTGGACCTATAGCTTTGCTCCTTCTAGGCAAGCATCCTACTACTGAGCTATTAGATTCTGGACCTATAGCTTTGCTCCTTCTGGGCAAGCATCCTATCACTGAGCTATTAGATACTGGACCTATAGCTTTGCTCCTTCTGGGCAAGCATCCTATCACCGAACTGTACTCTGGCCACGTAATTCTATTAAGATTGGGTGCACTCAGGATGATACAGCTCCTGATCACAAAACTGTTATACAGAGGTGAGGTGTATCTTAAAGTATTGGGGAGCAGAGTCTATGTATGTGGCCTTGGCTGGCTTTGAACTTGTTGTCTTCCTGTCTTCCGGGGCAGGTACTGGGATTGCAGGTGTCACCCACCACACCTGGCTCCAGGAATCAGTATCAGTGCTTAGCGACCGCTTCTTCCTTTGGCAGGTCACCAAATTTGAATTCCAATGATGTGACACTCTCGGGCTGCACTGACGGGATCCTGAAGTGAGTACAGAGTGGGCATCGGAGGGGACGGAGCTACGTTAGAATGAGCCTGAGGGTCCTCTATGCCTGTTGGCCCATTGGTTTGATTTTCAGAATAAGATGGTTTATTTCCCTTCACAGATGTCTAGGCTTATCAGCAACACAGTGTGATAGGGACTCCAACCTTCACTGTCTTAGCGCTTAATCACTTTCAGTGGCCTCTACCTCCTGGCTAAAGATGGCTCTGTGTTCTGTACACACACACTCACACTATATATATATATATATATATATATATATATATATATATATATATATATATATATATATATATATATATATCTCCAATGGTTTATATAGCATTCTATGCTATATCCAATAAGAAAGAGGGACATGGGCTGGAGCACCGGCTCATCGGTTAAGAGTATATACTGCTCTTGCGTAGGTCATGGGTCTGTGGATCTGGTTCCCAGTACCCATGCCAGGTGGCTCCCAATAACCTGTAATTCCATCAGGCCCAAAGGGATCCAACAGCTTTCTGCATCTCCAGATTCGATGCCTCCCCAGACACTGCACTTGTGCACACAAACCCATGGGCACATGATTATTTTTTTAGCTTTTGAAATTAAGTTATAATTACATCATTTTCCCCTTCTCTTTCCACTCCCCAACCCCTCCCGTGATTTGCTCCTTGCGTATCCTCTCAAACATATAGTCTCTTTTTCTTTGTCACTATTACACACACACACACACACACACGCACACGCACACGACTGTAACTAGCTCAGTTCATCTGGAGTTACTTGAATGTGAATGATTTCAGGCTGACCACTGGTATTGGAAGACTCTCTTCCACCCTCAGCATCCCTTAGCTGCCTGTGGTTCTGTGTTTAGGGGTGGTACCCAGTGGGTCTCTTGGTGGTGGTGTACTTGTTCAGGTTTTATTTAGGCAGCCACACAGAGGCATATACACAAACACATAATGGAAACTTAAAAAAATTAAAAACAAAAAAACCGAAGGCTGAGTGTGGAGCCGCAACGCCTTGTTTTCCCTTGAGAATCAATAGCAGGCAGATCCCTCTGAGTTTGAGGTTCGCTTGGTCTACACAGTAAGTTCCAGGCTAACCAGTTCTTCATAGTGAGACCCTGTTGAGATAGAGAGAGAGAAAGAGGGAGAGAGGGAAAGAGGAGAGATATGAAGAAATGACATTACTTTTATGTGTCTGAGTGTTTTGCTTTCATATGTGTATATACCTGGTGGGCAAGGCCAGAAGGCATCAGCTTCCCTAGAACTGGAGTTACAGACAGATGTTAACATCCATGTGGGTGTGTGGGTGAGGGAACCCTTCCTCTGGAAGAGCTGCAGGTGCTTCTTGACTTCCTTGTTTGTTTCCTCCTCTCAAGTTTTCCTTGGATGTCCTCCACGATCTTCAACCCATGTCGGGAAGGGTCAGGCAATAGGAAGCCACTGTAGTTTGTACAGAGCTGATAACCCGGACAGGGAAGGTCTTAACCTGTCCAGTTTTCTAACAGGGCTCTACGGTTACCATGCACAGTGAGTGGGAGGGGCTGGTGGCACCCTTTATCCCAAGTGTTCTGTAGCCTTATTTTCTAGTACACTTTCCTGGCTTGTAGTTATCTTTTTCTGGCTAGCTTTTTTTTTTTTTTTTTTTTATGGAAGTCTCTTTATATTAGTCCCAGGCTCTCCTCAGCTTGTGACTCCCTCTAGCTCAGGTTGAGAATTGTGAACACGACATACCAGGCCCGCTCTGTGGCTGTCTTGCTGAGGGAAGCCACTGAACTGGGCAAGCATGTCTTCGCCACCTATTTCTCTTGAGACACCTTCCCGGTTCTGATCTCCAATAATCTATTTTCATCATGTGTTTTGTTAGGTTCGTTGCCGAGCACGGAGCCTCTCATCTTCTGGAACATGTGGACCAACTAGATAAAATTTTCAAGATCCCTCCACCCCCCGGAAAGGCAAATGTCCCATCTCTCCGGCCACTGGAAGAGAACATCCCTAGTCCCTTGGGTCCTGTTTCCCAGTATGGGTCAGTCTAGGTTGTGTGACCTTTGAGAACTGGGAGGTTTGCCATCTGAACTTGGGGAAATCCTGAGACTGCCATTCTTAAGTCACCTATGGGGGTGGGGTATCTGCATTTGTTCTGTTTATTAGGGTATTTGTTTTTTAGGGCAGGGGCTTCCTGGAAACTGTCCGATTATGTACCTATTCCTTGCTTTACTAGAGAAAAAAAAAAGGTTGAATGTAGGGAGGGTAGCAGGCTCTACATCGATATAACCAGGGCTTAGGCAAAAGGCTTGGGGCACAGGCTCTGGCTTTCCACCCACGGTTTGCCGAATGATAGATTGGTTGTCTTAATTTCTTAAAGATGTAGTTGAGAATAAGGTTAAGGATTCCATTGGTCGAGTCGTAACTTTTCAATGATTTTTTTTTCTGAAGAAAGAGGCACGTAAGAAATGGCAAGTGGGGCTCAAATTTCAGGTTTCTGTTACGAGTCCTACAGCTAGCACAGACTCTGGAGGCCTGCAAGACACCCATCTGCTGTCTGTTAGAGTTCGTGCCAAGTGCAGAAGGGCCATTGCACTTGTAACTGTCGGGTGGGGACTGACCCCTAGGCTGAGCCCGACCCTCCACTTGCCCCCAGATGGCGCAACATCCGGCTCTTCATTTCATCCACTTTCCGTGACATGCATGGGGAGCGAGATTTGCTGATGCGGTCTGTTCTGCCAGCATTGCAGGCCCGAGTGTCCTCACACCGCATCAGTCTTCACGCCATCGACCTGCGATGGGGTATCACGGAGGAAGAGACCCGTAGGAACAGGTGCGGGGGCCACAGGGGAGAGGGGCTAGCTCAGGGGTGAGCGGATTGAGTGGGGGGGGGGGAACTCAAGGATCAGGACTACAAGAACAAATGAGGGTGAGGGCGAACTTTACCCTTTAGGTACCGACAGGAACTTTATGTTCACTTTGCCCGGCGTGACTCAAAAGGGTCCCGCGTTTGTTTGTATTTGTGCTTCTATTGCTTGAAACTGCCCCTCCCCTACTCCTTCCTGTTCCCATCATCATACCTACAGACAACTGGAAGTGTGCCTTGGGGAGGTGGAGAACTCACAGCTGTTTGTAGGGATCCTGGGCTCCCGCTATGGCTACATTCCCCCCAACTATGACCTGCCCGACCATCCCCACTTTCGCTGGGTAAGGTAGACAAAGTTGGAGGGGCTGGGGAAGAAACGGGTGGGGAAACGTCCTGGGATGGTGTCCCCGCAGGTCCTTGAGTCTTGATGTGAAACACGGGCAGACACAGACCACAGCCTAAATGAAGCAGTTCCTTTGACAGGGATTTCTGCCCTGGGTTCTCAGAGCGTTGAAGGTTGAGACAGCTTTTACCATCAGATAGATAGTTTGGGTAAAAGAATCAGGAATTCCAGGCCAGCCTGGGCAACTGACATTGTCTCAGAATATAATGAAAAAGGTCAGGGGAGCTGGATATGGTGACTCATGTTTTTAATGCCAGCATTAGGAAGTGAGCTCCAGGCCAGCAAGGGCCACATAGTGAGACCCTCTTTCTCTCTCATGCACACACAAAAAGGTCTGGGAATATAGTTTGGTGGTAGGATACTTGCCAACCACGTATATGGTTCTGAATCCAATCTTCAACACTGAGGGAAAAAATGCATTTTAAAATACCTAGTACCTGTCAATCATTCGATAATCATTAGCTGGTAACTGTTTTACAGCCTGTCTCTGGAGGTAGGACACAAGCTTACAGAGAGAAAGGTGACCTCAGGCATTTGAAGGTTTCCAGAGATGGGTGGATGCTTGGGACTGACCCTGCCTGTGTCTTCTCTCTCCATGCAGACTCGACAGTACCCTTCAGGGCGCTCGGTGACAGAGATGGAGGTGATGCAATTCCTGCACCGGGACCAACGCTCGCAACCTTCCGCCCAGGCTCTCATCTACTTCCGAGACCCTGGTTTCCTTAGGTACCTTCTGCTGCCCCCACAGAACGCCAGTCCTCACCCCCCCCATTCAGTGCTGAAAGAAACAGGCCTCAGAGAGCATGCTTTTTGGCACCCCAAGTCAGATCTCTACCTGAATGCAAAGTTTCGGGGGGGGGGCAGAGCCTTATCTCCTGGCTGATGACAGGAGACAGGGGTCTGAGTCTGGTCCCACCCCTGGGGTGTCTTTTGTGGTCAGCTCTGTGCCAGATGCCTGGAAACCTGACTTTATTTCTGAGTCAGAAGAGGCTGCACACCGGGTCTCAGAACTGAAGCAATACCTATGCAAACAGAAAGAGGTCACCTGTCGCAGGTGAGCTGACACAGGTGGAGGCACCTATCCACCAGAGGGCTGCTGCAGGGAGCCAGGCTTACTCTGACTACTTGGGGTTATGTTTCCCCTACAGGTACTCCTGTGGGTGGGGTGGTGTAGCAGCTGGCCGGCCCTACACCGGGGATCTGGAGGAGTTTGGACAGCTGGTTCTCCAGGATGTGTGGAGCATGATCCAGAAGGTCCTGCAGGTCAGCAGGAATGCTGAAGACAGAGGGGATCGAGCTTGGTAGTTCTGGGTGGGAAGCAAGTTGGTATGTTTTAGGCCAAGAGGTCCCAAGAAACGTGGAAACATAATCAGTGCTCTGTGACCCTCAGCCCGGGGCCCAGCTGGAGCAGCCAGCATCCATCTCAGAAGATGATTTGATCCAGACCAGCTTTCAGCAGCTGAAGAACCCACCGAGTCCTGCGCGGCCACGCCTTCTTCAGGATACAGTGCGGCAGCTGCTGCTGCCTCGCGGAAGGCTGAGCCTAGTGACTGGGCAGGCAGGACAGGGAAAGACTGCCTTCCTGGTATGAACCTCAGGCAGGAGGAAGAGCTTCCGAGCTAAGGAGGTAGGGCGGGGAGATGGTGCACAAACTGAAATGTAAACATGGCTCTGTTTTGCCCCGTGCAGGCATCCCTTGTGTCTGCCCTGAAGGTTCCTGACCAGCCCAACGTGCCCCCGTTCGTTTTCTTCCACTTTTCGGCAGCCCGCCCCGACCAGTGTCTTGCTTACAACCTCCTCAGACGCCTCTGTACCCATCTGCATCAAAAACTGGGAGAGCCGAGCGCCCTCCCCAGCACTTACAGGTGTGTACCTCAAGATTAGCCAGCCGCGTTGCCATCCCTGCTCCCCTGCCTCTGACCCCGGCGGTCTCCTTCACACACAGAGGCCTGGTGTGGGAACTGCAGCAGAAGCTGCTCCTCAAATCGGCTCAGTCGCTGCTACCTGGTCAGACTTTGGTCCTTGTCATCGACGGGGCAGATAAGTTGGTGGATCATAATGGCCAGCTGATTTCAGACTGGATTCCCAAGTCTCTTCCACAGGTGAGTGTGAGGCCAACCTGAGAAAGGTGCGTGGGTGATCGGGATAGCGACTTCTCTAATGCTCTTCTTTTTTCTCCCTCTGCCTTTCTGTTCCTTTGTGCAAATGTCACAGCGAGTGCACCTGGTGCTGAGTGTGTCTAGTGACTCAGGCCTGGGCGAGACCCTTCAGCAAAGTCAGGGTGCTTATGTGGTGGCCTTGGGGTCTTTGGTCCCATCTTCAAGGGCTCAGCTGGTGAGAGAGGAGCTAGCGCTGTATGGGAAACGGCTGGAGGAGTCACCTTTTAACAACCAGGTTTGGACCCAGACCATCACTAATGGGGATGTGGGATGCATCCGGGAACCATGACGGTGCAGCTGCTGAGGCCACTAGCTGCCGTCCTAGCACTGCCTTTGAGTTTCTCCAGATCTGTCAGGGAAAGTTGTTCATAAGATACCTCTGATGTTTCAGAAGACCACCCAGACTTTTCCATGGTGAACAGTCTTGGGGGAGGAGGAGGACAATGGTAGCTAAGGGGTGTCAGGCTGAGGGGTGCAAGTTTTTCCGACAGGATGTAGCTAGGATGTAGGGTGGGGTATGGGTTTTGAGGTGATGTTATATACCCACCCTTTAATTAGACTCTCAGAGGAGGGGACACGTAACAATTAGCTTGCAGCAGAGGCAGCTGTGCCTTCCGTGATCTCCTGAATAATGCCGAGTCCTCCAAATCCCACCAGATGCGGCTGCTGCTGGCAAAGCAGGGTTCAAGCCTGCCACTGTACCTGCACCTGGTCACTGACTACCTGAGGCTCTTCACACTGTACGAACAGGTTAGTTGTTCTTTATCCACAAAGTCCTTTTTTAAAATTAGATATTCTCTGTATTTACATTTCAAAAGTTATCCACTTTCCTCCCATTGCCATCCCCCTCCCCCTCCCATTGCTTCCATGAAGGTGCTCCCTCTCCCCACCACCCTCTCCTCTCTCAGCACATTGGCATTCCCCTACACTGTGAAAACAGGCCTTCACTGGACCAAAGGCCTCTTCTCCCTTTAACGGCAGACAATGCTGTCCTCTGCTACATATATAACTATGGGTCTCTCCATGTGTGCTCACTGGTTGGTGTTTTAGTCCCTGTGAGCTCTGGAGGATTTGTTTGGTTGATATTGTTGTTCTTCCCATGGGGTTGCAAACTCTTTCAGCTCCTTCAGTCCTTTCTCTATCTCCTTCATTGGGGTCCCCGTGTTCAGTCCAATGGTTAGCTGCAAGCATCCTCAACTGAATCAGTATGACTATGACAGAGCCTCTGAGGAGACATTCATATCAGGCTCCTGCCAGTAAGCACTTCTTGGCATCAGCAACAATGCTTGGGTTTGGTGGCTGCATATGGGGTGGATCCCTAGGTGAATGATCTTTGCTTCAATCCTTGCTCCTCTATTTGTCCCTGTATTTCCTTCCGTGAGTGTTTTGTTCTTCCTTCTAAGAAGGACTGAGGCATCCACATTCTGGCCTTCCTTCTTTTTAGGCTTCATAAAGTCTGTGAATTGTTTCTGGATATTCAGAGCTTTTTGGGTTAGTGTCCACTTATCAGTGAGTGCATACCACGAGTGTTCTATTTTGACTGTGTTACCTCTCTGAAGATAATGACTTCTAGTTCCATCCATTTGCCTAAGAATTTCATGAAGTTATTGTTTCTATTGGCTGAGTAGTGTGAATGTACTTCATTGTGTAAATGTACTACAATATTTGTCCACAAATCCAACCATACAAAGGATAATAGATGGAAAGCTCAAACACAAGGAGGGAAATTACATCTTGAAAAGCAGGAAAATAATCTTCTTGCAACAAATCCAAAAGAAGAAAACCACACAAACATAATTATACCTATAATAACAAAATAACAGGAAATAACAATCCCTATTCCTTAATATCTCTTAACATCAGTGGTCTCAGTTCTCCAATAAAAAGACATAGACTATCAGTCTGGATATGTAAACAGGATCCAGCATTTTTCTGCATACAGGAAACTCATCTCAGTAACAAAGACAGACACTACCTCAGAGTAAAAGGCTGGGAAAACTTCCAAGCAAATGGTCCCAAAAAACAAGCTAGAGTAGCCATTCCAATATCAAATAAAATAGGTTCTCAACCAAAAGTTATCAAAAAAAATAAGAAAGGACACTTTTTATTCACCAAAGGAAAAATTTATCAAGATAAACTCTCAATCCTGAACATCTATACTCCAAATATAAGAGCACTCACATTCATAAAAAAACTCCACTAAAGCTCAAAGCATATATTGTACCACACACAATAGTAGTGGGAGACTTCAACACCCCACTCTCATCAATGGACAAATCATGGAAGCAGGAACTGAACAGAGACACAGTGAAACTAACGGAAGTTATGAACCAAATGGATTTAACAGGCATCTATAGAATATTTTATGCTAAAACAAAAGAATACACCTTTTTCTCAGCACTTCATGGCACCTTCTCCAAAACTGACCATATCTTCAGTCACAAAACAAGCCTCAACTTATTCAAGAAGACTGAAATAATTTCATGCATCCTCGAAGATTACTATGGACTAAGTAAGTCTTAAGGTCTTCAATAACAACAAAAACAAAAAAAAAGTCTACATACACATGGAAGCTGAATGATGCTCTACTCAATGATAACTTGGTCAAGGAAGAAATAAAGAAATTAAAGACTTTTTAAAACTTAACAAATATGAAGGCCCAACATACCCAAACTTATGGGATATAATGAAAGGAGTACTAAGAGGAAAACTCATAGCTCTGAGCGACTCCAAAAAGAAACTGAAGAAAGCATACATTAACAGCTTGACAGCACACCTAAAAGCTCTAGAACAAAAGAAAGCAAATGCACTCAAGAGAAGTAGGTGGCAGGAAATAATGAAACTCAGAGTTGAGACCTACCAAGTAGAAACAAAAAGAACTATACAAAGAATCAACATAACCAGGAGCTGTTTCTTTGAGAAAATCAACAAGATCAATTAACCCTTAGCCAGACTAACCAGAGCACACAGAGACAGTATCCAAATTAACAAAATCAGAAATGAAAGGGGAGATATAACAACAGAAACAGGAAATTCAAGAAATCATCAGATCCTACTACAAAAGCCTATATTCAACAAAACTGGAAAATCTAGAGGAAAGAGAAATTTTCTAGACAGATACCAGGTACCAAAGTTAAATCAGGATCAGATAAACCATCTAAAAATCCCATAAACCCTAAAGAAATAGAAGCAGTCATTCAAAGCCTCCCAAACAAAAAAAGCCCAGGACCAGTGGGTTCAGTGCTGAATTCTATCAGACCTTCATAGAAGACCTAATACCAATACTCTCCAAACTATTCCACAAAATAGAAACAGAGGGAACACTACCCAACTCATTCATTGAAGCCACAATTAAGCTCATTTTTAAACCACACAAAGACCCTACAAGGAAAGAGAACTCCAGACTATTTTTCCACATCAATATCAATACAAAAATACTCAATAAAATTCTTGCAAACCAAATCCAACAATATATCAAAATGATCATTCACCATGATAAAGTAGGCTTCATCCCAGAAATGCAGGGGTGGTTCAATACACAGAAATCCATCAATGTAATCTACTATATAAACAAACTCAAAGGAAAAAAAAAAACACATGATCATTTCATTAGATGCTAAGAAAGCATTTGACAAAATTTGACTTCCCTTCATGTTAAAAGTCTGAGGAAGATCAGGAATTCAAGGCCCATACCTGAACATAGTAAAAGTAGTATACAGCAAACCAGTAGCCAACATCAAACTAAATGATGAGATATTTGAAGCAATCCCACTAAAATCAGGGATTAGACAAGGCTGCCCACTCTCTCCCTACCTATTCAGTACAGTGCTAGAAGTCCTGGCTGGAGCAATTAGGCAGCAAAAGAAAGTCAAAGGGATACAAATTGGAAAGGAAGAAGTCAAAATATCACTATTTGCAGATGATATGATAGTATACTTAAGTGACCCCAAAATTTCATCAGAGAACTCCTGAAGCTGATAAACAACTTCAGCAAAGTGGCTGGATATAAAATTAACTCAAACAAATCAGTAGCCTTCCTCTACTTAAAAGAGAAACAGGTTGAGAAAGAAATTAGGGAAACAACACCCTTTACAATAGTTACAAACAATATGAAATACATTTGTGTGACCCTAACCAAGCAAGCAAAAGATCTGTGTGACAAGAACTTCAAGTCTCTGAAGAAGGAAATTGAAGAAGATCTCAGAAGATGGAAAGATGTTCATGGATTGAAAAGATCAACATAGTAAAAATGGCCATCTTGCCAAAAGCAATCTACAGATTCAATGCAATCTCCATCAAAATTTCAACTCAGAAAAAAAAAATCCAACTCAGTTCTTCATAGAGTTAAAAAGAGCAATTTGCAAATTCATTTGGAATAACAAAAAACCCAGGATATCGAAAACTATTCTCAACATAAAAGAACTTCCGGGGCATCACCATCCCTGACCTTAATCTATGTTACAGATTAATCATGTATTAGTCATGATAAAAAAACTGCCTGAAATTGGTACAGAGACAGTCAGGTAGATCAATGGAACAGAACTGAAGACCCAGAAATGAACCCATACACCTATGGTTACTTAATCTTTGTCAAAGGACCTGAAAACATTCAATGGGAAAAGGACAGTCTCTTCAACAAATGGTGTTGGTCCAACTGGCACTCAGCATGCAGAAGAATGAAAATAGACCCTTTCTTATCTCCTTGTACAAAGCTCAAGTGTAAGTGGATCAAAGACCTCTACATAAAACCAGGTACACTGAAACTAATATAGGAGAAAGTGGAGAAGAGCTTAGAACACATAGGCACAGGGAAAATTTTCTTGAACAAAATACCAATGGCTTATGCTCTAAAGTCAAGAATTGACAAATGGAATCTCATGAAATTGCAAAGCTCTATAAGGCAAAGGACACTGTCAAAAAATATAAAATGGCAACCAACAGCTTGGCAAAAGATCTTTACTAATCCTACATCTGATATAGGGCTAGTATCCAACATATAGAAAGAACACAAGAAGTTAGACTCCAGATAATCAAATAATTCTATTTAAAACGGGGTACAGAGCTAAACAAAGAATTCTCAACTGAAGAATATTGAATGGCTGAGAAGCACCTAAAGAAATGTTCAACTTCCCTAGTCATCAGGGAAATGCAAATCAAAAGAATCCTGAAATTCCACCTCACAGCAGTCAGAATGGCTGAGATAAAAAACTCAGGTGACTGCAGATGCTGGTGAGGATGTGCAGGAAGAGGAAAACTCCTCCATTGTTGGAGGGGTTGTAAGCTGGTACACCCACTCTGTATATCAATCTGGCAGTTTCTCAGAAAATTGGACATAGTGCTACCTGAGGACCCAGCTATACCACTCCTGGGCACATACACTAAATACGCTCCAACATATAACAAGGACACATGCTTCACCACGTTCATAGCAGCCTTATTTATAATATCCCCAAAGTCTTAACGTATTTTCCATTGCTGTTAGCCTTTTTGGGCTTTATCCCTCATACCTGCCTGTTTTAGTTGCTTTTCTGTTGTTATGATAAAATACCCTGACAGAAGCAGCTTAGGAAGGAAGGCTTTATTTGGCTCACAGTTGGAGTTTATATTCTGTTGTTGAAGGGTTATAGTGACAGGAGCTTGGAGCCACTGGTCACATTGTACCTGCTGAGAAAGAAAGAGCTATAAATGCTGTGCTCAACACAGTTTTAATGTGCAGGGTATCAGCCAAGGGAATGATGCTACCCACAGTGGATAGGTCTTTCAACCTCAAGTTCCCAGGATATGAGCAGAATGAAACCTGATTTTTGACAAAATATTACACAAGTATTCCCTATCTGAGTTTTTGATCAAGTGCTCTTGCTGTCTGAAACTTCTGGTATAATTCTTTTCTTAGTTTTATTTTCTGCTGCTGTGATAAAACACTGATACAGGTTACTTAAGGGTATAAGCATTTCTTGGCCATAGTTCACAGGTATCGTTCATCATGGTGAGGAAGCCAAGAGGATCCTGAATCAGGAAGCAGAGGACGAATGCGTATTGCTGCTCAGCTTCCTTACTTTAAACAATATTATCAAATCTATTCATTTTATTTTATGTGTGACCGTTCAACCTATGTGTACACTGTGTGTATGCTTGGTGCCCAGGGAGGTTAGAAGAAGGCATCAGATCCCCAGGAACTGGAGTTACGGACGGTCCTGAACCATCACGTGGGTCTGGGTAGTAAACCTTCGTCCTCTGCAAGAGTAACAAGTGCTCTTCACTGCTGAGTCATCTCTCCAGTCCTTTAGCTTTTCTTACTGCTGGAGTCTCCTGTCCGCCTACCCCACCCCCACAACCCCACCCCATAAGGCCTCCTCTTTCACTCTCAGGTGTCAGAGAGACTTCGAACCCTGCCCGGCACTCTCCCGCTGCTGCTACAGCACATCCTGAGTACCTTGGAGCAAGAGCATGGCCATGATGTACTCCCTCGAGCTTTGACTGCCCTTGAGGTCACACGTAATGGTCAGTGTCTGGGGGAAGAATGGGAGGCTGAAGGCTCAGCTGTTGGCTAACCTTAGTTCAGCCGGGATATCAGCCAGAGGTGCCCGGAGAGGTCGTGTATAGTGACGATGGACTCCTTGTGTGGTTTTGGGCTGTCAGAGAGTTTACATTTCCAGGTTTGACTGTGGACCAGCTGCACGCAGTCCTGAGCACATGGTGGACTTTGCCCAAGGAGACTAAGAGCTGGGAAGAAGCAGCGGCTGCCAGTCACAGTGGAAACCCTTACCCCTTGGGTCCGTTTGCCTACCTTGTCCAGAGTCTACGCAGGTAATGCTTCCCCAGCTGAGCTCTTAGCAGCCTCCCCGCGTCTCCAGTTAGGACATCATTAGATTCTTTCTTCATCCCACGCGTTCTTTGGTATAGCCCCACACTCGCCTCCCAGGTCCTGAATGCTGCTCGTCCAGTTTCCATTCTGCAGTGGGAATGCCAGCACATTGCTGGCCCGCGTGTTCACTGCCTGGCTCTGCTTCTCCTCCCTCATTCTTCTCCCTTCTTCTCTTGAGGACAGTTTATTAGGCGAGGGCCCGGTGGAGCGCCCCGGTGCCCGTCTCTGCCTCTCTGATGGGCCTCTGAGGACCGCAGTTAAACGTCGCTATGGGAGAAGGCTGGGGCTAGAGAAGACTGCGCATGTCCTCATTGCAGGTGATTACGGCCCGAGTCAGCCTGGCCGGGAGTATGGGGCTTGGACATGGAGGTCGATACCACACGCTGGCCGCTGGGTAGTTTACTCTGCTGCAGCCTGAGCTTGGATGTGCTGCCGCGGTAAGCCCTTCTCAATGTCTGCTCTTGCAGCTCACCTCTGGAAGATGTGTGATCCTGATGCCTCAGGCACCTTCCGAAGCTGCCCTCCTGAGGCCCTGAAAGATTTACCTTACCATCTGGTTAGTCCCCGGACCTCTTAGATTCCTTAGTCCCCGTATCTGCGTGGGCCGTTCTTAGACTGCTCTCCCCTTTCTCACCCGAGTCCAATCTGCTCTGCCCAGCTCCAGAGCAGGAACCACGGTCTCCTTGCAAAGTTTCTTACCAATCTCCATGTGGCAGCTGCATATCTGGAAGTGGGTCTGGTGCCTGACCTCCTGGAGGCGTATGGACTCTATGGTGAGATAAGTCACTACATTCTTTCTTTTGGGATGTGGGATAACCTGCTCGAGGGCAGGTCCACATTTCCATTCCAACCTAAAAATGCCCCAAATGTAAGCAGATGAGTCTTAGGAAAACCCTTTGCTTAGACCTCTTCGGTAGCATTTCGGTTTGTATTGTACAGTGAATTATTATCTAGGAAGTTTGTCAAAATTATAGATGCTGAGGTCACAAGATTTCACTTTCCTAGGTCTTCGGTGGAAACCAAAGCTTTATGTTTTGAGTAGGTGTTCCTGATGTGAAGTTCAGAGGGTGATACTCCCTTAGATACTTAAAAATTTAAATAGACCATATAATTAGACGTGGTGCTGAGGTTAATGGTTTCCTAATGATACTGTGTTTTCTGACCCTCTCCCTTGGTGAGTGTATGTTTGTGTGCATGTGTGAGTGTGTATGAGAATGTTTGTGTGGTTTTGTACGAGTGTGTATATTTGTGTGAGAGTGTGTATGTGTGTGTATGCATTTGTGTGAGGGTGTGTGTATTTATGTGAGGGTATGTATGTGTGTTTTTGTATGTGAGTCTGTGTGTTTGTGTGTATATGTTTGTGTGAGTATGTCTGTGTGTTTTTATTTGTGAGTGTGTATATTTATGTGTATGTGTGTGTTTTTTAAGACTTACTTTATTTATTTATTTATTTATTTATTATAACTACACTGTAGCTGTCTTCAGACACACCAGAAGAGAGTATCAGATCCCATTACAGAAGGTTGTGAGCCACCATGTGGTTGCTGGGATTTGAACTCAGGACCTCTGGAAGAGCAGTGCTCAACCACTGAGCCATCTCTCCAGCCCATGTATGTGTGTTTGAGTGTGTATGTGTGAGTGTGTATTTGTGTGTGTGTGTGAATTCGGCACACAGCCATCTACAGAGGCCAGAGGAGCTCTTAGTTGTCTGTTGCTCTCCACCTATTCTGCTGAGAGAGGGTCTCTCAGAATCTGGAGCTCACTGGTTTTTGGTTAGGCTGATGTCCAACAAACTCCAGTGGTTCTCCCGTCTGCCCTGTCCCACCCCAGCACCAGGGCCACAGGCGCGTGTGGCCACACCTGACTTTTTCTGTAGCTGCTGCTTGGGGATCTGAACTCAGGTCCTCATGCTTGCGCAGCAAGTTCTCCAACCCATGGAGTCACCTCCTCAGCGACTCTCAGTCTCCCTTTCTCTTCAAAAATAGCTTCTTCAAAGCCTGAGGCAACCCAGAAGCTCCCGGAGGCAGATGTTGCTGCATTCCATAACTTCCTGAGACAACAGGCTTCACTCCTTACCCAGTATCCTTTGCTCCTGCTCCAGCAGGCAGCTAGCCAGCCTGAAGAGTCACCCGTTTGCTGCCAGGCCCCTCTGCTCACCCAGCGATGGCACAAACGGCTCACACTGAAATGGATTAATAAACCCCAGACCTTGAAGGGTCAGCAAAGGTAAGACCCTTGAGCCTAGCTTTGGTAAGCCAGGACAGACTGGAGTTACTGTCTACTACCTCTAGAGAGAGGGAGGGCTCAGACACAGAGATGTAGAACTTGGTTCCTGTTGGCTTTCTTTCCCTCACTTTCTCTTTCGTCCTTTTTTTTTTTCTCCCTCTCTAGCTTGTCTCTGACAATTTCCTCATCCCCAACCGCTGTGGCCTTCTCCCCTAATGGGCAAAGAGCAGCTGTGGGGACCGCCAGTGGGACAATTTACCTGTTGAACTTGAGAACTTGGCAGGTATGATGCTGAAGGCAAGGCAGAGTGACTGTCAGAAAACCCTCTCACGTAGTGCCCGGAAGGTCTAGGCAAGCTGGGAACACCCTTAATACTCTGGTTGACTCAGCGACTTTACTCAACTCATGTCAAAGGCTCGTTCAACAACAGCTGGGTATGATAGTCCACACCTGTGATCCCAGGATCAGGGAGACTGGGGCAGGAGGATTGTGAGCTCAAAGCCAGCCTGGGGCTGCATAGAGCAAAATGAAACCCAAACGACAGGCATGGCTGCTCAGCATTACTGTTTGGATTCCGTTCAGGGCACATGACTTAGTGTTCTGAGGAACACAGGGCTCAGAACCAGGACCCAGTTGTTTACAATTTATGAGAGTTGTGTAGATAGAGGAGGACCTCAGATGGAGAAAGGTGGGTGTTCTGGATTACACAGGGGACCTTGGCACAGACATGTGGGAAGGTGGTCCTGTAAATGTCTGTGCATGATCGCAGCCGTGGGTAACTGGACTGGAGAGAGGAGACAGCCACAGCTTTCTCTCCTTACCCAAACCACCCTTCACCCCTGTGCACACACAGTTATGTAACACCCTTTCCCTAGAACCCTGAAAATTTGTGGTATGGGGTCTTGGGGTGGGGAAAGGTCACCCCACTTTGATTATGAGGTACACTTGAACCTGTATTTGGACTGGGAGTGTAGACAGCCAAGGACTTAAACCCCTTTTGCCTTGGCCTTTTTATGGCTGGGGCCTGGAATGGGTCAGATTTGGAGGACTGGGGTTGTCACCTGACCCACACTTCCCAACTGGCCGTTTCAGGAAGAGAAGGCTCTGGTGAGTGGCTGTGATGGAATTTCTTCTTTTGCATTCCTCTCGGACACTGCCCTGTTCCTGACTACGTTTGATGGGCTCCTGGAGCTTTGGGACCTGCAACATGGTTGTTGGTAAGACTCTGTGTGAGAGGCCCGGAGAGAAATGAGTGGGGAGAGAGTCTAATTGCCAGAAGACCCAGGACCCTGACTTCTTTTTCCTGGGGCAGGGTGTTCCAGACCAAGGCTCACCAGTACCAAATCACTGGCTGCTGCCTGAGCCCAGACCGCCGCCTGCTGGCCACTGTGTGTTTGGGCGGATACCTAAAGGTAACAAAAAGTGACCCTCAACCATGAGCCGTAACTGGCTTTGTTGCTCACCATGGCAAGCAAGTCTTAGGGAAGCCTGGATGAGGCGGGGGACTGGATGAGATCACCCCCAGGAGCTCCAGGGCTGAGAGGCTCTGCCATTTGTGTCCAGCCCCCTGGTTTCTCCCCTGTCTCTTCTCCAGCTGTGGGACACAGTCCGGGGACGGCAGGCTTTCCAGCACATACATCCCAAGTCTCTGAACTGCGTCGCCTTCCACCCAGAGGGGCAGGTGGTAGCCACGGGCAGCTGGGCTGGAAGCATTACCTTCTTCCAAGCAGATGGACTCAAAGTCACCAAGGTAGGAATGTCCTATGTGGCTCTCCAGGAGAACACGCAGGACCACAGTGAGAATGGAGAATGACAGCTACATTCCATGTCATTTCGAGCCTATACTGAGAACAGGCTCTGCTCTGTTGTTTTTATCTTTCTATCTAGGAACTAGGGGCCCCGGGACCCTCTGTTCGTTCGCTGGCATTCAGTGCACCTGGGAAGGTTGTGGCTGTGGGCCGGATAGATGGGACATTGGAGCTGTGGGCCTGGCAAGAGGGTACGCGGCTGGCGGCCTTTCCTGCACAGTGTGGCCGTGTCTCTGCTGTTCTTTCCTTGCATGCTGGAGGCCGGTTTCTGACGGCTGGAGAAGATGGAAAGGTGAGCTCCCAGAGGGTCTGTGGGTTCAGGGCCAGCGTAGGGATGTATTCACGTAATGCTGGGGCCCAATGCTGAGGATCCTGGAGGAGCTGGATGGTGAGAGAGAGAGGTCTTTTCTGAGGAAAGATGTCCTGGCGGGGGGCGGGGTGGGGAGACACACAGTGGAGGTAAGTACCTTTCCTTTTCTTGCATCCTAGGCTCACTTATGGTCAGGATTTCTTGGCCGGCCCAGGGGTTGCCTGGGCTCTCGTCCTCTTTCTCCTGCACTCTCTGTGGCTCTCAGCCCAGACGGTGACCAGGTGGCTGTCGGGTACCGAGAAGATGGCATTAAAATCTACAAAATTTCTTCAGGTATCAGAGGGGAAGTAGATGGGTTTACACCCTTGGAAAGAAGGCTCCCGCCGCCTCATTTCTTTCCCCAGATGTCTTTCTTTCATGTACGCTTCCATCTTCTAGGTTCCCAGGGGGCTCAGGGGCAAGAGCTAAATGTGGCTGTGTCTGCATTGGTCTGGCTGGGTCCTAGCGTTTTGGTGAGTGGTGCAGAAGATGGATCCCTGCATGGATGGATGCTCAAGGGAAACTCCCTTCATTCCCTGTGGCTGTTATCCAGATACCAGAAGCCTGTGCTGGGACTGGCTGCCTCCCAGGAGCTCTTGGCTTCTGCCTCAGGTACGACTGAGCAGTGTTACTAAATCACGTCTTAGAAATATGCCGGCGTCACCCTTCGATTTATAACTGTATTTATGCATGCTCATCAAAGCCTGTGTGCATGCAGTGTTTATTTCCAACTTTTAAGATGGTTTTGAATTGGTTCTGTTGAAGAGTCAGTTTTTTGTGCAGCCAGGGCTTCTTAAAAGAATTGCCTCTGCTTTGTTCCTCTGGGATTTTAATGTTCTATAGGGGGTCTACTCAAGAAGCCGCAAGCATTTGGCTTCCTTACTTTCTTGCTCTTTTGCTAGGAAATTGCCTTTGGTCCTAAGGAGTGCCTGTTGCTACTTTCTCCAGGAAATTTTAATGCTTTAAGCTTGATTCTTTTTTTTTTTTTAAGTTTAGATTTCTGTCCCAAGTTTGGAGCCTATGCAAGTTTTTGCCCCATGTTGGACATCAATTACTAATGCAATCTTAGAAGGGTGACAGTTTTTCTCTAACCCCAACTAACTCCCAAGTAGCCGAGATAGAGACAGAGACTGTATTTTTATATTATATGCTTACAACACGTAGCTGCGTTATTAATGTACTCGAAACCTCTGATCTCATCTGCCTACCTCCCAACCAAAGTGCCCATTGATACTTGCTTGCCTCTCTCTCTCTCTCTCTCTCTCTCTGTGTGTGTGTGTGTGTGTGTGTGTGTGTGTGTCTTCCTCTCCCCTGGCTGCTGAAGCTGCTGTGAGAAACATGGTGGGCAGTTACAGACACATGGAGCCACACTCCTGACTTGATTCTTCCTTGCAGAAGCTGGGTTGGGTGCAGGGCGTTCCCGTGCTGTGTGCTTGTGTAGTGACTGGCCCTTGCCCAAGACCTCGGCACAGTCAGCCGACCCACCATCCCACTTCCTTGGAGTTGTACTCGGGCGCTGGGCTCTGCTCCCATGCTTTCCTGTGGCTCCTAGGCCAGTCCTGCTTCTGCTTTCTGTTTCACCAATACAGAGGACTTCACGGTACGGCTGTGGCCGAGACAGCTACTGACACAGCCACACGCAGAGGAGTTGCCCTGTGGTGCTGAACTCCGGGGACACGAGGGGCCAGTGTGCTGCTGTAGCTTCAGCCCTGACGGACGCATCTTGGCCACAGCAGGCAGGGATAGGGTGAGCTACAGAAGGATGTAACCCTAGGGCCCCACAGCCTCTCTGTTCCTACATTCCTGAATGGTCTATTCCCATTGCTTTCTTGAACTTTTTGATCTGCCAGATCTGCCTGACACTTTCCTTTAAAAATTCCTGCTTGAAACCAGGTGTGGTGGCACCTACCTTAATCTCAGTACTTGGGAGATAAAGGACAGAGAATCAGATCATTAGCTCGGGAGGTAGTCCATGGCCAGTTCAGGCCTCTCGAGACGTTGTCAGATATAAACAACCCTTTTCGGAGATGGCTTTGGCATTCTTATGGCCCGTGTCCTGAAGAATCCCCATCCTCACCGTCCCAGAATCTCCTCTGCTGGGATGTGAGGACAGCCCCAGCCCCTCTCCTGATTCACACGTTCTCCTCCTGTCATCGTGACTGGATCACTGGCTGTACGTGGACCAGAGACAACATCCTGGTGAGTGCAGCGCTGGGAAGGAGTACGCAGGGCCTCGAGGGAAACAACAGTCTCCGTTTCAAACTTTCTCTAGCATCTACTAATGATAGTCATGCTAACCTTTGCTGGGTATACACAGCCTGCTTTAGGTCTGACAGAAGCTCAGTTATAATTATTACCACAAGTCATCTTTATGACACCCTGCGAGGTAGACCCTATCCTTGGTGTCTTTTTCCCAGAGAAGAAAACCGACCCCAGAAAAGCATCTTCGAGGTCATGCCAGGATAAAGCTGAGCTAAGAAGCATTCCTTTTATTTAAATCCCTTACACTTGTGTGTGCATCCGTGCGTGTGTGCAGAGGGATGTGCCACTGTGCCATGCTGTGTACATGGAGGTTTTCCATATGGGTTTCTAGGGACTGAACTTAGGTTGTTAGGCTCGGTGGCAAGCAGCTCTGCCCACTGGGCCATCCTACCATCCGGAGCCAATAAAGGCTCTGAAAAGAAAGCCCTCTGCCTTTTCGGTGTTGGATAATGAACCCAAGGCCTTGCACATACTAGGCAGGAGCTCTACCATCTAGCCATTCATCTAGCCGAGTGGTTCTTGATCTTCCTAATGGTTTAACCGTTTAATACAGATCCACCTGTAGTGACCCCCAACCATAAAATTATTTCTATTGCTACATCTTCATAACTATAATTTTTCTACTGTTATGAATCATAATGTAAACATCTGATGTGCAGGATGTCTGATAGGTGACTCCTGTGAAAGTGCTGTTCGACCCCCAGAGGGGTCATGACCCACAGACTGAGAACCATTGCTCCAGAGCACACTTTTAAAAGGCTTACATTAAAAAAAAAAAAAATTATTTGTGGGCTGGAGGGATGGCTCAGTGGTTAGAGCACTGACTGCTCTTCCAGAGGTCCTGAGTTTAAATCCCACATGGTGGCTCACAACCATCTGTAATGGGATTTGATGCCTGCTTCTGGTGTGTCTGAGGACAGCTACAGTGTACTCATGTACATGAAATAAATAAATCTTTGAAAGAAATTCTTTTAAAAAGTTATTTGTGTGTC
Source organism: Micromys minutus (assembly GCF_963924665.1). NCBI lineage: Eukaryota > Metazoa > Chordata > Mammalia > Rodentia > Muridae > Micromys > Micromys minutus. The sequence continues at coordinate 16,708,326 of NC_137981.1, forward strand.
TGTGGGTACTGTGCCTGCAGAGACCAGAAGAGAATGGTAGGTCGTCTGAAACCAAGTTACAGGCCATTGTTAGCTAACTGATCTAGATGCTAAGGAGCAAATTCATATCTAATAGAACAGGGCAGTTTTGCACCTGGAGCCATTTCTGGCCCCAAAGCCCATGTTCCTAACAAGACACAGCTTTGGGATACCTGAGACTGAAAGATGTCGCTGTGATTTATTTGCTCCTAAGGCATAAAACTAATCTTCTTGGGGGTTTGTGGTATTTATTTTTTCTACGTAAAAGTCTTACGCTGTGTTTTAAAAAGATACAAGAAAGGACCCATGCATGGTGCTATATGCCTTTAGCCCTAGCATAGTGAGTTCCAGGCCAACTAGAGCTATGTAGTGAGACCCTGTTTCAAAGCCACACAAACAACATGTCGAAGCAATGTTGATGATCTTGCTCCTCATTCTAGATCTCCTGCTCTAGTGATGGCTCTGTGGGACTCTGGAACCCAGAGGCAGGACAGCAACTTGGCCAGTTTCCAGGTCACCAGAGTGCCGTGAGCAACGTGGTTGCTGTGGTAAGGAAATGGGCTGCACCAGTGTTCTCTGGGAGGGCCAGGAGGATCTGGGGGACTGGATGCATTAGGTATGGAATCTCAGTGGCCTGATATTTGGTGTGCTGGGTATCACATACAAACACATTCTCTAAGTGTTATGAGTTTCTGGCAAGATTTTCCAAGCCACACAACTCCACGATTTTGCACCCCTCACTTTTTTACATCTTCCAAGTCTCTGATGCTTACCTTTGTCTCTCTGGAGGAAGTTGGAGGTCTTAGCCGGATATTGTTCTTGGTGTCTTAATCAGGAATTAAATAAAAGCACACGCAGAAGGGGCTGGAGAGATGGCTCAGCAGCTAAGAACACTTCCAGAAGACCTGAGTTCAATTCCCAACACCCATGTATCTCCAGGGAGACCTTGGAGCCTCTGCCCTCCTTGGGCATCTCCACTCATGTGTATACATCCCACCTCAATGAAACATTTTTAAAACACACACACACAGATTATGAAAGCAGAGAGATACGCTTATTCAAAGCAAAAATAGCACATAGGTAAGATAAGCTGTCTCTGAGCAGTGGTGGTGCAATCCTTTAAGCCTGGAGGCAGAGGCAGGTGGATCTCTGTGAATTCCAGGTCAGCCTGGTCTACAGAGTAAGTTCCAGGACAGCCAGGGCTACACAGAGAAACCCTGACTCAAAACACAAACAAGCAAGTAAAAAGACGTGCTGTCCTGAGTCACAGGCCTCAGGTTACTGGTTAGGGCTTCTTGTATAAAGTCGGAGAGAGAGAAGATCTTGTCTACTAAGGGTGTAGGGTATAGTCTGAGTGCTTATTGTTATCAACAGATTTGAATTAAATACAGGTTTACTTGTTGCATATGCCATTAATCACAATGTGTCTTGCTTTGAATTGTATGCACACAAAATAGTGACACAGATTACTTTATTACACATGCATCCAAAACCAGTTCGGGCCAGATCAGTCTCACTACCCTCATACCCAGACGAGAGTATGATTGGATGGAACCTGTCTATGTTTGATGGATGTTAGCAGGAAGAGAAATGCATTACATTGTTCAAAGAGAGGAACATGTGCAGCTCTGTGCATTTGGGGGACTTAGGCTGCTGACAGATTGTTTGGTGTGTTGTTTGAAGAGCGGAGTGTGTGTAGTACACACAGGTCAGGGTCTCAGGCTGCCAGAAGAATTATTACAAGACAGTCGAATGCATACTTCAAGCTAGTGCAGTCCCTGGCTGCAAATCTACTTTGAGTCTACTTCATTTCCCATGTCCTGCCCACGGTGACTGTTCCCTGACACAGGAGGAGCACATTGTATCTGTGAGCCGGGACGGAACCTTGAAAGTGTGGGACCATCAGGGTGTGGAGCTAACCAGCATCCCTGCCCACTCTGGACCCATCAGCCAATGTGCAGCTGCTCTGCAACCTCGTCCAGGTATCGGACTGCCAGCCTCTCCTTTTCGTCTTTTTAAATTTCCTCCTCTTCCATTTCCTGTTCCTCTTTTTCGGTACTAGAGATCAAGTTTCCTTTTCTTCAGTACTGGAGATTAGACCTAGGACCAGTGCTTGCTAGGCCAGCCCTCTATTATAGGCCTTTGCCACTGGTCCTAGCCGTTTCTTCTGAGTTTCCCTGTCTTTTCAGCTGGACAGCCTGGATCAGAGCTTCTGGTGGTGACTGTTGGACTGGATGGGGCCACAAAGTTGTGGCATCCCCTGTTGGTGAGTTCTCTGCAGGAGCTCGGGTAGGGAAGTGGCAGAGAAGGTGTGCAGGACAACCTTTGCAACCCTTTTCTTCCTAGGTGTGCCAAATATGTACCCTCCAGGGACACAGTGGCCCAGTCACAGCAGCTGCTGCTTCTGAGGCCTCAGGACTCCTGCTGACCTCAGATGCCAGCTCTGTACAGCTCTGGCAGATACCTAAGGAAGCAGGTGAGTAAGGGGGAGGGGGAGGTCATGTAAAAGAAGGTGGGTGGAACAAGGGATTTGAGGGTAATCTTAAAACTCTTTATCCCATCCACCCATCCAAAGCCCAGTTGTTCTTTCTCTCCCTCTGAGACAGTGTCTCACAGGTAGCCTTAGATGGCCTAGAACTTGCTATATAGACCAGGCTGGCCTTAGAGAGATGGAGCTGCCTCTGTATTCCTAGTGCTAGGATTGAAAGAGTGCACCACTACTGAGAGCGCAGGGCGAAGCTCTTAATATATCCTATCCTTTCTTCTCCAGATGATACATACAGGAGTTCTGCGGTCATCACCGCCATTGCATGGGCACCAGATGGTTCTATGGTGGTGTCTGGAAATGAAGCTGGGGACCTCATACTGTGGCAGAAAGCCAAGGCTGTGGCAACGGCACAGGTGTCTTGGTCTGCATGAATTCTGTCACCCCTGTGTTTCCTGGAACCTCCGTGGGTTGGAGTTTTGCCTGCATACCTGGGAGTGGAAAAGTTGATGCTTGTACCTCAGAAGTACTGACGTAAACCTGCTTCATTCATTCACAGGCTCCGGGCCGGGTCAGTGACCTGATCTGGTACTCAGCAAATTCATTCGTGGTTCTCAGTGCTAATAAAAACGTCAGCGAGTGGCAAGTGGACCCGAGGAAAGGTCCAGCACCCACCAGTCCCAGGTGAAGCTGCTGACGGGAGTGGCAAGCTCCACAGACCTAGCATTTGGTTATGATTTTGTTATGATGTGTCTATGCCCGCTTTCCCGTGAGGCTATGATAGGACGTCAGCTGCTCCTGGCTTTATCATTTGTTTTCAGTTGCATTTATTGATCTCTGTGTGTATGTGTGACAAGGAATTGGGACAGCACATTTGGCTCTCCTACCAACAACACGTGGGTTCTGGGGAATCAAAGTCAGGTGGTCAGGCGGTCAGGCTTGTTGGCAAGTGCCTTTACCCTCTAAGCCCTCTTACCTGCCTTGGTCTTGTCAGTTTAAATGAATACTTCTTTTTTTTTTTAATTTATTTATTTTATATATTTGAGTACACTGTAGCTGTCTTTAGACACACCAGAAGAGGGCATCGGATTCCATGACAGATGGTTGTGAGCCACCAACCTCTGAAAGAGCAGCCAGTGATCTTAACCACTGAGCCATCTCTCCAGTTCCATAAATAATTCTTAAATGCCTACTCGGTGACAACTTCTGGGCCAGACGGTGTGGTACCAATGAATTGTTCTTATTTATTATTTGTTTGTTTTGATTTTGATTTTTTTTTCAAGACAGAGTTTCTGTGTACTCCTAGATATCCTGGAAATTGGTCTGTAGATCAGGCTGACCTCAAACTCGGAGATTTTCCTGCTTCTGCCTCCTGAGTGCTGGGATTAAAGACGTGTGCCACCACCGCCTGGCTTTATTGACCAAGCCACCTCAGTCAGTCGACAGGGTCTTGAGAAGGGAGTGAGGACTGAAAAGAAAAAGACAATTAGACAACGTTATAACATGACTCCAGCCAGTGCTGAGGCTGAAGTGGGTTTATTTTTTCCCTGTCTGCTTTTGTATTATTTTAAGTATGTACAAAGAATAGGGTCAGGTCTTAGATCAAAGACAAAGTAGTGAAACAAGGCAATAAACAAAGTCCAGAGGTCACTGTGTCTAGGGGCTTATCTGAATGACCAAGATAAAAGGAATGCAACACACTCCTTGGATGTTTTTACCTTGAGCCTACTTCCTTTTCATGGCCCGATGTTAAATTCCTGCTAAATCCCTAGGAGGCACTTTATTCCTTTGGGGTTTGATGCTGGGATCAAGCAGTATCTTTCTATGCCACATACATACTCTGGCAAAGCTCTGCTCTGTGATCTGAGTTTCAGAGCAGGAACCTGATGATAGGAAAGAGGATGGAGTGTTAAAGAGATGGTGAAGGTTGGGAGACCTCTCATGGTTCTGTTCTGCCTCATAGAAAGGCCTAATAGGGTCCTGAAGGTGGTGTGGTACATCCACCAGAGACGGATGCTCAGACATGGGTCTAAGCAATAGAAAGTCTGTATTAGATGGTCAGAGGCTACCCGGGAATCCTGGTATTTGGTATCCCTGTGTAGCCCTGAGCCTCTCTCAGGGTGAGCTTTTAAGCACAAAAAAGCTTTCCCAGAACTGTGGCCTTTGATGGATCTGGTCTTTGTTTTTGTTTTGGCTGGTGGTGCAGTTTACACGCTGAGTTTCCCACTTAAGTGGTACTGGCATGATGGAGTCAGTGGTGCTGAGGTCTGGAGGCCTCCTGAGATCTGGGGTCCTGTTGCCGAAGGAAACATCCACAGAACCTTACTGATGGAAGCAAAAGGCAGCAATGTTAGGGGATCTGCTTTTGAGCAAGTAAAAGAGAATGATGGTGGATTTTGACGTAAGAAGGACAGGTGGGGGCTGGAGCGATGGCTCAGTGGTTAAGAGCACTGACTGCTCTTCCAGAGGTCCTGAGTTCAAATCCCAGCAACCACATGGTGGCTCACAACCATCTGTAATGGGATCTGATGCCGTCTTCTGGTGTGTCTGAAGACAGTGACAGTGTAGTTATAATTATTAAATAAATAGGTAAATAAATAAATAATTATAAAGGAAAGAAAGAAAGACAGTTGGGAATATAGCTCAGTTCTAGAGTGCTTGTCTTAATCCTGCCAGAGGCTCTGGGTCTGATCCCAGTACAAGAGCAAACACACATGCACACAGATGGTTAGGAGCAGGGTATCAGGGGCAGGTCAGTCGCTGTGTTTTATACTTTACTCATGAGGAGAGTATGGAAAGGTACGTTCATTAGAAGTATGTGAGAGTCTGGAAGGTTACCTTGAGAAGTGTGTGTTCCCTTCTGCACCACAGTCTTCATCTGAAGAGAGTTCTGCTGGAGGACTTGGGAGTCTTGACAGGTCTGGGTCTGGCCCCTGATGGCCAGTCTCTCATCTTGATGAAAGAGGATGTGGAATTACTTCAGATGAAGCCGGGGTCTACTCCATCTTCGATCTGGTGAGATCTAAAATGCTTTTTCCTTTTGTGTTGAAATGAAGAGAAATGGTTTAGTGGTTTAACCCAAGACTGAGTCAGACTCAGGGTAAAGCACTGGGGTCTTGAACAGGGACAGTCCTGGGCTCAGTCTCTTACTTTCTTATAAACAGCAGGAGGTATGCAGTGCATTCTTCAATACTGTGCACCAGCAAGGAGTACGGCATGTTTTACCTGCATCAGGGAGACTCTGGATTACTTTCTATCTTGGTGAGCCCTGTTTGCATGTTTTAAAACAAGCGTCTGTGTAGCACCAATGTACTTAAACATTGGAATCTATCACAGAGGGTAAGGGAGGGAAAGGCAGGAGGCTCCAGTGCGTTCATCTCTCTTCCCCTAGAGCAGCTCATTTAAAATTTCCGATGCACGGTCCCATGTAATATCTCACGGTGCAAAACAGAGTTGTATACTTTTTGAAAGTCAGAAACCTAGGAGGTCTTTTTTCCCTTCATTCTTGCTTTCTCTCTTGTTCTTCTCTCCTTCCTTCCTTCCTTCCTTCCTTCCTTCCTTCCTTCCTTCCTTTCTTCCTTCCTTCCTTCCTTCCTTCCTCTCTCCCTCCCTCCCACCCTCCCTCCCTCCCTCCCTCCTGATGTTTTGAGATAAGGGCTCATTATATAACCATGTCAGGAGCTCATTGACATCTGCTTGCTTCTGTCTCCTGAGTGTTAGGAGATGTATGACACTGTGCTCGGTTCTTTTCATCTCTAAATTATTTTCTACATGTGTGCATGTGAGTGTGTGTGAGTGTGTGTGAGCTTGTGTGTAAGTATGTGTGTGAGTGTGTGTGTGTGAGAGTATGTGTGTGTGAGAGTGTGTGTGTGTATGTATGTGTGTGTGTGTGAGAGAGTGTGTGTGTAAGTATGTGTGTGAGTGTGTATGTATGTGTGTGAGTGTGTGAGTGTGAGAGACAGTGTGTGTAAGTATGTGTGTGAGTGTGTGTGAGTGTGAGAGAGAGTGTGTATGTGTAAGTATGTGTGTGAGTATGTATGTATGTGTGTATGTGTGTGTGTGTGTGTGTGTGTGTGTGTGTGTGTGTGTGTGTGTGGTATATTTGTTTGGGGGCACTTGTAAGCCATAGTATGTTTGTGGAAGTTAGAAGACCACTTGCTGAGGTTGGTTCTATCTTCTACTGTGTGGGTTCTAGAGATCAAACTCAGTTACTCAGTTTTCAGGCTTGCTGGCAATTGCTTCCACCTGCTGAGCCATCTTTCTAGTCTCCTACTTCTTTTGTTCTCTCTCTCTCTCTCTCTCTCTCTCTCTCTCTGTCTCTCCTCCCCCTCCGTCAGGAACTCATTCCATATAGCTGGCCTAGAACTCAGAGACATGCCTTCCTAGCTCTAGGATCAAAGACTCGTGCCATTGCCAGACATGTCTCAAGGGCCACATGGTGTCTCTGTCATGGTGCATGGCACAGTCACCTCATGGGTCCTTTACACTTTACTGATTGGAGTTCTGTCAGAGCTAGATTTCATGCCCAAGATTCCTGAGGTCTCTTATTTCTGGAAAGTTTAAGCAATCCTAATCAGATACCTACTAAGTTACCTTACAGAGTCTGCTAGGAAGCAGTGATTCTGTTTCTAAATATGTACTTAATTGAAGTAAGTGTACATAGTGCCCTAATGCCAGGCACAGGGACATCTATGTCAGCCTAAGTCAACATAGCTGGACCTGGACATGTAACTCCCAGCGTATAAGTGCATGACAGAAAAAGCGGAACATGACACTGAGTGTTGACAAATGGGAAAATACAGACATGTCATTCTGCAAAGGAAGCCGGACACCACCATGTCCACACTATAGCGATCTCACTTAAGTGGAGTTTGTAATAAGTGGAGTACATCTTGACACTAAAATCTGCTGTCTGCTTTTGGGGTGGGGGGGGCTCTTCTACCAGCTGGGACTGGACATGAGAACAGCATCAAGACGTTAGAAATGTTCTACATATCCACCGGGGAACTGCATGGGTGGGTTCTTGCATGCATCCACTTGATGCATGTACTTTATTTTTAGGTGTGGTGGGTGTTTGCTCTTTGCCTTTCATTTGTTTTATCTATCTATCTATCTATCTATCTATCTATCTATCTATCTATCTATCTATCTATCTATCTATCTATATCCTGTCTTAGAGACTTGATAATGGAGTCGTATCCACCTATTCACAGGAGCAGAAGGAGTCAGGAGAGTTTGGAGAGACCCTGGACTTCAATCTGAACTTAAAGAATCCTGATAGGTCCCCAGTATCAATCACTCAGGCCAAACCTGAGTCTGGTTAGTGGGAGTAGAAAGACCAGAGTGGTCTTTCTGGGGTGGCTTAGGGGAGGCTGGTGGGTCCTAAAGACCTGAGTCCTGGCTAATTCTACCCTGAAAATGGCAGAGTCATCACTTTTGTGTACCACCTCTGATGGAGTGCTGTGGAGCTTATCTGAGTGTACCCCCGAAGGAGAATGGATCGTGGATAACATCTGGCAGAAAAAATCGAAACAACCTAACACTGAGACTCCAGAGACAGAGTCGGATTTCTGCGCGGTTAGCTGGACAGAGCCCACGCATTTAAAGGCACGGCAGTGTAAAAAGGTGAGCTTGGAGGTCGGGCCATAGAGAGGGGGAGGCGGTTCTGAGTTGAACTCATGTTGTTTCTTCTCCTCTCCAAGATTCACTCGGGCTCCGTCACAGCCCTCCACGTGCTTCCCGGATTGCTGGTGACTGCTTCAAAGGACAGAGAGGTTAAGTTGTGGGAGAGACCTAGTATGCAGTTGGTAAGTGTGTGTGCATGTGCACACAAGCTGAGAAAGGGCTAGTGCAAGAAAACTGATGTAGGAGGCGGCGGCGGGGGGGGGGGGGGGGGAGATGAAAGTTGTTTTCTTCACTTCCTTGGAGTGGCCTATTTCTAAGGAACTGATGGGAGAGAAAGATAATAAGGAAACCTCAGGCCTATAGCTTCACCTCCCCTTTTCTGTTCCTGCTTCAGCTGGGCTTGTTCCGATGCGAAGGGCCAGTGAGCTGTCTGGAACCTTGGATGGCGCCCAGCTCTCCCCTGCAGCTGGCTGTGGGAGACACACAAGGGAACTTGTATTTTCTGTCTTGGGAATGAAGATGTGGTACTCAGGACAAAGATGATGTCGCCAGATGATGCTAGCCTGAAGACACCAGTGTCTATATTCTTAATAAGATTGTAAAAATAAAGTATTGGAAGGTCTGAAGTCTAAGCCTGATTGTGTTCTCTAGTGGGTTTAGATCAATGGGGAGAGATATGGGTGTTCTTCTCTAATTTAACAGTCATTCTTAAAAGAGCCGCAATCAAGTGAGCCACATCTTTAATAAGTAGGTTCTATTCCCATGTCTCTTTCTGACCTACGGTCTAAAGTCTGTTCTTGTCAGAAGGAAGGAAGACTATTGGTGACCAGTACTTAGTTTGCAGGAACCCAAGGGACTCTTGTTTGGTCATGAAAGGAGGTTAAGAAAGGATGAGTCACAGTCAGTAGACTTGTGAACATTTAGGTAGAAACAGATAGACCTAGGACAGTGCTGGGTCCCTGTCACAGACACAGCCTTCTCCCCAGAACTAACAGGCCAGACAAAGAAGCCTAGGCACCGGAGGCAGAATGACTCTTTTGACTTGCAAACATCCACTAATAGACTGATTGGCATTCTTGGAAGAGATCACAAACCCATTTCTCCCCCAAATGGCAGTGCATGGAGCCTGAGAGATGGCTCTGTGGGTAAGAGCACTGGCCACTCTTACAAGGACTGGGTTTGAGACTCGGTGCCTACACAGTGGGTTACAACTCACTGTAACTGTAGTTTCAGACAATCCATTGCCCTCTCTGGCCTTCATAGGCACTGCACACACATGGTACACAGATGTACATGCAACCAAAACACTCATATACATAAAATAAAAATAGATCTTTTCATCAGTTTTTTTTCTTTTCTTTCTTTCTTTCTTTCTTCCTTTCTTTCTTTCTTCCTTCCTTCCTTTCTTCCTTCCTTCCTTCCTTTCTTTCTTTCTTTTTAAGCCAGCTATGGGGTTCATAATCCCAGTTCAGAGACAGGGGCATTTGGGAGGTAGACTTTGAATCGGAGGCCAGCCTGGTCTACAGGGAGAGTCCAGGACAACCAGAACTATATAGAGAAACCCTATCCTGAAGAACAAAAGAAAAGTGAAGCCAAAATGAAGTTGATAGAGCTAACATGTTGATAAGTGGAATTTTCACGCTATGAATTTACATTGATGCTTACGAAGTTCTAGCCTTGAACTCACAGATCTGCCCAACTCCTTCCTCTCCTCCTGAGTGCTGGGATTGAAGGTGTGTGATACCATGCCCCACTCTGCAAATGTTACTGTAAAGCACAGTATACGGCTGTAGCCTGTATTAGGAGGCCAAAGGAGGAGGATTTATCCTGAATTTTAGGCCATCCTGACCTACATAGCTAGCTCTAAGATAGCCGGGTATCTAGAGTGAGATCCTGTCTCAAAAGACAAAATGAAGGGGCCAGAGCAATGACTTAGTGAGTAAAAGCACTGGCTGCCAACCTGAGTCTGCTCTTCAGAACCAACAGTGGGAGGAGAACTAGCACCTGCAAATTGTCCTGTGGTCTCTGCATGCACACCATTGGTTGTATACATGTGTGTAGCTCCGTCCCCATACATACAGCAGGAAATAATGAATCTCTGAGCCTCATTATATTTCTAAAATGCTATATTCTGGGTCCATGGTGAGAGAGAAAAGAGAACTCTACCCACCTCACAGAGATTTGTGCTTCACATAATGGAATAACTGCTGGCAATGGCGTTCTTACCTGGTCATGACACACATCATTCCCACTCATTACTTCCTAAATATTAGCCGAGAAGTCACATGGCTGTGCTAATGATGAGGGAGGGAAATTAAATTATTTTATTTATGTTTTTGAGACACTATAAGACCAAGCTGATCTCCAACTTGGAAATATGCTTGCCCCTGCCTCCTGGGATTAAAGACATAAACAATCATTCGGGACTAGGAAATTTATTTCTACTTTGTATCTGAAAGGAGAATCAGAAACAAAATCACGAATGATAGATCGATCCCTAAATAACTTAATTGTTGGCAAATCTTCAGTGCTGTGGAATTTGGACAGGTCTTGAACTTTCTATGTAGCTGAGGGTGACCCTCTTACCCCTATACTACTGGATGCTGGGATTATAGGTGTATTTTTTCATGATGCTGACGTCTAAACTTGGGACTACATGCAAGTTGGATAAATAATTTCACATTGATTGAGCTACACCCATACCTAACTTTTTGTTTTCCTTCAAACCAGTTTTTACGTTTTAGGTTTATTTATTTTATGTGTATGAACGATTTGGGTGCATGTACGTAAACATGTGTGCCTGGTGCCTACAGGGGTTAGAAGGTAGGGTTGGGTCCCATGGAACTGGAGTTACAGATGGTTGAGTACCGTTTAGATTCTGGGAACCAAATCTAGGGTCTCTACAAGAGCAACAAGTGCTCTGAACTGCTGATCCATCCCTCCAGCCCCTTTCCTCAAATCGTTTAAGATTTACAAAAGTTTCAAAAATGGTAGACGTTGACCTTAGATAACCTTCATCTGCTTCCTCTGATGTTAACATCTCGAGTAACATCTCCACAGTATTACTAACTAAAATCTAGACACTGGAGTTCTGCCAGTTTGAAAGCCCAGCAATTGTTGGGTTTTAGTTAATTCCAGATGTAGTCAAGTTGATAACCAAGAATAATCCTCACAGCTAGACAAGCACCTACCAACCGAGCTACATCCTTAGCCAAGGAGACAAGCTTTGTACTTCCTATTAAGTATGAAGTTAGCAGTGTTCACATTCCTCCCGGGGGTGAGGAAGGGCCCTCCCAGTCCTACTAGAAGACTGTTATGAGACGGATGTCGCATTTAGCTCCAATGCCTTTTCTTCATGAGATGACCATGTGAGTTTTGTCCCCCACTGCTTGATTTCATGTTGGAAAGGCTGAGTCCAGTGGTTGTTCAGTCATTCCATGAGGCTGGGTGTCTCAGGTTCCATCTGGTCTGGAGTCCCACGGAATGCCTAGACTGCTACTGGTCTTTAGTCTACTTTAGAGTTCCAAAGAAGCAGGCCAAAGAATGCCTCGGTAACAGGATAGATGAACCTGTCACAGTATCTAAGGGCAAGCAGGCAAAAAGTAAAAGCTTCCTTCTTGCATGCCTTTTGTGTGGGCTGTCACCAGAAGGGGTGGCCCACATTTAGGGTGGCTCTTCCAACCTCAGGTGACCCAATCAAGAAAATCCCTCATAAGCATGCCCAGCTGCTTGGGTTTTAAGGACCAGGATTAGCCATCACATGGCCCTGTAACCCTAGCTCTAGGGGATCCAGCTTTCTCAGGTGTACATACCTACACACAGATACCTCAGACACATACACCTGAGTGTGGCTGCACTGTCTGTGACCCCAGCATTCTGGAGCACAAGGGCTGAACTGCAAAGGGCCTGTGGGGCATCAGCCTCTCCAGATTCAGAGCCCTGTCTCACGGGGACAGTGAAAGGTGCTAGGGCACACACCCAACACCTTCCTCTGGCCCCCATGTGTGCACACAGGCATGCACACCACAAAGAGTAAGTGCTTGGAGAAGTAAAACCCAAAGAAGCCATAGTTAGATTTATAGTATTTTATTAAACAAAATATCAAAAAGTTCAGCAACATAATTTGATTTGAAGATTATATTCTCTCTGGCTTGTTTTATCAACATTCACCACAGCTGCAGAAAATTAAACTGAATCTTTAGAAGGTATCGCATATGGACCTGGTTGGGGTTATAAACAATAAATTCATTGTAGTTGAGGGTGTAACCCTCTGGATTGAGAATTCCTGTATCACTTGCTGGTCCTAAGGGCACTGTACTCCCATTCCTGCCAAATGGAAGAAAATATGTCAAAACCAGTATTTTGTCTAGAGTTGAAATAGACAGTAGATTTTTAACAATTAGAATTCTTCCAGCGGCCTTAGCTTGGGGTACTTACAGGGTGATGAAGTGGGCAGGATTGGGAGCCATCTTTCCCATCCCCTTGGTGCTGTGCTTGCTCTGAAGCAATCCTTCCGCCTTGGGATTGGCCTCCAGTAGTTCATTACATTGACCTAGAGCAACCTGCAAAGCAAAACAAAGATCCCTGAATGACTGCCTATACCCAATCAAGAAAGGTGATTCTAGAGCCACCCAAAACATCCTGATTTGTATTTTATTCTCTTATTTTAGCAGAAGAATCTAATATAATGGGAATCCCATCCCAGGTGAATTTCTTGAATCCAAAGTCAAATTTTCTCAGTGGAAAATCCGAGTTGACAGTAAATTAGAGAACATAGCTGTGCCCCTGCCTTACCTCTGACAGAAGAAGCAATCCTGTATTATTTAGGCGAGAAGCAAAGCAGTAATTGGCACTCTTGGAAGACATGTCAGCAAAGTAGATTCCTTTCCCAAACTGAAATATAGCAACAAAACTGGAGATCAGCTGTCTAACCCACTGTATGAGAAGGCTCTGACATGGTGCACGCCTTTAACCCCTTCACTCAGAAGGAAGAAGCAGGCAGATCTGAGTTTGAGTCCAGCCTGGTCTGTAGAGCAAGTTGCAGACTATATAGTGAGACCCTGTCTCACACCAAAACCAAAAACCAACTAACGAAACAGAAAACCAGCACAACCTTGTATGAGGAGGAAGACTCACCACGAAACTCTGTTCTCACAAACACAACATAGTTCCTCCTCCTCTGTCCCTTCTGTATCAGTTCAAGAGACAACAAAAATAGCTACAGATTTTTGTCTTTGGGGAGAAGAGACATATTTTTTAGAATTTAAAGAAAGAGGGACACAGAAAAAACAAAACAAAAACAAAAAAACTAAATGATGTGCTTTTTTAGTGAGAGTTGTTTACTCTTTCCAAGAAGTACCACCTAATCCTGGGTTGGAGGGCCAAAGTCTCCATTGTATGTTTTTTTCCCCTTTGGGCTCCTTCTAGCCTTCAATCTCTACTTACCATATAACCTGTGACGGGAGCCTCAGGAGGGGCAACTCTGAGCCCGTGGCTCAGGATCCCCACCCAGTTGCTCAGCCTGGAACCGTGCCAGAGCAGCATCCTAAGAAAGAACCACTAGTTTACTCTCCCGCAAACACCAACTTCAAAGACAAGAAGACGAACCAACACAACAGCTGCCCCTGCCGCCCTCCAAGCTCCCTCACTGCACGTCAGCCAAGGAAATGTCTACTCAAGCCAGAGCTGGCTCAGACCTGTTAGGGAGGTCCTTTCTGAAGGCCTCTTTCTCTCCTTCCTTCTCTACTTCAAAAACATCCAGCAAGGTCATAGTGTAGTCCTTGTGTGTAGGAGCATGAGTGGACTGTAGGTACTGAGAGATCACCTGTGGGAAAGAATTAAGAACTAAGATGCGGACCCTGTAAGAGAGTGGACTGGACCAAATGATGCAGGGCTTCTGAAGTTGGCGGAACTTTCTGTCCCCAAATGAGCCTCACACCCAGTTAGAAAGAGATCTATATTCCCAAGTTCCTGGTAAATACAGGGATGGGAAGAGTGGGTTTTACTGGAGTGAGAATGTGAAGATAAGTGAATATTTTTATTACTTTAAACTCATGACTTTCATGGTCCAGAGGACGCAAAGCACAATGTAGGTTTCTATAGTGTTGGTCCAGTGGGTGTTCCAGGCCTTGGCGCTCTGACTTCACCAGCTTAAGGGCAATTTCAATGTCTCCCAATGCCTAAGAAGGTGAAATAAAGAATCCATGTGAAGGAACTCAGGAGAAGAGACTGAAAACTTCCAAATGCATTCACAGCTCACCTCTAGCAGTTTTACTTTGTCTGACAGTTCCTTCTCTGTCCGGATTACTGGAGGGATGGAGAGTCTAAGGACAGAGACACCACCACAATGAGCAGTCTCATTTGTGCGTACAAGATGCATGACTAAAAGACAGGCCTTTTGCAAAACAGATAGATGTTTGTCTTCTTACTGAAAAGAAAGAGCTGGCTCTGGTGGGGTACACCTTTAATTCCAGACTCAAGAGGAGGGGTAGGAGGATGTATGTGAGTTGAGTTCAAGGCCAGTCTGGTCTACAGAATGAGTTCCAGGACAGCCAGGACTACATGGAAAAACTCAGATTCAAGGCAAACACAAATTTTAAACAGAAAAAAAAAAAAAAAAGAAACAAAATTAAAACTTCCCATTTAAAAGAGAATACCTGTGGAGATTTCAAAGCCCGAGTATATAAAAGAATATTAAATACACATTCTGGGTAGGGTAAAACGAAGTAGTAGATTTTCATGTTATGTTAGGGGTGAGTCCTTTGAGCACTCAGGGCTATTTTAAATGGAAACAATGAAAACCAGGATGAAGAATGAGCAGAGCTAGGCTACAGCTCAGAGGGAGAGAGCTTAGGTAACACACATAAGGCCTAGGTTCAGTCCCCAGGACCACACACACACACACAAATAAAGGGTAGAGGTATGTTTCTCCATTTAATACCAATCATTTGGATTCAGAAAAGTGGTAATTGTGAGATTATAGTCCTTTTAAAGAACAGAAGGAGCAGGATTTGCAAGGTATTTTCTTGGTGGCTAGATACAGACTTTTCATGCTTTTGCATTTTAAAGATTTTTTTAATTTTTCATTTTGTGGGGTCAGGGGTCCATTCTCTCTCGAGTTAGTAGCATTCATTTGGTCAAGAATATGGTTCTAATAAGTTGGAAAATTATGTCCCATATTTCTTTTATTTTTTAAAATGTCTTTGAGATAGAGTCAAGGCCAACTTCAAACTCACTAGGTAGCTTCTCCCTTCCTACTGAGTGCCGACATCCCTTACTCTAAGGTGGCTACAAATCATACTGGATCCAGTTCTATTCAAGAGGACCATAGGCTCTGTGGTTGCTCAGGCAGAAAAGGTGACTAGGAGAGCAAAGTGAAGAGACAGCGCCTTACCCAAAGTCATGAGGGATCCTGGTATAGAATTCATTGCATGCTTCAACAAGTGTTCGCCCATGCTGGCCAGCCCGGATGCAATCCTCGATCTTCTTGAGAGACTGGTAGCCTGCCTTGATCTGCGCCACTGTCAGCTTTCCTGGAGGAAAGACTCACACTAGGGCCCCATCCTTGTGTAGTGTATATCCCTGCCAATAACAAGTCAACTCCTTGCAAACCCCATCTTGACTCCGTTTCTCACTCAGGACTTTCAGTGACCCTTAACTAGCACCGAGACTGCTCACTGCAGAAACAGGGCAATGAGGGCTGCAGGGGAGTCTGAGTCCTACCAAGCGGAGCTCTCTTGGTGTCATACTTCATCTCGATCATCATCTCTTCCATGGTCTGCACGTTACAGATCAACTTTAGCAGCTCCTGAACTCGAAGATCTAGCTGTGACTCTGGCTTCAAAGTTTCCTCTTGTTTTTTATTTTCATCCTGTAGCAAAATAAATACCACTCCTACTATCTGTAGGGGACAGTTCTCCTGTGACCCTGTGTTTGGATGCTGGCACAATTCTATTAGGAATCTAGTGACAATAGCCAATGTGATCTCCACCCCAATTTATTAATGTCCCCTCACCCAGAGGAAGAACAAAAGGCCCTGTCAAAACACCTTTAAGTTACATAGACACAGCTCTTACCCGCCAGACCTTCTGAGCTGATTAATACATGTTTCTTCATTTTCAGATCTATGAGATTTTAGGGAACTTCTCAGCATCCTGGAAACCCATTTGTCAAAATTATCTTCCTTCCTCCCATCCTCACTCTTTATTTCTTTCCCTTTCTTTTTCTCTCTCTCTTTCTGTGATTCTTGGTTTTGAACATAGGCCCTTCTGCATGCTGGACAAACATTCCACTCAGAACCCGCACTTCCAGTCCTTCACCTTCAGTGGTGAAGTTAGCCTTAAACAGCTTCTTGTTGGTCACGTATTGATCTTCTCTTGGTCTACAACACTGAACTTGTAGAAGCAGGCCTTGGATTTCAAAAGAGTTCTAGTACGTAGCAGAGAAGACCAGAAAAGTATATTCTGACCCTTTGTGATCAAAGATGAGGGAGTGTTATCTTGGAGGTGGGATGCAGCAGTGATTCCTAATATCCCAGTCTCTTTTGCTCTCGGCCTGATCTCCAGGGCCTGGCTAGACCTCCCCGACTCAGAGACTCCTGCAGAGTCGGCCTACCTGTGTGGTGGCGGCATAGTCCATCTGTAACATGTCGTATTTTCCAGGCACTTTCTCAAAGTTCTCACGATCCTCCCAATTGTTTTTAGTTTTGTCAAGGAATCTGTGGAGCCCAAGTTGGTCGGAAAATCATATGAATCAAGGTTCCCTGTCAGAGGGAGGCATACAGAAACTCCCTAACACCGTGTCTTCATAATCTGTGTCCCTCACAGCTCAGGCCCAGCTCAGTGTCCAGTAGTGTGAGCTGTAATCAGGACACTGAATGAACAGAAACACCCGAGCAAAGGAATCATGTAAACCTGGGAGAATAGAAAGGCTTCCCAGGCTTGCCAAAGGTTTCCAGGGACAGAAGCCATGAATGTATAAAAAACAGGCAGATGAGCAATGCTTGTCAAAGAAAGAGTCATGTTTCTAGACTCTAGAAAGTCTGTTCTCAAAATCACCTCCAGAAGTTTAATGCTGCAGGTGCAGTCTGGTGTCTAATTTCTTAGGTCTGCTTGCTATGTTTAAAACATACTCTTCTGATCAACTTCTAGGTTGATTAATCACTGGCTGAAGATATAACTTAATGCTCTCATCACAGGGAGTCAGAACAGAAACAAACCAACATTTATGCCAAATCAACCTTACACGAAAAGTTCAACAAGAGAAGGTATGCTTTTAAACTCATTTTTAGCACTTACTTTTTCTGAAATATTTCTTTTGCTTTGTTGAGGTCACCAGAACAAGCCACCAAGCTGTACTGTCCTGTTTTCCCAACTGCAAAGTAAAGGCCATACACAGGATGGTTCCTTACCCTAGACCCCGAGGGTAGCTCTCCAGTAATAACAAACCATCCCTCTATAGTCTCTCTGCTTACTGTCTAATAGGCAGGAAAAGAGAGAAAGGTGAAAGGACTTTGGCAAGTGATCACACTGACACTAAGTGTCACAGCCTGGAAGCAGTGCCATCTGTCCAGTCCTGGGGTCTTCTCAGCCTCACCAAGCTTCCCACTGCAGACACCTGCCACTCCCCAACCCCAAAGCCCATCTGGATTCCTGAGCCATTCGGAGACCTGAACCTACTCACTGCACCGCCTCTGTGATTCATCAATCCATCATGAAGCCTTTACCTCGGCCCCACCTCATCCAAACACTGAAGTTCTTCTGGGCATCATCTTCTAACAGCTGAATGAGATAGTACTTGTTGTTGTTGAACTGGAGATTGGTCTGTGACAAGTGGGAGAACAATGACATACAAGGAGTTAGCTCTACCACTGGAGGTCACACAACCACCGTGTTCCTTTGTTATAGCTACCCAGGAACTGCCACAGTGGAGAGCACACCATGACGAAACAACAGATCCTGAGAGAGTAAGGATATCAACAGGAACCTAACATTTCACTCTTGGGAATTAAAATGGGATCCTGAATGCTTCCCGAACCCCGCTACCCAATCCCAACATCCTACATTAATAGGAACCTTCCACAGACATTTTTCACTCTAATGATTAAGACTGTCTCCCACTGAACCTGGAGCTCACAGGCAAGCCCACGTGTCCCCTTGTCTTCGTCTCCTTGCTGCTAGGACTACAGGTATAAGTCACTGAACTCAATTTTTATTTAAGTGCTGGGGATCCAAACTCAGGTCCTCAGGCGAATTCTGTAAGAGTTAGTGACCAGCCAGCTCCCTGACCCAGCTTATGAAGGTTTATGTATAATAACACACAGGAACACTAGTGAGTTGTAAAATGACATAGATTAGATCCAAGTGAGTGGTCAGTGAGCATGCTCAGTCAGTGAAGTACGTGCTAAACAACAATAAGACCC
The DNA here is from genome assembly GCF_963924665.1 of Micromys minutus. NCBI lineage: Eukaryota > Metazoa > Chordata > Mammalia > Rodentia > Muridae > Micromys > Micromys minutus. Next base: position 16,726,874 of record NC_137981.1, read on the forward strand.
AAGTTCAATCCCTAAGACCCATGTGAAAAGCTGAGCACGGCAGTGTATATTAGGAATCCCAGCACTGAGATGGCAGAGACATGTGGATTCCTGGAGTCTGCTCACTGGCCAGCGAGCCCAACCTATTAAGAGAGCAGGTTAGCAAAAAAAAAAAAAAAAAAACTTTTCATAAGAAAAAAAAAAAACTAGTCAAGGGAACTTGATGACCAACACCTCAAGTTGACCTTTGGCCTCTACATGTAAGCATACACCTGCACTCATAGCACAAAAGTAGGTGAATTCAAATATGAGTTAAATCCTGGAAAGAAATTAACAAAGAAAATATCTATTCAAAACAATGAGCGTGTGAGAGAAAAAGACAAAGATACACACACACACACACACACACACACACACACACACACAAAGACAGACAGAGAAGACTAGGGGCTAGAGAGATGTTTTGGCGGTTTAAAATACTGGCTATTCCAGAGGACCTGGATTCAATTCCCAGCACCCACATGGAAGTTTACAATTGTCTGTAACTCCAGTTCTAGGGGATCTGACTCTCTCACAGAGACATAGTTGTAGGCAAAACACCAATACACATAGAATACAAACGAATCATTGATAAGATTGGTTAGGGATCTAGCTCAGTGTAGAGCCTTGCTTGGCAAACACAGGGCACTGGGTTTAGTCTTTCAAACTAGGAGGAAAAAAAAAAAAAAGAAAGAAAGAAAGAAAGAAACCGCTCTTGCTCTCCCGCCCTTACTCCTCCTCTTCCCCTTCCCTTCCCTCCCCTCTCTCCACGTGCTTATGGCCGGCCTCTACTCCTCTCTTCTCTCTCTCTCTCTGCCTCTACTACCCTCTTAACTCCCCATGACCTGAATAAACTCTATTTTACACACACACACACACACACACACACACACACACACACAAGAAAAAGAAACCAAAAACTGTGGTGCACACACTTATAACTCTAACTCTTAGGAGGCTGAGGCAGTACAGTTACTGTCAGTCTGAGGCCAGCGTGGTCTGCAGAGTGACTGCTGGGCTAGCTGGGACAACACAGCAACACACATGCAAAGATAAGGGCACGGGTTGGGGGACTCCACACGTCTACAGTGTGGGTGCTCCCACCAGGCACACACAACAATAATACTTTTTAAAATAAAAAAAAAATAGCAGTTATACATGTTTAAAATGTCAGCTTGAAGTGGGTTAGATAGCTGTGTCTCAGGTTCTCTTCTGTCTCCACACAAACTAAATAAATGTAATTCTTAAAATAAAAAAAAAAATATCCACAATTAGAATGACTTATCTCTTACCTGATTTAACATGACATCATAGACGTCATCTCCTTCACAGTACACATGAGCCTTGGAAGGGAGAAAACAAATAGCGTCAATGCACACAGCGAGGCAAAACGTGAGCCTTTCCCCTAATGCTTTAAGGTTTCCTCTCCGTACATCCAACACTTGTTTTCCATGAAGAAAAATGGAAATGTACGTTCTATACACAGACAATCATTATTATAACTAAAACATTATAACTTCTTCTAATTACAGAGTCTATCTCAAAATAAACCTGCTTTATAAGTAGGCTTGTTTCTAGATTCTTCCAACCCTTTCCCCTTCATCAGTAACTCATGCCATTCCATGGTAGATTATCATCAAAATCACACTGTCAACTGGACGGTGGTGGCTCACACCTTTAGCCCTAGATCTCAGGGATCTGTAGAGGCAGGTGGATCTCTGAGTTTGAGACCAGCCTGGTCTACAGAGTGAGTTCCAGGACAGGCATGGTTACGCAGAAACCATCTCAAAACCAAACCAATCCAAACACAAACACAAACCCTACACTGTCATCTCTCAACAATCACAACCCTTCCTGGCTGAGAAAAGAAACACTGTGGAGAGCTAATGGCCTCTATGGTAACTAAGTTACTATTTTGTACATTTCTTTACATTTTTAAAAATTAAAATCTATTCATTTTTTATTTTACATGGGAGTGTTTTGCCTGTGTGTGTGTACGTATGTATGCATATATATATGTATACCACTTGCATGCCTGGTCAGAATAGTGCATCATTTCTCCTAGAAACGGAGTTATAGATGGTTGTTAAGTTGCCATGTGGGTGCTGAGAATCAAACCCAGGTCCTTTTGAAGTACAATAAATGCTCTTAACTACTGGGCCATTTCTGCAGGCTCAATACTTTGCTAATTTGAAACCTCATCACCCCTACTTCTCAAATCTGGAGAAAAGTAATCACTAGCAATATTTTAGGGTGTATTTTTAAAATGAGCACCAGTGATATTCTAGACGGGAATCATAATAAAACAAAAGAACTCTGCTTTCCAATCCAGATGCTGTTACCTTGCCGACCTTAGATGTACACTCTGGGTCCACAGGAGCTTTGCCCTTTACGAGCAAGGTCTTCACAGAGTCTGAGGAAACATAAACATGCACTATCATTACTGATGTGGGAATCAAAAGAGCGGTGTTGGCTAGAAAGCTGTCATCATTAACCCTGCCTTTCCCTAACAGTCCAGGTCTTCTGCCTAGGTCCGAGTCCATCTCAAATCTATGAAAATAAAGACTCAGCAGAGTAAACTGGTACTGTAGAATGCTCAAGTGACAGCAACATTAATTACATCCTCAAAGAGGGGAGGGACAAATATCATCTCAATTCTTCCGGAGACCCAAGAATTGTCCCATGTCCTCCCTGGACCATTACCTTGCTTGCCTTTTGTCTTGTCTGCATCCTTCCCTCCAGCCATAGGCTCCTTTCTCTGGCATGTGCGGATTTTCTTGCCAGGAGGAGCGTCATCTGTTGCTTTGTTGTCATTATCAACTTTCTTGGCTTCATTTAGCACTGATGGCAAGAACAGTATACAAAGAATTACTACATTATGAAGATGATCTGGCTTTAAACAGCACTGAAGCAAAATAAGAAACAGGAAAATTAGAGCAACTGGAAAAGAAAAGGCAGTCCCTCCTATCCCAGAGTCTGGCTGAAACCTCTCTGCAGCTGAGAAGCAAGAATTCCAGCCCAATGAATGTGCTGTGAAGGCTGCTGACACAGATCTTCAGCTATTTCCATGTTAAAATGACAGTGAGTTAGGGTGACAGCCTAATTTCCCTTCCAACTGACCAAGAACATAGTTTACAGTGCTGATAAAACTTCCTACATCCCTTATCATCTAGGCTTGGATGCTGGGATTCTGTCAGATCCACCTCAGGAACTGTATCTCACTTAAATTCTTTAACAAGTCTTTCGAAGAGCCAAAAATTACAAATCTTACATATGTGCCTATTATAAAGACAGTGAGGGTGATTTTTCTTGGAGAAGCCCACACTCATGTTCTGTGGTGTCTCTCTTCCCAGGCATTTCTTTCAACCTTTGTGCTTAAAACAGTTGATATCTCCTTTAATAAACTTCCAACTCTGGTTCATCTTGCATACTCCTGAAAGTCTTTTCCACTTTAAAGCCAGGAATTCTAAGTTTGTCTGAATGGAGCTCTGAAAAATTTAGGCTGCTGTCAGAGACAGCAGTTGTCTCTGTCCTTGACTTCTAACAAACTTATAAAACCGAAAAAAAACCCCAAAAGGTTATTATTTCATTTTATGTGTATAGGTGTTTTGTCTGTATATATATATATATATGTGTGCACCATGTGCATGTTGAGTATACCTGGAGGTCTGGTAGGGTGGTTATTGCCTGTCATGTGGGTTTTTGGAATCAAACCCAGGCCCTCTGCAAGGGCAACAAGTGGGTTTTATCATTGAGCTAACGCTCCAGCATCCCCCACCCCTTTTTGAAAATGACAGGGTCTCTTTATATAGCCCTGGATGTCCTGGAACTCAGAGGACCTCCTGCCTCTGCCTCCCATGTGCTAGCATTAAAGGAGTAAGCCCACATGCCCACCAGGCTCTCATAAATTCCTTTAAAGAAAGAACTTAAAGTGACTGAAGAGGTGGGTTAGTGATGAAGAAGCTCCGCCCCCTTCCAGAGATCAGAGTTTTAGTTCCTAGTTGGGGGGGGCGGGGCGGGTTTCAGCACTTCCAGGCACATATATATATACATGCAGATAGAGTACACACATAAAGATTAAATAATTTTTAAACAAATAATCTAACATGTTCTTTTGAACATACACAAATAACTTGCACACCATTCACTGAGCAATAGCCGCCTAAACTGCTATCCTGACCATATATTAATAATAGGATAAAATACAGAGATGTTAACAGTTCATTACATGGGTCTCATAGCCTTTGGTCTTTAACATTTTCCTTCAAACCAGACCACGATCATAAACCAGATCATGATCATAAATCAGTAAAGTGCTCTACAGTCTGGACCGACCAGCTTACAGACAGAGTTGCTTCTTGGAGCTTCAGAACCTTTAAGTTCATTGAACTTCAGTTGCCCGAAATATAAAACCGAGACCACAGACATAGTATACAGTCCACAGACAACAGTTCTAAAATTCGAATTTTACTTTCTGAAATCGGATGCTTTTTACAAGGTTGACGTAAGTAGTGTATCCGTTCGCAATGCTAGGTTCAATAACGGAGACTTTTGAAAGATTCAATGACATAAGCTATTAACAATACTTGGCATTTAAGTTTGTAGCTACGGGTCCACACGCCTCCTAGGACTGAACGGTAAAATGAAAAAGCGAGGGGGTGGGGGAGGCTCCCTGTGACCCTGGGCCGAGCATTCGGCCTGCGAACTGAGTTCTCACCTCGCCTTCCACAGCCAGATCTCTGCCGCCGCGGCGCCATCGCGCTCGAGGGATGACGTCATCACCCCTTGCCCCGATGCGCGGGCTTTTTGTCTGGAGTAGGAGCCTGGGCTAGGGCATATGCAAATTGCACGCTGTGCATTGTGGGAAATCACCGCAAACGTAAAATTTACTCGGCTTTGAGGTCTTATAAGTGCGGCCGATCAGCAACATCTCAGTGGGCGGAGGAAGCTCATCGGCGGGGCCACGCGCTGAGTGCTCGTCACTCCTCGGCCCCTGGGAAGGTCTGAGACTGGGGCCTCCCGCGGCCCTAACCGGGCTCTCCCCGAGCGGGGAGGTGAGTTCCCAGAGAGCAGGGCTCCACGCGTGGGCAGACTGGGCAGGAGAAGCCCCCGGGTGGGCGGATGCCTCCCTCGCCGGAGCTTGGAACAGACTCACGGCCAGCAGTGCGAGTTCAATGGCTGAGGTGAGGCACCTCGCGGGCCTCATAACCCAATTCAGACTACTCTCCCCCGCCTTTTTGTGTTTGCATTGCAACAGCTGTGACAATAAAAAGTCCAAGCCACGCAAATCTGGATTAAACCATAAAAATGCTAGAGAGATGCCTCAGTGGTCAAGAGCACTGACTGTTCTTTCTAGAGGTCCTGAGTTCAATTCCACATGGTGGCTCACAACCGATTAATGACCAAAAATGAAAACTTTGATTACCATTTCTCCTCCTGTTTGCCATCCAACTAACGCCATGCCCTTTTGACAATAAAGACAGCACAAGTGACAAGTATACACACACAGAAACACAAATTCCTTAAAAATAAGTCGGGTGTGGTGGCACACACCTTTAATCCCAGCGCTTGGGAGGCAGATCTCTGAGTTCAAGGGTGAATTTCGGACAGTCAGGGCTATAGAAAATCCCATAAGAATAAAAAAATAAATAAACGAAAAGCACAAGAGACATATACGCCCACTCGAGTGTGGGGGTGGGTGCATGCACACATACCATATTCATACTGTGCAGAGTACCTTCCAGTACCGTGAAAATTAGTCAGCAGGGATGGAAACTCTAGATAGGCACTAGCTCAACTCCTCCATATTCAATGGAGTATGTCACTATCGATTTTTAGCAATAGAACCTTACTGACCATCAGTTTGCAGAGAGCAGACAATACTTTGGCAGTAGCCTGGGTTACTTGGGGGTTTCCATGGAGCCGCTTTGGCCAACAACTCAGATGTAACCCATTCCCGGTTTCTCTTGGTGGTGACAGATGTCTAGTTGAGGCTTTCATTTCATACATGTATGCTTTCAGAAGCTTCTGCAGTAATAGGTTTCCATATGACCCGTACTTATTGTCCCTTCTTGTATCTCCACCCCATTACCTCCTTTCTCCATCCCCTCTCTTTTAATCCTCTAACCCAGGTCTCCCCTTGTTTCTCCATAGTTATATGTTCTATTTCCCTCCCCTGGGGTGATGCTCTCCTCCTCTATATCTAACTTTGTGGTTGTACTGCGTTGCAGCATGCCTATGGAAGCATTAAAAGCTACCACCTACATAGAAGAGACGACATGTCTGCCTTCTTAGGTCAGGCTTACCTCACTCAGGATGATTTTCTCCCCTAATTCCATCCATTTATCTGTGATTTTCAGAATTTCTTCCTCCTCTTCCTTTTCTTTCTTTCCTCCTTCTCCTGCCTTTCCTCCTCCTCCTCCTCCTCCACAGGGTTTCTGTGTGTTGCCCTGATTTTTCCTGGGACTCACTCTGTAAACCAAGCCTTGAACTCAGGGATCAATGCTTCTCCCTCTTCCTCCCCAGTGCCAGGATTAAAGGTGTTTGCCACCATTCCCCATTCACAATTTTTTTCTATTTATTCATTTTTAACAGATAAGTAATATTTCACTGTATAGTACCACACTTTTTTTTTCTGACTAGGCTATTTTTAATTCCTGGCTATTACATAAAGCAGCAATGAACATGGATGAGCAAGTGTCTGTGCAGAACAATGAAGCATCCTTTGGGTATATGCCCAAGAGTAGTATATAGCTGGAACTTGAGGTAGATCTGTTATCAGATTCTCGAGGAAAATGCGAGTTTTCACTTTCCCAGTAATAGATGAGTGTTTTCCTTTTCCAACATCGTTGCCAACACGAACTGTCATTTGTTCTGTTGATCTTGGTCCTCTAACGTGGGTAAGATGGAACAGCTTTGATTGGCAAACCCCTGATGACTAAGGATGCTGATCCTTAACCATTTGTGCTTCATCCTGAGATTTGTTTAGATTCGTACCCCACTTTTAAATTGGGTTATTTGTTTTCTTGATGTGAATTTTAAAGTTATCTTTTTTAAACTGTGTTTTAGATCTAATCCTCTATTGGATATGTACTTGGTAAAGATCCTTTCCTGTTCTGTAGCGTGCGTCTTCGTCTGAATGAGGGTGTCCAGCTGCTATGCAGATGGCAGGCAAAGCTTACACCCATCAAGGGAAAACCTAATTTCAAGGGCGACCTGCTAATCCCACCCTTGTCTTGTTGCTTGAAGATTGCCCTGAATGCGATTTCTAACTTGGCTAGTTATAATCTGTTTATAATTGGACCCATTACCTTGCATAAATTAACCATGTTGAGGTTGCAGAAGGACGAGAGGTAACTCAGGATGGAAATTGTTTGGAACAGAACAAGGGCATGCCTGAACCGCTTCAGCTATCTGTGTTTGCTTGTGTTGTGTGCCGTAATCCAGAAAGAAATTTCGTGTAGGTGTTTTCTTATAATAAAGTTGAGTCGCACGCAGTCCAGCAGCACATTTTAAGATCAGGAGGACGAAGAGGAGAAGAGGAGGAGGGGGAGGGAGGAGGAGGAGGAGGAAGAGGAGGAGGAGGAGGAGGAAGAAGAGGAGGAGGAGGAGGAGGAGGAGGAGGAAGAGGAGGAGGAGGAGGAGGAAGAAGAGGAGGAGGAGGAGGAGGAAGAAGAAGAGGAGGAGGAGGAGGAAGAGGAGGAGGAGAGGCTTCTTGAACTCAGCCAATCAGGTTCGGAGGCCCATTACTTAGGTAGCTTCCCGTCATCCAACGTTCTCTTATCTCTAGCTTCTGGTGCTCTGGTAAGTGCGCGGTTAATTTGGATCTCTGGCTTTAAAATTCGGGTCTCTGCTTTTTAACTTCTTCTTTTAAGGGATCGAACCAGAGGCTTTTATTTCAGGTCAGCGCTGGTGTTTGTGAATTGAGCAGAGATACGTTTCTCATTTGGGATGTTAGGGGAGGGCAGGTAGGTGGTCTACCTGGTTTGTTTCCACGTGGGCCTCGGCAGTCCGGGGTTTGCCAGCTTTTCCGAAGCCAGGAGACCCAGAGACAGTACCTGGTGTTCAGAGTTCCTGAATCTGTGGAAATCCTCGGCATCACTTAACTGGGAAAGGCACCGCTCCTACCCCGACGCTAATTTGGGGCGATCCTGGGTGTGTGTGTTTGTGTGAGTTCACGTCTCTTCTCTGGTGAATGTTGTGTATTTGTGAACCTTTTGTGGACAGTGTTGTATATTTTTGCTGAGAACACGTGTGAGACTAGATAGCAAACTCCGAGGACAGGTAATTTAACAAGCCCTAGGAAGGCTGACGGTAGCATCTAAAATACTTGAGACACTTTGAGAAGGACCAGGTAGCTTTGTTTAAGCCGATATTCAAATTGTAACCCCCGGTTCTGTTCTGGTGATACTGGTCTGCTCGGAGGCTAGTGTGAGCGGTTCTGGGCTTCCTTTGTGAAGCGCGAACAAGATGCATCCTAGCTAGTAGCTAACTACTTTGTGAAAGGTGTGAATTTATAGTATCCACATGGATTTTTTTTTTCGTGAAAAGTTTTCTCTTCATGACCTCTTGTGTGGAGCTCACAAGATTTCTGCTTTTCTTCTTGATACTAGTCAATGTTAAGTTTTTTGTTGTTTTTTGTTTGTTTTGTTTTTTTTTTGAAACGTACTTTCTGCAGTTCTGGCTATCTTGGAAATCTTTGTAGCTCGAACTCAAGATCTGCCCTCCTGGGATTAAAGGCATGGGTCACCACCGCTAGGCTGAATGCTCCTTTTAACAATTTATTTTTTTAATTAAGTCCCTACATGTTGGTGGGGTATAGCCTACAGTATGCCGGTTTCAGAAGGCTATTTGATCCCCTGGAGTTAGCAACAGCAGCGAGCTGTCCAACGGTGCTGGGAATAGAACTCATTAAAGATTTATTTTTACACTGTAGCTGTCTTCAGACACACCAGAAGAGGGCATCATCCTATTACAGATGGTTGTGAGCTACTATGTTGGGAATCAAACTCAGGACCTCTGGAACAGCAGCCAGTCTCTTAACCACTGAGCCATCTCTCCAACTCTTTATTTTTCTCAAGACAGGGTCTCATGAAGCTCTTGCTGTACTGGAACTTGCTATGTAAACATGAGCAGCCTCAACTCAGATCCACTGGACCTCTGTCTCCTGAGTGCTGGGATCCAAGGTGTGTGGATCCCACCTGACCTGACCCAATGGGGGATGTAAGCAGAAAATGTAAGAGAACGCTAACCTAACGAGTTGAATGTGCTAATAGGCACATGTGGCTTCTATGTCCTTGACTTACTTGTCTCTAAGTATAATTACATGCATGTGTATATGTGTACCACAAATGTGCCTGGTACCTGAGAGTCTATAATAGGACATTGGGTCCCCTAGAACTGTGGTTAGTGACAGGACTGAACAGGTTCTGAGTGCACTGTGAAGTTCTTACCTGTCTCCCTAGGACTGTATCCTAGGCTGCTTGGTGCATACACAGTAAAGCATGAGTATTCACTTCTGCTTTCTGTACATAAATATATATACTCTGCTTTTCTCCATACAAGTAAAGAACATTCAGATGCTTTGTCAATACTAATATATGTACAGGCTGTAATTTATTTGATAGCTTATGATCTTACTTTCTCCCAAGTGAGTAACTAAATAGCATCACAATGGTTTGTTGTATGAGATGGGTTCCAGCTGTGCCCAGCTGTGCTGGAAGTCTGTAGACCGGACTGGCCTTACTCAGAATACAACAGATCAGCCTGTCTGCCTCTGGAGTGCTGGGATCACTAAAGGTGCGCACCACCATGGGTGCCCCAGTATTTTCTCATTTAAAAGGATTCTAGATATCTGAGGTTGGAGAGATGACTCAGCAGTTAAAAGTGCTGCAAGAGGACCTGCATTCAGTTCCCAGCACTCATAGTGTCTTAACTGTCAGTCAGCAGCTCTAGTTCCAGGAGATCCAATGTCCCCTTATGGGCTCTGGGGAGCAGGAACACACTGCAAATACATGCAGGCATAGTAGAGTAAGTTCTGAAAATCTGCACGGGAATTTTTAATGGTAGATAAGTGTGCCGACCACATCTTCCACACAGACCCATTAGATGATGCAGCTTGGATTTGTCAATTAAGTCTTAATGTGTTTACAGCATTCAGCCTGAACGTACGTCTACCTGCCAGAAGAGGGCATCAGATCTCACAGGTGGTTGTGAGCCACCACGTGGTTGCTGGAAATTGAACTCTGGACTTCTGGAAGAGCAGTCAGTGCTCTTAACCTGAGCCATCTCTTCAGCCTGCCAATGAAGCTAGGGAAAGAATAGTGAGTTTATTTGCCATTAAGTGTATTTACCTTGCCACTTGCTTGCGTATTTTAAAATGATCATGTAATTAAAAAATGAGGTGATGTGTGGGAAGTAGATGATGAGCCCTAAGGGGGGGAAACATGAAGTAGGTGAAGTTTTGCTGGCCCTGTATCCCAATTGTAAGGTCTTTAACCACAGCCTTCAGGCACTCCTCCATCTTCAGCAGTCATGAGCCGCATGGTTGATCATAGATGTATTGTCCCTGGTAAAACTGCTCAGAATGAGTTCAAAATGGAACTTGGTGTCTGTGTCACTTGGTGATAGCTGTACCTCATCACCTGTTTCTTCTCTCTAGTTTCAGGTTGAAGATGAAATGTGTCCTTGGAAGAGCTGAGACTGTATCACTCAACCCAGCGGCTGAGTCCAGCCCAGCGCAGGCCCAGGGTCCCTGTGAAAACCCCAGAATGTTTATGAAGTGGGCTTGGATATTCTCAAGAGGAAGGTTTAAAGGCTGCTGGCGCTATAAATGCAGGTACTCATCTTGAACTAGGTTTTCTGCAATTACTCGCTTGCTGGTTCTTGCAACTTCCCCATGGTACTGGAGGATGGCCGAGCTGTGGCTCTCTGTTCTTGCTTTGTATAAAAGATGTTTTTAAACAGAATCTTATTAAGTTTGCTTTAATTTTGCTGACCTTCTGCCTCAGGCTTAAATTACAGGTTTTCTTTTTTCTTTTTTTTTTAATTTTTTTTGAGACAGAGTCTTACCAGTATCCCCTGGCTGGTTTCATTCAAATTTGTTACATACACCACGCTAGCCTCCTTACTGTTGGGATTAAAGGCATGGGACACCACACATTCAACAGTCTTTGATTATAGCATATTTATAAAATTCTTAGGGAGGGATATGTGTTTTTGTCAGGTGTGGAAATGAGGTATTTAGGTTTTATGAGAAAGAGTAGTCCCTTTCAAACAAGGTAAAAAGCACTTCGGTCGATCAAGGACTTTTGAGGCAGACATTGTTCAAGCTGTTGACATTTGTACTGTCTTCCCATGTGTTCGCGTATCTCCTGTTTATGCGATGAGTGGCGTGGAACAGCCCTTTGCGCATGCGTGTTTCTTTAGTTTCTGACTAGTGTTCCCATTCTCATTTAGCCTAAAGCAAACCATCTTCCATAGTTACTCTCACTAAAGGGAACAGCGGAGTTTAGGTAGAATTATTTTCTTTGGGAATTGATGTAGCTTATCAGAGGCAGATTTCTATGTAAATATAAACTTTTTCATTTTTTCACCTTTCCCCCTGGGCTTTATATATATAGCCCAGGTTGGCATTATTCCTGACCCTCTCACTTTTACCTCCCATGTCTTGATCACAGGTATTTGCCACCACCCTTGGCCACACATGTAGTGGTAATTTTAAAGGTAGCATTCCTTTTATTTTTTTCCTACCAACTTATTAGTCCTGCTAACAGTCTTAGTTCTGGTTTCCAGTGGAGTATTTTTTAAGTGTTTTAAGTATTGTCCAGGATTGCAATACAGGTTACTGAACAGTTAAAAATGTTGGTGATTTGAAAAGTTTTGAGAGGCTCTTGCTCAGGAGTCCAGGCTGGCCTGGAATGTGTTGATTTTTCTGCCTCAGCCTTCCAACTAAGTGACAGGAAACTTAATTCTAATCAAATAGTTTTGATCTAATTATCTAGTTTTAATTCCCTAGATTGTGATGGAGGCTCACAAACAACCTTCTGTAGCTAGCTCTAGTTCCAGGGAATTTGATGCCCTCACCTAGTTCGTATATACACTGGACATGGTGTGTGGACATGTAGGCAAAACACACCTAAGTTCTGTGTCTGCCAAGTCAGTAGCCTACTCAGTGCCATTGCCATTGGTTACTGGAGCTCAGTTTAGTTCTGAAATCTGGCATGGTATGGAATGAGAAATTATTATGTTTCCCTATATAATTGAGTATAACATTTTTCAGCAGAATAATCTTGGTTTGGCACTTACCAAGATTTGAAAAGGCAATGGTCTTTTCTGTTTCTTGTGCTTGGCCCCTTTCATTATCAGAGGGTCTTAAGATTTTTTTATGTGGCTGGACTCAGTGATTACTGCACATTTAATTCTAATACCTACCTAAAACATACCTTTTGCAGAAGCCTTCCTCAAAAAGGGATTCTTTTTGTTTGGATTAACTGGGCCAAACTGGCCTTAAGTCCAAAAATCTTCTTGAATGTGGGTTTGCACTCAGCTATCACATCCAGATGATGATCTATCCTGCCCATCCTTAACCTAACAATGAGTTTATTGTTAAATTGCATACAATAAAGGTCATAATTTCCGGTAGAAGTGCCTGGAGGCTTACTTGTCAAAATGGACTTCATTTCCATAACTGGGAAATTCTCATTGCTGGGCTGGAGATATGGCTCAGCGGTTAGAGCACTGGCTGCTTTTCCAGAGGTCTTGAGTTCAAATCCCAGCAACCACGTGGTGGTTCACAACCATCTGTATTGGGATCTGGTGCTCTCTACTGGAGTACAGCTATAGTGTTCTCATAAAACAATTCTCATTGCCTCCCAAATACAATTTTCCCTACCACCTCATCTCCCATCCTCTCCCATCCCACTTCCCCTTCCGAAAAGAGCAGGCCTCCCAGGATAATCAACCCAGCCTGGCATATAAAGTTACAATAAGACTGGGTACCTCTTTAAGACTAGACTGGTAACCCAGTAAAAGGGTTCCAAAAGCAGGCAAAGGTCAGACAGTCTCTGCTCCTTTATTACGCATCCCACAAGAATACTGAGCTACACAATATATGTGCAAGGTGTTTGAGTCAGTCCTGTGTAGGCTGAGTCCCTGTGAGCTCAGATTAGTTGATTCTGTGGTTGTCTTGTTACAAAGCTCATAGGACAGAGGAGGTAAGTCTCCTTACACTGCCATCTTGTGGCCAACAGGGGCCCCAAGTGATTTTTCCTATGTCTGGGGAAGTTTTTCTTATGGCAGATTAATTATTAGTAATTGCTCAAGAGAAATTACAATATGATTTGAAAACTTATTTTAGATTACTATTCTACTTACCAAAAAACCTTATGAATTGTTTTTTCACACTTTTGCTTTGTCCGAGCAGAGTTTTGGACTCCTGGCCTTCTGCGAGCCTGATAGGGGAATTGGGAGCAGAGCTTAGGTCCTAGAACAGGTGCTCCTGTGAGCCAGCTCTCAAGCCCCATAGTAATTTCTAAAATTCTGCATTTGTGCAGAGGTCCTCCCCCAGTTTGATGTTAGCTTGGAATTTTGTTAATTTATGTTTTACCAGGCCTTTGCAGCCAAAGGTAAGTTGACTTCACAGTTGGTGTGACCAAAATTTGATTTCAATATTCCATTCTCCTGCCTCAGCCTGCTGGGATGACAGGTGTCCACCACCACAGCTGGCTTTAAGTTAAGTTGAAAATAAAAGTTACTCTAATTTTCCTTATGACTTGATCTGTAGCACATGTTGAGTGTATGTAGTTATGATATGACCTTTGTGTTTTTATAACAGATGGACAGTAAGCAGTTACTCTGGCATTTCGATTGGATCCTAGATTAAACTGGAGTCACTTGGTATCAGGTAAATTTAATCTTTACCATGAATAAGGGATGTGATGTTAGGGTGCAATGCCACTAGAGGCTGACTTTTCATAGTCTCGAAGGTTTTTGGAGATTTCCTTGCTGAAGAACAGCGTTTGTGGTTTGCCCTTCCTCAGTCACTTAGTTTGCTATGATGAGATGCATGTTAAGTCCGTGTTTCAGCTGATCACACTGATTACACACACGTCCTGAGCAGACTAGAGTTAGGGCAAACTCGAACTTGAATTCAGCTTGCTAGAAACTTCTTAATTTGGCTTTAGCCCTTCTCTCCCAGCGACTTCAGTATTTAAAATATTTGATAGAATCAGCAACATTTTGTGTTGTGATTTTTGTACTAATGAGATAAATCTAGTTGAGCCTTAATATCTTGAGCTACAGAAAAAGTACCTGATAGCTGATCTAATTCTGCTAGCTAGCGAGACTGACAGTTTAAAATTTTTGTTTTATGTATATTGGTATTTTGCTGCCTCCTATGCCTGTGGAGAACATTGGATTCCCTGGGGCTGGAGTCGCTGAGACGTGAACTTGGTTAAGTTTGACAGTTTTAAACACATCACCTTTAAGTCAGTCTTTATGATTACCATTATGCAGTTCTATGAGTTTATGTTAAACGGGTTTGCATGGCAAACAGGTTATGGACCATACATAATTCCTTATATAACACTTTATAAATTTTTGTACAAGAAATTTGGAAGCAACTTATGAACAGCATTGTATACCCCGCTTTGCTCCCATCTCTAGAAACGAAGGATGAAATACAAGAAGTAAAGACACCAGGTTGATACTAATCAATCACATTTCCTGTATGGACCTTCATGCTGTATGTAAATCATGGTTGTATGAAAAAACGATAGTAATGGTAAGTCTTGTGAGATTTGGAGATTTTTGACATAAAAGAATCTGAAAATTCTGCTTTGTAGTTTGAGCTGCTTGAATTTTAGTTTTTTTTTAAAAGCCAAAGATCTTGGGAGGTAGTACAGTATAGTGGTTATATATGGTATACATAGTAGGCTTCTAGTTAGATTGGCTTATTGTGTTCTATTACTTAAAGGGCAAGTTTTCTGATCTTTTATCTTATGACAGCGTAAGACTCAAAGGGTAATCTATATTACCTAGAAACTTCTGACCTCAGGGCTACAGAGGTGGTTGGGGTTAAGAGTTCCTGGTTGCTTTTCCAGAGGACTAGAAGGAGGCTCACAAAAAACCTTCTGTAGCTAAGCTAGCTCTAGTTCCAGGGGATTTGATGCCCTCATCTGGCTCATGTTTGTACTGCAGACATGGTGTGTAGACATAGGCAAACCGCCGCCTATACATAGAAAGTTAAATTACCATTGGCTCCCAAAGCTCAGTTTAGCTCTGAAATCAGGCACGGTATGGGATGAGAATGTATTGTGTATCTCTATATAACCGAGTAACATTTTTTAGCAGACTGATCTTGGTTTGCCACTAACCAAGCTTTGGTAAGAACGGTCTTTTCTGTTTCATAAGAGTGTCTTATCTTCTAAATGCTTTACGTGGTTGGAAGTAAACTTTGCTCCTCTCACTGAGCCTAGGTAAGACTATCATTAAAAAAAAAAAAAAAAAAAAAAAAAACTGGCTCGCCTTTTCAGGGCTTCGTAAGGATAGACAGGCTTTCTGTTGTCCACAGTGGTGCTTTCTGGACTTTGCCAAGTCAATTACAAAGCAGCAGGCCTTCTAGGGTGAAGTGTTCAAAGCATGGCCCATAGCTACAGAGAACTTTTGGATTATATTAGTATTCCATAGTGGTTGATTTTTGGGGAGTTATTAGGACGTTCATGTTTGAGTTTTAATAAAAATTTTAGAATGTAATATGTGTTTGAGGGTTTTTAAGTGTAAGTCTTCATGGACACGGCTGGTGCTGAGGGTAGAAGAGGATATCAGAACCTAGAACTGGAGCATAGGCAGTTTGCTGTGTAGGTGCTGGAAATCAAACCTAGGCTTCTGTAAGGACAGCCAACAAGTAATGAATTTCTTTTTTCCCTGGAGGCATGGTTTCTCTTAACAGTCCTGGGTGTCCTTGAACTCCCTGTATACTCTGCTGGCCTGGAAATCTCAGATCTGCCTGCCTCTGCTTCCTGAGTGCTGGGATTTAGAGACATGTGCCAACATCGCTGGGGCCAATTAAATAATAAAACTGAAGACAAAATATTCAATGTGAGGGTAGACTGAAAGCTGCTGACCCACCAGAAAGTCACAAAATGAACTTGCAAGTCAGATGAACAGGAACACAAAGTAAACCCTGGTGGTTCCACAGGGCGCTTGCATTTTGTGTCTGAAATTTATGGGGCAACATACATTAGCATAGCTCCAAGGTATTTGGGAGTTTTTCAAATGTCAAGGAGGCTTAGTCTTGTTTCTTAACCATGAAAGTCTAGAAAAGAATGTCAGTATGATAAATTAGTGTGCTTTAGTGTGTCTGGAGGGATGAGGCCAAGCAACGAGGTATTACTTGGCTAGGATTTATCTCCAAGGATGGGTTTTGCAACAGTAAATTTAGGGAGTTCAGGTCGCAAAATAAGTATTAAAATACTGTATTTATACTCTGACATTTAATGAGGTTGTGCTCAGTTATAGTATACCCAGGAATCTACTTAAACACTCCTCACCCAAGTTAAGGTAGAAGTAAATTCCAGACACCCAGTAAGTAAGTAATATATGTCCTGCACTTTCCAAACCAGCTTCTCTGTTCCCCATCTTTAGCTCAAACCCACCGTGGAGCGTGTAATCTGCAGTTCCTTAAGGTCTGGTTGCTGAGTGACTGGGGGGGGGGTGGGTCCTGTGCCCTGATTATGGCCTGTTCAGAACTGGAGATGCTACATTTTTCTTTGAATAAAGCCAGCTATAGTCGTTTGAGGTTTAAATTCTCTTTGATTTCTTCCTACTAACTTAGTTCTTATCCTTACATATCACTTCCAGGATTTAAGTTGCTAGGGAAAAATAAATTTTACAACGAGTTCTCAGAAGGGCAGAATTACAGCAGTATTTAGGAGCTGGAGACATTTGGCTCAGCAGTTAAGAGCCCAGACTGCTGCTATTTCAGAGGTCCTGAGTTTCTCATGGGATCCTATGCCCTCTTCTGATATGCACATGACAGATACACAGACAACGTAAAAGTTTTCAAAACAGTCACTTATCCAGCAAAAGTGTCTCCTGGTACTGCAGTTATTACTGTCCTAGAAGACCTGCTCTCAGAGGGCTGCTTCCAACCCTGGGCGATCGATGTGGAAACATGCGCAGGCTTCTGTAAGGACAGCCAACAAGTAATGAATTTCTTTCTCACTATATGGCCTGGGCTAGCCTGGAGCTCAGTCTTTCTCCTGGGATTAAAGAAATGGGAACAGTTACTACTTTAAAAAAAAATACCGGGTCTCTTACCCTTAGCTTTCCTCGATCTCTAGTAGACCAGGCTGGGCTCCATTCAGGGCGATCCCTCAAATCACGGAATAGTGATTATAAAGGCGTGTGCATCCCACTGCCATTGCTTCCATTCAAGCACCTTGTGAATAACTAGTGCAGACAGGCTTAGAGAAGCTGATCATTAAATAGACCTGTAAAAGCAGGGATCAGATTACCTCAGCAGTGAGTGCCTGGTGCTAGCCAGCAGCCCGCCTCGTGCTTCCCATCAGCCCTTGCGGGCGCCACGCATGCGCCCTGGCAGCTCGGCCACGCGGATCCCGCGACCTCGGTCAGAGGCCGACCTCTTTTAGGTTACCTTGCTGCAGGTATTTGTTTTTCCTGTGAAAGTTGGGGGAAGGCGAGAAATTAAGGGGAAACTGGGTCATGTTCTGAAAAGCTTGGCCTGCCGCCATCTTGCTTGACTTTCCCGGCTGCCCTGTGGCAGTGTGGGGGCTGCACCTCAGCTAGGAAGGGCGCATTGCCCTGCTGGAGGTGAAGTAAAATTGGCCTCTTATATGATGTGAGTTGTATCTGGAAACGAGCAAGGGTGTAGGTAAATCCGAAGACGGTCTCATTGCAGCCCATAGCTGCCCCAGATTCACAGAATCCTCAGGCGCTCGGCTGTACAGGTGTGACATTTGAGATGAAGGTGTCAGTGTATCCATTGCCCCCAAGTTAACTAGACTGACAGTGGTTTGTGTTCTGGAGACAGGACCTTGGTGTGTAGCCTCGAAGCCTAAGGTGGCCTGGAGCAAAGTCAGGATTAGAGGTGTAGCCCATTGATCACACTACTAAGGAAGCTCTTAGTACTAAGGGAACTTGGATATGAAATGTGCTTACTTTTTCTTGGTATATATAATTGCTACACTGGTATTATACTAAATATGACTTGTTAAAACTGTTGCTTTCTATAGTGAACTCTGCTGATGAATAAGTCTAGAGACCTTGAATTTTAAGCAGGTCTGTTTCTACCTCTCAAGTCCTGTATGAATGACTTGGCATCTCAATTCCTGGTGTTAGAATGCTGTATGTTTTAGTGTTGGAAAATGGCACAAAGGACAGATTGAATTTTTGTCTCTTTACTATATGATGCTTCTACACATTTTGCTTGTGCATATTATTTTTTGACATTGCTAAGAGCTGGAACTATGACTGGATGACTTCATGGCCTTGGAATGACAAGGCATTGAGGCTGAAGTCAATATATCTTTTTTTTTTTAAAAAAAAAAAAAAAAAGATTTATCTTATGTATTCGAGTATGCTGCCCCAGAAGAGAACACCAAACCCCATTCGAGATGGTTGTGAGCCACCATGTGATTGAACTCAAGACCTGGAACTTTGAAGAGCAGTCAGTGCTCTTAACTGCTGAGCCATCTCACCAGACCTAATCAATATACTTTTATTAAAACAATGTCCAGTTTTTTTAAAAAAATCAAATGACAGCACATTTTTTTATTACATCTTCATTATAATTTGACTCATCTTATTCCTCGTTAGGATTCTTTTGGAGATTCACCATGTCTCTGTGTGAAGACATGTTGCTCTGCAATTATCGGAAGTGTCGGATCAGGCTCTCTGGCTACGCTTGGGTCACTGCCTGCTCTCACATCTTCTGTGATCAGCATGGCAGCGGTGAGTTCAGCCGCTCGCCAGCAGTCTGCCCAGCTTGCAACAGCACCCTTTCTGGAAAGCTAGATATTGTCCGGACAGAACTCAGTCCGTCAGAGGAGTACAAAGCTATGGTACTGGCAGGGCTCCGACCAGAGGTTGTTTTGGACATTAGCTCCCGAGCACTGGCCTTCTGGACATACCAGGTTAGTGCCTAGGGGCTGGGGGGACGTCTCAGTGCGCAGTGCTTGTCTAAAACTGGATTCGGTACCAGAGGAGAGCTAGGCTCTCTTGTGAGAAACATACTTGATAGGTAGTGTCACCCTCTATGAACAAGCATACACTGAAGTGTAATTTGAAGCCGATGGAGGATCGTCTTTCTCCTGGTGTGAGGTGCCAAACCCAGGCCCCTGTGCTTAAAAGGTAGTGCTTTACCACTGGATTCAATCCTAACTACCCTCTGAGGGATTTCCTAGAAAAAGTCTCTTCATTATTATATTTATATCTCATATCGATACATGAATGTGCAGAAAACTTTGTTTAAATATTTCTCCCTAATTTTGATTATTTAAGCATTTGTCATGTGCTAAGTAGGTATTTTTGTTCTTGTGTGAATAGTGATTATTAATATTCTTACCAATTTAGTGCTGAAAGTTAACATGGCAGCAGCTACCCCGTAACCAGCCAGCTCTCCACATCACCACACAGAGACCTTTCAATATTTCAGAGCTTAGGCCTTAGCTGAAGTAGACTCCTAACTAGCTCATTAACTAACCTGACCACCTAATCCCATCCAATTATGTGCCTAGTTGTACCTTCCATGCTCCTAGTCACTTATGCGTCCTCTCCTGTCTCCTGGTGAAAAGCTTTCTTTCTCCCTCTCAGGAAGTCTCTGTTACCCAATCACAGGCCTTCTGTTGACCTTGGGGAACGAGGTTTGCACAATAAAGACTAGAGTGTGAGATTTCATTCGTCTTAACGAAACTTAGTGTTTCGTTACATAGTGACACCAGACCAACCCCAGCATCTGGGCTTGTGTCTTATTGTTTATACTGTATTGCAGTTTCCTACTCCTGTTTATCTAGAGGTTTTTTTTGTGGTGCTAAGGATCAGGCCCAGGGTTGCGCACATGCCAACCATGCCAAACTGTTATCCAAAGTGGTTGCACTACTCGATTTGCTATGTTCTATTTACATGTTCTGACCAACATGGGGTTATACGTGTGTAAATTCTAGGAAGTAAGGATATTTTGAGATCTTATTATTTTACTCTGGATCATTGGGGAAATTGGACTTCATCTATGTGTCCTGTAAATATGAATTTTTCTTGTTTTTTGTTCCATGTGGCCTAGGTGGCCCTGATCCGCCTGCCTACATTTCCTGTCTGCTGAGGCTACATGCATAAGCCTTCACACCTAACTTCTGCTCTTAACTTTCAGGCTGCATGTCACTAGTAGATAAGACATACTTGTTTTGGTGGCATAGTTTTTTGAGCAGCCTGCTTTCTGTAGTCCACTCATTGTTGTGATTATGTTTTTAACCAGGCTTTAAATATGGTGATAATGATGTCCCTGTGTAAGCATTCCTTCCACTTCAGCTCGGTGAGGACTTAGAGTCTATAATATTGTGCCAATTCTCATTTATTTGGACAGGTACAGCAGGAACGTCTCTACCAAGAATATAATTTCAGCAAAGCCGAGAACCACTTAAAGCAGATGGAGAAGATATACACACAGCAAATCCAGAGCAAGGATGTAGAACTGACCTCTATGAAAGGGGAGGTCACCTCCATGAAGAAAGTTCTAGAAGAATACAAGAAGAAGTTTAGCGATATCTCTGAAAAACTTATGGAGCGCAATCGCCAGTACCAAAAGCTCCAAGGCCTTTACGATAGCCTCAGGCTCAGGAATATCACGATTGCTAGCCAAGAAGGCTCCCTGGAACCAGCTATGATCCCACAGTCTGGAGTCTTCGGCTTCCAGTCAGGTAAGAAGGAATCTCACACCCAACTCTTAGTTTTATTACATTGTGCTGCATGGTTCCCCACATTCAGAGTGATGAACCACAATCAGCTGAGCTGTGGATTCCTTGTCTTATTTACTACACCATTGCTCTTGTGGATTTACATACATTTAAATTATTTTTATTCTTTCAATTTATTTATTTTTTGAGATAGGATCTCTACATAACCCTGCCTGTCCTAGGATTCACTATGTAGACCAGGCTAGCCTCAAACTCACAGATCTTCCTGCCTTAATCCTGGGACTTAAAGAGTGCACCACCATGCCTACTTTAAATTTTTCTCAAATTGAACAGAATTAATCTCTGCACAGTAACCCACTGAGCCACCTTGCTGGCCCAGGGTTAGTTATTTCTGCTCTTTGATCATTTGTTTATTCTGTTATCACATAATTATCTAATGCATTTTATGTGCTAGGCTCTTGGACACAATTCTAAGTAATAAGGATGCAATAATTGTCAATTATGCAATTCAACATCTAGGATTGTTGGACGCCCATGGCTCAACGATCGGGGTGTCCACTCCCACAGGGACACAGATAGACTGAGACAGATGCAACGGGCAAGAGGTTAAATTGTTAAGTCCAATATACTGGGATCGTTCTGCAAGCAGAAGATGACACTGAGGTCTCAAAGTACACACTTTTTATACAGTTCTGAGGGCAGATTTCAGCAACAGCATGGGGTGGTGTCTCATTGGTGGGTTACAGTAATCCTTGGATTCATTGGATGAGGAGGTTTAGGCTGATAATGTATAATGTATATTTGGACTTTTCTATGAGACCTTGTGGCTGTCAGTCAGTAAATTCTGTCCTGTTTACTTTCTCAAAAATGGGTGTTTTGGAAAAGTCTCAGAGCAGGGGCAACTTAACCTGGCTAAGAGCCTCACAACATTCTTGGGTGCTTTGTCCCAGGGAGGGGGGCAACTGCAGCTTGTCCCTAGCTGGCCTGGCCAAGAGTCATACAGAATGACTCTGGATCTTCTGTGATGGGTGGGTGGATGTTGGCACCAGTGCAATAGCATCCAGTAGTTTTTTCCTCACGTTAACGTGATGTGTAAGTTGACGTAGACACATGATTCCCAAGTACTCACGTTTTGGTGTTATAGGCTAGGGAGAAAGTTTCAGAGGGACAAATGTTCTAGAATGGGACTGAGGTGAGCAGAGCATACAGACAGAATGTCTTAAGGCTGTGGCAGAGAACATCCCATGGCTACGTGAGGTGGCGTGAGCGTTCAGCTTGTGGGAGGCAGAGGCAGGTGGATCTTTGCCAACTGCTTTACAAACCAGCTTCAGGACTAGAGTGAGGCCCAGTCTAAAACAAGTTTTTTTTGCTTAATTTCATTATAAATGGCAATCTAGTCATTCCAAATGACCATTGGACACTTTTTTATCCTTGTACGTTTTTCATTCTTTAGTACATTTTTCAAAATATTCTTTTCAGTGTGTGTGTGTGTGTGTGTGTGTGTGTGTGTGTGTGTGCATGCGTGTGTGCTTATATGTGCACCACATGTATACTGCCCGTGGAGTCCAGAAGAGGGTGTTGGATCCAGAAACAGTAATTGTAAGCTACTATGTGAGTGCTAGAACCAACCTCTGTCTGCTACAACAGAGTGTTCTTCTACACCCAATCTCTCCTTAGCTTTTAGTCCCTGCTGTCCTTAGGCAAATAGAATCAGCCATTTTTCTTCCTGAAAAGCCAGGGAAGATCAGACGCTTACACCATCTGCTGGATTTTTTTCACAGAGGATTTAGGATATTCTATGGTAGGGAAAAGTAGACGGACATTGCCTTTGGTCTGGTAGATGAGTTTAAGATAATTATATTATCCATCTTATCGGAGCTAAATTTTATTATTATTTATTCAGTGGTTATTAATCTTTTAGTAAATATTATTAAATTCTTTCCTAATTTCTCCCCTAGGGAATAGCTCACAGTTTTCTTTGGACCGGACACCAGTTAGAAATCACAGTGGTGGAGATGAAGATGTCCAGTGCAGACCATTTTTCGTGTGTTCTCCCACAGCACCTGAACCCATTCACAACTTCTTCAGTTTTGCGTCTCCAGGCCATGAAGCAGAGCAGCAAATCTGCAGCAGGGCATTTAAAGCAAAAAGAGTTTAGCACATCTTTGACTTCAAGACTTTCCCTGCATCCCTGAGCTCGCTTTACGTTTTGACTTAGAAGAAGCTGGCTTGCAGTATGGTGTATGGCTTCCTGTTTGGTTCCTTCACTGTTTGCTTAGGGCATGGGCATTTCTTGATTCTCAGTCTCTATGCCCTGTTTCAGACCAGGCTGCGTTTATGCTTACGTAAGCACCAGTGTTATATTTACATGGTGCTTTGGAGTCTAGTATGTATATGTTAAGTGTGTGCATTGAGTTTTCTCTGCTAGTATATTACTGTAAAAATGATGATGGTTGTGGAAAATGGTGGCCAAAAATGATGGTCTTGGAAAATGGTGGCTTGCTATTAACATGTATTAACATGTAACAGTCAAGTATTTTCATTTGTGTTACTCGGTTTTGGAGGTGTGCTTATGCCAGTGAATGAGAGAGCAATTTGATGCATATGTGTTCTGTTTATATTTAAAAATAATTTATACTGACAGGGTTATTTGTTGATTTCATCGGTATTTGTTTAAAATAAAACCGTTTTACCTTTTTAAACAGTTGTCAATGTGTTTATTTGGGAATGCATATATTTTTATTTTTAATTGTGTGTGTCCATAGGTATGTGCACAGGAATTTGAAGGCTTTGATCTCTCCTGTTCTCATCACCTAAACGCTGAGTCACCTAATTTAAATGCTGAGTCAAGGCCATCTTTCTTTAACTGCACAGCAAATATGGTAATGAGCACCTGAGCAATGGTGGTACACTCAGGAGGCAGAGGCAGATCTCTGAGTTTGAGGCCAGGCTGGTCTACAGAGTTCCAGGACAGCTAGGGCTACACAGAGAAACCCTGTCTCAAAAAACAAAAACAAAAACAAACCAAAAATGACTGAGGAGCTTTTGTCTTAATCTTTTGTGCAAATCTTGTAAGGCAGAAAATGGTTTTTCTGGCCTTGCTGAATTGGTTAAGGCTGTGAATTCAGGTGAACCTGGATTCACACTGAAGTCCAAAGTGTAGCAAGATTGGTTACAGTGTTTTCTTGGGTCTTCAGTTCTGAACAGGTTGAATATAAAGTAAAAGTAGAGTGGTTCTCAGAGCACATTAACTTGGTTACAGAGTAGGTGAAAGTTAGATTTGTGAAGGTCAACTTCAAACAGAACTTCTCAAGCCCTTCCCATACTGGGTTCCAAGTGTTTCACCTCCACATGCACTAGTGTGAGACGGAGTTAACCTTTCTAGGCTTTGATTTTGTAGAGACCATTATTGTGTTTTTGGCTGCCCTGAAGCTTACTACATAGATGGTGAGTGAATTTCACCAGCTAAGGAAAGGAAACTTGGTGCCAGTCTGTTTCCAGAGGTTAGGAAGGTGGGACAAGTAGCTGCAAAGGTGGCCTTGGCAAAGTTGCCCATGGTGGCAAGTGCAGCCCCTGCCTGATGGGTAGCGGTCATCAATGCTTCTTGGGCACAGGATCAGAGAGAATGGTGGTAGTGGCTCCGGGAACAAGGATATAATGCACCGACACAGCCACAGTGGGCTGTCATCTTGCATGGTACAGTGTAGGGCTTGACAATCTTGTTCCCCTAGTAGCCTCTCCTCACAGGGACAATTGAAAGCTTGGTCCAGATGACCGTCCTAACACCAAGACCAGTAAGTGAGAATACATATTTTATAGCTAGTAAAATACATTTTGCAGGCAGTAGTATAAAATATGAAATATTTTTATGAGCTTTCTCAATTTTGTCAGGAAAAGTTTGAAATATGAGCAGGGTAAAATTGAAGCAATCTAATTATAAACTGTCAGGGACATGCTTCAGAATTCAAAACTGGCGAGTTACTCTATTGAGATCAGTGACAAAGATCAGCAATGACGTGTGAGGCCAACCACTGCCAGAGGGTCATCAAGGGAGACTATTGAGGTGCAAGCTGAACCAAAGCATAAGCTGTGCCCAGTGTCTCTGGAGTTATTTATCTTCTTTCTAAACATCACACATCCTCTCATGTGCAAAACGTGCTTTCGCCTGTCTGCCCCAGCAAAGCATTACTATGACCTGAGTCTCCAGAAATTTCCACTTCAGGAAATGATCTTTTATCTTTTTCTCTGTTGCCCAGTCTGTTAGCATTCTCCTAGGCTCCACCCCACAGTTACCTGGCAACCACCAGGCATGCCTGGCTCACTGTAAAAGGGGCTGCTTGTCCCCTCTTCCCTCTCTGTCCCTTTTCAACCCATTCCCCTTCCTCCCACCCCCTGTGGCCCTTGTCCTGACTGTGGCTAGTGCCTCAGGGAGAAGGATGCCTCAGGGTAGTAAACATATCCCTGGCTTTTTTGTATAAAGGTCTATTTATTTGATGTATGTGAGTACACTGTAGCTGTCTTCAGACACACCAGAAGAGGGCATCAGATCTCATCACATATGGTTGTGAGCCAACATGTGGTTGCTGGGAATTGAACTCAGGACCTCTGGAAGAACAGTCAGTGCTCTTAACCACTGAGCCATCTCTCCAGCCTCCTTTTCTTTCTTCCTTCCTTCCTTCCTTCCTTCCTTCCTTCCTTTCTTTCTTTCTTTCTTTCTTTCTTTCTTTCTTTCTTTCTTTTTTTTTAATAAAACACAACACAGTCTTTTTGGAAGCAGTTGGAGGTGTCTAATATCTCTTTGCAGAGATAATTTTTAGCAAATGATCTTTAAAAGTTTTAAGATTGTGGTTGGATGTGGTGATGCATGCCTGTAATCTCAGTGTTTACTAGGTAGAGAGACAGGAGGAGCTCCTTGAGTTCAAGGTCTGCCTGATTTACAAATAGAATTCCAGATAATCGAGGTTACATAGGGAGACTCTGTCTAAAAATTTAAAATAGGGGCTAGAGAGATGGCTCAGTGGTTAAGAGCACTGACTGCTCTTCCAAAGGTTCTGAGTTCAAATCCCAGCAATCACATGGTGGCTCACAACCATCTGTGGTGGGATCCAATGTCCCCTTCTAGTATGTCTGAAGACAGTAAAAGTGTACTCATATACATGAAATAAACAAATCTTTGAAAAATTAAAACAAAGTAAGCATCGTGTGTCATAATGAATGTCTATAATCCAAGTACTTGGAAGTGGTTGTAGGAAGATTAGGAATGCAAGGTCATTTTTGGCTATAGAGCAAGTTCCAGGTGAGCTTGGGATACATGACTCTGTCTCAAACACACAAGATTTAAAATTTTTATTTTTGAATAAGTAATTCATGTTTAAGGTAAAAAAAAATGGAAAACACACAAATTTCTAAGGTCACCTGCCATTCTCAATTCTCCTTGTTTTTCTATTCAGAGACTGTTTCCTATGGATATAGGAGTGATATAATCAAGGTCAGAAATATACAAAACAAAAAAATAAATGTAATTAATCTAAGAACATTTTGATTCCGGAATTTGGGAAGGGAATTATGACTAAGAACTATGAAAATTATTTATGAAACCCAAAGTGACTACAAACTCAGCAGGTTGTTTTCCCAGTTGAGAGGCTGCGACAAAAGTCCAGCCTGGACTACATAACCACGTTGAGGTCAATCTGATCTACGTGATGAGATTCTGTCTCAACAAAAATAAGCAAAACAAGACCCAAAACCAGTTAGTTCTAGGGAAACGAAGATTTGGATTAAGTTGGTTTGTAGCAATGTCTCTGAGGCTCAGGCCGGCCTCCGGAGCCCTAGAGGTCGCTGTGGCTTCATCGTAGGCATGGCTGAGTCTCTGTGGTTGGAAAGTTGGGGGAGGAGACGCTGCGAGCGGCTGGAACGATGGCTGAAGAAGAGGAGGAAGCGAAGCACGTCTTGCAGAAATTGCAGGTGAGGCTGTGAGTTATGATCTTTGGCTCGTTGCTCTGAAAGGAGGGAGCGCAGTGGTCAGGGCCGGGGCGGTGGAAGGCTGCGGTTCAGCCGGTGCGGAGGACCGCTTGGTGGGCGCTCGGAGGGAGTCAGCCCCCCCCCCCCCGGGACTCCTCGGTAACAAATAGCTTTGTACTTGGTGTGGCAGGTGGTTCCCGACTGTCAACGGAGTTGTTTGTTCTCCACCGCAACAGCCATCTCTTGAGCATCTTTCTACTTTGAACTTGGCAACACTCAGTGACAGACGACAGAGCAGATGCCCTGGGTGTTGGTTTTAGGATTTACCCTGTTAATCTCTTAACCCCACCTACCCCCCCAGGTGACTGTTGTAGAGAGGAGTTTTCTGCAAGTATGTGTTGTGTCTTTATTTTGTTTTAATGATCAGGATTTTCTTTAAGCCCCAGAAGCTCAGTTTGTGGTCTAAGTCATCCTGGAACTTAAACTAGAACAATGCTTTACAGGGCACGTTGGCCTCGAACTCGCTGAGACCCACTTACCTCTGTCACCCGAGCGCTGAGATTAAAGGCCTGAGCCAGCAGGCCGGGCCGTTTCTAACATTTAAAGCATTAATCAGGTTCCTCTGTTCCTTGTGGGAGTTAAAAAGAACACTCAGAGCACAGACTTTGATGAACTTTGTATTCTTTTTGTGGTTGGCAGAAATCAGATTTCTAATCCTACCAGCAGGGAGATTGTAGATGCACTGTATACATTTGTATGTATAGGGAAAAAAAATACAAAACGTTACACAGAATAGTGTTTGCTCTGAGGCGTCAGTTTATTATTTGTTATCAGGATAGGGCTTTAATTCCCATACAAATTTGTTAATGATACAGGCACTACATTCGTCAATTTAACCGCTTTATTTAATGTGAATCTATAATGACCCAGGTCCCGTTCTAATGCTTAAGGATAGCCCTAATCAACACACAATTCTTTACATTATGGAGCTTACGTTGGTGATTCTAGAAAGGAATGAATGAATAGGCCATATAATTAAAAATGATAGGCACCTTTACTTCTCCCCTACCCAGAAGTCCAGCTTTAAGGTAAAACTGCAAAGCTTAATTCTTTGGGGACCAGAATAAGATAGAATAGTCTTGTTGACTTTGGCTTATTTCAAGTCTCAAGGTGGCTCTCTCCCATATGTGGTGTGACCAGTGCTTGGTCATATGGGAGCCTTGGCTGAGCTGGAGAGGTCCGTTTATGTGTAGTGTTGAGGCACCTTTGTGGGACAGCTTGGGACCATGAGGTCCTGTGATCCTGGCCCCTCCTCCTCTGATCTGCAGCATTTGGTAGGACTGGGGACCCTGGTGTTGC
Organism: Micromys minutus; assembly: GCF_963924665.1. Taxonomy (NCBI): domain Eukaryota; kingdom Metazoa; phylum Chordata; class Mammalia; order Rodentia; family Muridae; genus Micromys; species Micromys minutus. Next base: position 16,755,142 of record NC_137981.1, read on the forward strand.
TCTGTGCCTCGTACGAGAGAAGAGAAGCAGTGTTGCTAGGCCAGGGCTTGGCAGTTAATGTAAAACCTCCTTGTCAGGTGCTCTCTCCATTGAATGGTCTTGCTCTTGTCTTGTTTTCTAGGAGCTGGTGGATCAGCTCTACCGTTTCCGAGACAGTTACTTCGAGACACATAGTGTGGAAGATGCAGGCAGGAAACAGCAGGATGTGCAGGAGGAGATGGAGAAGACTCTGCAGCAGATGGAGGAAGTACTTGGTATGAGCACCGAGGGGCACTCACCCCTCTGCCCTTCACTGAAGTGTGGTAGTGCTGTGCTCTTTCTTCAGACTGTGTGGTTTCCTGTGTGTGGCTGCCACAGGTTAGAACAGAGTAATGTTATGCCCCTGGGTGGTATAGCAGCTCTTTCTCACGCTAGAGGTTTGGTACAGAAGAGTATGCTTTTTGCAATAATCTTAATATTCTTAATTCTTAACTGATTTTTTCTTCTCCTCTTCCTCTTCCTTTTTTGGTGACAGAGTCTAACTCTATTGTCCTGGCTGTCCTAGAATTTGAATGTAGATCAAGCTGGCTTTGAAATCACCTTGAAATCTAGTGCCTCTGCCTTCCAGTGTTAGGATTACAGGTTTGTTCTTCCACACCTTCATGGTCAGGTGTTCTTGAAGCTTCTAATTATGGAGTTCAAAGAACTACTGAAATCTAATTCTTTGACCTGATACACAAGTCCCCACTATTTCTTTCCTAAACTCTGCTCTAAAGTCTTGTTTGCTGAGGACTTTGAATTACTGCTTCTGTTTCTCTAGAAAAATTTCTACCTCTGTTTAAATTGCTTATCTGATTGTCATCTAACTTTGGTAGGCCATGGGTGTAAATTTTTAAAGTATGTCCTTATGATTCTCTGGATTTCCTTGGTATCTGTTGTGATATCTCCCTTTTTATTTATAATTTTATTAATTAATCTTCTCTTTTATCTTTTAGTTAATTTGGCTACTGGTTTATCAAGTCTGTTTTTCCACCCCCAAATACTTCTTTGTTTTATTGATTCTTTGAAGTTTTTGTTGTTTGTTTCTGTTTTGTTTATATCAGCCCTGAATTTGAGTTTATTTCTGGCTTTTGTTTTTTTTGGGTGTTATTTCTTCTTTTTGTTCTAGAGCTTTCAAGTGTACTGTCCCCCCCTCCCCCCTTTCTTTTTTTGAGACAGGGTTTCCCTGTGTGCAGATCTGGCTGCCCTGGAACTCACTTTGTAGACCAGGCTGGTCTTGAACTCACAGAGATCTGCTTGTTTTTGCTCTTGAGTGCTAGGAGTAAAGACTGCTAAGTTTCTAATGTGAGATCTTTTATATATATATGTATGTATGTATATTGGCATTTAGTACTGTGAACCACCTTCACTGTGTCTTTTAAGTTTGAGTATGTTAGGTTTCCATTTTCTCTCAGTTGTTAAAAGTTTTAAATTTTCTTCTTAATTTCTCTCTTGTCCCATTTTTCATTCAATAGTAAGCTATCCAGTATCCATGAGTTTGCATACTTTCTGTCGTTTTTATTGTTGTTGATATCCAGCGTTAATCTGTGGTAGCTAGGTGTCATGTCAGTTTTCTTATGTATATGAGACTTGCTTTATGTCCAAATACATAATCAGTTTTGGAGAGAGTTCCGTGAGGTGCTGAGAAGAAAGTGTATTAATTCTTTTGTGTTTGATCAGAATGTTCTGAAATTATTTGCTAGGTCCATTTGATTTATGACATTATTTAACTCCAGCTTTTCCCTGTTTATAGTTTTTGTCTGGATGGCCTGTCTATTGGCAAGAGTAGGGTTTTGAATTTACCCACTATTGATGTGTAAGGGTCACTGTAATTTTAACTGTAGTAGTTTTTCTTTTATGAACTTGGGTACCCTTATGTTTGGTGTATACAGTTTTTTTTTTTGATATTTATTTATTTATTTTATGTATATGAGTACACTGTAGCTGTTTTCAAACAGACCAGAAGAGGGCATTGAATCCCATTACAGATGGTTGTGAGCCACCATGTGGTCCCTGGAAATTGAACTCAGGTCCTCTGGAAAAGCAGTCAGTGTTCTGAGCCATCTCTCCAGCCCTGGTGCATACATTTTTAGGATTGCAATATCTTCTTGGTGGAGTTTTCTTATATAGTATCTTCCCCCATCTCTTCTGATTAGTTTGATTTGAAGTTTTTTTTTTTTTTTTTAGTCACAAGTTAAAATGGTTACATCTGCTCGCTTTTGGAATCCATTTGCTTGGAATATCTTTTTAATTTTATTCTGAGATGATGTCTATCCTTGATGGTAAGGTGTGTTTCTGGAATACAAGAGAAAGATGTATCCGGTTTTCTGTTCTAATCTGTTAGATTAATGTCTTTTTTTGGGGGTGGGGGTGAGGCCATCGCTACTGAGAGTCATCAGTTAGCAATGTTTTTTGATTTCTGTTATTTTGTTGTTATGGTGTGGGTTCTCCCCCCCTTTTGATTTTCTGTTCTGGGATTATTTATTTCTTGTGTGTTCTTGGGTGTTGTTATAATCCTCTGCAGACTGAAGTTTTTCTTCTAGTGCCCTTAGAACTGGATTGGTAGATAGATACTTCTTACGTTTGGTTTTATTGTGGAGTGTCTTTCATTCTACCCATTGTGAGTGATAATAGGAATAGTAGTCTAGACTGGCATCTTTGGTCTTCTAGAATTTATAGAATATCATTCTAGGTCCTTCAGGCTTTTAGAGACTCTAATGAGAAGTCAGTTTCTATCTACTGGGCCAGCCTTTGCGTCTTACTTGGTCTTTTTTCCTTGTGGCCTTTACTGTTCTCTTCTTATTCTGTACATTTAGTGGTTTTGATTAATATGTGATGTGGGGAATTTCTTCTCTGGTCCAGTTTATTTGGTGTTTCTTTATATTTCTTATACCTTGATAGATACTTCCTTTAGGTTGGGGAACTTTTCATGTATAATTTTGTTGAAAATATTTTTTGTGCCTTTGATATGGGTTTCTTCTTCCTCTGTTCCTATTATTTATAAATTTGATCTTTTCATAATGTTTCAGATTTGTGCCTGGGTATTTTTTTTTCATATTTAATATCTTCTTTGACTGAAGTATTCATTTTTTCTACCTTGGCTTTAGTGCTTGAGATTCCTCTGTGTCTTGTATTTTGTTGAGACTTACCTCTGAGATTTCTGTTTGACTTCCTACATTTTTTTTTTTTTTTTAATTTCTAGTTCATTTTAGTGGGAGGTTGTTTGTGTTGTTGTTGTTACTTATTCCATCGTGTTTGGCAGACTTCCTTAAGAGGTCTACTCATCAGCTCCTCTCTAAGGTCCTTGAGCATATTCACAATTCCTGGTTTGAAGTCCTTATCTGGTGTTTCAGCTGTTTCCCAGAGGATACTGTCATAGTGTTACCGGGTTTTGCTGAAGATGTAGTGTCTTGGCTGTTCATGTTTACGCTTGAGTCTAGGCATTTGGGGGGAGGATGTTAGAGGTCTTTCTACGTCTTTGTTGGGTTGGTGTCCATTGTTTGTTTTTACAGTTCTCTCTGGAGCTTAGGAAAGTGTGGTTGCCGAGGTTTGCCAGGTAGAACGTGCTCCAGTGGGTATCAGAATAATAAAGGTGGAGTGGAAGAAGAGTTGTAAAGTCTGAGGCAGAGAGTTAGGGGGACAGGCCCACACTGAGGGTCGGGTCCCCAGGGAGTTAAAAGTCCTATAGGAGAGGGAGCTCCTGTAAGTCAGTGGCAGTAAGAGTGAGACTGTCATTACAGTGACAGGAATGAATGGTGAGCCCTGGGTTTGCACAGAGGTGGCTCCTCCAGTGACAGGAGTCGGAGTGGGAGGAGGAGCACCCGAAAGCATATTGCTACAGGGCAGAGTCAGAGAGGAGAGGTAAGAAAGGAAGTCAGTGACAGTCTCCTTCCTGCGTCCCAGCCAGGTGTGGCCCTGGGGGTCCCAGCATAAAAAGCAGTTCTAGGTATTGGTGGCTGACACAAAGGAAGGGGGATGAGCTGGAAGGGAAAGCCAAGAAGATCCACAGGAAGGAGCAGAGCTGAGTCTATACTAAGGTTAGATGACATTTTCAGCCACTATTTATTGAGGGAAGAGATCCCCTGGTTGTTCACTGCCTGATCTTTGCCCTTTTCCCCTAGGTTCTGTGCAGGCTGAGGCACAGGCTCTAATGCTAAAGGGGAAGGCACTGAATGTGACTCCCAATTATAGCGCTGAGGCTGAGGTGCTTCTCTCAAAGGCCGTGAAGCTGGAGCCTGGGCTGGTGGAAGCCTGGAACCAGTTGGGTGAGGTGTACTGGAAGAAAGGAGACGTTGCGGCTGCCCACACCTGCTTCTCCGGAGCCCTCACCCATGTGAGCTGCCCATTCCCTCATGGAGTTGGGAAGTAATGGATTCCTTCGGTTCTTTGGGTTTCTGTAGGATAGGAATACCAGATCAGGATTGAGTCTGAGTGAGGGGAATGGAGTCAGAAGGGAGGAAGGGTGAGGAGCAGGCCTGGGTGAGGGATGCATAAGGAATAGAGGACTAAGAAAGAAAAAAGGATGGCATTAGGTTTGGTCTAGGTGAGAAGAAAATAGCATCTGGGGATATGCATGGCTTTGAAGATGGAATTGGTGCAAGCATTAGAACACTGAGGTCGCTGTGGATCTGCAAGCGGCAGGTAGGATCCTGAAGGCTGAGTGTGTGTTCTTCCCATTGGCAGTGCAAGAACAAAGTCTCTCTGCAGAACTTGTCAATGGTGCTCCGCCAGCTGCAGACCGACTCTGGAGATGAACATTCTCGCCACGTCATGGATAGCGTCCGACAGGCTAAGTTGGCCGTGCAGATGGATGTCCTTGACAGCCGCTCCTGGTGTGAGTGTTGTGAGAAGATGTCCTGGTTTGTACACTAGTGGCTCTCAGCTATGGGATGTCTGACTCTGAGGCTATCTTTGTTTAAAACAAGCCCTAAACTTGTTTTGGAAAAAAGAAAAAAACAAGTTGCGTGTGGTGTATGCATTTGTGATTGCCTGTGCACATGCCAGAAGACATCATTACATCCCTAGGTGGATGCTTGGCTTATTACATGGTTGCTGAGACACAGAACCTGGTCCATATCATTCTGCAGCAAGCACTCTTAACCACTGAGGTGTCTCTCAAGCACCTCTAAACTTATTTTGATGAACTGCTATGCTCGGAACTCTGGGATCTCTTTATGTAAGAGAGGAAACATGTTTCCCTGTAAGCCGTGCAGACCGTCCTCCTTTGCCTTCTGTTGCTGTGATAAACATGACCAGAAGCAACTTGGGAGGAAAGGATTTATTTCAGCTTATAGCTTATCATCCACTGTGAAGGGAAGCCAGGGCAGGAACTCGAGGCAGGAACCTGGCGACAGGAATTGAAGCAGATGTCATGGAGAAATATTGCTCAGTAGTTTACTTTCCAGGCTTGTGGTTAGCCTGCTTTCTTATAAAACTCAGGACCACCTGTCCAGGTGTGGCACTGTCACAGTAGGCCACCTGATCCTTCCACACGAGCCATCAGTCAGGAAGATGCCCCACAGACACGCCTGTAGTCCAGTTTGGTGGAGGCTTCTTATCCATTCGATTTTTCCTATTCACAGACAACTCCAGCTGGTGTTGAGACCTCCTCCAAAACAAAATAAAAGAAGTCAACATAAAGACCCCCACAAGCTAAATGTGACAGGGTTTTTGTCAAATCTCTTCATCTTGGTCATCCATATTTATCTCTTTACCTCAGACTTTTAACTAATCGACACAGAGTAATACCTGCTTTGAATAAGAGTGGAATCTTTCAGGAATAGACTTCTGAAACCTAGCACCCAGGAGGTAGAAGCTGGTGGATCTTTGTTAGTTTGAGGCCAACCAGTACTACATAGGTAAGACCTCGTCACAGGAAAAAGTAAAAAGGCTGAAGAGATGGCTTAGTGGTTAAGAGCACTGGTTGCACCTCCAAAGGATCCAGGTTCAATTCCCAGCACCTACATTGCAACTTGCAACTATCTGTAACTCCAGTTACAAGGATCTGATGCCTGCCTCTGACCTTAACACGTACTGCATGGTGGTGTAGTGCATTGGCATATATGCAGGCAAATTACTTGTGCACATAACAATAAATCCTGTTTTTAAAAAGAAACTTCTGGAAACACGAGACTTGCATAATACTAGCCTATTTGTTTTTGTTTTTCAAGTAGCAAGCTTATGAGACCCCCATCTCTCCCTGAGGATGTCTAGGCAGTTAATGGTTGTTGGGGTGGGAGAGTCGTTTGATCCCGTGTTGTGACCACTGGTAAAGCGTCAGGTAAATAGCCACATCTGTGCTCTTCTAAGCAACCCTAATGGATTACAATGAACACGGGTATGAAAGAGGAAGAGGCTTGAATTGGGAAGAGGGGATCAGTGGATAGGGAAGGGGGACAGGAAGGGGATAATGGAGGGTGCAGATATAATCAAAATACAGTTTGTGAGTGTCTGGAAATGAAATACAATAATATATGTTACTAAGAACTATAAACACACAGACGTCCGAGAGCTGCTGGCCGTTTCTTGGACTGGGCTCTGAGACGACCCACTGCCTGTTGCTCTTGCAGATATCCTGGGGAATGCGTATCTTTCTCTTTATTTCAATACTGGCCAGAACCCCAAGATCTCCCAGCAAGCCCTCAGTGCCTATGCTCAAGCGGTAAGTACTTGTGATCACCCAGGGTAGAAGTAGAGGCAGCGGCGCTGGGGGCCTTTGTCTTCCCTCCGTTCCTTTGGCAAGCAGCGCTTGCAGACATCGCTGGCATCTCACGTGTCTGCAGAGCTGACTTACAGGACAGAAGGGCTGGTGCTTTGGTGACAGATGACTTCCCGAGCTGTCTCAGTTTCTTACAGGCGAGCGTAATGAGATCACGGAGTCATGATCTTACCATGCCCATCTTTTCAGTGGAGCAGAAAAAGAATAACGTGTAACTTTAAAGAAAACAAAAGCTCTGAAAATTAAGCCGCGTTGAATTAAGTAGTTATGCCGAATTCTGTATCTGTTTACTTTATAAGCAGGCTCTCACTATGAAGCCCGAGGTAAATTACTTGGCATGGCTCTGGCTCCCCCATGGTTCCATCAGTGAACTGTCCCAGGAGCTCACACAGTGAAGCTCACACACCACTCCGTGTTCTAAGCCACGTTGATGACACTTGCTTGAGGCTTAAGGTCATTGAGGCTCCGAGTGCCTGCCCGTCTGTTGTTGGAGATCTCTGAGCGGCTTTCTGGGTGACGTTTAGGTAGCCTTCACTATCATCTCTATTCTTTGCCTTCAGATTTTGTTGACAAAGTAGCCTGCTTTTAAACTTCCTGTTGCTCACCGCACCTCCTGGCAGAGCAAGGAAGCAGCTATTTTATATTCATTCTTGTGGTTCATTCCCAGAGGGCAGAGGAGTTATACTTTACCCCAAATTACATATATATGTATATTTTATAAACAGGGTCTCACTATGAAGCACAGACCGGCTTCCAACGTGAGGCCTCCCTCCCATGTATGCCTTCTGAGAGTTGGTATTACAGACATGCTTGGCTTTACTCCAGCATCTCAATTTTGTGAATGTTCACATTTTAAAGAATATATCTTCAGAATCCTCTACTCGCCTTCTGCTGTGTAGTTGTCAACTCTTAATTTCCTCTTCAAATAACCTTTGAATTAGCCGGTTAAACTGTGGCTTTTGCTTCTGCAGTGCACGTAATTAAAAACGTCAGCACTGTAGTTTCTACTACACATTTCTCCGCTGTGTTCTAGCTTCTGTCGGTCAGTTTTAGAGTCAGAATGTGACTTACTGTGTCCTTGTAGATGAGCTCGATACAGAACCATGACTTTGCCTACACCAAGAGCCGTGCTTGTGGCGGAGGAGCTGTGCCCAGTCACCCTTTCTGCCGTAGACGCTCCTCGTCTGTACCTTAGGAAACCATCCGAATGCTTTCATTGTGTAATACTGCAATACTGTGTGGGTTAGTTACAACTCTGTTTTACAGCCCATCCCCTGTAATGAGCTTTACATGGTTGAGGCTTCAGAGGCAGACACTTAGTAACTGAACAGCTGCATGGGTGTAGATACCATTTTGACAAGAAAGAACCTCAGGTTTTCCTAGGGAGATGAAATCGGGGGCATGTTGAGCCTGGGCATCCTTAAGATTGAGTTAGGATCTATTGGTGATCTTTTTATCCCATTGCAGGAGAAGGTCGACAGGAAAGCGTCCAGCAACCCTGACCTTCATCTCAACAGGGCGACGGTAAGACCCCAAGAGACATAGAGGGGCTGGAGAGATGGCTTAGGGGCTGAAAGCACTTGTTGCTCTGGCAGAGAACCAGTGTTTGGTTCCTAGTACCTATGTGACTGTAACTGCAGTCCTAGGGGACTCGGTGCCCTCGTCTGACCTCTGAATGCACTGCGCATGCGCGGTATGCACACATGCGCACAGGTAAAGCACTTATAAAACAAAATGTCTTTTAAAGAAAGACAACATGTAAGTCTTAGCCTCGGAGGGTAACTGAGCGGTGCAGGGACAGAGTTGGATACAGACCACGGGAGGGAAGCCTGAGTGCTCTTGGGAAGTGCGAGTTCAGTTTGACCTCAGGCTGGAGGAGTCACACGAGGGAGTGGAAAGGATGTAGGGGGCGTGGCTTAAATACTTGGGAAGTTTGAAGTGTAAGTAGAACGTGCAGCTCTACTGCTTCAGAGCCTGTGAGTTCATCTCTGCACTGCATTGTCTTCACTGTGGCCCGGGAGGAAGTCAGTTTCCTCTAGTTTTGTAGTCCACTGTAGCATTTCTGCTGTGTGGTTTGTCTAGGCTTAACACTTGGGTTACTTTTCTACAGTTACATAAATATGAAGAGAGTTATGGGGAGGCCCTAGAGGGTTTCTCACAGGCTGCAATGCTGGACCCTGCATGGCCCGAGCCCCAACAACGAGAACAGCAACTCCTGGAATTCCTCAGTAGGCTAACCAGCCTCCTGGAGAGCAAGGTAAAGATGTGGAAGGGCTGAAGCTATCAGTCAGATACAGAAATAATGGTATAGGTGATACGGGCAGTCGGGCGGGTTGAGAGACGATGTATTTCTTCTTCCTTTGCAGGGGAAGACAAAACCTAAGAAGCTTCAGAGCATGCTGGGAAGCCTGCGCCCAGCCCATCTGGGCCCTTGTGGTGACGGTCGCTATCAGTCTGCCAGTGGGCAGAAGGTGACCCTGGAGCTCAAGCCACTGAGCACACTGCAGCCCGGTGTGAACAGCGGTACCGTGGTCCTGGGAAAGGTGGTGTTCAGCCTAACCACAGAGGAGAAGGTCCCCTTGTAAGTCTCACCCCTTCCCCCAATCCCCCAAGCTCCCAACCTCCCCTCCCCGCCCAGCGAACCACTCTCACCTCCTGGTCTTTTTCTGGCCATTTTGCAAGTTATGGACTTTTACTACTTTGTGGGATCTGCTCCCTGTTGTTGAAGCCTTGTCTAGGCGATACCAAACAATCCCTTTCAGTTTGGTTCTGTTTATTTACGTGTGCCAGTCTTCATCTAGATGTCCGGGAACAACTCGTGGGAGTTTGCCTCTTCTAACATGTGTGTCCCAGGATCAAACTTCCGGGATCAAACTAGGTTTCTGGGTTTGGCAGCAAGTGCTGGACCCCATGAGCTATCTTGCTGGCCTCTAATAGTCTTCTGATAGTTCTGCTATTGTCTATTGTTTTCTCGAGTTTGTCCTTATGAATTGCTTTTTTCTTTTTTTTTAAAGATTTATTTATTTGTTTACTTATTTAATGTATATGAGTACACTGTAGCTGTCTTCAGACTCACCAGAAGAGGGCATCAGTTCTCATTACAGATGGTTGTGAGCCACCACGTGGTTGCTGGGATTTAAACTCAGGATCTCTGGAAGAGCAGTCAGTGCTCTTAACCACTGAGCCATCTCTCTAGTCCCGCTTTGTAAATTCTTAAGTTTATATTTGAAGTAGCAGGACAGTTAAGAATATGTCTGACTGTTTGTCTGCATGTGTGCTGCTGTGACATTTAGAACTGGAGTTACAGGTTGTTGTGAGCCAGGGAACTGAACCTGCATCCTCTGCAAGATCAATAAGTGCTCCTAATTGATGAGCTATCTCTAGCCCCCTTGACAGGTCATTTTTAAAGTAAGGTAGAGAAACTTTACTCTTTTTAGTGTTTGGACTCACAGGGTTGAAGACAAATTTAGATTCTGTTTCTAGATAGTTCTAGAAGGTGAGCTTTGGGTTAGAGTTGAGGTTTGGTTGGGATCTTATCTGGGTGTCTTGCTTTTGTTTTCTGCCTGCCTGTCCTCCTTCCTTCCTTCCTTCCTTCCTTCCTTCCTTCCTTCCTTCCTTCTCTCTTTGCTCCTTTCTTTTTTATATACAGAAAACTTCCTTTGCGACTTATTACTTAGCTTGGTCCGTGTGGCAGAGTCAAACCAACTCTGTATTCTCACATCTGTCCTTTCAGACAGGACACTTTTTTGCACAGAGGGATTGTGTTTGTCGTTTATTTGTCTAGGTTCTGGCACATGTGTTAGAGTGAGGAAAACATGTAAAGGACACATGCAAAGCCTGCTTGTAGTCCAGCCAAGGGTGGAGTTAGTCTGTTCACCTAGTAAAAATGTGAAGACATTTATAATTCACTTCATGTGTAAGTGTGGGTGTACACATGTGTACAAGTCTAAGACAAAGTCAGAGAGTTGATTCTCCCTTCCACAGTGTACGTTCTGGGGCTGAACTCCTGTTGTCAGCCTGGCAAGTGCTTTACCTACGAAACCATCTCTCCAGCCCAGAGCATAGAATTTGAAAATCAGGATTTAGTGAGTACTGTACCTGCTGGGTCCTTCGCTCACTAGTTGTCCTGGTTGAGTTTTTTTCTTTTTGAGGACAGTGGTTTGTTTTCTGCGCCCTGCTGGGACCCCTGCTGCCTTTGCCTTCTAGGTTCTGGGCCACAGCTTGTAATCTGTGAAGTGAACCAGCATCTGTCTCCATACTCTGGCCACATGGCTCTACAACATCCTTACTTATCTTTCTTCTTCCTTTTGGTGACTAGACCTCACTGTATAGCCCTGGCTAGCCTGGAACTTACTATGTAGGGCAGGCTGGCTTTGAACTCACACATCTACCTGCCTCTGCCTTTCAAGTGCTGGATATGCAGTACCATGCTGGGCCTCTTTTCTGTTTTAACAATAATAATAAAGCAAAACAAAACCTTTATTAGTTCGTGTACCTGTGATCCTGTGTGTACATATGCCATGGCATGCTTGTGGAGGTTAGAGCACAATGTTTTGGAGTTGGTATTTGGGGTGATAGATTTTTCCTTACAAGATACAACATACATGTCTACTTATACTAGAAAGAAGAGTTCAGGACAGATTAAAATAGCCAATAGCCAATGTCCAATTTGTCCAACCAGTGATTTTTTGTTTTTGTTAATTGCAGTTACAAACATGAATATGGGTCAGGGGTTGCTTACAAGGAACTGGGATTACACAAAAGCAGCTGCATCACCCAAAAACCCACTCCAACATGGGTGATGACTCCTGAAAACTGCAACCCCAGCACTCTATGAAGCTGCATGCATTCAGAACATCCTTTTCTTTTTGACGTTTGATAGGCCAGGGATAAGGATCCAGCCAATAGTCTAGGGATAAAGGGACCAGCTGATAGGCCAGGGATAAGGGTCCTACTACAATATTTTGTAAATAAATTATAGTGAATAATGGTACTTATAGATTGATAAGTAATACTAACGTTTATAATTTTTCACTGCTCACAAACCTTTAATTTTTTTCTCTCCCTCTTTAACCGACTTTAACCTGGAAGCACATTTGGCTTGGTAGATTCAGATGGTCCTTGCTATGCGGTGATGGTGTATAATGTGGTGCAGAGCTGGGGAGTGCTCATTGGGGACTCTGTAGCCATTCCTGAGCCCAACCTTAGGCATCACCAAATTCAGCACAAGGGAAAGGTGAGTAAGGACTCTGAGTCTTTGTAGCTCAGTTTCTGAGGCTGGCACCAAACCTCTCTCTAAAACACAGAAGTAAAAGTAATGATTGTGTGTGTGATGTGTGTGTGCTCTCGTGTGTATGTACTGTATATACATTTGTGTGATGTGTGTGTGCTCTGTGTGTATGCACTGTCTATACACTTATGTGATATGTATGTTCTCTTGTGTGTATGTAATGTATATACATTTGTGTGATGTGTGTGCTCTTCTGTGTATGCACTGTATATACATTTGTGTGATATGTGTGTGTGTGTATCTCTGTGTGTGTGTGTGTAATTTTATTTGTATTTGGTGGGTTAATTTTAGACTTTACAAATAGACTAGCAAATTCCTGTGGTTCTGGCTGGCCGCTGTTTCTAAAACCTCTGGAGGAGGGCAGATGCTCTGAGAGCCGGTGGCATCCTTTTTTCAGGGAGCACAGAGAATTTGCTTTCTTGAATATGGGAACAGTCTTATTCTTGTAATCGTTTTGGTGGTGCCCTGTCTGTCCCAGAAACTCTTTGTTCAATTCTATCTTTATGAATGTTGATGTAAGACAGGGCGGGTTTGTCTGACTTAGATCTGGAGTAACTTGGTCTCTCTGTCTTCTTTTCCAGGACTATTCCTTCTCCAGCGTTCGTGTGGAAACGCCTCTTCTGTTGGTGGTGAATGGAAAGCCACAGAACTCCAGCAGCCAAGCTTCTGCTACAGTGGCTTCAAGGCCACAGTGTGAATGACCTTGTAGAGGCAGGGAAGGTGCATGGATAAGCTCACGGTTGTTATAAATGGGGATTTCTCTTCCCCAGCCCTGTAACATAGTTGGGTCTCTTTCCTTTTGCCGGACATACTCCAGCCCTCTTCAGAGCCATTGGGATCCTTGTTTATATTTCTCCTACCTCTTCAAGTGTCAACTTGAGGGAGGAGCAGAAAGCACTATAGAACTGTTGGGACTCATGGGAGACTCAGGACTCGAAGTCCTGAGGTGTTTGACAGTCGACGAGATCCCTGTGTCTCCTTCTTGAGTCCAGTATGTATGTACATATCAGTTTACTATTTATTGTTGAGGGAGCTCAACTTTCTAATGGCTTCATTTTTGAGCAGTTTTTACATTTTTTTAATTTTTAGGTTTATGTTCCAATGGCTGTGGTGGCACACCTTTAATGCCAACACTTAGGAGACAGAGGAAGAACTCTATGAGTTCAAGGCCAGCTTGATCCTGTATAGTAGGATCCAGGCTAGCCAGAACTATATAGAGAGATTGTCTGGAAAAAAAAAAGTTCTTTCTCTTTTTTAGGACTGGAACAAAATTAAATTTGTTTGTAAAAGAATTTACCCTATAGTTCTGTCTTTTTATTGTCTCTTGTTACAGGAATTCTTGGTAATAAGATCTGTAAATTCTGCTGGAGTAGCATTTCTTTCTTTTTTCTTTTTAGAATTATTGATTTATTATATGTGAGTACACTGTAGAGTACACTGCAGCTGTCTTCAGACACACCAGAAGAGGGCATTGGATCCCATTACAGATGGTTGTGAGCCACCATGTGTACTGAACTCAGGACCTCTGAAGAGCAGCCAGTGCTCTTAGCCTCTGAGCCATCTCTCCAGCCCCTTTTTTGGGTTTTATAAAAATAGTTTATCTGGAATTACAGGTAGCTGAGAGTTGCTGGTGTTGGGAACTGAACTCAGATCTTCTGCATGGGCAGTATGTATGTGTGCATTTACGAATGTACATATGTACATAAGAAATATATGTATGTATGTATGTGGTGTTTATACAATTAACATGAGTATGTATGCTTTTTGTTTTTTATTTTGTGTGTGTCTGTTGGGTGTGTGCAAAGGAGGTGTGCATTCCCAGATATCTTGAGTGAGGAGGCCAGAGGAGGGTTTGGGGTGTCTTTCTCATCTGCCTTGTTGCGGGGAGGTAGGATCTCTCACTGAACCTGAAGCCTGCTGATTGGCTAAGCTGCCTGGCCATTGAGCTCATGAGGCCCGCCTTTTCCCACCCTTAGTGCTGCAGTTTCAGGCATATGTAGCTCTGCTGGGTTTCTTACGTGGACGCTGGAGGTTTCAGTCAGGTCCTCGTGCTTGAGAGCAAGCACCCCGAGCCACCTAGTGTCTACTTGGCACTGCCGTGGCCTTTTTTTCATATTTTTAAAATAAAAAAATATTTTGAGACAGGTTCTTATTATATAGCCTTTATGGCCTAGAATTCTTTGTGTAAATCAGGCGGGTCTTTGAACTCAGAGATCCACTTGCCTTTGCCTTCTGGCCAGGTCACCTCTATTAACGATGATTAAGCACTATCCCTGGTATTGCTGGAGCTTTAAAACAAGAAATTCTTTGATAATTTTTGCATTGGTAGTATGGACCATTATTTTTCTTTTAAATATGATCTTAATATAGGACCATTTTACTATTTTATTTTGTATGTGTGTATGTATGTATGTGAATGTGCATGTATAGTATGTGTATGTATGTGAGTGTATATCTGTATGTGAGTGTGCATGCATGTATGTGAGTGTGCATGCATGTATGTGAATATGTTTGTATATGTGCATGTGTGTACGTAAGTGTGCATGCATGCATGATGTATGTATGTGAATATGCCATGTGTATGCATGAATTTGCACATATGTACGTATGTGAGTATGCCATGTGTATGCATGAGAGTTTGCATATATGTATGTATGTATGTATGTGAATGTGCATGTATAGTATATGTATGTATGTGAGTGTATATCTGTATGTGAGTATGCATGCATGTATGTGAGTGTGCATATATGTATGTGAATATGTATATGTGCATGTGTATGTAAGTGTGCATGTATGTATGATATATGTATGTGAGTATGCCACGTGTATGCATGAGTTTGCATATATGTGTATATGTGAGTGTGCATGCTTGCATGTGGATATACATATATGTATGTATGTGATATATATGTGTCCATATATGCAGAAGCTACAGGAAGATGTCAGCTATCCTGCTGGTGTATCACCCTTCTCCTTATTTCTTCACTACACCTGGATGGAACCTGGTGTCCTTTAGCAAGCACAGATGATATTCCTGTCTCTAACCTCACAAGGAGAGTTCCCTGAGTATGTGTGGCCATGGCTGGTTTGTTATGTAGGTGATGGGGATTTGAGCACAGTTTTCAACTGAGCCGTTCCTCCAGCCTCTAGCCCACTCTTGGGACAGCGGAAGAGTGATTTGCACATAGCATCAGCTCCAGAATCCTGAGGACCTGGATTCAGCTCACGTGCTGCCATTATTCCAGGGTACATGTCTTCTCTGCCTGTCTTGGATAATGTGCTGAGCATGTGATAGCTAATTTAATGACACAGTAGACCTACAAGGTAAGTAGCATCCTTTTTATAGATGTGGACATGAGATCCACAGGTAATCAGAGATTCTCTCCTTGATCTAGCTGTGGTGGGGGCTTCTCTGTCTTGTAAAGACTTGAATAAAAGACTAAGATACTACTTACCTAGTTTATTCTTTGTATTCGTTGTTTAAATTAGCATATAAGTAGTGTGTCTCCATGACAATTTCCTTCCAGGCCACTCCTCTTTGGTCACCTTCCTCTCTGGTCCTTCCTGTCCTCCTCTGGGTCCCCTTCATAACACCATTTCTACTTTTATGTCACATTGCTGTTTTTTCTAACTTACTTCATTTAATTATGTGTATCTGTGTGTGTCTGTGAGTGCAGGTGCCTGTGAAGGTCAGTGGTGGTAATCCCCTTGGATCCGGTGTTACAGGTGGCTGTAATCTGCCCAGTGTAGATATTGGGAACCAAACTCGTGTTTTCTATGTCTGCACTCCGGCCCTCTTCAAGAGCAGCGAGTGCTTCTACCCACCAGGCCATTGCTCCAGCTTCCATATCATGTGTATTCTGTCTCTCCTCGTTCATACTTTTCTCATAGTCCTTTTCTAGTATCAATACCTACACTAATCCCTCCTCCGTGTGTAAACATGGCATAGAATATGGAATCTGGTGGGAAGATGGTATCTGGTGTTCAGCAGTCTCCTTGACAGTCCTCTGAGAAAGCTCAGGACGGCTGTAAGAATGGATTGCCCGTCTGTCTCCCACATTGGGGATAAGTCTCCCAGCCTCTGGAATGGGAGGGGCCTAATCTGATAAGTGCCAGGTAAACCCCAATGAGTTTTATGTGGACCAGCTTTCTTCCTGCTTTATTCTTGACCACGGAGTAGCCTGTTCTCTGTGTGGTCCCTCATTATTTCTGTAATCATCACTGCTGGGCAAGCTGAAGTTTACACTGCAATAGCACATCACTTACTAGATATATATCTTTGCTACTTTTAACTAGTATACTGTATCTTTAATACAAGAGAACCCCAGAGGCTGGGTTTGTAGCAATGGCAGGGCACTCAGTGAATACAAAGGTCTTGCTGCTTATTAGCATACAAACAGCATGCCGTCTTGCTCATCACTGTTAAAAATCAGGAGGCAATGTGCTGGTTAAGAGCATGCATTGCTCTTGCAGAAGACCTAAGTTTGGGTCTTAGCATGTCAGATTGATCACAACTGACTGCAGCTCCAGCTCCAGGGCAGTCGACCCCCTCTTCTGACTGCCACAGTCTAGGCAGGCATAGCTACATTCACATAGTCACACATCAATCAAATGTTTTAAAAACACTGGAGTAAGTTTCAGCTGTAGGGGGAAAGGCTTTTGGTACTAGTCAGACAAATGCTGAGTTACTGTGCTAAGCTAAACCTTTACTAAGAATGGAAAGGAAGGACATGGGTGTTCAGGAGAAAAGGTCAGCATACCTGCTGGCAGAGTTGGTATTGAGGTGACTTCCCAGGTTTCTATCTTAGGTGACAATATGTGATGAGAGCTGTTAACATGATAGGTGACTACATGGAGATCTTGATGTCTTCTTTTTCTTGGACTTCCAGTGACTATTTCAGTCATCTGCCTGCCTCCTTTGGGTTGTTAGCCATTGAAGGTATTCATCTTTGATTTCATAGTTCTTGGGTGACAGAAGCTCTCAATAAATGTACACGGATCTAGTAACACTTCTCATGCTAGGGTTTTCCTTATGGCTCCCCTAGCTTTTGTCAGTTTGACATGAATCTAGATGTATCAGTTGAGAAAATGTCTCCATAAGATTGCCTGTAGGCAAATCTATGAGGGCGTTTTCTTGATTACTCATTGATGTGAGAGGGCCCAGCTCACCGGGGACAGCACCACTCCTGGACTTGTGGTCCAGGGTTATAGAAGAAAGCAGAGTGAGCAAGTTAGGATCCTTGTCTTCTGCTTCAGTTCCTGCCTCCAGGTCCCTGCCCTGAGTTTCTACCCCAACTTCCTTCAGTGATAAAGTTGACCTGGGAGTAAACGGAAATAAACCCTTCTGCGTATTGCTTTTGGTTATGAGGATGTTTGTCACAGCAATAAAAAACTAAGACCATGGCTAATCAGGAAGTAATCATTTTCATCTTAATTGTCATACATGTATTAATTTGGAACAGGAGGTAATAGCTTCCCAAAATATGGGCTACTTCTGGGTCCCCAACCCTCATTGCCTTTTCTTTCTGCTCAGGGAGTTGATTCTGATGCAACTGTGTGAGTCACTGTCCCTCAGTGCTGTGGGACCTGGTGCACTTTTAATTGGGAGTTACTATAATCACATTTCTCTCGTTACCCTCTCAGAATTCTCTAATTAGTTCTCAGGGGTCTCCCACTCCTGTACCAAGCAAGCACAGTTGCTGCAGGGAGCTCCGGACGGGGCGCCTGGGGAACCTCAGCTGATTCTGATATAACTCTGCTTCTTTAAGTTTCTTTTCTAATTTGTTAAGACAACTTTGTCTTTGGTTTGAGAGAAGAGGATTCCTTTGGGTGTTGTTTCAGAGGCAGTTTGGATGCTGCCAAGTGCGTCTAGGCATTGCCAACTACTGTATTCTGAATAAATAGTTTTGTTCCTGTTGCAGAGAGGGGAGAAAGTGTCTGCTTGAAGTGCTCAGAGTGAGCCTGTTGGGTGGTGGGAGAAAGGAAACAGGTGGAAAGGGAAACCACTGAACCTTGGCATTGTGGTCCATGGACTGCTCCTGCTAGCACAGACCTTGTGAGGAACTTGTCTTGGAGTGAATTTGAGTTTTGCAGCTTTGGCCAATAATTGGGTTATAGTAAAACATTTTAGAAATAAACTTCATGTTTTGGAGCAGGTTTAGAGTCGCAGCCACATTGAATCACAGTGTAGTGCTCTGTGTATCTACTTCCCTGCTGAATTCCCAGCCTCTCCTACTGGCATCTCATACCAGGGTCTAATAGCACTGACATCTCTCCATTACCTCAAGTCTGCAGTTCAACCCCTCATGAATATTTTGTGGGTTTTGTAAATGTATACTGAAAGGGTTTGTGATTGTGTCATCAGGTGACAGTTTTGCTGTCTAAAATCTTTTGTGTTCTGCTTACTTAGCTTTCTTCCTAATCCATGATCATTTCATATTCTCAAAGAATATAAAGCTGCAGTTACAGAGTATATGATACTTGCAGGTTGACTTCTTGACTTATATTTAAGAAAAACCCCACAAATTTCTATTAATGATTTTAAAGCTACAGTAGAAGACACGCATCTCTTTGTGGCATATCTAGCCACATCTATGACCTCTTTTTGAATAGCTGATGATTACTAAGTGAAATTAATTACCTGGGTATTAAGCTCACCTTTGAGAAAGCAGTGATAGAAGTTTGATTTTCAGTATCTTAAAAAAAACAAAGAACAACCTGCCCCATAAAACACATATTTGTTCGTTTCATGTGTATTGGTGTTTTGCCTGGTGCCCACCTCAGATCTCCTGGAAATGGAGTTTACCATCAACCTGTGAGCTGCTCTGTGGGTGCTGGGATTTGATTCAGGATCTCTGCAAGCATAGGCAGAGTACTCTTCACTGCTGAGCTGTCTTTCCACCCAATCTTTAGTTAAAAAAAAAAAAAAAAAAAGAATCTTGGGGACCAAGTTGGCCTCAGATCTGTTATGTAGCGGAGGGTGACCTTGAACTTTCAATCCCTCTTCTCTGGATTCCTGAGTGTTGGACATGGGTACATAACACCACATTCAGTTTTAATGGCCATAGTGTCTGCTCCCAGGGCTCTATGTGGTAGGCAAGCACTCCATCACCCCCAGTTTCTTTCAGTGCTGTTGATTACTGTTCTTTAGTGCGATTATAGTTGAGGTCCAGAATGAAAAGCACTTACTTGGAGGTTGGATGGCAGTGGGCTTGCTGGACATCAGGGTAGTTGTTAGAGTGCACATACTTACAAGCTTTGCTCTTGTAAGACAAGAAAGATGTAGAAATCTCAGTCAACACATAGTCTCATCAGTGTTCACTGGGAACTACATTCAACATTGGGTCACTGTCCCTTTTAGAGTCAAATAACCCTTTCACAGGGGTTATTTAAGACCATCAGAAAACATAGAGGTTCACATTACAATTTATAATAGCAGCAAAATCACATTTGTAAAGCAGCAACAAAAATGATTTTATCATTGGGGGTCACCAGAACATTAGGAACTGTATTTTGGAGTCCCAACATTAGGAAGGTTGAAAAGTATTGTTCTAGATAAATCAAACATATGTATATATTTTCATTACCTATATAATAATTGTGATTTGTGAATTGTTATCAGTCCCTCAAGAGACTTTAGTCTCTTTTAAATGGGAAATATACCTTTCAAAGGTGTGTTCCTAATTGTAGCATGATACCACCTTGCGGTACATAATGGTGAGTAACTAAACATAATTTGTGAATATTTTATGGGCTTTGTAAATGTGTCCTGAAAAGTGTTTATGATTGCAGTGTCCTGTGGCATAAGTTCGCCATCACCATAGTCACTATAACTATTAATGACTATTCTTTGCTGTCTACTTTGCTGACTTTAAATTTAGAAGATCAGGTTTTTAAAAAAAAATTTTTTTTTTACATATTTTATGTTTGTGTTGCTAGAAACTGACCAGAGAAGGTAAATAAAAACTACTTCATGGCCATGTGTATCTTTGCTCAGATCAAAATGACTGCAGGTGCGGTCCTACCAGAATTCCATCAAATAGCTTTAGATTTAGGGTGTTAGAATTTCACAGCTTGTTCCCACCAGATGGAGAGTGCATGGTTCTTCAGGGAATGTGGAGTCCCAGGGAGCATGGTAGCCTACTAAGATTCTAGTTCTGCCTAGTTTCACTTGTCTTTGTATAACTGTTTTTTTTTTTTTTTACAGTGGCAGGGTAGCTGCCATACCAGATGGTAGGAAAAACGTGTTCTACTTTTTTGTTTTCTCGACTGACCCATAGGTGACATGTTGGCAAGCAAAAAAGAGTCCTAGTTCCTCAGAGACTCAGTTCTCTCTCTCTCTCTCTCTCTCTCTCTCTCTCTCTCTCTCTCTCTCTCTCTCTCTCTCTGTCTCTCTCTGTGTGTGTGCACATGCATTTGTATGTGTATGTGTTTGTGTACACATGTATGAATGTGATGTGTGTATCTATCTATCTATCTATCTATCTATCTATCTATCTATCTATCATCTTTCTTAGTAGTATGAGAATTTTAAGATCAGTTAAATGCCTATCCATCTTAATATTTCTGAGGGAATAGAATTTGGGTAGTTCAGATTTTTGTTATTGTCAGAGATAATGTTACATTTGGTCTTGTGAAGAAATTTTAACTACATTGATATTTAGTTAAATTTCGTCATGTAAAATATTTCAAACACGATTAGGATTTTCTTCAAGCTTACACTGGAGCTGGAATTATTTCTGGTGTTGTGAGCCCTACAACATATGTACAGGGAACTGAACTTAGGGCCTCTTTAAGAGCAGTATAAAATAGTAATAAAAAATAGTGTAGAACTGACACCAAAACCAGAACATCCAACCAGTAGTATATGTAACTACACTATTTGATAGTTGCCTGACAAAGAAGCTGTGGTGGTTTGAATGACAATGGGCCCCATAGGATCATAAGGTGTGGCACTTTAGGACATGTGGCCTTATCATAATACTTGAAGGTGCTATGCTAACTGCCATTGGAGAGAAGCATTCAATAGCCCTATCCAGCTGTCCCATCTATGAATAACAAGACTGAGCAGCATGGTATGGTATCACTAAGGGTGGGGTAATAGCATTTGTATCTATGTAGTAACCAGCAGCTCATTGGCCTCAAGCCCACTCAACACGTCAGAAATCACATGTCGTTCTGAAAATCTAGTGAACGACCCATGGATAGTGAGCTCATAGATTTCAGAGACTAGCTAGCTAATAGTGATAGTTCCTAAACTAATATAATTCCTAAATACATTCTAAATATGTATCCTTCTAAGTACAGATAACCATACCTCTCATCCCTTAACAAAGGGTTCTCTTTGCAGCAGGCAGAGACCATTATAGAATGTCACATTTATCACAATACAGAGAATCACTAACTCTGGGGTGTACAGCCATAACTGATGCATCTACAATACGACCCCTACACCCAAGGCTGATCATCTACAATACAACCCCTACATCCAAGGCTGATACATCTACAATATGACCCCTACACCCAAGGTTGATACATCTACAATATGACCCCTACACCCAAGGCTGATACATCTATAATACGACCCCTACATCCAAGGCTGATGCATCTACAATATGACCCCTACACCCAAGGCTGATACATCTACAATACGACCCCTACACCCAAGGCTGGAGATATATTGCAAAAGAAGAGGCAAAAAGATATTTGGAGCCAGAGGACCAGGAAGTCTGCTGCAATCTTGTGTTTTCTAGATATGATAGAGAAGCTATACCCATGAAATCTGAAGAATATGACTACTTAACAAGATCAGCATAATTATAAGACTAGTTGATAGGCCAATGTGGACGGAGAAACTATTGCTAAACCCCACCCATAGATGAAGAACTTGAGGCAATTAAAGACTACTAAGATGGGGAGAATATCTTCTTGAAAAATGAGCACCCTAAATGGTTATTTAACTGACCTGTCCTAAAAATATGAGAAATCTTTTGAGTTTTGGTCAAGTGACTTCAAGAACACAGGGTATTAATGTTTCTCTTAGTTGTCTCACTAAGACTCAGAAGGTTATGTTTATATATTTATCTACATAGTTATATGTACAAAACAATAATTAGAGAATAAGAGGTCATGAATTTGGAAGGGAATGGGTAGGGAGACATGAGAGAGGTTGAAGGAAAGAGGGGGAAAACAAAAGAATAAAATTGTTTATAATTATAAACAATATATTTTAATTAAATTGGAAAATAAAATAATATTTTCATACAACAGCAACAACAACTCCTAAACAAATGACAAATGCTCGTGAACATGCAAGGAGAGGAATATTCTTATTCAATGCTGTTAGTAGTATAAACTAGTATACCATTACAGAAATCAGTAAGGAAGTTTATTGCAAAATTAAAAATAGCCCCACTGTATGTATTTAGGCAAGGGCTGCATATCCCATCATAGGGATGTCTACACATGTGCATTATTCACAATAGCAAAAAGGAAAAGAAAAAATAAAGTAGCCAGTGTTGCAGATGCACATTAAAGAGAAATGGATTATAAAAATGCTGTGCGCAATAGAATTTTATTTGGCTGCATATAAAATAGCCTTGTGGCAAGTTTTTGGTATTCAAAGATCATTATGCTTAATCTATCTATACTCACTAAGAAATCTATTTCCATGTTACATTCTGTCCTACATGTACTTTATGCTTTTGGTAATTAGTGGGATTTCAATGCATGCTATCAAACCTCTAAAAGAATTAATTACTGACAAAAATATTCATATAGTGTTATGCCAAATACATTTAAAAATCTGTATATGTCTCTCTCTCTCTCTCTCTCTCTCTCTCTCTCTCTCTCTCTCTCTCTCTCTCTTTTCAAAATAAAGTTGTAAGAGAGAAAAAAATTGGAAGAAAATGGATGGGTTTGGAAAGTATTGTTTTAAACTGGATAGTCTGGAGTCAGAAAAACAAAAACCATGTTCCCTCTCTTTTGCTTCCTAACTTTTAATGTTTGTATGTGTATATTTGAGTGTGTGAGTGGATATAGGTTATGAAACTAGAGAGCATGAGAGGAAGGAAAGAGGAATTGAGGAAGGAGAAGTGTGTGTGTGTGTGTGGCTGGCAAAGAGGAATGAAAGAAGAAACAAGGCTAATAGAAGCAGGAGGGAGCAGGAGGTGAACGTGGGGTGGAGAGCAGAGGGGCAGTGTCATGGCAGGAATGGCCACATCTTGGGGAATAAAAGAATTTACCAGACCAAAATTAATATAAATGTCTTAATAAAGAATAGACAGTATGAACAAACTTAACAAACTTAGAGGGTTAAGTCTCAGAGAAGGAGGAAGGGACTTAACCTTCTGGGAAGGAATAGTGTCCTTTTATAGTAGATGAGCAAAGTTATCTGGCCTGTCCGGGCCATTTGAGTGAGTGAAGTTATTTTTTAATAGGGTTAAAAAGACAGATCAAGCTAGGTGTGATGTTGTACACCTTCAGTTTAATCCCAGTACTCAGGAGAGAGAAAAACAGGTGGATCTCTCGAACGGGTGAGTTGAAGGTCAGCATAGTCTACATAGTTTATTCCAAGACAACCAGAGTCACATGATAAGGCCCTATATCAAAAGGAGGAGGAGAAGGAAGAAGAAGAGGAGGAAGTAACTCTTCAACCATTCTTAGGTAGTTTTGTAATGATATTTGTCATCCCTATTGCTGGCCATATTGATTGAAGCACCAGGGCTACTAGGCATTAATTTCTAAGTTTTTGCATAAGGTATCACGAGTCACTGGGCCAGGCTCCAAATCATTAGAAAACGGAAAGTGTGCTCTTATTTTATTTTTACCTTTTCCCTTTTATTGATCTCTTCAGGGATGAGAATAACAAAAATGTTTGAAAAATATTGTAAGAGAAACTAACCAGAAAATAATTATTACCAATATTTAGCACATCAGAACTTATTTTTCTGTTATACATTTATTTATATTGATTAGGTTATGGGCTCATGAGTAAAGAGCTCCAGCAGCTCAGGCTCTTTTCCATTAGTGCTCACAGTATTCATTTCTGGGTGCAGTGGTCTGGTGCTTTCACTGAACATGGTACCCTTCTCTTCAGCTTCCATTTTTTTTCCTGATCATTTTCATTCACCAGTTTTCATTAAGCCCTTTTGTGTGTTAATATGTGGAGTTTGCTCAATTAATTCTCATGTGAAGAATTTTCTCCTTAACTTGCTTGTTCACAACTATATCAACAACATGTTAGTGATGTTGTAGAGCCTAGTTTTTTCAGGGTAACATTAGTGCAGTATTTTTCACTGAAAAGTGGTAGTCCCTTGATGTCTAAATATGTCACCCTTCTAATAGATTTGCACATTTAAACAACATCACAGCTTTCTTTTTTCTCCAACATAATAGTTTTATTGATTATTTTAGAATTTCACATTGTGCACCTCAATAACACATGCTTCTTATTACTCCCAAACCCATTGACCTTGTGATGTTTCAGCCTAGAAGAAAAAAGGGGAAAGAGGAGGAGAAAAAGAGGAGGAAGGGGAAGAGGAGGAAGAGGTGGGAAGAGGAAGAAGAAAAGAAGTAGAAGAAAAAGATGATGATGAAAGAGAGAAGGAGGAGGAGGAGGAGGGAAAGGAGGAGGAAGAGGAGGAGGAGCAGGAAGAGGAGGAGGAGGAGGAGGAGGAGGAGGAGGAGAAGGAGAAGAAGAAGAAGAAGAAGAAGAAGAAGAAGAAGAAGAAGAAGAAGAAGAAGAAGAAGAAGAAGAAGAAGAAGAAGAAGAAGAAAAAGAAAAAGAAGAAGACAGAAGATGACTAAAGAAAACCAAGTTTAATTTGTGTTACTCATATACTCATTGGCGCATAGCCAAACTCCCACTGGCCAGCCTATTAAAGAAAAGTGAGTCCTTCTCCATCTGCATCCCCACCAGAAGCCATCAGTTGGGGAGAGCTACACTTCAGCATTCTTATCACAGTGTTTAACAGTTCTTTTCAATGGCTTTCTGTCTAGACTATTACTTTCTTTAGGGGACAGGGTTGGTAGGGGTAGGGGTTGTCACAGAAGACTTCTATATCCCAATTTTCCAACTGTGAGTCTGTAGCCATATGTAGCTCCCTTGCTCTTTACAGAGAGCAGAAGTATAGATCATGGACTTGCACATAGTTTCTGGTGACTGCACAAACACCAACATGGACTCTAACTTCAGCATGAGCCATGGACCTCAGCATGGTCTTCAGTGGGAGTACAGATCACAGACATCAATGTGTCTCTGCTGCAGCCTGAGACACAGATACCATCATAACCCTTGATGGCAGCACAGACCAAGCACATCCACATGGCTTGTAGTGGTACCATAATCTACGGACAGTAACATGGTCCTGGTGAAAACTCTACATTTTTGTTTGTATTAAAAGCTTTTATTTTAACTTACTACACATATAAATTTTAGGACACTACTGGGTAGATGTGGTGCTCTCTGTTTGTGTGATTCCTTCTCAGGTTATCATTTTCCGTGATCTTTCCAATAGTTTGTCCCATATTGTGAACTGTGCTCTCAAGTGAGTGGGTAAAGATGGTCCCTGAAATCTGTGTATGAGGCTCGGCTGGCTGGTGTGAAGATTGTGGGCTGCTGACACTTCATACTGGAAGCAAATACTTGTTCTCAGAATAAGAGGGCCATCACTCACATCAATGAAGTCACCAATCTCCCAGGATTCTGAGATGCCTTCTCTATGAAGTCCACTTTGCACTTGTTATGTTGAAATATTTATTTATTTTTAAAAGGGAAATATAAGTCAATCTTTATATCTTTTAAAAAATATTTTATTGGCTATTCTCTGTATTTACATTCAAATGTTATACCCCCATTTCACCTCCCCCTCCAATTGTTTCCAGGAAGGTGTACCCTCTCCCAATCACCCTTTCCACCTCAGTACCATGACATTCCCCTACACTGGGAAAACGTACCTTCACTGGACCAAAGGCCTCTTCTCACATTAATGGCAGACAATCCTCTGGTACATATGCAACAGAGCCATGGGACTCTCTATGTGTGCTCAATGACTGTTATTTTAGTCCATGGGAGTTCTGGAGGATTTGTTTGGTTGATAATATTGTTTGTCCCATGAGGTTGCAAACCCTTTCAGATCCTTCAGTCCTTTCTCTAGCTCCTTCATTGGGGTCTCTGTGCTCAGTCCGATGGTTAGCTGCAAGCATCGTCAGTTGTATCTGTATGACTCTGGCCGAGCCTCTCAGGATACATCTAATTCTGGTTCCTGCCAGTAAACACTTCTTGGCATCAGCAATAGTGCTTGGGTTTGGTGGCTGCATATGGGGTCCCCAGGAGAGGCAGTCTCTGAATGATCTTTTCTCCAATCCCTGCTCCTCTATTTGACCTTGTATATCCTCCTGTGACTGTTTTGTTCTCCCTTCTAAGAAGGACTGAGGCATCCACATTCTGGCCTTCCTTCTCGTTGAGATTCATAAGATCTATGAATTGTTTCTTGAGTATTCAGAGCTTTTTGTGGCTAGTATCTGCTTATCAGTGAGTGCATACCATGTGTATTCTTTTGTGACTGGGTTACCTCACTCAGGATGAGAATTTCTAGTTCTAGCCATTTGCCAAGGTATTTCATAAAATTATTGTTTCTAATAGCTGAGTAGTATTCCATTGTGTAAATGTATTGTATTTTCTGTATCCATTCCTCTGTTGAGGGACATCTGGGTTCTTTCCAGCTTCTGGATGTTATGAATAAGGCTGCTATGAACATGGTGGAGCATGTGTCCTTGTTCTATGTTGGAGCAACTTTTTGGTATATGCCCAGGAGTGGAATACCTGAGTCTTCAGGTAGTACTATGTCCAACTTTTGAGGAACTTCCAGACAGATTTCCTGAGTGGTTGTACCAGCTTACAATTCCACCAACAATGGAGGAGTGTTCCTCTTTCTCCACATCCTCACCAGCATCTGTTATCACCTGAGTTTTTGATCTTTGCCATTCTGACTGGTGTGAGGAGGAGCAAATGAAAGATCTGTATGACAAGAACTTCAAATCTCTGGAGAAGGAAATTGAAGGTCTCAGAAGATGGAAAGATCTCCCATGCTCATGGATTGGAAAACCCAACATTGTAAAAATGGTCATCTTGCCAAAAGAAACCTACAGATTGAATGCAATCCCCATCAA
Organism: Micromys minutus; assembly: GCF_963924665.1. Classification (NCBI taxonomy): domain Eukaryota; kingdom Metazoa; phylum Chordata; class Mammalia; order Rodentia; family Muridae; genus Micromys; species Micromys minutus. Next base: position 16,782,339 of record NC_137981.1, read on the forward strand.
AATTCCAACTCAGTTCTTCATAGAGTTAGAAAGAACAATTTCAAATTCATTTGGAATAACAAAAATCCTAAGATAGCGAAAACTATTCTCAACAATAAAAGAACTTCTAGAGGAATCACTATTACTAACCTCAAGCTATATTAGAGATCAATTGTGATAAAAAACGGGTGATATTGGTACAGAGATAGGCAGGTAGATCAATGGAACACAATTGAAGACCCAGTAATGAACCCACACACCTATGGTCACTTGATCTTTGACAAAGGAGCTAAAAACATTCAATAGAAAAAGGACAGCCTCTTCAACAAATGTTGCTGGTTCAACTGGCAATCAGCATGCAGAAGAATGCAAATTAATTCATTCTTATCTCCTGGTACAAAGCTCAGGTGCAAGTGGATAAAAGACCTCCACATAAAACAAGGTACACTGAAATTAATAGAAGAGAAAGTGGGCAAGAGCTTAGAATACATAGGTACAGAGGAAAATTTACTGAACAGAATACTAATGGCTTTTGCTCTAAGATCAAGACCTCATGAAATTGCAAAGTTTTTGTAAGGCTAAGGACACTGTCAAGAAGATAAAACATCAGCCAACAGATTGGGAAAGAATCTTTACCAATCCTACATCTGATAGAGGGCTGGTATCCATTATACACAACGAACTCAAGAATTTAGACTCCAGAAAAATCAAATAATCCTATTTAAAAATGTGGTACAGTGCTAAACAAAGAATTCTCAACTGAGGAATACTGAGTAGTTGAGAAGCACCTAAAGAAATGTTCAACATCCCTACTCACCAGGGAAATGTCAAAATATTTCTAATGCCACCTTTGCATCAACTTCCAGAGTTTGAAAGGGAAGGTCCTTATATAGTAAAGCAACTTTTGTGAAAGAACTTAGGTTTTCTTTTGTTGACATCCACTCATCCAGTCTCTTATCCAAAGTGACATCATAGCAGAAGGTCCCAGCAATCGCAGGAAGTCTGGGCACTCCGACAAAGCTGACCACATAGTCGTCTTTGGATGCCCTTTCTACTACACAGCCCAACACCTCCGCACAGGAACGCCAATGCGCCTTATTCACTTCTCTCGGGTCAGGGTCTTTGAAAGTAAGAAGTTTACTCTCCCAACACTTGGTGAAAGGTTTATACATGGACTTCGTTCAGTACCACTCACTCAAATGCATGGCACAACTGTTGAAACATTTTTATTCATCACGAAGACAGTGCCAGGATCAGCTTTCCCAACATGCTTTTAACTTCAATCTTCTCTCTTCGGGGAGTTAACACTAACTGCCTACTTTTTCTTAAACAGATCTTTCCGCATTTCTGTCAGTTCTGTGGGTGACAGCTTGGCATCTGGCGATGTCACTATAAATCTCCCTAGAGGAGACCGGGACATGTATGCAGATGACTAGGGCTCCTTCCTAAAAGCCCCACAAGAGCCTCCCATGCGTGCATCCCATCTCTTCCCTCTGATTCATGCATCCAAGGTAGTCTTCCCAGACTGGGAAATCAAAACCTCACTCCAGTGGGCCCTGCCACCCGGGGCCAGGTCGCCGAAGCATCTGCCTTCCTACAGCGGTAGCCATGGCTCCAACTCTACATTTTCTTATAGTTAAGAATAGGAAATAGTTAACTATAAGAAAATGTCTGCCGCATTTCTCTCCTTTTCCTTCAGTATTTGTCGTTTTGGGAAATTCTTGGATGAAGGTGATTCTGGCCCAAGAGCCAGGAGAAGTTGGTCATACCTAACTGAAACGTAGTACTCTCTCCTTGATCTTGCCTACCTCTTTCCTTGTCGTGTTATCATGAAGCCATTGGCTGCTCTCTGCTTCTATGCCACACCTTTTTAGACCCCACATGTGAATGGAACTAAGCAATGCTTGCCTTTTGTGCCTGGGCTGATTTCCTCTAAGATAATGGTTTTGATCCCATTCTTGTTATTGAAATTGGAGCATTTAATTTTTTTCTTTTTGCTATGTGTTCAAGCTGCCTCTCTTCAAGAGCTTCACAGAGCTCTTCTTGTGTTTTGACTGCAGGGAGTAAAGGCATGTACCACCATGTCTGACTTAGACTTATGTTTGTGAGACCAAGAGAACACAGTTTGGTGTTTCTCTGTGCTGACGGATTTTATTTTACTAGAAGGGAAAACTTTGCTTACCAACTACTACTTGTTTCACTGCTTCTCAGAGGGTAATACTTTATTGTCATTTTTAAGATGTATTTATTATATTTATATAAGCACACTGTAGCTGTCTTCAGACTCACCAGAAGAGGACATCAGATCTCATTACAGATGGCTGTGAACCACCACTTAGTTGCTGGGAATTGAAATCAGGACCTCTGGAAGAACAGTCAGTGCTCTTAACCACTGAGCCATCTCTCCAGTCTGAGGGTGATACTTTAACAGGGTACAATTGGAAGTCTAGAATTGTGGGCCATTTTCCGTGGCTCCTTCTTTTCCTTGACTCTAGACTGCCTGCTAGAATTAATATATAAACAAGCAAGTATACTAAATTCCATGTAAACACGAAGAGTTGGAAGAAGAATGTTCTTCAGGGGAAATGAGGAAGCCCCTGGACCACCTGGGTGGGAAGGATGGTAGTTGTAGTAATCCCTGAGAGGAAGCACAGACTGAAGAGAAGGTCACATGTTACACATCTCAGCAAAAGGCCTAGGGAATAAGTCTCTGGAGTCTTCAGAAGTGAAGTGAGATGAACACACAGATGTATCAATTCCCTTTTGTGTGGTTCCTCACAGAGCTGTTAAGGAGATTGATGATGCTGAGGTAAGGTGAGGCTCTTCTGTGCTCATTGCTTTCTCCAGTACAGTTCCACTGTATTCCATTCCTTACATCTAGGACAGCTGTCCTGCATGTAAGAGAAGTATGAGTGGTCCAGATTATAACCAGCTCAGGGGCATAATAGGGTTCCTTTTACTTAATAAATCTAATTATTTGGGTTTTCTCAGAAAAGAATGAAAGGAGATGGGGAAAACAGCTTAGTGTAACAGTTCCAGTTGTGGAACAAGCACACACCCTTAATTCTAACATGCTGGGTGTAAGAGCAGGCAGCTTACTGTGAATGCAAGGCCAGTATGCATAGCAAGTTCTGAGCCAGAAGGGGCTGTGTAGTGAGACCTGTCTCAAAGCAAGCAAGCAAGCAAGCAAGCAAGCAAGCAAGCAAGCAAGCAAGCAAGCATCTAACCAGACAAAGCCCTCAAATGTTCAACAGGACAAAGATTCATTGGGTGAAAAGAATTTGCACTCTTCCTGAGCCACAGTTGTAAAATGAACAGTGAGGATAGACAGTTACAGTAAAAAATGTTGTTATTGTGATTATTAGAGCATCATTCAGACACAATTTTACTTCCTAGGAGTTGTCCAGTGGAATATTGCTTTTTTTGGCTACCTGGAAATACAATATTCTGAGCGAGCATCCTGGAAAGAAGCATTGTTAATCAAGCTATCACATGTGCACTGGTAGGTTCAGTAGTTGGTTTACTTCCTTGTCCTGAAACAGTGTATAAAGAAGCGGATCCCCTAGGATTACAGATGAGCAAGTGCTTTCCAAATCCAGATGCACGAGAAACAGCAGGAAGTGGTGCAACTGCCCTCTGCTAACCTATACTCTAAAGTGACTTCAGGTAACAAGCCACTGAGTTGTCATTTATACCCAGAGAGAGAGAGAGAGAGAGAGAGAGAGAGAGAGAGAGAGAGAGAGAGAGAGAGAGAGAGAGAGAGAATCAGTTTCCACTATTAGGGGACATTGGATATTTAAACTGCTCCAGATCAGGCCTGACGTTCAGGAATAGTTGACCCACATGTGATGAGCTCTGCAGTAATTTAGTTTGCTTTCCTTTGGTTACAGTTTGGAGTTTTCTTTTTGAGTGTGGTTTTACCTCATGTTCTTAATTTTGGGAGGTTTGTTTTTTTCCAGAAAGAACTTAAAGTTTGTTGGATATGGAGTGATGAATAATCTGTAAGGGTTTGGGGGAGAGAAAGAATATGATCAAAATATATTTAACTTTAAACTTTGCTTTAAATAAAAGATATCATAGGAAAGTGACTTTAGAATTCGTAGAATATGGGATTATGGAAATTTGCTGAGCCAATCTATTCTATTCATATGAAAACTTATTACTCTTTTTCAGTAAAGAATTCCCTCTTTGACATTCTATTACCTATCTCCATTTTCCCCAAAGACTTCCAGAAAAAATGTTGCTATTGATAAATCTCTTACAGGGCCCAGCAGTAGGAAGAATACATTGCATTGTGCATGTGGGGCATGGTCTGTTTCTCAGAACCAGAACCAGGAAGCTCAGATCTCATGACGCTCATTCCTTTTTATATAAGCCCTTCATCTGTCATCTATAGTCGAGAAAGGGACTGATTTATGTTTCTACAGACAAATATTTAGAATTCACTTACTGAGTTGCTTCAAGGAAGGAGGTAAGATATGTCTTCTGCAGTCACAATTGATTAGAAAGGTGGGCATGAAAGCCTAGGTGCTAAACATTTTCAAGTTTCCTAGAAAAATCTTGAACAAGAGCTAGAGAGAGTGCTCAGTGGTTAAGAACAGTGGTGGTTCTTCTGCTGGTCCTGGTTTGAGTTCCAACATCCATTTCCAGTTCACAACCATCTGTTTTATAGATCCAATGCCCCATTCTGGTTTCAGGCACTCAGGTGAGGCACAGAAATGCATAAAGGCAAAATTCTCATACACATAAAATTTACTAATACTAATCCTAGTAATAGACAAGCACAAACAAGAGACTTGAGGTAGTGTAGATCAAATCTTTGTTCTCGGAGATCACAAATGATTAATCTTTCCTTTGAATCTGTGTTGTTTGTGACCTTGGAAACGTCCATTTCTTACACTTATGGTGACCTCCAATACCCCAAATAAGAGATCTAAAATTGACAAATATCTCAATATATATAAACTATTATTTTTTTAATTCTGTTTTAAAGGACATATTTAAATTACTTTAAAAATTATATGTATGTGGCAAGAGGAGAGTCAGGTATATGAGTGTAGGTGCCTGTGGATGCCAGAGGCAACAAATACCTTTGGAACTAAACCTCTAGGTACTCGTGAGATGCTCAACTTGGATTCTAAGAACTAAATTCAGGTCCCCTACAAGAGCAGTAAGTGTTCCTAACCATTTTTTGCTTTTCAAGGCCCCTCAAGACTTTTCATTACATCATTAAACATTAACCTATTGTAAAATTATTTTGCTTAAATACATATAGTTGCATGTTTTATTTATTCTATTAATAAATACATTTTTTGCCATTGATGCATAATTTACTGTTCAAATATTTGAAAATAGCCTTTCACTTTTCCCAACAAAATTAACCACACCAGATGAAATGGGAGAAAATCTCCCTCCACTTCATTTTAGATCCCTTTATAAATTTACCTTCATTTTTCTTAGCCTTAAAGTTCACTAAGATGTGGCTGAAAAACATTTAATTCTCCTTCAACTGTTCTAAGTTTGATCTACCATTGATCACTGTAGCCTCCTTGGGACCTGCACAAACCAACATAGAGACATAAATATATATATAATTAATAATAAAAATAAACCTTGAAAAAATTATCTCATTTTTTTTTCATTTCATCTAGGTGGGACTGTGGGTATTATATGTAATATATAAAACCATACAAAATGTTAATTTTTGGTAATAGACAGCTGGCATGCATAGGAAAGCTTTAGGAGAGAGGGCAGTGGCAGGTTCAGAAATCCGAACAGTAATGTTTATAGCAGGAACACTGCGTTGGGATGGACGACTCTGTTTTTGAGTAGTACTTTTGCTTTCCCAGTGGGTTTCTTTGTATAGGCTCCTGGCACACAGTTTGTTCTTTGTGAAGGAAGGCAGTGGAGGTTGGCCAGAGCTGCCGCACATGTCATTTCCAGTTATATGTTTATGCTATGTAAGTAAGTGATGTGTAGATCAGGACAGTGGTGGCTGAACCAAGTTCAGTCCTTGTCAAAGGCTCCAGCCACTGGGCACCAGGCTTCAGCGATGTGGTACCACGTTTGCTCCTGTATTCCACAGAGAAGTCTGAGGTTTCTGAACTGTCCTTGTGAAAATGCCATAATGGAGACTGGCTTGCTCTTCTGGGTGCTAAGGAGAGGTTAGAGTAGCAGCTGCAACCATCAAAACTTTCTTCTGATCCCAGAAAAGCAGAGTTGGAAGAAGCTGGGTTATGAAATGGCATCTTTGGAAGGTCAGTGGTTTGTGAGGAAGCAACACAGGTAGCCTAGAGAATGGAGGGATAGAATGAACTGTGTTCTGAGCTAAAAGATGTTTTCACAAGTGGTATATTTAGGTTTGTAATAATGATAGGGCACCCAGTTTTATAGTCTTGTGAATTGAAATAGAAGAGATGGCTCAGTAGGCAAGAGTACTTTATGATGTTTTAGGGAACCTGGGTTCATTTTCCAACCCCACATAGTGGTTCACAACCATCTGTAACTCTAGTTACAGGGGACCCTCTCTTGTCTGACCTTTTGCACACATGCACAGTGGACATACACACATGCAGGCAAAAACACTCACATATAAAAGAAAATAAATAAATTCTAAGAAAAAAAGAAAGTTAAAGAGAGAAAGAAGAAAAGAACAATTCCAATCAAAGACAAAACTTCATCCCAGGTAGACCATCCTGAAGCAGTTCTTTCCAGCTATTTAGGAATAGAGGCAATTGCATGCAGCTCAAACTGTATCATACTATTGTTCTAAGAGGCCCAGGACATAACCCTATTTAATGTTTAAGGAACGATGGGCCAATCTAGAGCAATCTGACAAAGCCTGGACTAGACTGGCAGAGACTATGGCTCTTTGTAGAGGAGTAAGAATGCCCCCTGGAAGGGCTCTAACAGTTTTTTGGGGACCTTCTGAGACCATTTTATACAGGATAGTTAAAGGACCAGAGGCAGAAAAAGTTATGTAGGAACAAGACATAGGGACACATAACCTTTGTGTGGAGAACAGAGTTTCTGTGATGAGTTGTTTTTCTTTAGAGGTTAGGCTTCTATGGGTAAGAGAACCTAGAGACCCAAGCACATTTCCTCTATTTTTAAAAACTATCAACTTGAAGTGGGTCAAAGACTCTAATTTAAAACTTACTGGGTATACAAATTACTCTTAAGGTCAGGCTCCATGCCCAACATTTGTGACAATAAATAAAAACCTTTCAGAATCTATTGACTTAAGCAGGCAACTATCTTCCACCCATCCAAATGCTAAGAATGTCATCAGACATCATCATGGATGTGTGAAAATGCCCTCCCCCATCATACTGTACCTGCTCCTCTGATGCACCTACCAATGCTTGGAACCTTGTCTTGATTTATAGTTTTCTCTGTTCTGTGAGACAATAAAATGTTTTGTGAGACTGAATTTAGGGTAACCTGTATCTATGACCCCAGGCCATGGTCAATCAAATTGGCTGCAGAATAGACTGTCTCATATTCTATTAGATTTAAAACGTCCAAAGTCTGAAACTGCTAGGGAAAGCATAGGGAAGACTCTGTGAGGTGTTAGGGTGGGTAAGAGCTTTCCGATCAGAACTTTAGTGACACAGGAACCAGCCCCACATACCAACAAAGACTACATGGGGTTCAGAGGTTTCTGCACTGCAAAAGGAACTATCATCAGAGCAAGTAGTGCATAGAATGGAGGCTATTCTTCAGATATCCAGACAGATGGCTAATATCCAGAATTTCAAAGAACTGCAGAAATTAAATGATATAAAACTACTAATGAACACATGTAAGTATGAAACGGGCAGTTTCCAAAAACAAACAAACAAACAAATAAACACAAAAGTTCAGTAACTATTTACTATATAAAATTCGTTCAGTATCTCTAGCCATCAGATAAATGCAAATTAGAAATACATTGACAGAGTACTAACTGCACCTTAGTTAGAAGGCTATTGTCAAGATATTTGGCCACAGGTTTTGGAGAAAATGTGGGGAAAGAGGAATGCTTTTCATTGCTGGTGGGGGTGCAAATCAATACAGTGTATTATGGAACTTAATCTGGATTCTCCTCAAAATATTAAAAATACAACCACCATGTTACCTGGGTATTCTACTCCTGGGCAAATGCCTAGAGAGGTCCATAGCCTACAACAAAAATGTTTGCACATTTATTTTGTTGGTGCTCTATTCATTTTATTAAGGAAACAGAAGCAACTTTAATGCCCTCAACAGATATATAGATAATGGAAGGGTAGTAATATGCAGAGTGTAATATTATCCAGCTATAAAGAATTATCAAATCTCAAAATTTGCAGATAAAAGGATAGACTTAGAAAGTATAATATTAAGTAAAATGTACCTTATTAAATAAAAAGTAAAATATCACATAAGAAAACCCAATCTCAGAAAGAAAAATAGCCTCATGTTCTCTATCATATGTGGATCCTAGCCTAATGTAAACACACACACACACACACACACACACACACACACACACACACACACCATCCTGTAGACAACTGTAAGTATGGGTATAATACAACATTTAAAAGGAGAACAAAATAGAACAATTGTAGATAATACAGAAAGATACATCAATTGAAAAGGAGAATATAAATCTAATTATGTTTTTAGGTTCTATTTGTCATAGTTTCTATTTGTCATAGTTTTTTTGTGGTGGATATGTGTGTAAAAATATAATTGATAGTGAAAGTTTGAAACCTTAAGTGAACCACCATGGCTTCAAAATGGCCATTTTAACTGTATGAACCTCATTGAGACGTACAAAGATTGGAACAGAATAAGAATGTCTTTGAGTGGCTATCTTAATTTATCCTTGTGGATTTTAAAAATTACAATAAAGAGATTTAATTTTTATAAAATTGTTCCTTTGAGGATGATAGCCTTTATCTTATTTGTGCTCAAGAGTTAACTAAAGCCATGTTGTGAGTGACAGGCAGCATGGGGAGGACTGTACAGAAGGAGGCCATGCTTCTATTGGAGCAGAGTGCCTGGGGAGAGGGACAGCTGTGAGATGTGTAGATCCTACGGTAGGGCCTGCCACACACTCCATTTCTTACTATTGTAGGAGGCAACAAGGACAGATTGTCTGCAGTTTGAGAATCCAGTTCCCAGATTCCTTATCTGTTGCTGAAATCCACAGTTTTACCACAGACAGAAGATGCTCCAGGCACCCAGACACATTCCACCTAATTCAGGCCTAATTCATGAGAGTAGATGCCTTTGGAGTCTCTGCAGTATGTTTTTCTCCATGAGGAACATGCTCAGAGACTGGAGACATCTTTATAGAACCTATTTGAATCTGGGTCCTGGTGTAATACCTTTAGTCATCCACCAAGCCTGGATCTGTTAGTCCTTGAGAATCACTTCCAACTGGAGATAAATTGGAAAGAGAATGATGTGCAGGAGGTCCATAATTGGTCAGAGGTAGCCATAAGATCATTCTAAGTCCAGCTGCTTCACAAGTTGCTTTTAAATGACACCTGTGTCCAAGAAGCATTTGAGTAATGCTATCACAATTTAAGAGGATAGAGGAGAAAAAGCTGGTTGGCATCTATTTTTGGTGTAGTTTGAGGAATTCTAAAGGAGTAGCCCAAACTGTTATCACATTTCTTGAATTCAGAACTGCGTCTCACTAAGAAATATGAAGCTTATAAACTCTAGAGGAAGATCACTCAATCAGTAAATTTATCAGAGAGTGAAGGATGAGAAATACATTCAGGTGAGAGGGGTTGTAAGGCCAAATAGCTGCTCAAGCACCAGGGTGAAGGGGTGTTTATGTCATCGAAGAGGAATGGTGGAGTAACAAAGTAAAGGCACAATATGGCTCGCTTCTTCCTGGCTCCAGACTTGGTAATGGAATGTTGGTACAGTTTGAAAGACTATAGACTCCATAAGTGCTTTGACATAGAGGTTAATGTTGGGGAATCATAACACAGGGCTATTTGGGGACAGTTTGTGCCTAGACGATCAGAGTTCTTCACCATAGCCATCTCTAATTACCTAGATTCCTTTTGATTCCTGTCTCAGGAGGACCAAGAAGGAGAAAAGAGGTTCCATCATTTATAAAGAAACACATTCAATCTAAAATAAGATAGAACTGGTTCCATCTGCTTTCAGAATACTCTTGCCTTTTCTTGCAGAACTTAAGTTTGACACTCATAAAGACCTTCAGATATGTTGAAAGCAAAAAAAAAAAAAAAAAAATTGAGGTTAAAGTCATGTCCTTTCTCCCCTTCAGATTGTTAGATCCTATGAACAGATCAGCAACACATATAACTGAATTTATTCTCTTGGGATTCCCTGGTTCCTGGAAGACGCAAAATTTTCTCTTTGTGCTGTTTTTGGTGTTTTATGTCCTGACCTTGTTGGGAAATGGAGCCATCATCTGTGCAGTAAGATGTGACTCTCGTCTACATACCCCCATGTACTTCCTTCTCGGAAATTTTGCCTTCCTTGAAATTTGGTATGTTTCCTCCACTGTTCCTAACATACTTGCCAACATTCTGTCTAAGACCAAGACCATCTCATTTTCAGGGTGCTTCCTGCAGTTCTATTTCTTCTTTTCTCTGGGCACAACTGAATGTCTCTTTCTAGCAGTAATGGCTTATGATAGATACCTGGCCATTTGCCGCCCATTACATTACCCTGCCATCATGACCAGGAGGCTTTGTTGCATTCTGGTATCTTCATGTTGGCTCATCGGATTTCTTGGATACCCAATTCCTATCTTCTCCATCTCCCAACTTCCCTTCTGTGGTCCTAATATCATTGATCACTTCCTTTGTGACATGGACCCATTGATGGCTTTATCCTGTGCCCCAGCTCCTATTACTGAATTTATTTTTTATGCCCAAAGTTCCTTGGTCCTGTTTTTTACTATTGCATATATTCTTCGGTCCTATATTTTATTGCTCAGGGCTGTTTTTCAGGTTCCTTCTGCAGCTGGCCGGAGAAAGGCCTTCTCTACCTGTGGTTCCCATTTAGTTGTGGTGTCACTTTTCTATGGGACAGTAATGGTAATGTATGTGAGTCCTACATATGGTATTTCAACTTTGATGCAGAAGATCCTTACAGTTGTATACTCTGTAATGACCCCTCTCTTTAATCCTCTGATTTATAGCCTTCGTAACAAGGACATGAAACTTGCTCTGAGAAATGTTCTGCTAAAAATGAGAATTGTCAAAAATATATGAGTCAAAGCTGTGACATACTTACATATTCTAATAAAGAACCAACTGGAGATATATCAATTCTTTCAGTTGTCTTTACTCTTTGTTCTATTTTTATTTTTGAGACAGAGTCTCATGTGTCCCTGGCTATCCTCAAACTCACTCTCTAGTCTAGGATGACCTTGTGTGTATCTGATTCCTCTGCCTCCATATCCCAAGGACTGTGATTACAGTTGTGTACTACCATGCCAGGCTTTGAACTTGTTTACCACACCCAGTGATATTTTTCAAAGTCTAAATAAAATGTGATTTCTATGTGAGATGATATTCTACTCAAGTACTCATTTTTTTCATTATATACTTCCTCTAACATTGTAAGAAGACAATGAAGTCAAGTTTGTTTATTAATGTGTTTATATTAGTATTTGCAAGATAAGAACAAAAATTAACAGTTCCATTCATATACAGTCATTACATTTACTGGAGATAAACAAATTCATTTCAATTTCTAGAACTAGAAAAAGAGAGTTGATTTAGAATCTAGACAAAAAAGCAGAAAGAAGTAAAGATTTTGTACAAGAATATGGAATTATCTTCAGAGAACCTCTACTAGAACCATTTCCTTGTCTGGTGAGAGGCTCAGTAAGCAATGTGGCTTGTCACAAACCTGATTACCTGACTTTAATCTATAGGGCCCATGCAGTGGATAGGAGAAATCTTCTACATCATTAACTAGAAGATATAATTTAAATATCCATTTCCAAAATAAAAGGCGTGCCTCTTAACACTTTCTTAAAAAGAAAATTTTAGAACTTCAATGTGTCTGACCTTAACAAAGAAGCAAATAGCATATATGTTTGTGTTAGCATGCTTTCATAACATACAGAATGGCCATAGAGAAAGTTAGCAGGCTCTGGGAGGCAGGTGAGGATCTATACTATTATCTAGATTTTCATCTATTTTTATGATTATTTTCATTTCCTTTTTAATTGAAAATTTATGTAACACATTTTGATCATGGTTTCACCTCCCTATATCCTCTCAGATCATCATTACCTTCCCATTGGCTCAACTCCATGCCTTCTTTTTCAGTTTCCTCCTTAGAAAACAAAAAGGAAAAAGAGACTAAAAATATTAAAAGAAAAGCATGACACACACACACACACACACACACACAAACCTTAAAAGCACAACATATGAAACTGTAAAATACAAGCAAAAGATCAGCAAAATAAAAGTGCCCAAATACGTCAATATGAAACACAATATAAACATATAAAACCCAAACCACCCAAAAAACCAAACCTAAAACTGAAACTAAAACAAAAAACTCACCCACCAAACCAAAAAAAAAAAAAAAAAAAAAAAAAAAAAAACTGTAAAAACACCACAGTATTGTGTGTGTGTGTGTGTGTGTGTGTGTGTGTGTGTGTGTGTGTGTGTGTCTGTTGGCCACCTACTACTAAGCATGGGGCCTACCTTATGTTTACATACTCAGTGATACTTCAATGTAGAAAATTAATTTTTTTGCAAGCAGTTTTCAACTAGGGATAGCTTAATTTTAAGGGATAGAAGCCTCTCTCCATTTCCCCCTCTCAGCACTGGGACCACATCTGGCTTGAATCTACGCAGGCCTTGCACACGTTACCACAGTTGCTGTGAATCCACATGTATATTAGTTGTGTCTGATGTCTCTGGCTTTTACAATCCTTTTTGCCTCCTCTTCAGTGTAGTTCCTCGAGTTCCAAGGGGAGGCATTCGATGGGGACACCCCAGGATCATATGTTTGAATACTTGTTTCTGTAGTTGGCGAAACGTTTTGGGAAGGATTAGGAGGTGCTGCCTTTTTGCAGAAGGTATGGCTCTGGGTGAGTGTGGCTTTTAGGTTTCTTTTCTTATTTTGGGGATATTCTCTGCATTTTTATATCAGATGTTATCCTCTTTCTCCCAGTCCCAACTCCCCTCCCCTCCCATTACCTCCTGAAAGTGCTCCCTCTCCCAACCACCCTCTCCCCCTTAACGCCTTGTGGCTTTTAGGTTTCTACAGACTCATGCCATTTTTAGTATGCTTCCTGCTTCCTGCTTGTAGTTTGTGAGGTGAATTCTTAGGTATTCCTGTCACTGTTCCTTAGCGCTGTCATCATAGATTCTAACCCTGTGAAACCATAAGTCAAATTAAACACTCACTTTTATATGTTGCCATGGTCATGACATTTTCTTACAGCAATAGAAAAGTAAGCAATAAAACAAGCCTAATTAATATAGAAAAAGATGAAATAATTCCTTTTTTTCTGTCTGATTATAATAAAATAAGTCTACAGATCAACAGGAAAAGAAACTCTGGGACATATACAATAAAGTTTAAACACACTGTTGAACAATAAGTGAATCCTTGAAGAAATAGAAAAGGAAATTATAACATAAAATAGAATAAAAATGGAAACACATCCTGGTCTTTATTCTCCATGGAGAAGTTAGGGGTTATTCTACCAGGTCTAACTTCATTTATTACTTGTGGGATCTAATGAAATGAGAACTAAGAGGAAACTTTATAGGTCTATATGCTACATCAATAAATCAGGGCTGGTGTGAAATCAGCTTAGCTACCATTGAACCTGTTCAGTTTTTTTCTAATGGTCTGCATTCTGTTGTGTTAGCCACTGATATCGAGAAAAATTTTCTACCAGCGACTCCCAGTAGCCACTGTTCTGGGTCTCAGGTAGTTGTTTTTCACTCTTTTTCTATCCTCAACTGAGATTTCTTCTGTCTGACCCTCAACACAGTAGCAGCCTTCCTGTGTATGCCCCCTACCCCGTGCTACCTTTATTCCTTGGGGATTCTGCCTTTTGGTGCAGACCCAACTTAGCTCTTTTCTTTGGACCCTCTCAACTTTCCCTTTTAGGTTATTGTTGTTCTTTTGTGCCAGCTGATAATAACTAGAAATACTTTCTACCAGGGATCCCTGTGGCAACACTTGGCTCAGACTCAGGTAGGAAGTTTTCACTATCCTCTTTTTCTGTATCTCTCTTGTTTCAGACTCATCCCTGTAGCAACATGCTTGAAGGTGTTTCTCCTCATCTCAGACTCCATTCACTGGTGATTGCACCTTTTTGTATAGATCCAGGGGACTACTAGTCATTTCATCCTTGTCTTTCCAGAATACTCTTTGTCCTACTGCAGCAGACTAGGAGCCCCTCCTGTTACTGCACCATCACCCCTGGGGACCAACCTATTGGTTTGAACTTGATACCTCAGACTTTCCTCTCAATCTCTCTCAGTCTCTTCTCTTAGCTCATTTCTTTTCCCTTCTGCCAATGACTGACTTGCAGAAGCACTCTCTACCAGGGATTCCACAGCTATCACAGTTGCTTAAGATCTTGAGAGATCAACAGCAAAAGAATGAAACACCCACCCAACAAGACAAGATCAGATATGAACACCTAGAAAAACCTCAGTCATCCTAACTCTAGATGTGTAGACAGAAACACACACACACACACACACACACACGCACACACACACACACACACACACACACACACACACACACACACACATCCCGCCACCACCACCACACATAAAAAGCTAGGAAATTAGACCTCTATGAGGACTTAGGAATTCTAATATTATATAGCAGGTTCTTAGAAATCCAATATAATAAGAATCAGACAAGAGAATTAAAATTGTAATTATCTATATGTTCAAGGACCTTAAAGAGGATATAAATAGATTCCTTAATGAAATCTATAAAAATACATACAGTGGAATAAAATATTAAAAACACTTCAAGACACAAAATAGAAATAGAATTACTAAAGAAAACTCAAACTAAAATAAAACTGGAAATGAAAAACTTAGGAAGTCAAGCAAAAATTTCAGAGGTAATCCTCAGCAATGAAGGTCAAGTGATTGAAGGGAGAATCTAGTCATTGAACACAAGGTTGAGAGAATGGTCACATCAATAAAAAAAAAGATAAATCTAGAAAAATGTAAGCATAAAACATCTGGTAAAATGAGTTATTATGGAGAGACCATGGCTCCAGCTACATATGCAGCAAAGGATATCATTCTCTGGCATCAATGAAAGGAGAGGCCTTTGATTCAGTGATGGCTCATTTTCCCAGTGTAGGGGAATGCCAAGACGCTGAGGTGGGAGAGGGTGGTTGGGAGAGGGAGCATCTTCATGGAGGCAATGGGGGAGGGGTGGGACTTGTGGAAAGACGATAACACCTGAATTGTAAATATAGAGAATATCCAATTAAAAAAAAAAGAAAAAAATCTGGCAAAACTGGGACAGTAGAAAATACCAAATAAATACAAAAGACCTATAAATATTAGGAATAGAAGAGAAGAAACATAGATTGAAGCATAGAAAATATTTTAAACAAAATCAGAAAAAAAATGTTCCTAACCTAACAAAGGAGATGCTTGACAATATACAGGATGCATACAGAACACCAAACAGGCTGGAACCGAAAAGAAATTCTCCACGACACATAGTAATCAAAACACGAAATTTACAAAACAAAGAAAATATTAAGTAATGTATTAGAATAACCCCTGACTTTTCAATGGAGACTAAAGGCCAGAAGGGCCAGGACAGATGTACTACAAACTCTAAAAGACTACAGATGCTGGCCCAGACTACTATGTCCAGCAAAACTTTTAGTCATTATACAAGCAGAAATAAGAACATTTCATGATAAAGCCAAATTTAAGCAATATCTATTTATAAATTCAGCCCTTCAGAAGGTACTAGAGGGAAAATTTTAACTGTAAGAAGTTATTAACTCAAGAAAACACAATAAATAATAAATATTCTGAGATTAGCATCTCAAGAGGAGGGGACTCCACAGCATAACACAAAATAGCAGGAATCAATAAACATTGCTCATTCATAACTCTAAATATCAATGGTCTCAGTTTCCCAATAAAACAACACACTAACAGACAGGGTTAAAAAACAAGACCTGGCAGGTTAATGGGAGCTCAGAAGAGCTGTGGGAGCGCTCTCCATCCTAAGCGGAAGAGTGAGTAAACTTTGGCCCAATGTCTATCCCGGGAGAGGCCGCTCAGAACTCTCCTGGTGCAGGCTGCCGTATTGCCTGGGAGTACACACTTCTGGCCCAAGGCCAGACCCGACCCAGGTTCATCAGGACCAGCGACGCGCCCATAGGTCAATGGGTGCTCAGAAGAGCGGCAGGAGGGCTCTCTGTCCTAAGTGGAAGGTTGAGTCAACTTCTTCTGCCCACTGTCTATGCCAGGAGAGGCCCCCCAGAACTGTCATGGTAGGGCTGCCTGGGAGTACACACTTCTGGCCCAAGGACAGACCCAGACCGGCTGCATCAGGACTGGGCTCTGCCGTCAGAACTCACCCTATCAAGAGAGACAAACACCCAGAAACAATCTCCATTTGGAGAGCACGGGCTCACAGACCCACAAGAGAGACAAGCTCCAGTAAGAGACAACAAGATCACCTAGCATCACCTATAACAAGATGACAAGAGGCAAGTGCAAGACTCTAAGAAATAGAAACCAAGACAACTTGGCAACATCAGAACCCAGTTCTCCCACCACTTCAAATAGTGGCTATCCCAACTCACCAGAAAAACAAGATTTAGACTTAAAATCATACTTCATGATGATGATGGAGCTCTTTGAGAAGCACATAAATAACATACTTAAAGAAGTACAGGAAAGCCAGGAGACCACACACAAACAAGTTGAAGCCATAATACATAAATACATAAACATAGATGGACAAACCAAGACATTCCAGGACAAAAACACAATAACATAAAGATTACTTAAAGAGCCACAGGAAAGCACAAACAACCAGGTGAAGGAACTAAAAACAGAAATAGAAACAATGAAAAAAATCACAAAATGAGACATCCCTGAAGTTGGAAAACCTAGGAAAATCATCAGTAGTCATAGATGCTAGCATCACCAATAGAATAGAGATGGAGGAGAGAATATCAGGAGCAGAAGATACCATAAAAATTATTAACACAACAGTCAGAGAAAATACAAAAAAAAAAAAAAAAAAAGATTCTAACCCAAAATATCCAGAAAACCCAGGACACAATGAGAAGATCAAACCTAAGCATAATAGGTATAAAAGAGCTAAGACTCCCATCTGAAAGGCCCAGTAAATATCTTCAACAAAATTATAGAAGAAAACTTCCATAATCTAAAAAAAAAAAAAAAAAAAAAAAAAAGAAAAGAAAAAGAAATAATCACGATGTCTACAGAACCCCAAATAGACTGGACCAGAAAAGAAATTCTTCCCAACACATAATAGTCAAAACAACAAATGCTCAAAACAAAGAAAGAATACTAAAATCAGTAAGAGAAAAAGGACAGGTAACATATAAAGGCAGACTCATAGAATGACACCAGACTTTTCAATAGAGACTATGAAAGCTAGAAGATCCTGGATTGACATCATACAGACCCTAAGTGAATATAAGTTCCAGCCCAGGTTACTATATTCAGAAAAATTCTCAATCGCCATAGATGGACAAACCAAGACATTCCAGGACAAAAACAAATTTACACAGTATCTGTCCACAAATCCAGCCCTACAAAGGATAATAGACGGAAAATTCCATCACAATGAGGAAAACTTCACTCTAGGAAAACCAAGAAACTAATACTCATGCAACAAACACCAAAGAAGAAAAACACACAAACATAACTCTACTTCTAACAACAAAAATAGCAGGAAACAACAATCATTATTCCTTAATATTCCTAAACATCAATGGACCCAATTCTCCAATAAAATGCCATAGAGTATTAAACTGGATACATAAACAGGATCTAGCATTTTGTTGCACACAGGAAACTCATCTCAGCAACAAGGACAGGTACTACCTCAGAGTAAAAGGTTGGGAAAAAACTTTCCAAGCACATGGTCCCAAGAAACCAGCTGGACTAGCTTTCCTTATATTGAATAAAATACATTTTCAACCAAAGGTTATCAAAAAAGATAAGAAAGAACACTTCTTACTCATCAAAGGAAATATATATCAAGATGAACTCTCAATCCTGAATATCTATGCTTCTAATAGAAGGGCATCCACATTCATAAAAGAAACTTTACTAAAGCTCAGAGCATATATTACACCACACACAATAATAGTGGGAGACTTCAACAAGTAGAGTTATGTTCTTATCAATGAACAGATCATGAATGCAAAAACTAAACAGAGACATAATGAAACTAACAGAAGTTATGAACCAAATGTATTTAAAAGACATCTATAGAACATTTCATCCTAAAACAAAAGAGTATACTTTTTTCTCAGCACCTCATGGCACCTTCTCCAAAACTGACCATATAGTCAGTCCCAAAACAGGTCTCAACAGATACAAGAAGATCAAAATAATCCCACGTATTCCACCAGATCACCATGGACTAAGGCTGGTCTTTAATAATAACAAAAACAACAAAAAGCCCACATATACATGGAAGCTAAACAACACTTTACTCAATGATACCTTGGTCAAGAAAAAAATAAAGAAATCGAAGACTTTTTAGAATTTAACAAAAATGAAGGCACATCATACCCAAACTTATGGGAGACAATGAAAGCAGTGCTAAGGTAACTCATAGTGCTCAAGGCCTCCAAAAATAAACTGGGGAGAGCATACACTACCTACTTGACAGCACAACCGGAAGCTCTAGAACAAAAAGAAGCAGATGTACCCAAGAGGAGTAGACAGCAGGACATAATCAAACTCAGAGCTGAAATCAACCAAATAGAAAGAAAAAGAACTATACAACGAATCAACAAAACCAAGAGATGGTTCTTTAAAAAATTAACAATATTGATAACCGCCTAGACAGACTAACTAGAGGAAACAGAGAGAGTATCCAAATGGACAAAATCAGAAATGAAATAGGAGACATAACAACAGAAAGTGAGGAAAGTCAAGAAATTATCAGATCCTACTACAAATGCCTATACTCAACAAAACTAGAAATCTAGAGGAAATAGACAATTTTCTAGACAGATACCAGGTACCAAAATTAAATCATGATCAGATAAACCATCTAAACAGCCCCATAACCTCTAAAGAAATAGAAGCAGTCATCAAAAACCTCTCAACCAGAAAAAGCCCAGGACCTGATGGATGTAGTGAAGAATTTGTCAGACTTTCATAGAAGACCTAATACCAATACTCTCAAAACAATTCCACAAAATAGAGACAGAGGGAAAACTACCTTTCTTTTAGAAAATATACTATGCATAGTCACTTACAGCATTGTTTTTCTCAAAAAATTACAAACTGCTTATTTTAAGTTATAGTTCTGTTATAATACAAAAAAAGTCTCCAAACTAGAAAAACTACAAATCTTTCTCAGATTTTCCAAAGTTTCCAAATGCAAAATTTAAAAGTAATTCAAGTAGCTAACATTTTCAAGAGTGAAATTAAGCAAGGTCTTAAAACATGGAGGACTGGGGAGATGGCTCAGTCAGTAAGGTGGCAGCATAAGCATGAATTTGAACCCAAGCACATGTGTGAAAAATATAAGAGCCTAGGCACAGGAGCTTGTGTCCAACCGTGGGGCTCACCAGGCAGCCAGTCTAGTCAGATTGCAAAGCTTCAGACTCAGAAAGTGACTCTGCAGAGATCTCTCTGCACCCCGGCTAGTCGGAATGCCTTCTCACCAGGCCTGTCTCCCTGGATCTCTGCTGTTCCTGGTGGCTGATGGTCTGAGTCCAATCTCATTATCATCAAAATAGTAACAGCTTCAGACAACAGTTTTGTATTTCTGAAAATGTACACATTAAATTGTAAAGATGTATTTTCAATTTCTTCCTGACTACATAATGGTGTTAATCCTCGAGGATTGTGCCTAATCAATGATGGCAAATGGATGCTACTCAGTTTTGATTTTAGAAAAGTAAAATATGTACATGTGACTATTGACATCTTCTCAGGTTTTCTTATTGCAATTGCTTTAACTGCAATTGCTTTAACAGGAGAAGCAAGAAAAAAATATACGCTGTTTTCCACTGCTGTGTATTCCAAATTAGATTGAAACATATAATGAAACTGCTATTGCAGACAAGCATTTGAGACTTTCTGTCGACAATTTAATATTACCTATATTACTGGGATTCCTTATTTTCCTCAAGAACAAGGTATTGTGGAACTTTAAAATAATATCTTCATAAAATAAAAAGGGATATCATGTCACTTTATACTACAAATTTATTTAAATTTTGCTCCTTTTATTTTAAACATTAAAAAATTTTATGTTAAGGAACTTTCAACTGAGTGTCTATGATACTCTATAACTAGACATACTTATGCCTAAGTGAAATGGAAGGATACACCCACTGGCATATGACATGATTCTGATCAGGTATTAATATGGAAAAGAAGGCATGTTTTTGTTCCCCCTCCACCCCCTGCAGGATATTGAAGGAGTGTTGTGGCTTCCAGAGTGATTGGTGAGACATGCTGATGTTGGGACAAAGAATGATGTTGACTGTGAGCTTGTCAAGTGCCTGCCTTGACAATGGTGACAGGGAAGCTGTACTGGATATGTTCCTGATCTATCTTTTCTTGCCTATATTACAGATTGGACAAATTACTTTGCCTCAAGCTTTTAGACCTTGTGGAAAAGAGCACATGGAAACTGTGGAAACTGTCTTTAAAAATTAATAAATTAGAGACATTATAATGACCCCTCTTTTTCTTTTAATGTGACCAGTTATTCTGACTCAATCTTAGACTGGTCTAGAAATTAGTTCAATATTGGGAACAAGGAAATGATAATTTTTATTTGGAAAGTTGGTTCTGGACATTTTCAGAGAAGTATTTGAACACAACTTGTACAAATTGGATAAAATTGGGATAGGATCTGAACTTCTAACAAGTATTAGTGCATATGTTAAGTCTCCTAATCTTTTATTACTTGGCCATTTTAAAATTACTTTTCTTTCTTGTATAGTATTTAATGTATGTTATATTGGTTGTACACTTTCTAATTGTGTTAGTGTGTTGAAACTTGGCATGTGTGTTATGGTGGTATCAGCCAACTTTTGTTTTATTGCTCATGAGTATGATAGCAATGCTGAAAAAAGTTTGCAGATACTGGAAGAAGTAAATCAGGCTTTAAGCAGAAGCATGAGGATAATGGGGTTGATTATTGCTGGTATAGCAGCTTTTGATTACATTAATAGCACCACTGCTTTTGCAATGGCTTTGACACAAAAAGTTAAGACAACTACTTTTGTTAATCATTTAGCAAAAAAAAAAAAAAAAAAAAAAAAAAAAAAAATGTTACTAATGCTCCGAGTATTCAAGAGCATTGAGTTAGGCATTTGAAACAATGAATTGATGCTATTTATGATACTATATGATTGGAAAGGAGATTCAGAGTTTAGGAGTAAGAAGCCATATCCACTGTCATGCTAAATACTAATGGATTTGTGTCACTTCTAAAAGTTACAATGATAGTCACTATTTTGGTGGCCAAAGTACATGGCTCAAAACTAAAAATAGATTCCTAGACAGAGTTATTAATTTAACAGATTGGCAGCTTATGATGAGTAAGATTCTGCACAGAGCCTTATTAACCTAAGACAGAGATGTATTTCTTTTGATAATGCATATTCCATGATAGGTAAGGAAGGCTTTATTTTCAGAACAACCTAAAGACAGGTACAGTCTTGTTTATGAAATAAAAAGAGGGAGATGTGGAGAGCTTTTGGGAACACCCTGTAGGAATGTGGCAGGAATTTAACTTTGGGTTTAGACTCAGGAAGTAGGCTCAGATAAGAATATTTACATTTGGGCTTATATAAAGCTCCAGGAAAACTCAGCCTAGGAATGTGTGGCATTTTTTTTATCTTGGTCATCCTGATAAGCCCCTAGAAACAGTGATCATGGGACTTCCTTTATTGCCTTGTTTATTTCTTGACCTAGGACTGGCCTTATTATTTGCATGTACTTAAAGATGATACAAAAGCAGACTGGAAAAAAATAAACCAGCTTCAGACTCAGCACTGGCTGGAGTCATGTTATAATGTTGACTAATTGTCTTTTTCTTTTCAATCCTCGCTCTCTCCTTTAAGACCTGCTTGACTGAGCTGGCTTGGTCACAGTGTATTCTCTCTAAAAGCAACGATTCATGTTGAAATGCTTCCCAATAAAGATTATCAAGATGAACTTCAGGGCACAGAAGTTAAAAGAGCAATCATAACCCCCCTTAGTAACTTCAAAGAAGTAAAAGAACACACACAAGAAGGAGAAAAAGGCTGAGAGTAAATGCCCAAGTGATGCCCAAGATAACAGAAAAATAAAACTGGTAAAAAATGATGAAGACAAGCTAAGACTTGAGAATGAAATCTGGCCAGAGGTTAAGGAATTAAGTAATTGAAGGGGACTCAATCTGAAATGAAGATGGAACTAAAAAAAAAAAAAAAAAAAAACCTCAGTAGCTTAACTAGACAACTCAAAGGAAAGTCTTTAAAGAAGAATGAACAAAACAGAGGACTGAATATCAAGTCTTGAATACAAAATAGAGGACCAAGAGCAAATAAGCAGGAGAAATGAAAATTTACTAAAAAATACAATAGAAGAATCACAGGAAATATGGAATACCATGAAACCCCAAAACTTTGAAGTATAGACATGGGTGAGGGAGAAGAAACCTAGGTCAATGGCATAGAACAGATCTTCAACAACAATACAGAAGAAAACTTTCCTAAACTAAGGGAAGTGTACATAAAAATACAGGAAACTTGAATATTTTATATTAGGTATTCTGATGGGTGTAAGATGATATTTCAAAGTTGTTATGATTTGCATTTCCCCAATGAGTAAGGACACCAAACATTTCTTTAATTTTTTCTTAGACATTAGAGATTCTTCTCTTGAGAAATTTCTGTTTAGCCTTGTTTAAATAAAGAATAAAAATGATAGCACATGCTAGTGAGAATATGGAACAAGAGGAATACTTAACACTCCTTCATGTTTGGATTTCAAACTTGTACAAGAACTTTGGAAATACATTTGGAAGCTTTTTAGAAAACTGGGAATAGCTTTACTTTAAGACCCAACTATGTCACTCCTGAGCATATACCCCAAATATTCCCCAATATCCCACAGGCACACTTGTTCAACTATGTTCATAGCAGCATATAAACAATATAAGTAATGATCACAACTTGGTGCTTAGAAGATAATGTGATCAAGAAGTATACAAACACTTCAACCAATGTTTAAAAACAAGAAGATATATAAATGTTCAACTTATATGTCTTCTTCCTCACCTTGCTCCATCCAAAACTCTACCCATGGTTAATATCTTCACTATTATGAAAGCTTTTAATCATTTTGTTTGCTAAGAATACACCGTTACCTTATATAGAAATTAGAAAGCTCAGTATAATCTAGAACCAGAATTTTCATTTTTAGATTTAAATTGTAACTTGTCCTGATGATTAAATCTAGCTTAAGGTCAACCTACTTTCTGTCTGGCCTGTACTCTTTTTCTTCTACTTTGTTCCTGGTTATTCTTGGATGAAAGGGGTAATAGAAGACAGAAAGATATTTCCTAGGCTGGAATAGTGATGTAATCATGTGACGTTGCCTTATAAGTTTAATGTCTGCATATTGATTTTTCGTAACATATATGGCATGCACACTCAAAAATATGCACACATGCACACACATTCACAAATACATACAGACACCTTCCAACCTCCACACAATTAGGTTGGTTCTTCAGACAGGGACAGTGCTTTCCTGGTTGGCCACTACTTGCTTCATTCATTGTTCTTTTTTAGTGATCTACTCTGCATAGACTTCCTTTTGGGATTGCTTTATGTCTCTAAGTAATACTTATTTGTAGGATCCTTTTCAAGATGGTCAAATGGGTTACTTTTTATAGAGTGTAAATATGGGTGCTTTGTGTGTTGTGGAAATGTGACTGATTGTTTCTTGTTTTGCTCTCAGAGCTAATCACCCCTTCTTCACCTGAAGTTTATGAACCACATATCATACAACCATTCCTCAAACTATAGTGAACAATGTTGAACCAAATGAGTGATTGTCCAAACATCTGAGTCTAGAAGTAGTCTTTTTTTTTCTTATAAATGGAAACATTTAATTGGGGCTGGCTTATGGTTTCAGAGGTTCAGTCCATTATCATTATGGTGAGAAGCATGGCAGCATGCAGACAGACTAGGTGCTGGAGGAGCCAGAATTCTACATCTTGATCCTCAGGCACCAAGGAGACTCTCCTTCAATGGCAGTCAGGAGGAGACTCTGAATTCACACTGGGCAGAGTGTGAGCATAGGAGACCTTAAAGCTTGCCTATACAGTGATGCACTTCCTCTAACAAAGCGAAACCTACTCCAACAAGGCCATGCCGCCTAATAATGCCACTCTCTCTGATCAAGCATTGATACACATGGGTCTATGTGGGCCAAAATTATTCAAAGCAACACAGGCACGGCCAGTCTCCCAATCTGTACTTTTTATATCAAGGAAGGAAGAAAACCATGCCTCCAAGACACTAGAAGATCTAAACATGCGGTAGGTGGTCTATTTAGCTCAAGGCGAACATCTAATGCTATGTGTGCATTAGTGTACATGTAGACAACGTGAAGCTGGAGCTTTGGACCACATTTCATGGACTTGAAATGTGCTAGACATGCCTTTTTTTTTTTGAAGTAGTCTTATTCAAATCACTGTAGTGGAACTATGATGAACTATTCTTTCATTAGGAAAATCACACACTCAGCATCTTTTACTAAAGGTATTCTTATTTATGGTTTCAGTCTAATTTTATGTTTAGTTTTACCTACTGTTGGTTAGGATGATGAAGTAATACATGTGAGTTACATTCACAGTCTACTAATGAGTCTATGAATGATGTTTGTCTTAGTTAAGGTTATTGTCACTGTTGAAATACCATGACTAGATGCAATTTGGGGAAGAAAGGAATTATTTGGCTTATACTTCCACATCACAGTTCATCTTTGATGAAAATCAGGGCAGAAACTCAAACTGGGCAGGAACCTGGAGGCAGTAGCTGATACAGAAGCCATGGAGGAATGCTTCATATTGGCTTGCTCATCACAGCTTACTCATTCTGGTTTCTTACAGAACCCAGAACCACCAGCCCAGGGTTAGTACCATCCACAGTGGGCTGGACCATCCCACATTTATCACTAATTATGAAAATGTCCTACAGCTGGACCTTATAGAAGCAATTTCTCAATTGAGATTCCCTCATTTCAGATGATTCTAGTTTGTGTCAAGTTGACGTAAAACTCGATAGTTCAAATGACCCCTTGCCAACTGAACAGCAAACATATCACTGTTAAGTCATATCCTCATTTTTTTTGTTCATCCACAAGATCACAATTAACACGAGCATCACAATATGAATATCACAATAACATGGATATCACAATATCACGTTTTACAAACTTTAAAGGTTCTGCAGTCTTTCCAAAATTGAAACACTTTTAAATTTAGGCTCTTTAAAAATCCAAAGTCTCAAAAAAAACCTGCTCCCCCCCAAACCAAAACAACAACAACAACAAAACCCCCCCAAAACAGTTTCAACAAAAAGTCCAAATACTAAAAAAATCGAAAAAAATCCAAAGTTTCTTTTAAAACCTAAAAATTAAAAAAAGCTTCTCATTTTTCTGCTTCTGAAAAATAAAAAAATAAGTTTAATACTTTCGTACTTCAAGAAGGAAAACCCTGGCACTGTTACAATCTGAAAAGAACAAAACCAAACGCCAAAAGCATGAATAACTCAGTATCTAATATCTCGAATTCACTCACAACCTACTGAGCTCCCCCAAAATGTTTGAGTCACGTCTCTGACTCTGCCCTTTGATTATACATTTATTAACTTCTAGACTCAGGCTGGCTTCATGTGCACCTGGTGGGCTATCTTTTCATCTTAGACATTTGTTTTTTTTTTTTTTGAGACAGGGTTTCACTATCTATCCCTGTCTAATATTGAACTCACATAGATGTACCTACTTTTGCTCTCAACCACTTAGATTAAAGGCACATACCAGAATGCCCTGTCTAGAGTAAAAAAACAAAGATTCATTTTTATTTTGTATGCATATAAGTGTTTGTCTGTGTAAGTGTATCTCACACCTTTGAAGGTGCTCTTAGAAGTATTGAGGGTCCCATAGTTAATAAAACCCTATTTATTAGTTTTACATAATCTTTTCTCAAAGAAAATATTATGGAGAGCATATTTCATGTCCTTGTTACGCAAGCTATAGATGAAAGGATTTAAAGCTGGTGTCACCACAGCGTATATCAGTGTGATAATTTTATGCATAGCAACAGAATTGCTAGATGTGGGAGTCACATACATCACCATTATGGTTCCATAGAATAGAGACACTACCAGCAGGTGGGATCCACAGGTTGAGAAGGCCTTTTGTCGTCCATCTGAAGAAGGAACCTTAAGAACAGCTCTGAGCACCAGGGTGTAGGATGCAAGGATGTACAAACCAGTGAGGACAATGAAAAGTGTACTTATAGAATAGAATACATGCTTTATGATGGGTTTAGGGGTACAAGACAGAACCATTAGTGGGTCCACATCACAGAGAAAATGATCAATGATGTTGGGACCACAGAAAGATAATCGAGAAATGAAGAAAATGGGAATCACATGTCCAGAGAAACCAATGATCCAACAGAGGGACATCAGAATACTGCAGAATTGCCTAGTCATGATGGAAGGATAGTGCAGTGGGTAGCAGATGGCTAGGTACCGATCATAAGCCATGGCACAGAGGAAGAAACATTCAGTTGTGCCCAGGGAGAAGAAGAAGTAGAACTGAGTAAAGCATCCAGAGAAGGACATAGTCTTAGTGTTGGAAAGAAAGGTGCCCAGCATGTTGGGGACTGTGCAGGTCACGTACCAGATTTCTAGGAAGGAGAAGTTGGCCAGAAACATATACATGGGACTGTGGAGTTGTTGGTTCCACCTCACTGCACAAATGATGGCCGTATTCCCAGTCAAAGTTACCATGTAGACCATCAGAATCAGTGAGAAAAGTGTGATTTGAATCTTCCAGGGACCAGGGAAGCCCAATAAGACAAAATATGTCACTGTGGATCCCTCTGACTTATTCATGGTCACCAGACTGTGGAGATAAGGTAAATAATAATGATATGGTTTGTTGATCAAATATCTTGAAGCTTTTCTTTAGACCAAGAGATTGACCCATGCAGGCAAATGCACTAAACACTTTCAAATAAGCCTTGAAGAAATCTTTTCCTATTTTTGATTATGTTTGGCTCTGTTTCTAAAACACGAATTCTAAGTTTTGTAAATTTTCTATGAAGAAACAACAATTAAATTCAAGTTCTGTCATCTTGATGATATACCGCTCTGTTAGCACAAGGACAAGAGTTTGATCCTCGGCTCCTGAAAAACTGGTACAAATAATCAAAATAAAAATTATTGAAATAAGGGTAATCTTTTTGTTTTTCTGGCCTGCTTTTCAGTGACCGTTGTTCAGACACAACCAAGTGCTACCAACTCCAAATGTGTAGATGTGCATGCCATTACTTTCAATAGAGTTTGTACAAATTTCAATAATGTATAACTTGACATTAATTTAGATTTTTGGAGCTGTTTTTGTTAAGAGAATTTATTTTTTACTATGTTAAATACTATCAGTGAAGAAAGTCAATAAATGAAATAAGTTTATGTAGTTTGCTTTTTTATATTTTAAGATACTGCATTATTATGTTTCATTCATAATTTTATAAGTAATGTTTGTTTTTCGTAATAAAAGCCACAGTTATTTACTATGCTTAGTTTCACATTGACAATTTATCATGTTTTTGTTTAAAATTTTATATTAAAAATGATTATAATGTATGAAAATGTATGAAAATATGAGATTTTTTCCCCTAAAGCACTTCTTATTAATTCCAGAATATTCTTTAAAGTTCATTATTCAGAACCTACCTCAGTTCATTCAAAGTATATCCAAGGTTCTTCTGAGAACCTGACTCTGAATAGTTATCACCATTACTAAACTGCCTAGGTGCAGAGTTCACCACTGTACAGCTTTCTGTTGACCCAGTGTTACGATGGTAAGCAGGGGCGATGGGCAAGCCAACAGGACACGGTGGCAGCTTTACAGCTGTCCTCAGACCAGAGAGAGCCAGCACAGGCTCTTGAGCCTAGAAAAGCTCTGTGTGTGCTGCTGCCACGTAGCAAGTACTGACCTGAAATCAAATTACACCTGTCACTAAAGCCAACAGTCCAAGGCAGTAGTTTTACTGCCATTTGAACTCTGTACAGTGTCAATTTGTAAAAAGAAAAAAGAAAAAGATCAAACAAAACATGAGATTACATTAAACAAAAATATTTGTTTCTAAATTTGATTTATTCACATTCCAAAATTTGCCCTCCTTTTATTGCAGAACATAGTAAGTAATAAGATGTATGTTTTTCTTCTTTATGAGAACATGTTATTTGTACACAATAAGATGTTTTATTATGACCCTGCCTCATGCAGGTAATGTACTTCTACGTCTTTCACTCTCCCTTCTCAGTTCATCCTACCTTCAAATCCTCTTGCTTTTTTTTTCTCTCATGTTACATTTTCCAAGGAAAAGTAATTTTAAGCATCAACATAGGAGGTAGGTGCAAAATATTTACTGAGCATATGTGAGGCTCTGGATTTCATTAACCTAAACTGTAAAAATAAAGTAAAAAAAAACTGAGAAGAGACAAAAAACAAGAAAGAGAAAAGAAATCAAAGCACAGAGAAAGAGCCAGATGACTGCCTCAGTGTATAAATAGAATTCTTTAAAAATTATTTTTAATGACAAGATTTTATTATGGATAGTACTGGATGGCCTGAAACGTGCTATGTAACCTCCTAGGCAATGTTTGGAGCCCTCCATCTCCTAGTCTTACCCTCCTGAATGGTTGATATAGTCATGAGCACCAGGCTTGGGTGAAGAAAATAATCTCAATTTTTTGATAAGCAAGAACATTATACAATCTTAATAAAAATTGTATATACATAGCATTTATGATATTCATTCAGCATAACAAAATAGAGTAAGACTATTGCTGAAATGATATTTGATTAGACAAATATACTTGTGATGGTGTAGTGGTCACAGCACAGCAGTTTAGTAATAGTCTAAGTGAATGATTCCAATTAAGCAACAAAGCTATATTTTTAGACAAGAAGCTATAAAGAGAAGAAACATAAGAATTAAGAGATTTTAAGATTTTAAACTAGGATAATTATTAAGAATAAGACCAACCCATATTGATTCTCATTTTGATATGACATCAGGAAAGACCGGTAGCTTTCTACAGCAACACATTCTGCACCTTTCCACGTAAGCAGCCTCTCCTGGACAGTGCTGAGCAGTCCCTTCACATGGAATGAAGCACATCAGCAGTGACTCTGAACCCAGGTCATAGATTTGATACCATATCAAACTATGTAAGTCTGAGCCACATGTATATCAGCTCTAGATTATGTTTGTTGACATTAAAGACAGCAGAGCAACATGGGCAGATAAAATGTCAGTCGTAGGAGAGGATGGCAGATGGAATGTGCCAGATAACTGGCAATGTTAGTTACATCTTCATTACATGGCTATCATTAAGTTCTGCACACACTTTTAATCTTCATCAGCACTGATTTTATTTTGCCACACAACTACCTCCTCTTCTTTCTCTCATCCTCCTTTTCTTTCTCTTTGTGCTTCTCCCCTTAAAGAGAGGGTCTCTATCTGTAAGGCCTCTCTATAGCTCATTCTGGCCTCACCCTTGGCTCCCCTTTCAGTAGTATAGTTTCAAGCACGCACCCCATTCCCAAATCCTTTTTAAATGAGCTGTGCAATGGAGAGAGAATTGAGAAAGAAAACAGTAACTCCCGTACAGATTCCTTTTGGTTTACATTTCAGTGGAAAGAGCTATTCCTTCACTGTTTTGCACACATATCATAACAGGCCCACCTGTCATGAAGAACAAGTTGCGCCTACCACATACTAAGTCATCCTTAAGTCGGTATAAGGCCACAAAGATTCTCTCCTTTCCAGGATCAAACATAGATGTTGTGCATAAGCATTTTATACGTTACTGATTCTGCTTCCTTTGCACTGCATGATTGTTGTGTTCTATTTCTCACTGTGTAATGATTTTTCTATCGGTCCCTATTTATGTTTTATGTTGCACACTGTTAAGATTTCTCAGCTCTGTGTATAAATGAACCTGTTATTTACTATGTTGTCCTTGAGGACCTGTGTGCTTCTTGTCATGGAGTTTCACTAATGATCTTGATAAATTGATCTACAGGGATTATTAAGGATAATGTGCACAATCCATGGCCCATTTAAGTTTGTGTTATTCTAATAGAGTATGTAATTTTGTGTCATGAGATAGAGTGTTCAGTTAAATCCCACAGCTTTAAAAACATTTCCTAATTATATTTGATTTTTAAAATTATTTTTTTAGTTTTAAAGATTATAATTATTTCATCTTTCCCTTCCCTATCCTCACTTCAAACTTTTTCATATACCCATTCTTGCTCTTTTTCAAATTTGTAGCTTCATTTTTTCATTAATGTTACATAAGTGCATACATTTCTCAGTATGTAAGTACATCCTGTTCACTCTGATTATTTCATTTTTATGCATGTTTTTAGTGATAACTATTTGAATTTGGACAACTCATTGTTGTATTCTATCCTGGGGAAGACTGTTACTCTCTTGGAATCCTTTAGTTGTTTGTACTTTTATGCTACTAGAAGGTACCATGGAAGCTTCCAAAGAGAGAAAATAACTAATACTCTCACCCAGGTTTGGGACTACATATAAATCACCACCACCACTTACATGGCACAATAAAGGAGCACTAGCTGTAGATATATCTTCTTGGTAAACAACAACTCTCTAATTGTATATAAGACCAGTTCAACACGAGGGAAATCATCTCTGATATTGGAAACCTAACCAACTACCCAGGGCTAGTGAAGTTATGGATCTTAGACAAGAACCTGCAAGTATCACTTTATCAAAGCAGTATAATTCCTAATTGCTCTCTAAATATCTGTTCTTCCATATAGGTTAGTGCGATCTTCACCCCTCAACAAGAAAACTTCACTTTGCAATAGATGAATACCATTACCATTGTTTTAAAAAATCTTGTTTAGTTTTTGTTACCTTTATTTGTTTAGTCACTTATTCATTTGTACATCTATCTATCTATCTATCTATCTGTCTATCTATCTATCTATCTATCTATCTATCTATCTATCTATCTATCTATCTATCTATCATCTATCTATGTATCATCTATCTATCTATCATCTAGCTATCTATGTATCTAATCCATCTCTGTGTGTTTGTATGTGTGCACAGGGGCACGTGCCATAGTATCAGACATGAGAAATCTCCATTTGAGTGTTGTTTATGGGAGTTCAAGTGACTCTGAAAACAATACAGGGTACCGGCTGCTTCTTTTGGTTGCCTTCCAGAGTTTGAAGGCAACTACATATTGCTGAAGACAATACATTTTTCAAACACAAGACTCAGACAAAATGTGTAAAATATGACCCACTGAGCAGAAAAAAAAACATACTATTCTTGTTTATGGCTAATATCCACTTATAAGTGAGTACATACTATGCATGTAATTTTGGGTCTGGGTTACCTCACTCAGGATATTGTTTTTTTCTTTTTCTTTTCTTACAACTTTATTTAAAGAAGAGAGATATATTTAGAGATTTTTGAAAGCATTTTGGCAATTCTTTTAGAGATTTGACAGCATGCATTGAAATCCCACTAGTTATCATAAGCATAAAGTACATGTAGAACAGAATGTAACATGGAAACAGTCAGAGTTTTCTTGGTGTGTATAGATTATACATAATAATCTTTGAGTACCAAAAATAGCCACAAGGCTACATTCCTAGCTCTTGGATTATTAATGATTTAAGGTCTAGGTGTACCACACTCTGAGAGGGTGCTATACGCTTATTTTATAAGAAGGACTGGGGCTTTCACTATTTGGCCTTTGTTATATAAGCTTCATATGGCATGCTAGTTGTTTCTGGGGTATTCAGAGCTTTCAACAACAAGAAAACATCTGCGGGAATCATTATCCCTGACCTCAAGCTATATTACAAGGCAATTGTGCTGAAAACTGCATGCTACCGGTACACAAATAGGCACGTGGATCAATGGAATAGAATAGAAGATCCAGATATGAGCCCTCAAATATATGGTCACCTGATTTTTGACAAAGGAGCTGTAAACATTCAATGGAAAAAGGACAGCCTATTTATTCAACAAATGGTGTTGGTCCAACTGGCACTCAGCATGCAGAAGAATGAAAATAGACCCTTTTGTATCTTCTTGTACAAAGCTCAAGTGTAAGTGGATCAAAGATTTCCACATTAAACCAGGTACACTGAAACTATTAGATGAGAAAGTAGGGAAAACCTTAGAACTCACAGGCACAGGAGAAAATTTCCTGAACAGAACACCAATGGCTAGTGCTCTAAGGTCAAAGATTGACAAATGGGACTTAATGAGATTGCAAAGTTTCTGTAAGGCTAAAGACACTGTCAAGAAAACAAAATGGCAGCCAACAGAGTGGGAAAAGATCTTTACCAACCCCACATCAGATAGAGGCCTAATATCCAAGGTATACAAAGAACTCAAAAAGCTAGACACCAGAGAATCAAACAACCCTATTAAAAATGGGGTACAGAGCTAAACAAAACGTTCTCAATTGAGGAATATCGAATGGCTGAGAAACATCTAAGGAAGTGCTCAACATCCTTAGACATCAGGGAAATGCAAATCAAAACAACCCTGAGATTCCACCTCACACCAGTCAGATTGGCCAAGATCCAAAACTCAGATGACAGCAGATGCTGTTGAGGATATGGAGAAAGAGGAACACTTCTCCACTGCTGGTGGGGTTGTAAACTGATACAACTACTCTGGAAATCAGTCTGGCGGTTCCTCCGAAAAATGGACATAGTACTACCTGAAGACCCAATTATTCCACTTCTGGGCATTTACCACAGAGACACTCCAAAATACAACAAAGATACATGCACCACAATGTTCATTGCAGCTCTATTTATAATAGTCAGAAGCTGGAAAAACACCCAGATGTCCTTCAGTAGATGAATGGATACAAAAATTTTGGTACATTTACACAATGGAATACTACTCAGCCATCAGAAACAATTACTTAACAAAATTCTTAAGAAAATGGATGCATCTAGAGAATATCATCCTGAGTGAGATAACCCAGTCACAAAAGAATAGACATAATATGCAGTCACTGATAATGGGATACTAACCCCAGAAAGCTCTGAACACCCCAGAAACAACTCACAGACTGTGAAGTTCAACAACAACAAAAATAATATATTTTAATTAAAATAGAACTGTATCACATCCCCCTTTCCTCCCTACAGCCCCTCCCAGTTTCTCTCCTATCCCCTCACATCAATAGCCTTTTTCCTATATCATTGTTACATATATACATATGTGTATGTATATGTACCAACAAATACTTAATTACAACCTTAGAAATGTATTCGAACCATCTGGTCCTGTGGGGTTTTTTTTTTTTTTTTTTGGTTGGGAGGCTTTTGATGACTGCTTCTATTTCTTTAGGTGTTATGAGATTATTTAGATGGTTTATCTGGTCCTGGTTTAACTTTGGTATCTGGTATCTGTCTATGAATTCATTCATTTCCTCAAGATTTTCCAGTTTTGTTGAGTATAGGCTTTTGTCATAGGCTCTGATTATTTCTTCAATTTTCTCTGTTTCTGTTCTTATGTCTCCCCTTTCATTTTGATTTTGTTAATTTGGATACTCTCTCTTTGCCCTCTAGTTAGTCTGGCTAAGGGTTTATCAATCTTGTTAATTTTCTCAAAGAACCAGCTCCTGGTTTTCTTGATTCTTTGAATGGTTCTTTTTGTTTGTATTTGGTTAATTTCTGCTCTGAGTTTGATTATTTCTTGCTATCTACCTTTTGGGTGTATCTGTTTCTTTTTGTTCTAGAGCTTTCAACTGTGCTGTCAAGTTAATAGTGTATGCTCTCTCCAGTTTCTTTTTAGAGGCACTCAGAGCTATGAGCTTTCATTGCATCCCATAGGTTTGGGTATGTTGTGCTTTCATTTTTATTAAATTCTAGAAAATCCTTAATTTCTTTCTTCTTTGACTATGCTATCATTGAGTAGAGCATTGTTCAGCTTTCATGTATATATGGTCTTTTTGTTGTTTTTAAAGACCAGCCTTAGTCCATGGTGATCTGATAGGATGCATGGGAGTATTTCAATCTTCTTATATCTTTTGAGATTTTTTTTTGTAACTGACTATATAGTCAATTTTGGAGAAGGTGCTGTGAGGTGCTGAGAAAAAGGTGTATTCTTTTGTTTTAGGGTGAAATGTTCTGTAGATGTCTGTTAATTTTAGTTGGTTTATATCCTCTGCTAGTTTCACTTCGTTTCTGTTCAGTTTCTGCTTCCAAGATCTGGCCATTGAGGAGAGTGGGGTGTTGAAGTCTCCAACATTTATTGTGTGTGGTGTAATGTATGTTTTGAGTTTTAGTAAGGTTTCTTTTATGAATATGGGTACTCTTGAATTTTGAGCATATATATTTAGGATTGAGAATTCCTCCTGATAAATTTTTTGTATAATGAATAATAAGTGTCTTTCCTTATCTTTTTAAAATAACTTTTGGTTGAAAGCCTACTTTATTTGATATTAGAATGGCTACTCCAGCTTGCTTCTTGGGGCTATTTGCTTGGAAGGTTTTTTTCCCCAACCTTTTACTCTGAGGTAGTTACTGTATTTGTCTCTGAGATGAATTTCTTGTACGCAGCACAATGGTGTATTTCATTTTGAATCCAATTTGATAGTTTATGTTTCTTTATTGGGGAATTAAGTCCATTTATGTTAACAGATATTAAGGAATAGTGGTTGTTGTTTCCTGCTATTTTTGCTTTTAGAGGTAGAATTATGTCTGTGTGTCTTTCTTCTTTTGGTTTTCTTGTTTAGTTATTTTCTTGCTTTTTCTAGGATGTAATTTCCCTTCTTGTTTTGTGGTTTCCATCTATGATTCTCTGTAGGGCTAGATTTGTGGACAGATATTGTGTAAATTTAGTTTTGTCCTGGACTATCTTGGTCTCTTCATCTATGGTGATTGAGAATTTTGCTGGATATAGTAACCTGGGCTGACATTTGTGTTCTCGTAGAGCCTGTATGATGTCTTTCCAGGATCTTCTAGCTTTCATAGTCTCTGTTGAGAATTCTGGTGTAATTCTGATTGGTTTGTCTTTATATGTTATGTGACCTTTTTCCCTTACTGCTTTTAGTATTTTTTTGTGTGTGTTTTGAACACTTGGTATTTTGATTATTATGTGTCAGGAAGAATTTCTTTTCTGGTCCATTCTATTTGGAGTTCTGTAGGCTTCTTTTATGCTCATGGTCATCTCATTCTTCAGGGTAGGAAAATTTTCTTCTGTGATTTTGTTGAAGATATTTACTGTGCCTCTTAGTTGATATTCTTTGCCCTCTTCTATTCCTATTATTCTTAGGTTTTGTCTTCTCATTGTGTCCTGGACATTTTTGATTAGGAACCTTTTGTTTTTTGCATCTTCTCTGACTATTTTGTCTATGTTTTCAATGTTGTCTTCGGCCCCTGAGATTCTCTCTTCCATCTCTTGTAGTCTGTTGGTGATGCTTGCATCTGTGACTCCCGATTTTTTTTTTTTAGGTTTTTATTTCCCGGGTTGTCTCTTTTTGTATTTTGTTTATTGTTTCTCTTTCCATTTTCAATTTCTTCATCTCTTTGGTTGTGTTTTCCTGTAGTTCTCTGAGTTCTTTGAGTGATTTTCATGTTTCTTCGTTAAAAGCTTCTAATTGTTTATGGTTTTTCTCCCATAATTGTTTAAGTGAGTTATTCATGCTCTTCTCAAAGATCACTATCATCATCTTGAGGTATGATTTTTGGTCTGAGTCTTCGTTTTCTGGAGTGTTTGGCAATCCACTGCTTGCTGTGGTGGGAGAGCTGGGTTCTGATGTTACCAGGTTGTCTTGGTTTTCATTGCTTAAGTTCTTTCGTTTTCCTCTTGCCATTTTTTTTTTTGTCTGTGATTATACGTGGTCTTGTTGTCAACAATTGGTACCCATCTCTCCCATGGACCTTAGGGCCCATGGGCTCAGGAAGAAAACCGCTTTTTCGTGTTCGGCTTTTAGTGTGCAAGCAGTGAGTTCTGGTAGCAGTGACCCTGCTCTGTCTTTGTGGTCTCAGATGTGGGAGCTCTTGTGAGGCTGTTCTGGTAGCTCAGCCCTGTGCCCACAGGTCCTGAGTACTACTGGCAGGGACCTGGCTCTTTCTCTGGGCCAAAATGGACTCTTTTTCAGATAGCACAGTACTTTTTGCTCTCTGAGAACTCCCGGTTTGCTCTCCCTGGGCCTATGTGTCAAGCTCCCCTCTGGTTCAGGTGTATGAGGCTCTGTAGAGTTGAACTTCATGCACTGCCTTTCCCGGGCAGACCCTGGCTCCCACTGACAAGGGCCTGTGCCTTACTGTGGGCTTGTGTGTCTAATCAGTGAGCTCGGGCTTTCCAGGTGGATCCTAAGTCCCTATGCCAGAGGTCCGTCCCCAACATGGGCTGCAGGGGTGCATTTTTCAAGTTCTCTGCCTAGCCTTCTCTGTGCTTTGGTTACTCACTGCTCACTATCACCAGACCTGTGTCCCTAGATATCCGCTGTTTCTGGTGGCAAAGGGCCCAAGTCAGGATGTTTTCTAGTTCCATATTATTTTCCTGCAAAATTCATGATGTCCTTGTTGTTAATGGCTATGTAGTATCCCATTGTTTAAATGCATTTTCTGGATTCATTTTTCAGTTGAGAGACATCTGAGTCATTTCCAGTTTCTGGCCATTATGAATAAGGCTGCTATGAACATAATTAAGCAAGTGTTCTTATGAAATAGTGCTACATATTTCAGGTATATGCCCAGAAGTGGTACAGCTGGGTCTTGAGGTAGAACTCTTTCCACTTTTTTTTTTTTTTGTGAGAAACTGTCAAGCTGATTTTCAGTGTGGCTATACAAATTTGCACTCCCACCAGCAGTGGAGAAGTGTTCCCCTTCCTCCACAACCCCACCAACACATGGTGTTTCTTGAGTTTTTGATCTTAGCCATTCTGATGCATGTAAGGTGAAATCTCAGAGTCATTTTGGTTTTCATTTCTCTGATGACTAAGGATGTTGAACATTTCTTTAGGTCATTCTTTGCCATTTGAGATTTTTCTGTTAAGAGTTCTTTAACTCTGTATCTCATTTTAAAAATCAGGTTATTTGGATTATTGGTGTCTAACTTCTTGAGTTCTT
Source organism: Micromys minutus (assembly GCF_963924665.1). Classification (NCBI taxonomy): domain Eukaryota; kingdom Metazoa; phylum Chordata; class Mammalia; order Rodentia; family Muridae; genus Micromys; species Micromys minutus. The sequence goes on from NC_137981.1 coordinate 16,819,958, forward strand.
TATATTTTTTGAATATTAGTCCTCTGTCAAATGTAGAGCTCGCCTTGGTTTCTGTTGCTAAGGTTATTAGATTTGCCTCTCACCATCTGCTTATCTCTGGGGTTAGCTAGGTTTGCTGATTCTGACAGTGGCTTGACCTTTCTGTAAGCCTGTGTGTCTACACTACTGGGGGATCAGCTCTCTTCCAGCAGAGTCTGGGTATAGAGAGCTGTGTCACTGTGTCAGCCCAGGGCAGAAACCAGAAGTGTCCTGTTGCAACATCCTCTTTAACCCAAATAAACCCATTCAGTGAAAACGCAACTCAGTCATTAGGAACACAAGATGCATGTCTATACTGGGCATATTCACCACTACACTCTCTATTCCCCTTCTAGGAGATCCCTTATAACTTGCCATTTTTCTAGGCTTCCTTTTCTCGTTCCTCACTCTCCTTCTCCTCCCTTGACTCCTCTTCCATTTTACTCCCTGACACCTTTCCTTCTGTTTCTTCTCTCTCTTTCTACCTCCTCCTCTCCCTGTCTAATCATGTATTGACTTAACACAAATCTACAGGATCCTGTCCCAGACAGGAACTTCAGTTCCTGTATCATGAAAGCTCTGGTTAGGTTCCTCTTGTGCCAGGAATTTGAGCAGAAGTGGTGGTCTTGCCTGTCTCAGAAGTGTCCTGTGAAACCAGCTCTTTCCCAGGAGAGTCTGGGTACAAAGAGCTATGGCACGGGGTCAGCTCCCAATTCCTTCATGTTTTTTTTTTTAATGTGTTTTCCTGTAATCCATTAAGGGATTTTTGTGTTTCCTCTTAAAAGGCTTCTATTTGTTTATCTCTGTTCTCCTGCATTTCTTTTAGTGAGTTATTTAAGTGAGTTAGTAAGTTCTCTATTATAATCATAAGGTGTGATCTAAAATCTTGTTTTTTTGGGTGTGTTGAGGTATCCAGGACTTGCTGTAGTAGAAAAACTGGGTTCTAATAATAACAAGTAGCCTTGGTTTATGTTGCTTAAGATCTTGCACATGCCTCTCACTATCTCTGGTGTTAATTGGTCTTGCTGTTTCTTCCTGGAACTTGTCCCTCTTGTGAGCCTGTGAGCCCATGAGCCTGTGAACTTAGGAGTGATAGCGCTCCTGGGCTGTGTCTCTCCAGCCAGGATGTGGGTCTGGAGAGCTGTGCCACAGTGTTAAGTCCTGGACACAGATGGAGACCAGGATGATCCTGTCCCTAGTTGTTCTGTGGTTCCTGAGTCCTGTTGTCTTCTGGCAGGTACCTTTTTGGCCAGATATTGGAACAGAAGTGTTTGTTTCACCCGTGAACTTATGAGTACAGCACGCCTGGAAGACCAGCTCTTTCTGGGCAGGATTTGCATCTGGACAGCTGTACCACAGGGTTAACTCTTGGGAGGAGAGAGAGAGCGCGCAAAAAAATGATAGATGGTCTCAAAAGCATTAGAAATCTACAGAATATGGCATTTAAAATTATTTCATTATTAAAAGATCTTTTGATTATGAGATAAGTCTGCCCCTGACAGTATTCCCATTCCCCTTCAAAGGAGATGATGCAAATTGAAGGACCCCCATTCGGAGATGGTTTCATTTGTGGCATGTTAGCCACTGGACAAAGAAAATGCCCTAATTTCATCTGCACACCAAATGTTCAAAAAGGACAAATATACACAGAATAGTTGACTTCCAAGCTCTGCCAAGACAGGGTAAGCAAATCATTCATAGTTTTTTCTTAAAAAATGTCTGTCAGGTATTATGGGCTACAATGCTAAATATTGATGTACCACTGTTATAGAGAATATTGGTGACTGTCCCGGTGGCCAGCCATCTCTGTCATTTCTACAATTTTTGGAAGCTGCATTATTGTACTTAATACATAATCATGTAGTTTTTACTTCTAAAGTCTCTGAGAGGATTAAAGACTAGATATTCATAGTCTTACCATAAGCTTAAATTGTTTAGAAGCTAAGAAGTTGTTTTTGGTTGATAATACTAGTTAGGATAGAAAGTGATTTAGGTACAGAACTCTGAACTCAACAAGACAAAATAGATGATAGACTACTTTAAACTTCCAAATATAAATGGGCTGGACCTTATAAGTTAATAAATATCTTCATAATAGTTATAATTGTATTTCATTTATGTTTGAAAGAAGAACATTTTATTGAACAAAAATGGAATTGTAGAGAACATATCATGTTTATTGTCAATTAAAAAGTATATTTCCTATGGCTTAGGCAGGAGGAAGAGATGTGACATCTGGGAGGAGAAAGAGTTCTAGGATAGAGTCAGAAATGGGAGAGGAACATGGGAAGATGTGAAGAGCTGGATGCATGGTAACTGAAAACAAGTAGCCAGTCACATGGAATAATGTTGCTTAAATTAGGTTATTTTAGCTATGATTTAGTCAGAATAGAGCCAAGGTATTTGTAAATAAATTTTGAGTCTGAGTCTTATTTCTGGGAACATGGAGCTAGGAAGAGAACCTAATAAAAACTCAACAGGTATTGCTATGCAGCCCTTAGTTGTTTGGAACTTTCTTTATGGACCAAGCTGACATCAATTTCACATAGCTCCATGTGCATTTTGAGTGTTAGGATTAAAGGCAAATATCACCATGTCTGGCTTATATTTGATTTTTTGAGACCAATAGAACATAATTTTCTGTTTCTTTGTGTTAATGTATCTCTTTACCAGAAGGGAAAGCTTTGTCCACCAAAATATCTCTCTCAGAATTAGAGCTGAAAGTGAGTCTAACATTCATTTCACTGCTTGTCAGAGGATGAGTCTTTAAGGGTTCACTTGGACATCTCATAGACTTGTGGGGCATTTTCCATGGCTCCTTCTTTTCCTTGACTTTAGACTGCCTGCTAGAATTAATATATAAACAAGCAAGTATACTAAATTCCATGTAAACACGAAGAGTTGGAAGAAGAATGTTCTTCAGGGGAAATGAGGAAGCCCCTGAGACCACCTGGGTGGGAAGGATGGTAGTTGTAGTAATCCCTGAGAGGAAGCACAGACTGAAGAGAAGGTCACATGTTACACATCTCAGCAAAAGGCCTAGGGAACAAGTCTCTGGAGTCTTCAGAAGTGAAGTGAGATGAACACACAGATGTATCAATTCCCCTTTGTGTGGTTCCTCACAGAGCTGTTAAGGAGATTGATGATGCTGAGGTAAGGTGAGGCTCTTCTGTGCTCATTGCTTTCTCCAGTACAGTTCCACTGTACTCCATTCCTTACATCTAGGACAGCTGTCCTGCATGTAAGAGAAGTATGAGTGGTCTAGATTATAACCAGCTCAGGGGCATAATAGGGTTCCTTTTACTTAATAAATCTAATTATTTGGGTTTTCTCAGAAAAGAATGAAAGGAGATGGGGAAAACAGCTTAGTGTAACAGTTCCAGTTGTGGAACAAGCACACACCCTTAATTCTAACATGCTGGATGTAAGAGCAGGCAGCTTACTGTGAATGCAAGGCCAGTATGCATAGCAAGTTCTGAGCCAGAAGGGGCTGTGTAGTGAGACCTGTCTCAAAGCAAGCAAGCAAGCAAGCAAGCAAGCAAGCAAGCAAGCAAGCAAGCAAGCAAGCAAGCAAGTGAGCATCTAACCAGACAAAGCCCTCAAATGTTCAACAGGACAAAGATTCATTGGGTGAAAAGAATTTGCACTCTTCTTGAGCCACAGTTGTAAAATGAACAGTGAGTATAGACAGTTACAGTAAAAAATGTTGTTATTGTGATTATTAGAGCATCATTTAGACACAATTTCACTTCCTAGGAGTTGTCCAGTGAAATATTCCTTTTTTGGCTACCTAGAAATACAATATTCTGAGTGAGCATCTTGGGAAGAAGCATTGTTAATCAAGCTATCACATGTGCACTGGTAGGTTCAGTAGTTGGTTTACTTCCTTGTCCTGAAACTGTATAAAGAAGCGGATCCCCTAGGATTACAGATGAGCAAGTGCTTTCCAAATTCTAAATGCACGAGAAACAGCAGGAAGTGGTGCAACTTCCCTCTGCTAACATATACTCTAAAGTGACTTCAGGTAACAAGCCACTGGGGCAGAGGTTAGCCATTGAGTTGTCATTTATACCCACAGAGAAGAGAAATTCAGTTTCCACTATTAGGGGACATTGGATATTTCAACTGCTCCAGATCAGGCCTGACGTTCAGGAATAGTTGACCAACATGTGATGGGCTCCGCAGTAATTTTTTTAAAAAAAATTCTTAACAATTTGGAGTTTTCTTTTTGTGTGTGGTTTTATTTTATGTTCTTTGTTTTGGAAGGTTTCAGTTTTGTATTGGGTTTTTGTTTTTTGAGAAAGAACTAAAAGTTGGGGGGATATGGAGTGCAGGAGGATCTGGAAGGACTTGGGAGAAAGGAAGATTATGATCAAAATATATTTAAGTTTAAATTCTGATTTAAAGAAACATCCAATGTAATAAAATTTAACTTTAGACTTTCTAGAAGATGGGATTAGGGAATTTTGCTGAGCGAGTCAATTTCATTCATATGAAAACTGACTCAGTAAAGCTTTCTCTTTTTAACATTCTATTACCTATCTACATTTCCCCAAAGGATTCCAGAAAAAATGTTGCTATTACTAAGGCTCTTATAGGGCACATCAGTAGGAAGAATAAATTGCATTGTGCTGTCAGTGCATGTGGGCATGGCCTGTTTCTCAGAACAGAAACCAGGAAACTCAGATCTCATGATGCTCATTCCTGGTTATATAAGCCCTTCCTTCATCTGTCATCTGTAGCTGAGAACGAGGTTGATCTATGCTTTACAAATAAGTATCTGGAATTCATTTGCTTCAAGGAAGATGGTAAGGTATGTCTTCTGCAGTCACTATTGACTAGAAAGGTGGACATGGAAGACTGGGAGCTAAACCTATTCATGATTCCTTGAACATCATGAACAAGGCTTGAGAGAGTGCTCATTGGTTAAGACCAGTAGCCATTCTATCAGAGTTCCAGCACCCATACCATCTGTTCTAAGAATCCAATGCCCTTTCTGGTCTCCCAAGCCTCAGGCACACAGGTGATACGCAAACATACATGTAGGCAAAATGCCTATACACATAAAATTCAACAACAACAACAACAACAACAACAAGAAGCACAAACAAGAGTGTAAACGTACTATAGCCCAAACTTTTGATCTGGGGGATCACAAATGATCCTTTCTTTCGAATACATGCTGTTTCCTAAATTGCAAAACTTTTTTGTAACCTTTCTAATGACCTCCAATACCTAAAATAAGAGATCTAAAATAAAAAAACCAATCTCAGTATGTATGTATATATATGTATAAGTTTTTGTTAAATATGTTTTAAAAGACATATTTTTTTTTACATTGTGTATATGTAGCAAGGGGAGAGGCCGATATATGATTGTAGGTGCCTGTAGATGGAAGAGGCACCAGGTACCTCTAGAGCTAACAGGTACTTTTGAGCTACACAACTGGGGTACTGAGAGCTAAACTCGGGTCTTCTACAAGAGCAGTATGTACTCCTAACCATTGAAAAATAAGACTTACAGACTCAGGAGCAAGAACACTCAATCAGTAAATTTCTTAGATAGTGAAGAATGAGAAATACATGAGGATGAGAAGGACTGTATGTAAAAATTGTTCAAGTGCCAGGGTCAAGGGGCTTTTGTATAATCAAGAAGAATGTGGGGTGAAGAGGTAAAGGCACAAGAAGGTTATCTTCTTTCTGGCTCCAGATTTGTCAGTGAACTGATACATTTACCAAAGGCCATAGAAAGTACAAGCACTATCTCAGAGAGGTTAGTGCTGGAGAATTGTACTATAGAGCTATTTGGGGTAATTTGTATCTAGATGGTCAGTGTTCTTCACCATAGCTATCTCTATTTGCCTAGATCTGTTTGGACTCCTGGCTCAGGAGGACCAAGAAGGTTATATTATTGGTATAGAAACATATACAATCCAAAAGAAGATGGGATTTGTTCCATCTGCTTTAAAATATTCATGTCTTTCCTTGTAGAACTTAAGTTTGACACTCATAAAGACCTTCAGATATGTTGAAAGCCAAGGAACTTTGGATAAACTCATGTCTTTTCTCCCCTCAGATATTTAGATGCCATGAACAGATCAGCAACATATGTAACTGAATTTGTTCTCTTGGGATTTCCTGGTTCCTGGAAGACACAAATTTTTCTCTTCCTGTTGTTTTTGGTGTTTTATGTCCTGACCTTGCTGGGAAATGGAGCCATCATCTGTGCAGTAAGATGTGACTCTCGTCTACATACCCCCATGTACTTCCTCCTCGGAAGCTTTTCCTTCCTTGAAATGTGTTATGTTTCTTCTACTACTCCTAACACACTTGCCAACATTCTGTCTAAGACCAAGACCATCTCATTTTCAGGGTGCTTCCTGCAGTTCTATTTCTTCTTTTCTCTGGGTACAACTGAATGTTTCCTCCTGGCAGTAATGGCTTATGATAGATACCTGGCCATTTGCCGCCCATTACATTACCCTGTCATCATGACCAGGAGGCTTTGTTGCATTCTGGTATCTTCATGTTGGCTTATTGGATTCATTGGGTACTCAATCCCAGTCTTCTCCATCTCCCAACTTCCCTTCTGTGGTCCTAATATCATTGATCACTTCCTCTGTGACATGGACCCATTGATGGCTTTGTCCTGTGCCCCAGATCCCATTACAAAATTTACTCTCTATGTCCAAAATTCCCTTTTTTTGTTTTTCACTATTGCATATATTCTTCGGTCCTATATTTTATTGCTCAGGGCTGTTTTTCAGGTTCCTTCTGCAGCTGGCCGGAGAAAGGCCTTCTCTACCTGTGGTTCCCATTTAGTTGTGGTGTCACTCTTCTATGGGACAGTAATGATAATGTACATGAGTCCTACATATGGCATTTCAACTTTGATGCAGAAGATCCTTACAGTTGTATACTCTGTGATGACCCCTCTCTTTAATCCTCTGATTTATAGCCTTCGTAACAAGGACATGAAACTTGCTTTGAGGAAAGTTCTGGTAGGAATGAGAATTGTCAAAAATATATGAGTCAAAGCTGTGACATACTTATATATTCTAATAAAGAACCAACTAGTGATATATCAATTTATTGAGTTGTCTTTACTCTTTGTTCTATTTTTATTTTTGAGACTGAGTCTCATGTGTCCCTGGCTATTCTCAAACTCACTCTCTAGTCTAGGATGACCTTGTGCGTATCTGATTCCTCTGCCTCCATATTCCAAGGACTGTGATTACAGTTGTGTACTACCATGCCAGGCTTTGAACTTGTTTACCACACCCATTGATATTTTTCAAAGTCTAAATAAAATGTGATTCCTATGTGAGATGATTTCTTGCTCAGGTACCCATGATTTTTCATTTTATACCTCCTCTATCATTGTAACAAGATAATGAAGTTAACTTTGTTTGTTTATAAATATGTTTAGATTAGTATTTGCAATTGAGAACTAAAAATATCCTTCCCCTACCAACACTGACATATATGTACTGGAAATAATAATAATAAAAAAGACTTGTTTCAAATCACTTCCTAGAAGTAGGAAAAGAGACATGACTTAGGATCTAGACAAAAACAAGAATGAAGTGAAGTCTCTGTACAAGAATATGGACTAATATTCAGAGAACATCTCCTCGAACTATTTTAGGGGCTGGTGAGAGGCTCAGTGGACATAGTGTCTTGTTACAAAGCCTAATGTCCTGGTTTCCATTCATATGGCCCATGCAGTGGACAAGAGAAATCTACTCCTACAAGTTGTCTTTTTTCTTCTAGATGGATGTAGTTGCATATACTTCCCCAACATAATTAACTAGAGGATATAATTTAAAACCCAGTTCCAATGTAAAATCACTGGGATTATTAACACCTTCTTAAAAGAAATTTATGAAAACACGAAGGAATCTGACATTTTAAAGAGGCGAATAGCATAAAAATATATGTCTAGCCTCTTATTAGGTCACACTAAAGACCATAAAAATAGTAGCAGGATGTGGAAGGTCGACGATGATATAAGATTATCATTTGTATTTTAATCTAGTTTTATTATTTTTATTTTTCCTTTCCTTTTTTACTATTTTACTTATTGTTATATAACTCATTTTGATTATGGTTACCTTCCCTTATCACCTCCAAGATTATCTTTACCTGTCCATGAAGTTGGTTTTTTAAATCACTTTTTAATCATTTATTGAATATTCTCTGTATTTACATTCGTAATGTTATCCCTTTTCTCCCCACTCTCATCTCCCCTTTCCTTCCCCTGGCTTCCATGAAGGTACTCCCTCTCCCAACTATCCACTCCTAACTCAGAGTTTTGGCTTTTATTTCCACTGAAAAAAACAAGCCCTCACTGGACCGAATACCTTTCCTCCCATTGATGGCAGACAATACTATCCTCTGCAACATATGCAACTTGAGCTATAGGTCTCTCAATGTGTACTAATTGGTTAGAGTTTTAGTCCCTGAGAGCTGTGGTAGGTTTTGTTGGTCAATAATATTGTTTTCCCCATGGGGTTGCAAATCCTTTCAGTTCCTTCAGTTTTTTTCTCTAGCTCTATTATTTGGATCTCCATACACAGTTTGATGGTTAGCTGTAAGTATCTTCATCTGTATCAGTATGGCTCTGGTAGAGCCTCTGGGGAGGCATCCATATCAGGCTCCTGTCAGTAAGCATTTTCTGACATCAGCAATAGTGCATGGGTTTCTTGGCTGCAATGGGATGGATCCCAAGGTGAGGCAGTCTCTAGATGATCGTTTCTCCAATGTCTGCTCCTCTATTTGTCCTGTATTTCTTTCTATGAGTGTTGTTCTCCCTTCTAAGAATGACTGAGGTAGCCACATTCTCTCCTACCTTTTTTTGAGCTTTGTAAGATTAGCGAATAGTTTCATGGGTATTCCAGGCTTTTGGGCTAGTATCTGCTTATCAGTGAGTGCATACCATGTGTGTTCATTTGATACTGGGTTACCTCACTATAAATGATAGCTTCTAGTTCTAATCATTTGCCTAGGAATTTCATGAAGTCATTGTTTTTAATAGCCAAGTAATACTCTATTGTGTAAATTTTCGGAATCCATTCCTTTGTTGAAGGACATCTGTTTATCTCGCCCTCCCCAGCTTCTAGCTATTATTAATAAGGCTGCTATGAACATAGTGGAGCATGTGTCTTTGTTATATGTTGGAGGATCTTTTGGGTATATGCCCAAGAGTGATATAGCTGGGTTTTCAGGTAGCACTATGTCTAATTTTCTGAGGAACCACACACTCATTTCCAGAGTGGTTGTACCATCTTGCAAACCCAACAACAAGAAAGGAGTGTTCCTCTTTCTCCATGTCCTCACAAGCATCTGCTGTCATCTGAGTTTTGATCTTATCCATTTTGACAGGTGTGAGGTGGAATCTCACGGTTGTTTTGATTTGCACTTCCCTGATGACAAGGAACATTTCTTTAGGTGCTTATCAGCCATTTGGTATTCATCAATTGAGAATTCTTTGTTTAGCACTGTTTAGCATTTTAATAGGATTATTTGATTCTCTATTATCTAACTTTTTTGAGTTCTTTGTATATATCAGATATTAGCCCTTTATTCTTTTATTCTTTTTTTAATTTTTTTTCAAATACATTTTAAGGTTGTAATTAAGTATTTGTGGGTACATATACATGCACATATGTATATATGTAACAATGATATAGGAAAAGAGGTTATTGATTTGAGGGGATAGGAGAGAGACTAGGAGGGGCTGTATGGAGGAAAGGGGGATGTGATACTGTTCTATTTTAGTTAAAATATATTCTTTTTTTTTTGAACTTCACCCAGTCTGTGAGTTGTTTCTGGGGTATTCAGAGCTTTCTGGGGTTAGTATCCCATTATCAGTGACTGCATATTATGTCTGTTCTTTTGTGACTGGGTTATCTCACTCAGGATGATATTCTCTATATGATATTAGCCCTTTAAAAGATGTAGGATATGTAAAGATCTTTTTCCAATATGATGGGTGCGGTTTTGCCCTATTGACAGTGTCCTTTGCCTTACAGAAGCTTTGCAATCATGAGGTCTCACTTGTTGATTCTTGATCTTAGAGGATAAGCCATTAGTGTTCTGTCCAGGAATTTTTCCCCTGTATGTATAAGCTCTTTTATTAGTTTCAGTGTACCTGTGTTTTTTTCTTACCACTTTATTAAAAAAAGAGGGATATATCTATCTATCTATCTATCTATCTATCTATCTATCTATCTATCTATCTATCTATATATACACATTTAGATTTTTATAGGCATTTTGGCATAACATTATATGAATGTTTTTGTCAGTACTTAATTATTTTAGAGGTTTGATATCATGCAATCCCCATCAAAATTCCAACCCAGTTCTTCATTGAGTTGGAAAGATCAATGTGAAATTTCATATGGAATAACAAAAGACCTAGAATAGCGAAATCCATCCTCAACAACAAGAAAACATCTGCGGGAATCACTATCCCTGACCTCAAGCTATATTACAAGGAAATTGTGCTGAAAACTGCATGGTACTGGTACAGAAACAGGCACGTGGATCAATGGAATAGAATAGAAGATCCAGAAATGAGCCCTCACATATATGGTCACCTGATTTTTGACAAAGGAGCTGTAAACATTCAATGGAAAAAAAAACAGCCTATTCAAAAAATGGTGTTGGTCCAACTGGCACTCAGCATGCAGAAGAATGAAAATAGACCCTTTCTTATCTCCTTGTACAAAGCTCAAGTGTAAGTGGATCAAAGATCTCCACATTAAACCAGATACACTGAAACTATTAGATGAGAAAGTAGGGAAAACCTTAGAACACATAGGCACAGGAGAAAATTTTCTGAACAAAACACCAATGGCTCAAGCTCTAAGGTCAAAGATTAACAAATGGGACTTAATGAGATTGCAAAGTTTTTTATTTATGGTTTTTAAAGACTATGTGGTTTGTGCTTATTGTCAGTGGAGTTTGTAATACTGTTCTCTGTGCTGCAGTGCGCATGGCCTTCTGAGTATACTGCCTTTTCTGTGTGTCTAGCTGTAGGTTTAATAACTCAGAGGGAAATTATTTGGCTTCACAGGTACATGCAGCTTGTCATCTTTCAAGATCTGATACTCCAGTGAAACAGAACACACATTTCACTAGTCCAAATGTAACCCTCAGCAAACAGCAGCAAGGAACCTAAAATAGGACTGGAAAATATTTTAAATACACTCTATTGTCCATGTGTTTTCCCATAAATATTAAGTAATTTTCTCAATAAATTAATTTGAATGTCTTTTATAAGACATATTTTTTTTGTATTTCTTTGTTTGATTCCGAGATGGGATTTTTTATATACAATTTATTTTCTCCTATTTTATTAGATACTCTGTATTTACATTTGAGATGTTATCCCTCTACCCCCTACACCCCGAATCCCCTCCAGTTGCCTTCACGAAGGTGCACTCCCCTCTGAGATGGGAGCTTTTTTTTTTTTTTTTTTAAAAAAAATTGAACAACTTTATTTAAAAAATCAAATATAAATGTACAGATTTTAAGCATTTTTGCATAAAAGTATATGAATACATTTTTGTCAGTACTTGATTTTTTTTAAGGGTTTGATAGTATGCATTAAAATCTTACTAGTTACAATGAGCATAAAGTACATGTAAAACAGGATGTAAACTAGAAGTAGTCAAAGTTTTTCTGGTGTGTAAAAATTAAGCATAATAGTTTTATTATTCTTTTTTTTTGGCCTTTGTTTTTCTTGAACTTCACACAGTCTATGAGTTGTTTCTGCAGTGTTCAGAGCATTCTGGCATTAGTATCCAATTATCAGTGACTGTATCTTATGTCTATTCTATTGTGACTGGGTTATCTTGCCCAGGAAGATATTCCCTAGATACATCCATTTTCTTAAGAATTTCATAAGGTCATTTTTTTAAAAGCTGAATAGTACTCCATTGTGTAAATGTACCACAATATTTGTATCCTTTCATCTACTGAAGGACATCTGGGTTCTTTCCAGCTTCTGGATGTTATAAATAGAGCTGCTATGAACATTGTGGTGCATGTGTCTTTGCTGCATGTTGAAGTGTCTATGAGGTAAATGGCCAGAGATGGAATAACTGGGTATTCAGGTAGTACTATGTCCGATTTTCTGAGGAATTGCCAGACTGATTTCCAGAGTGGGTGTACCAGTTTACAACCCCACCAACAGTGGGGAAGTGTTCCTCTTTCTCCACATCCTCGCTGTCATCTGAATTTTTGATCTTGGCCAATCTGACTGGTGTGAGGTGGAATCTCAGGGTTGTTTTGATTTGCATTTCCCTGATGTCTAATGATGTTGAGAACTTCCTTAGATGTTTCCCAGCCATTCGATATTCCTCAATTGAGAACTTTTTGTTTAGCTCTGTACCCCATTTTTTAATAGGGTTGTTTATTCTCGTGTTTAGCTTTTTGAGTACTTTGTATATCTTGGATATTAGACCTCTATCTGATGTGGGGTTGGTAAAGATCTTCTCCCACTCATTTGGCTGCCATTTTGTTTTCTTGACAGTGTCTTTAGCCTTGCAGAAATTTTGCAATCTCATTAGGTCCCATTTATCAATATTTCACCTTAGAGCATGCACTAGCCATTGGTGTTCTGTTCAGGAAATTTTCTTCTGTGACTAGGTGTTTCCTACTTTCTCATCTAATAGTTTCAGTGTACCTGGTTTAATGTGGAGATCTTTGATCCACTTGCACTTGAGCTTTGTACAAGGAGATAAGAAAGGTTCTATTTTCATTCTTCTGCATGCTGAGTGCCAGTTGGACCAGCACCATTTGTTGAATAGGCTGTCCTTTTTCCATTGAATGTTACAGCTCCTTTGTCAAAAATCAGGTGACCATATATGTGAGGGCTCATTTCTGGATCTTCTATTCTATTCCATTGATCCACGTGTCTATTTCTGTACCAGTACCATGCAGTTTTTAGTACAATTTCCTTGTAATATAGCTTGAGGTCAGGGATAGTGATTTCCGCAGATGTTTTCTTGTTGTTGAAGATGGATTTCACTATTCTAGGTCTTTTGTTATTCCAGATGAAATTACACATTGCTCTTCCAACTCAATGAAGAATTGGGTTGGTATTTTGTTGGGGATTGCATTAAATCTGTAGATAGCTTTTGGTAAGATTGCCATTTTTACAATGTTGATCCTTCCAATCAATGAGCATGGGAGATCTTTCCATTTTCTGAGATCTTCCTCGATTTCCTTCTTTAGAGGTTTGAAGTTCTTGTCATACAGGTCCTTCACTTGCTTATTTAGAGTCACACCAAGGTATTTTATAGTTTTTGTGACTATTGTGAAGGGTATCCTTTCCCTAATTTCTTTCTCCACATGTTTGTCCTTTGAATAGAGGAGGGGTACTGATTTTTGTGAGTTAATTTTATATCCAGCCACTTTGCTGAAGTTGTTTATTAGCTGTTGGAGTTCTTTGGTAGAAGTTGTGGGGTCGCTTAAGTACACTATCATGTCATCTGCAAATAGTGATGTTTTTACTTCTTCCTTTCCAATTTGTATCCGTTTGATTTTCTTTTGCTGTCTAATTGCTCTAGTCAGGACTTCCAGTACTATGTTGAATAGGTAGGGGGAGAGTGGGCAGCCTTGTCGAGTCCCTGATTTTAATGGGATTGCTTAAATTTCCCACTGTCAAGTTTGATGTTTTTACTTTTGGTTTGCTGTATACTGCTTTTATTATGTTTAGGTATGGGCCTTGGATTCCTGTTCTTTCCAAGACTTTTAACATGAAGTGGTGTTGGATTTTGTCAAATGCTTTCTTAGCATCTAGTGAGATAACCATGTGATTTTTTTCTTTGAGTTTGTTTATGTGGTGGATTACATTGATGGATTTCCTTATATTAAACCATCCCTGCATCTCAGGGATGAAGCCTATTTGATCATGGTGAATGATCTTTTTGATCTGTTCTTGGATTCAGTTTGCAAGGAATTTGTTGAGTATTTTTGCATCAATGTTCATAAGTGAGATTTGTCTGAAGTTCTCTATCCTTTAGGGTCTTTGTGTCATTTAGGAATGAGGGTTATTGTAGCCTCAAAAAATGAGTTAGGTAGTGTTCCATCTGATTCTATTTTGTGGAACACTTTGTAGAGTATTGGTATTATGTCATCAATAAATGTGGGGTAAAACTCTGCAGTGAACCCATCTGGACCTGGACTTTTTTTGGTTGAGAGGCTTTTGATGACTGCTTCTATTTCTTTAGGTGTTATGGGATTATTTAGATGGCTTACCTGGTCCTGGCTTAAATGGTATCTTGTATCTGTCTCGGAATTCATCCATTTCTTCCAGATTTTCCAGTTTTGTTGAGCATAGGATTTTGTAGTAGGGTCTGATTATTTCTTCAATTTCCTCTGTTTCTGTTCTTATCTCTCCCCTTTCATTTTGATTTTGTTAATTTGGATACTCTCTCTTTGCCCTCTAGTTAGTCTGGCTAAGGAGTTATCAATCTTGTTAATTTTCTCAAAGAACCAGCTCTTGGTATTGTTGATTCTTTGAATGGTTCTTTTTGTTTCTATTTTGTCTGTTTTTGCCCTAAATTTGATTATTTCTTGCTGTCTACTCCTCTTGGAGTATCTGCTTCCTTTTGTTCTAGAGCTTTCAGCTGTGCTGTCAAGTTGCTAGTGTATGATCTCTCCAGTTTATTTTTGGAAGCACTCAGAGCTATGAGTTTTCCTCTCAGTATTGCTTTCATTGCATCCCATAGGTTTGGGTATGTTGTGTTTTTGTTTTCATTGAATTCTAGAAAATCCTTATTTTCTTTCTTTATTTCTTATTTGACCCTGCTATCATTTAATAGAGCATTGTTTAGTTTCCATGTGTATATGAGCTTTTTATTGTGTTTGTTGTTATTAACGACCAGCCTTAGACCATGGTGATCTGAATGAATGCATGGGAGTATTTCAATCTTTTTATATCGATTGCGGCTCATTCTGTGTCCAATTATGTGGTCAGTTTTTGAGAAGGTGCCGTGAGGTGCTGAGAAGGTGCATTCTTTTACTTTAGAATGATATGTTCTGTAGATATCTATTAATTCCAGTTGGTTCATATTCTCTGCTAGTTTTACAGTGTCCTTGTTCAGTTTCTGTTTCCATGATCTGTCCATTGGTGAGAGTGGGGTATTAAACTCTCCCACTATTATTGTGTGGGGTAAAATGTATTTTTAAGCTTTAGTAGGTTTTCTTTTATGAATAATGGATCTTTCGTATTTGGAACATATATGCTAAGGATTGAGATTTCCTCCTGACAGATATCCCCCTTAATGAGTAAAAAGTGTCCTTCCTTATCTTTTTTGATAACTTTTGGTTGAAAATCTACTTTATTCGATATTAGAATGGCCACTCCAGCTTGCTCTTGGGGCCATTTTCTTGGAAGTTTTTCTCCCAACCTTTTACTCTGAGCTAGTGTCTGTTTTTGTCTCTGAGATGAGTTTCCTGTATGCTGCAAAATTCTGGGTTTTGTTTATGTATCCAATCTGATAGCCTATATCTTTTTATTGGGGAGTTGAGTCCATGTATGTTAATAGATATCAAGGAATAGTGGTTGCTGTTTCCTGCTATTGTTGCTTTGGTAGGTTGAATTGTGCCTGTGTGTCTTTCTTCTTTTGGTTTTCTTGCTTAGAAGTTTTCTTTCTTTTTTTTTTTTTTACTATGAGATGGTAACCCTTGTTGTTTTGGGTTTTCCACCTATAATTCATTTTAGTGCTGGGTTTGTATTCAGATGTTCTGTAAATTTAGTTTTGTTTTGGAATATCTTAGTCTCTCCATCCATGGTGATTGATAGTTTTGCTGGGTATAGCACCTTTGGCTGGCATATGTGCTCTTTTAGGGTCTTTATGATGTCTGTCCAGGCTCTTCTAGCTTTCGCAGTCTCTGTTGAAAAGTCGGGTGTGATTCTGATTGGTCTTCCTTTATATGTTTCATGGACTTTTTCCCTTACTGCTTTTAATATTTTTTCTTTGCTTTGGGCACTTGGCATTTTGACTATTATGTGTTGGGAGGAATTTCTTTTATGGTTCAACCTATTTGGAGTTCGGTAGGCTCGTTTTATGCTCAGGGCCATCTCATTCTTAAGGGTAGGTAAGTTTTCTTGTAAGATTTCCTTGAAGATATTTACTGTGCCTCTTAGTTGATATTCTTTGCCCTTTTTTATTCCTATTATCCTTAGGTTTGGTCTTCTCATTGTGTCCTGGATCTTCTGGACATTTTGTGTTAGGAGCTTTTTTGTTTTTGCATCTTCTCTGACTGTTTTGTCTGTTTTCAATGTTGTCTTCGGCCCCAGAGATTCTCTCTTCCATCTCTTGTAGTCTGTTGTAAATGCTTGCATCTGTGACTCCTGATGTCTTATTTAGGTTTTCTACCTCTAGGGTTGTCTCTTTTAGTGTTTTTTTTTTATTGTGTCCATTTCCATTTTAAATTCCTTCTTCCATTCCTTCATCTCTTTGGTTCTCTTTTCCTCTAGTTCTTTGAGTTCTTTGAGTCTTTTTCTTGTTTCCTCTTTAAAAGCTTCTAATTCTTTATGCTTTTTCTCCCATTCTTGTTTAAAAATCTCTACCATTATCTTGAGTTATTATTTTCAGGTCTGAGTCTTCTTTTTCTGGAGTGTTTGGCATTCCACTCTTTGTCTCCTATGGGCATAAGATGAACCCTGGCAAAGAGCATGCAGTAATTTCTTGAGAGAGAGATTAACAACAGATAACCTAAAACCAAGTCACATCAGTTCATAAAAAGAACTAATTCGATTCTTCCTTTTATAATAAAAGGAACTCCAATATCTGGAGCTTGCACATTTTATACTGATGCCTGTAAATCAGGAAAGGCAGGATATAAATCAGAAGATGCAAGTAAGGTGGCTGAGAGTCCCTATAAGTCAGTTCAAACATGAATTATAGGCAATATTCATAATGTGAGATTTTCAAGATTCTCTTAATATATTAACTGTTTCTCAATATGGAGAAAGGGATGTTTTAGAGACTGCTAAACTTATTTAGGATGATTCTGAATTGATTTCACTATTTATTCAGCTACCACAAATGATCAGAAATAGAAGTCATACAATATATATATAACACACAAAAGCTTTTCTACAGGTCTGCCAGACCCTCTGGTGCAAGGTTATAATAAAATTGACCAGCTATTGATAGGAAGTGTACTAGAAGCTTAAGAATTGTATAAAATCACTATGTTAACAGCAAAGGTTTAAAGAAAGAATTCTCTATCACTTGGCAACTAGCCATGGAAATTGTGAGGCAATGTCCTACTTGCTCATTATATAACCAAACTCCATTGTCTACAGGAACTAACCCCAAGAGTACCCAAAGAAATGAAATTTGGCAGATGGTTGTCTTTCATTTTACAGGGTTGGTAAATTGAAATATATGCACTATAGTATAGACACATATTCAGAATTTCAATGGGCAAGTGCCTTAGTGTCAGAATGGCTGATTCTGTAATTTCATATTTGTTAGACATTACAGCCATTTTGGGAATACCCATACAAATTAAAATGAACAACAATTCAGCATATATCTCTATATATGAAGATGAAGCATTTTTAAAAATATAATATAAAACATGTTACATACATATCACACCATCCTCCAGGACAAGTGATTGTGGAAAGATCTAATCAAACTCTCAAAGAGATGCTTAACAGGCAAAAGAGGGCAACAAATAAAAACCCCAAAGATAGATTACGTAGTGCATTATTAACTTTACATTTTTAAATGCTAATGAACAAAACAGCACAGCTGCTGATAGACATTAGATTGTCAAAAAAAAAAATCTCCCCTGGACTAAACCAGTTTGTTCATTTTATGGATATTTTGACATCAGAATGAAAAATGGAGAATGCATTACGCCAGGGGAGGGGTTATGCCTGTTCCCACAGGAAAGAAAATGCTGTGGGTTCCTTCCAAGTTGACAAATATCAGACATTACAAAGAGAGATATCCTGAAGAACTTGGTGACAGAGAAGTAAAGGGAGACTAACACAATCAACAAATAGATAATGTATTTGTGGTGACGGTTATGTCTCTGTATATGGAGACAGCTCTAGAACTGGCTGAGACTAAAACGTCTATACATACCTAGTAACATTTATTGGGTACAAATTTCTCTTGACTTGTTTTTACATGTCATTCTTTAAGATGGCATGTATTCAAAATTATATCACAGTTTGATTATGTGACAAACTAACCTCTGACAAAAGGCAGTCATCTTTTCTTATTGATCTTCATTAACCAATCTGTGACCCCCTTGTGAATGTCTTTACAGAACTATATGACGCTTGTAAGTTTTGTGTGCTGCAGGATGAAAGAAGAGAAAGAAAAACCTGAAAAGATCCACACTCTAGAATGCTGAGATTTTGGGACCTTCTATTCCAGCTGTGTGTTTGATTCTACCTCAACTACATCGAAGCTGCTTCTTTCAAAGACTTGCTTCTAGAACTTTTCCAGAACTGCTGGCTTGCCTATCCAGCCTTTCAGACTTTCACACTCAAGAAGTTAGCTAAGTAGTGAACTTTCTCAGTACATAGTGACTGGAAGGCAAATGATGCCAGGTAGCTCTCCTTTGACAAAGCTACGTTTTCTATTTTCCCTTGGGCCTCCAGAAGGGAATTCTTTGCCCCAGTTCAAATGAAAGCAGACAAAAGGTCTTTGTCCCAGTTCCTTATGTTGGGGCCAATGGTTTTGATTATTTTTAAAATTATTGGTATATTGTCATTTAAGGGATACTTCACAAATGCATCTTGAGACACAGAGAGAACTAGAGAGTTTATGTTCAGGGTTTGCTACCTTTCTTTTCCTCTTCTTTATCCTTTCTTCTTAGGTGCAATCCCCATCAAAATTCCAACTCGATTCCCCATACAGTTAGAAAGAGCAATTTGGAAATTCATTTGGAGTAACAAAAAGCTCAAGATTGCAAAAACTATTCTCAACAATTAAAGAACTTCTGGGGGAATCACCATCCCTGACCTCAAGCTGTATTACATACAGAGCAATTGTCATAAAAATGGCATGGTATTGGAACTGAGACAGTCAGATAGATCAATGGAATAGAATTGAAGATCCAGAAATGACCCTACATTCTTACGGTCACTTGATCTTTGATAAAGGATCTAAAACCATCCAATGGAAGTTCCACACCCTCCAGCATTTTTAACAAATGGTGCTGGTTCAAGTTGAAGTCAGCATGTAGAAGAATGTGATTGATCCATTCTTATCTCCTTATACAAAGCTCAAGTCCAAATGGATCAAAGACCTCCACATAAAACCAGAAACACTGAAACTAATAGGAATAAAAATGGATAAGAGCCTTGAACACATAGGAACAGTAAAATATTTCCTGAACAGAACACTAATGGCTAATGCTCTAAGATCAAGAATAGGTAAATGGGATTTCATAAAATTGCAAAGCTTCTGTAAGGCAAAGGACACTGTCAATAGGTCAAAACAGCAACCAACAGATTGGGAAAAGATCTTTACAAATCCTATGTAGTATAGAGGGCTAATATCCAACATATACAAAGAACTCAAGAAGTTATTACTCCAGAGGATCAAATAACCATGGGGTACATAGCTAAATACAAAATTCTCAACTGAGTAATATCAAATTGCTGAGAAGTATCCAATGAAATGTTCATCATCCTTAGTCATCAGAGAAATGCAAATCAAAATAACTTTAGATTCTCCCATCATACCAGTCAGAAAGGCTAAGAATAAAAATTCAGGTGACAGTAGATGCTGGTGAGGATGAAGAGAAAGAGGAATACTCCTTCATTGTTCTTCCTATAGGAAGAACAACAATATCTACCAACCAAACACCACAAAGCTCCTAGGGATTAAAACATCAACAATGAGTACATGTGGAGAGACCCATGACTCCAGGTGCATGCGTAGCAGAGAAAGACATTGTCTGGCTTCAATAGGAGGAGTATCCCTTTGTCTTGTGAGGTCTAGTTTCCCCAGTGTTTCAGAATTCCAGGGAGATGAAGTGGGAGTGGTTACATCTCTATAGAAGCTGGGGAAGGGGATGGGGGATTCTTGAGGGGAAAGAAAATAGAATTTGAAATGTAAATAATAAAATATTCAATAAAAATGCAAAAAAAATATCCAATAAAATATTAGACTTGCCTTGATCATGGTATCTGTTCAAAACCCTAACTGAGACACCATCTGTCTCTTATCAAGTTTTTGCCTACTATCAGTATAGTTCCCTGAGTGCCAAGGGAAGGGACTTAATGAGGACTTTCTAGTATCTTATGTTTGAGTACTTGTTTCTACAGTTAATGTAACTGTTTGAGACAGATTAGGAGGTGCTGACATTTTGGAGAATGTGTGTCACTGGGTCATGTATAGCTTTGTGGTTTTGAAAGGCACATGCTATTCCTATTATGCTTTATGTTTCCTGTTCTCCTTTAACATGAGCATATCTCATTTTACTTACATTTAAAATGTTATTCTATTTTCCAGTTTCCCCTCGAAACCCCCTATCTCATTCCTCTCCCTTTGCTTCTATAAGGGTGCTCCCCCACCCACCCACCACTTCTTCCCACCTCCCTGCTATGGCATTCTCCTATACTTGGGCATGGAGCCTTCACAGGACCAAGGGCCTCTTTTCCCATTGATGCCTGATGCTGGAGTCATGGGTTTCTCCAGGTGTACTCTTTAGGTGGTGGTTTAATCCCTGGGAATTCTGGGGAGTCAGGTTGATTGATATTATTGTTCTTCTTATGGTGTTGCAAATCCCTTTAGCTCCTTCAGTTCTTTCTCTAATTCCTCTATTGGTGACCCAATTCTCAGTCCAATGATTGGCTGTGAAGTATCCACTTCTGAATTCATCAGTCTCTGGCAGAGTCTCTCAGGAGACAGCTATATCAGGCTCCTGTCAGCATGCACTTCTTGGCATCTGAAATATTGTCTGGATTTGATGACTGTATATGGGATGGATCCATAGGTAGGGCATTCTCTGGATGGCTTTTCCTTCAGTCTCTGCTCCACACTTTGTCTCAGTATTTCTGCCTGTAAGTATTTTGTTCCCCCTTCTAAGAAGAACTGAAGCATCCACACTTTGGTCTTCTTTCTTCTTGAGCTTTATGTGGTCTGTGAACTGTATCTTGAGTATTATGTATGCATCCTGTTTTTAGGTTGAGATGTTATGTTTATAGACTACCTGTTATGGCTTGAATATACTTTGTCCATGAGAGGTGGCACCATTAAGATGTGTGGAATTTTAATGTAATTATATATATATATATATATATATATATATATATATATATATATATATGATATAATGTAATATAATTATATGTGGTGCAGTGTAATCTTGTTAGAGAAAGTGTGTCATTGTGAGGTTGGACTTTGAGGCTCCTCCCAGTGTAAAAGCCTCCTCCTGGCTGCTTGTGGAAGCTAGTCTCCTTTTGTCTGCCTTTGAATTAAGATATAGAACTCTTAGCTCCTTCTCCAGCACCATGTAAGCCTGCACACAGCCATGATTTCCACCAAGATGATAATGGGCTGGAACTCATAAGTTGTAAGCCAACCCTAATTAAATGTTTGCTTTAGTAAAAGTTGCCTTACACTTGGTGTTTATTCACAACAAGGAAACCCAAGTAACCATGTTTTAGCACTGTCAACATAGACTCTAACCCTGTGGAGTCATAAGGCAAGTTAAATACTTTTATATCTTGTCTTGGTCATGGCATTTTTTCTCAGCAATAGAAAAGTAAGTAATAAATAACCCTTATAAGTACAAAAATCCTATAATTTTTTTATTCTGTTTGATCTTAATAAAATAAGACTACATACAGTTTAGAGAAAGTCACATGTGAAAAACTCAGCAAAAGTCCTAGGGAACAAGTCTCTTGAGTTTCCTGAATTGAAGGGAGGTAAACACAAATATGTATCTATTCCCCTTTCTAAGTTTTCCGCACAGAGCCATTGAGAAGTTGCCTGATGCTAAGGTAAGATAATGGTGTACTTTACTCATTGCTTTCTCCAGTACAGTTCCACTGTACTCAATTCCTTACATCTAGGACAACTTTCCTGCATCTAAGACAAACAGATAAATAGTTTAGATTATAACCAGCTCAGGGAGATTATAGGGTACCCTTTACTTAATAAATATAATTATTTGAGTTTTTCAGGAAAGAGATAAAAGAGTTGGGAAAGACAGCTTAGAGTAAAAGTTCCAAATGTGGAACAAGCACACATTCTTAATTACAACATGTAAGATATAAAAGCAAGCAGTTTACTGTGAATGCATGACCAGTATGCTTACCAAGTACTGAGCCAGAAGGGGTTGTGTAGTGAGACCTGTCTCAAAAGCAAGCAAACAACAAAACAAGCAAAGAAGCAACCATCCAACCATCCAACCACCCATTGAAAGCCCTCAAACGTTCAACCATGAATATGGAAGAAAGATTCATTGGGGGAAGAAAATTGAACTCTTTCTGAGCCACAGTTGTAAAATGAACAGTGAGTAGAGGCAGTTACAGTAAAAATTTATTATTGTGATTATTAGAGTATCATTCAGACACAATCTCATTTCCTAGAAGTTGTCCAGTGGAATATTCCTTTTTTGGCTACCTGGAAATACAATATTCTGAGCGAGCATCCTGGGAAGAAGCATTGTTAATCAAGCTATCACATGTGTACTGGTAGGTTCAGTAGTTGGTTTACTTCCTTGTCCTGAAACAGTGTATAAAGAAGCAGATCCCCTAGGATTACAGATGAGCAAGTGCTTTCCAAATTCCAAATGCACGAGAAACAGCAGGAAGTGGTGCAACTGCCCTCTGCTAACCTAT
This sequence comes from Micromys minutus, assembly GCF_963924665.1. NCBI lineage: Eukaryota > Metazoa > Chordata > Mammalia > Rodentia > Muridae > Micromys > Micromys minutus. The sequence goes on from NC_137981.1 coordinate 16,842,824, forward strand.
ACTCCAAAGTGACTGCAGGTAACAAGCCACTGGGGCAGAGGTTAGCCACTGAGTTGTCATTTATACCCACAGAGAAGAGAAAATCAGTTTCCACTATTAGGGGACATTGGATATTTCAACTGCTCCAGATCAGGCCTGATGTTCAGGAATAGTTGACCAACATGTGATGAGCTTCACAGTAATTTAGTTTGCTTTCCTTTGGTTACAGTTTGGAGTTTCCTTTTTGAGTGTGGTTTTATCGTATGTTCTTGATTTTGGGAGGTTTAATTTTGTCTTAGGTGTTTGGTTTTTGAGAAAGAACTTAAAATCGGGCAGATATGGAGTGCAGGAGGATCTGTAAGGATTTGGGAGAAAGGAAGATTATGATCAAAATATATTCAAGTTTAAACTTGGTTTTAAACAAAAATTATAATATAATAAAACAGTGACTCCAAAATTTGAAGACTATGGGATTATGAGACTGCTGAGCCAGTCAATTCCATTCATACGAATTCTGATCACTCATTTTTAGTTAAGCATTCTCTGTTTGACATTCTATTACTTATCTACATTTTCCTCAAAGGCTTCCAAAAAAAGATAATGTTGCTGTTGGTAAATATCGTATAGGGCACAGCAGTAGGAAAAGAAATGACAGTGTGCTGCCAGTGAATGTTGCAAGATGAGGGGCAGGTATGTGAATGCACATGCCCGTAGATGCCGGACGCACCCAATATCTTCGGAACTAAAGTTACAGGTTCTTGTAAGCTGCACAGCTTGTGTGCTGAGAACTGAACTCAGGTCCTCTGCATGAGAATATGTGCTCCTCACCACTGAGTGCCTGCCCCTCAAGCCTCCCTAAGACTTTTCATCACATCATTAAAATATTAACTAATTTTCACACTACTACTGTGTCAACATGTATACTGCACATTTTTCGTTTAATTATTAAGTTCATTTTTGCCACTGGTACCTAACTTACTGTCTAAATGTTTGAAAAATGTCCGTTTTTCCCCACAAAAATTAATTCAACCAGATAAAATGGGAGAAAAATCTACATCTTTTTCATCTGAGATGTTTTTATAAATTTACCTTCATTTCCTTCACCCTTAAAGTTCACCAAGGAGTAGGTGAAAAACACTTACTGCTCTTCCAGAGATCCCAGGTTTGACCTACCTCTGATCATTGTAGCCTCCCAGAGACCTTCACAAACCCACATAGGACATAAATAAATACATAATTAAGAATTAAATAAATCCCATAATGAAAAATAAAATAATCCTGTTTTTTCCATTTCACCCAGGTGAGACTGTATTATACTTAATATATAAAACCATACAAAAAGTTAATTTCTGGTACTAGACAGCTGGCATGCATAGGAAAGCTTTAGGAGAGAGGGCAGTGGCAGGTTCAGAAATCCGAACAGTAATGTTTATAGCAGGAACACTGCGTTGGGATGGACGACTCTGTTTTTGAGTAGTACTTTTGCTTTCCCAGTGGGTTTCTTTGTATAGGCTCCTGGCACACAGTTTGTTCTTTGTGAAGGAAGGCAGTGGAGGTTGGCCAGAGCTGCCGCACATGTCATTTCCAGTTATATGTTTATGCTATGTAAGTAAGTGACGTGTAGATCAGGATAGTGGTGGCTGAACCAAGTTCAGTCCTTGTCAAAGGCTCCAGCCACTGGGCACCAGGCTTCAGCGATGTGGTACCACGTTTGCTCCTGTATTCCACAGAGAAGTCTGAGGTTTCTGAACTGTCCTTGTGAAAATGCCATAATGGAGACTGGCTTGCTCTTCTGGGTGCTAAGGAGAGGTTAGAGTAGCGGCTGTAACCATCAAAACTTTCTTCTGATCCCAGAGAAGCAGAGTTGGAAGCAGCTGGGTTATGAAATGGCATCTTTGGAAGGTCAGTGGTTTGTGAGGAAGCAACACAGGTAGCCTAGAGGCTGGAAGGATAGAACAAACTGTGTTCTGAGCTAAAAGATGTTTTCACAAGTTGTATATTTAGGTATGTAATAATGATAGGGCACCCAGTTTTATAGTCTTGTGAATTGAAATAGAAGAGATGGCTCAGTAGGCAAGAGTACTTTTTGATGTTTTAGGGAACCTGGGTTCATTTTCCAGCCCCCACATAGTGATTCACAACCATCTGTAACTGTAGTTACAGGGAACCCTCTCTTGTCTGACCTTTTGCACACATGCACAGTGAACATACACACATGCAGGCAAAAACACTCACATATAAAAGAAAATAAATAAATTCTAAGAAAAAGAGAGTTAAAGATACACACACAGAGAAGGAGGGAGAGAGGAAGCTAGTGAGAGTGAGTGAGTGTGTGTGTATGTGTATGTGTGTGTGTGTGTGTGTGAGAGAGAGAGAGAGAGAGAGAGAGAGAGAGAGAGAGAGAGAGAGAGAGAGAGAGAGAGAGAGAGAGAGAGAGAACAATTCCATTCAAAGTAAAATTTCATAAGCAGGCAGGTCATTCTGAAACAGTACTTTCCAGCTACTTAGGAATAGAAGCAATATAATCACCCCAGGCTGTATTTTAATACTGGAGACCCAGGACATAACCATATCTAGTGTCTAAGTAAAGGCGAACTTTAGAGGAATTTACTAGAGGAATGCAGCAAAACCAGGAAGAGTGGTGGAGACTTGGGCTTTCTTCTTAATCATAAGAATGCTCTTTGACAGGAATTGTGGGCTCCAATAGTTTCTGGGGACCTTCTGAGACCATTTTATACAAGACAGTAGTTACAGAAACAACATTAGAGGACCACAGGTAGAAGAAGTTATGTAGTATCAAAGAAGAGACATGTGTCTTTTATAAGGGGAGCAGATTGTCTGTGGTGCATTGTTTTCCTTTAGGGTTCTGTGGGTAAGGGATCCCAGAGTCCCAAGTATATTTCCTCTGTTTTAAAACCTGTCAACCTAAAATGTGTCAAAGACATTAGTGTAAGTTGTACTGGGCACAGACATAATCATTCTCAAGGCTGGCCCCATGCCCCACAGTGGATGACCAGCCAAACGCCAAACTGCATGGCATTTTTGGAGTTATTTGACTTTGGTGATTAGTCAGGGTATTTATTATTATTTTTTCTTCTTTTGAAAACCTCATGTCTTATCTGTTTTTCTGTTTGTGTGGGATTCTTGTCTGTGTGAACATGTGTGTCTCTACATCTATCTGTGTTTCTTTTGTGTTGGATATTTTTATTGTTTGTTTTGTCTTATTCTAGTCTTTTTAAATTTAAGTTATTTTGTTTTTAGTATTTTTAGAGAACCAGTTTTGTTCTAATGAAAGAGGGAGAGAGAGAGAGAGAGAGAGACAGAGAGAGAGACAGAGAGAGAGAGACAGAGAGAGAGACAGAGAGAGAGAGAGAGAGAGAGAGAGAGAGAGAGAGAGAGAGAGAGAGAGAGAGAGAGAGAGAGAGATGGAGCATGTTTGAATAGGTGGAGAATTGGTTATCTGGGAAAAGCTGGAGGTGCAAAACCATATTTAGAATATTTCATATGAAAAATACTATTTTCAATAAATGAAAAAAAATCAGTACTCTGGAGAGGTTGGAATGTTACAAGTCCAGAGGTGAATTATCTTATGGTCCTTTAGAACAGCCACTCCTTTTCTCTTGTGTCAGAACTAACATCTGTGGTACTGAGAGAAACCTTTTAGAATCTATTCACTTAATCAGGTAACTATCTTTTACCAATGCAAAAGCTAAGAATGTCATCAGAAAGCATCTTGGGCCTATAGGAAAACTCCTCCAATTTCAGTGTACCTGTCTCTATGATGCACACACCAAAATATTTTAACCTTACCTCGATTTATAATTTTCTCTGTTCTGTAAATAAGAAAAAAATTTGTGAAACTGCTTCCACATTGTAACAAGTAATTTGGTTTAATCTGTATCTGTGGTTCTGGGTTATAGTCACTCAAATTGGCTCCAGAATAAACTATCCTTTATTCCTTTAAAATTAAAACTAAAAATGCTGAAACTGCTTCTGAGCAGCAAGGGAAAACTTTTTGAGGTGTTGGGGTGGGTAAGAGTTTTCTGAACACAACTTTAGTGGCTCAGGAACCAGCCTCAAGTACCAATACAATTTTTTTTCTGCACAGCAAAAGAAACTGTCATCAAAGCAATCAGAAAGTCCATAGCTTGGAAGTAAGTCTCTACTTACTATTCTTCACAAAGATGACAAATGTCCAGTATTTCAAATAACTGCAGAAATTAAATACCAACCAAACAAAACTACTAGTGAAAAAAATCAAAGAACAAACAGACAGTTTTTTAAAAAGAAGAAACAAAAAGGCCAGCAGCTATTTATTATTTCAAAGTGTTCAGTATCGTTAATCACCAGGGAAATAAAATAAAAACTACTTGATTTAGCACTGCCCTAGTTAGAAAGCTATTATCAAGATATTTGGCAACAGATATGGGAGAAAATGTGGGGAAAGAGGAATGTCTATTCACTGTGGGTAGGGGGTAAAAATTAATACTGTGTATCATTGAACTTAGCCTGGGTGCTCCTCAAAAAATTCAAAATACAATCACGACTTGATCCTGTTATTCTACTCCTGGGAATAGATCCTACAACAAAGATGTTTGCATGTCTACTATGTTAGTGCTCTATTTTATTAAGGAAACAAGTCATTTTAATGCTCTCAACAGATACATAGATAATGGAAGTGTAGCAATATGCAAAGTGGAATATTATCTAGCTATAAAGAAATATGAAATCATAAAATGTGCAGGTAAATGGATAGACTTAAAAAGTATAATATTAAATATAAGTACATTACTAAATAAGAAACCCAGTCTCAGAAAGAAAAATAACCTCATGTTCTCAGTCATATGTGGAGCCTAGCCTAATGTAAAGACACACACACACACACACACACACACACACACACACACACACACACACACACTATCCTGTAAACAACTGTATAAGTATAACAAAACATTTAGAAGAGAACAAAATAGAACAATTGTAGATAAGAATAAAAGATATATCAATGGAAAAACTAATTAGGTTTTTAAGTTCTATTTGTCATAGTTTTCTTTTTTTTTGTGGTGGATACGTGTGTAAAATATAATTGACAGTGAAAGTTTGAAACCTTAAGTGAACCACCATGGCTTCAAAATGGCCATTTTAACTGCATGAACCTCATTGAGATGTATGAAGATTGGAACAGAATAAGAATGCCTTTGAGTGGCTATCTTAATTTATCCTTGTGGATTTTTAAAAATTACAATAAAGAGATTTAAGTTTTATAAAATTGTTCCTTTGAGGATGATAGCCTTTATCTTATTTGTGCTCAAGAGTTAACTAAAGCCATGTTGTGAGTGACAGGCAGCATAAGGGGGACTGTACAGAAGGAGGCCATGCTTCTATTGGAGCAGAGTGCCTGGGGAGAGGGACAGCTGTGAGATGTGTAGATCCTATGGTAGGGCCTGCCACACACTCCATTTCTTACTATTGTAGGAGGCAACAAGGACAGATTGTCTGCAGTTTGAGAATCCAGTTCCCAGGTTCCTTATCTGTTGCTGAAATCCACAGTTTTACCACAGACAGAAGATGCTCCAGGCACCCAGACACATTCCATTTTTTTCAGGCCGCCATGAGAGTAGATGCCTTTGGAGTCTCTGCAGTATGTTTTTCTCCATGAGCAACATGCTCAGAGACTGGAGACATCTTTATAGAACCTATTTGGATCTGGGTCCTGGTGTAATACCTTTAGTCATCCACCAAGATATATTGTCAGCCTGGATCTGTTAGTTCTTGAGCATCACTTCCAACTGGAGATAAATTGGAAAGAGAATGATGTGCAGGAGGTCCATAATTGATCAGAGGTATCCATGAAGATACATATGATCTGTCTATGGCCAGATGCTTATAAAGGTGCCCTTAAATAACACCTGTGCTCATGAAGTCTTTGAGGAATACGATTAAAATTTATGAAGATAGAGAAAAAAGAGCTGGTTGACATAGATTTTGGTATGGTTTGTGAAATAATGAGTAGCCCAAACTGTTAGCACATTTCATGAACTCATAATTGTGTCTCACTAAGGAAAATGAAGTTTACAAACTGAAGAGGAAGATCACTCAGTAAATTTTTTAGATAGTGAAGAATGAGGAATATACGCAGATGAGAGGGAGTGTAAGGTGAAAAATTGTTCAAGTGTTAGAATCTACGGGTATTTATGTAATAAAAGATGAATGGCGACATGAAAAAGTAAAGGCACAAGATGGATCTCTTTTTCCTGGCTCCAGACTTGAAAATGGATTGATACATTTACCAAAGGCCATAGACTCCACAAGCACTATCTCAGAGAGATTAGAGCTAGGAAATTGTAATAAAGAGCTATTTGGGTTAATTTGTGCCTAGATTGTCAGCTATTTCTATTTACCTGAATACCATTGGAACCTGTCTCAAGAGACCAAGAGGTTCAAGTGAAAGAGGTTCTATCATTGATATAGAAATATATATACTCAATTCAAAATGAGATGGGATTGGTTCCATCTGCTTTAAAATATTCATGTCTTTCCTTGTAGAACTTAAGTTTGACACTCATAAACACCTTCAGATATGTTGAAAGCCAGGGAACTTTGGATAAACTCATGTCTTTTCTCCCCTCAGATATTTAGATGCCATGAACAGATCAGCAACACATGTAACCGAATTTGTTCTCCTGGGATTTCCTGGTTCCTGGAAGATACAAATATTTCTCTTCCTGTTGTTTTTGGTGTTTTATGTCCTGACCTTGTTGGGAAATGGAGCCATCATCTGTGCAGTAAGATGTGACTCTCGTCTACATACCCCCATGTACTTCCTCCTCGGAAGCTTTTCCTTCCTTGAAATGTGTTATGTTTCTTCTACTACTCCTAACACACTTGCCAACATTCTGTCTAAGACCAAGACCATCTCATTTTCAGGGTGCTTCCTGCAGTTCTATTTCTTCTTTTCTCTGGGTACAACTGAATGTTTCCTCCTGGCAGTAATGGCTTATGATAGATACCTGGCCATTTGCCGCCCTTTACATTACCCTGTCATCATGACCAGGAGGCTTTGTTGTATTCTGGTATCTTCATGTTGGCTCATTGGATTCATTGGGTACCCAATCCCAGTCTTCTCCATCTCCCAACTTCCCTTCTGTGGTCCTAATATCATTGATCACTTCCTCTGTGACATGGACCCATTGATGGCTTTGTCCTGTGCCCCAGCTCCCATTACCAAATTTATTCTCTATGTCCAAAATTCCCTTTTCCTATTTTTCACTATTGCATATATTCTTCGGTCCTATATTTTATTGCTCAGGGCTGTTTTTCAGGTTCCTTCTGCAGCTGGCCGGAGAAAGGCCTTCTCTACCTGTGGTTCCCATTTAGTTGTTGTGTCACTCTTCTATGGGACAGTAATGATAATGTACATGAGTCCTACATATGGCATTTCAACTTTGATGCAGAAGATCCTTACAGTTGTATACTCTGTGATGACCCCTCTATTTAATCCTCTGATTTATAGCCTTCGTAACAAGGACATGAAACTTGCTCTGAGAAATGTTCTGCTAAAAATGAGAATTGTCAAAAATATATGAGTCAAAGCTATGACATACTTACATATTCCAATTAAAGAACCAACTGGATGTGTTTCAAGATGTATTAATTTTTTCAGTTGTTTTTATTCTTTGTGCTATTTTTTGAGACAGGGTCTAATATGGTTCTGGGTATCCTCAAACTCACTCTCTTGCCTAGGATAACCTCATGTATATTTGTTTTCTCTGTCTCCATATTTCAAGTACTGGGATTACAGCTGTGTACTACCACACCGGGCTTTGAACTTGTTTTCCACCTCCAGTGATATTTTTTAAAGCCTACATAAAATGTGATAAATTTTAAATTTTAAATAAATATTTAAATTTTTAAATCAATCATATTTAAGTTTTACTAATATTTATATTTTAAATAACATAAAATTCCTTTGTCATATGATCTTTTACTCAGGTACCCATGGTTTTTCATTATACAACCTTTCAATCATTGCAACAAGACAATAAAGTCCAGTTTGTTTACTATAGATGTGTTTAGATTAGTATTTGCAAGATGATACCTAAGAATATTTTTTTTCATTCCAATATAGACATTTTATGGAAATAAGAAATATTTGGTTTAATTCAATATTTAGAACTGGAAAAAGAGACATCTTTTCAAATCTAGACAAAAAGAAGGAAGAAGTGAAGCTTTTGTAGAAGAACACAGGCTCATTTTCAGAGAACTACTAGACTCATTTCCACGTCTGGAGAGGAACTCAGTAGCACAGTGGCTTCCCATAAGCCTGATGACCTGATTCCAGTCTCTAGGTCCTAGGCAGTGGAGAGGAAAATTCTACTTCTACAAGTTGTTTTTTCTCTTCTGTGTGCAGTGGCATGTACTTCTTCAATGTAATTAATTAGAAGATACAATTTCGAAATACATTTCCAATATAAAATATATACTTATTAACACCATTAAAATAAGTTTTTAAAAACTCTAAGGAATGTGACATTTATATAGAGCCACTTGTCGTAAAAATGTGCCATTCACATGCTGTCATGCCAGATACTCAGGCCATTGAAAAAGTTATCCAGGAGCCAGATGGTGATCTAATAGTATCATGTTAATTTTAATCTATTTTTATTATTTTTATTCTTCTTTTCCTTTTTTCATTATTTCATTTAAACATATATAACAAATGTTAGTATAGTTTCCCCTTCTCCATTTCCTCCCAGATCATCTTTAATTCTCTTCTGATTTAACTCCATTCCTTATTTTTCATTGTCTTTAGAAAACAAATAAGAAAAAAAGAAGACTCAAAAAAAGTCAAAAGAAAAAGCATCTTCTAAAACTTGATATTTTTTTCTGCTACCCAGACCCATGTTTCTTATTAAAAATGAAAATTAATAGAAAAGGCACCATGCCATGCTAGTCTCAGCTACTCTCTGGTCCCAGTGGCAACCTCACCGTTATGGCTAGCTCCATGGTGGGTCACTACCCTGTTAGTCCCTGCAGTAGCTTTCCTATTGCAGACTCTTCTCGCATTCCTAGTACCCACCCCCAGTGGCTATAGTCACCTTTCCTAGTAATCTTGTAAAATCAAAATTATAGAGGCTTTAATTTATCAATCAGATTTATGTCAGTAAATTCTCATTCCACAAAATGTCCACACAATAAACTCAAAGACAATTTATATTGATATAACCTGTCCACCTATATAAGACAAATTGTCCTGTAACAATCCACCCTTTATAAGATATGCATAGCTACATGTGGCTATTTAAAGCCACAAAGATCTGGGTCATCCTTCTCTTCCTCCATCTTGGTTTCTTGTCTCCTATCTCTCCTGCCTCTCAAAAACTCTGTGCCCACCTTTTTTCTCCACAGCCTAAACACAGGCCTTGCTTTATCTTGTTCCTGCCCTCACCTGCTTATAGACATCAGCCCTCACCTTCTTTCTCATTTTCTTTAGAAAAAAAAAAAAACAAGGAAAAAAAAGACTGAAAATTAGTCAAAAGAAAAAGCATAAGAAACACCCCCATACTCCTCAAATCACAAAATATGAAACCATAATATACAAGTAAAAGACCAGCAACATAAAGATATCCTAATAAACCAAATAAGACACAAAACTGTAGTGCTAAATTAGTTAAACTGCTTTGGTTCCTGGTGGGCTATACCCACCCATGAAACTCATGAATGAAGGCACTCACACCAGCTAATTTTGATATACCTTGGCTCGCTCAATGATTGGGCACTTCTAAACTTCCTGCTGGCTAGCAAACACTTCCCTCTGGTATTCTTGAGTTAACATCTTTTAAAACTCTATATTCTTCTCTGCTATCCCAGACCTAAGATTCTTATAGTTTAGTAGGCCTTTAAGTTTCATCTTTCTGCTTCCTGTCATGGTTATTCTCTGTCTTTCCCTTGGCCCCTTGCCTTCAAAATCTCAGAGTCATCCTGTCTCTCTGACCACCCATTGGCTCTGTGGTAATTTTTTATTATCAGTTGAAGCCAGCTGGGAGAAGGGACCCTCAGGTCTGGAAGCATGGCTTTTGGAAGCCTAAATCAGAAAAAAAAAATAAACCATTAGAACTCATTTTCAACATTTCACCCTTTCTGTCCAAATTATAAAAAATGGCCTTTATCGCTGGTACAAATTGTGCATAACCATAAAAATAACGTAAATTACAAAGTATGATATACACTTAACATCCAGTCCATCATACTTTTCAGAATAAATACTCTATCATTTATCCTGACTTAAAGAGTTTACAATTCTATATCTGAATCATGTTCTGACATTAATTTGTATTACCATCTGAAAACTATTCTTTCTATATCATCTTCCTCAAATGTTAAATAACCTGAGTTTGACTGTGAGAGTATAATTAGTCTCTAGCCCTGTCAGAAATCTGAGGACAATTAAATATTACCTGAAGATACAGTAAGCACAAAACATAGCTTCCAAAATTTAAACCAATTTGTAGAGACATCTATTTGGACAGTTCCTCATTCCTCAAAATGTTGGAGCTTCAGTCTTTAGCCTTCTGGCCCACAACCATCTGACTGACCTTGAAATGAAGCAGAAACTATGAAGGACTTGTTTACTCTGTCTTGACAAACCTAAAGTGTTAACTATCCTGCATTGTGTGTTCTTTCTTGGACAATAATTTTTGTCTGTATGAATAGAATAATTTTTGTCCAGTGATTATTTTGCTATAACCAGAGCAACTCCATATGGAGGTTTTGATGCTCAATTTCTTCTTTGAACCAAGATGGGAGTATTTCCAGGAGCTATGTCCCTAGTCAAATAATCCTTAATAATTAATTCATGTTAAATGCCATATTCTGTGGATTTTTCATGTTTTTGAAGACAATATAAAGTATATCTGAATTGTTGTAACTTGACTACTCTTAGCTGTTTCTATTTGCATATTGTAGAAAGCACCTCAATATAATTAGATAAGAATCTGTTATTACCATGAGTTTATTACCTGACCCTTAACTTCTATTACTTAATAATTCTAAATAGTTTATCATAGCAGTTATTAAAAGGACTGGGTCTAAACCTTGTATTCTTAAATAAATTACATAGTTACAATGCCTAGCTCAGAGTAAAAATACTAAGTCAAAATTTATATCAATATAAGAAATTTACATAAATAAAAACCTTAAATCTGTATCAAATCTATAAATTCTGTACCAATGAAAAATTATAATTTCAATTTATATCAATTACAAAGATTTCTATCAATTTAAGATTGGGGTTATACAATGCTCTGCTTAAGAATAAATTTAGTACTTATTTATGAGTGTTCTCCTGGTTCTCTTGTAATTCTTCAAGGGAGTTATTCATGTGCTTCTCAAGGACCTCCATCATCATCATGAAGTATGATTTTAAATCTATATCTTATTTTTTTGGTGTGGAGAAATCCACTACTTGCTGTGGTGGGATAACTGGGTTCTGATGTTGCCAGGTTGTCTTGGTATCCATTGCTTAGGTTCTTGCACTTACCTCTTGCCATCTTGTTATCTGTCATGTTAGGCGATCTTGTCTCTGACTGGAGCTTGTCTCTCCTGTGGGTCTGAGAACACATGATCTCTGGAGTGAGATTGTTCCTGGGTGTTTGGTTCTATGCAGGCAGGTAGTGAGTTCTGATGGCGGGGACCTGGCTCTGTCTCCATGGGCTCAGGTGAGAGGGCCCTTCTGAGGCTCTTCTGGGTGCTCAGTAGACTGTGGGCAGGCCCTGGGTCCTGATGGCAGTGACTCAGCTCTCTCTCTGAGCTGAAATGGACCTGTTTCCAGAGAGCACCATGCTACCTGCACCCCAAGAGTTCCCAGTAGTCCCTTCCAAGATATTCAGTGCGGAGGGAGAGTGGTGGGCTTACCTGAGGACTCAGTTCCCCAATAAAAAGACACAGACTATCATACTAGATACACAACAGGATGATTCAGCATTTTGCTGCATAAAAGAAACCATCTCAGAGACAAAGATAAACACTTCCACAAAGTAAAAAGCTGGAAAAAAAAAACCTTCCAAGCAAATGTCCTCCCAAAAAGCTGGAATAAATATTCTAATACCAAATAAAATAGATTTTCAATGAAAAGTTATCAAGAAAGACAAGGAAGGACACTTTTTACTTCTCACAGAAAAAAAATGTAAAGAAAGAGATGGCCATGGACATAGAAGAAATAGAAGAAGCCTACAGACCCCAAATAGATTTGGCCAGAAAAGAAATTCTTCCTAACACATAATAGTCAAAACACCAAATGTTCAAAAGAAAGAAAGAATACTAAAAGCAGTAAGGGAAGAAGAAAAAGTAGCATATAAAGGCAAACCAATCAGAATTACACCAGACTTCTCAGTAGAAACTATAAAAGCTAGAAAATCCTGAAAAAAACGTATACAGACTTGAAGAGAACACAAATGCCAGCCCAGGTTACTATATCCAACAAAACTACCAGTTATTATAGATGAAAAAACCAAGATATTCAAGAACAAGACCAAATTTACACAATATCTGTCTTCAAATCCAGCCTTACAAAGGACTATAGATGGAAAACTCCAACAAAAGGAAGGAAACTACACCTTAGGAAAAGCAAAAAAAAAAAAGAGTCTTCTTGCAATAAAAGCAAAAGAAGAAAGGCACACAAAAATTCTACCTCTAGAGCAATTCCCAAAGGTTTAAAGACTGGTGAGAAGGAGATCTGGGCAAGCCAGGGAGCAGAGAGATCTCTGCCGACTGCCCACGGAGATCTCGCACGCCCCTGCCCTGCCTGATCCAGGGACCAGAAACCCAGCATTGGGACCTCTGTTCCCTCCTGGAAGCTTTGGGGTGCAGAACACGGCTCGGACCTTCACCCACCTGGATCAGTGGAGATCCAGGGACACAGACCAGGTACAAGGGAAAGGCAAGAACATATCACTGACAAGATGGCAAGAGTAAAACGAAAGAGTATATTCCAAGGACACCAAGACAACCTGGCAACACCAGTACCTAGCTCTCCCATAACAGAAAACATTGGAATGCCAAACACTCTAGGAAAAGAAGACGCAGACCTAAAATCATACCTCAAGACACTGATAAAGATCCTTAAACAAAAACGGGAGGAAAAGCAAAAAGAATCAGAAGCTTTTAAAGAGAAAACAAGAAAAACACTCAAAGAACTCAAAGAACTAGAGGAAAACAGAACCAAAGAGATGAAGGAATGGAAGGAGGAATTTAAAATGGAAATTGACACAATAAAGAAAACACTAAAAGAGATAACCCTAGAGGTAGAACATCTGAAAAGGAAACCAGGAGTCACAGAAGCAAGCATTTCCAATAGACTACAAGACATGGAAGAGAGAATCTCGGGGGCAGAAGACAACATTGTAAACATAGACAAAACAGCCAGAGAAAATGCAAAAAACAAAAAGCTCCTAACCCAAAATGTGCAGGAGATCCAGGACACAATGAGAAGACCGAACCTAAGGATAATAGGAATAAAAGAGGGAGAAGAGTATCAACTAAAAGGCACAGTAAATATCTTCAACAAAATCGTAGAAGAAAACTTCCCTACCCTTAAGTATGAGATGACCACGAGCATAAAAGAAGCCTTCAGAACTCCAAATAGGTTGGACCAGAAAAGAAATACCTCCCGACACAAAATAGTAAAAACATCAAGTGCCCAAAGCAAAGAAAGAATACTAAAAGCAGTAAGGGAAAAAGGTCAGGTAACATATAAAGGCAGACCAATCAGACTTACACCTGATTTCTCAACAGAGACTATGAAAGCTAGAAGAGCCTGGACAGACATCATGCACTCCTTAAGAGAGCACAAGTGCCAGCCCAAGCTGCTATACCCAGCAAAACTATCAATCACCATCGATGGAGAGACAAAGATATTTCAAGACAAATCAAAATTCACACAATATCTGACCACAAACCCAGCACTACAACGAATTATAGGTGGAAAACCCAATACAAGGAGGGAAAATACAGCCTAGTAAAAACAAGAAAACTCCTCAGCAAGAAAACCAAAAGAAGAAAGAGACACAGACACAACTAAATCTACAAAAGCAATAATAGCAGGAAACAGAAACCACTATTCCTTGTTATCAATTAATATAAATGGACTCAACTCCCCAATAAAGAGACATAGGCTATCAGACTGGATACATAAACAAAATCCAGCATTTTGCTACATACAGGAAACTCATCTCAGAGACAAAGACAGACACTATCTCACAGTAAAAAGTTGGGAAAAAAGCTTCCATGAACAGCCCCAAGAAGCAAGCTGGAGTGGCTATTCTAATATCGAATAAAGTAAATTTCCAACCAAAAGTTATCAAAAAAGATAAGGAAGGACACTTTTTACTCATTACCAGGGAAATCTGTCAGGAGGAACTCTCAATCATTAACATATATGCTCCAAATACAAAAGCACTCACATTCATAAAAGAAAGCCTACTAAAGCTCAAAAAATACATTTCACCCCACACAATAATAGTGGGAGACTTTAATACCCCACTCTCACTAATGGACAGATCAGGGAAACAGAAACTGAACAAGGACACTGCAAAACTAGCAGAGACTTTGAACCAACTAGAATTAATAGATATATACAGAACATACTATCCCAAAGTAAAAGAATACACCTTCTTCTCACCACCCCATGGCACCTCCTCGAAAATTGACCACATAATTGGACACAGAACGAGCCTCCATCGATATAAGAAGATTGAAATACTCCCATGCATCCTCTCAGATCACCATGGTCTACGGCTGGTCTTTAACAAGAACAAAGACAACAAAAAGCCCACATACACATGGAAACTAAACAATGCTCTGTTAAAGGATAGCAGGGTCAAAGAAGAAATAAAGAAAGAAATTAAGGATTTTCTAGAATTCAACGAAAATGAAAACACAACATACCCAAACTTATGGGATGCAATGAAAGCAGTACTGAGAGGAAAACTTATAGCCCTGAGTGCTTTCAAAAAGAAACTGGAGAGAGCATAAATCAGGAACCTGACAGTATAGCTAAAAGCTCTAGAACAAACGGAAAGAGATACACCCAAGAGGAGTTGACTGCAAGAAATAATCAAAATTAGGGCAGAAATAAACCGAATCGAAACAAAAAGAACCATTGAAAAAATCAACAAAACCAAGAGCTGGTTCTTTGAGATAATAAACAAGATCGATAAACCCCTAGCAAGACTATCTAGAGGGCAAAGAGAGAGTATCCAAATTAACAAAATCAGAAAGGAAAGTGGAGACATAACAACTAAAACTGAGGAAATTCAAGAAATGATCAGATCCTATTACAAAAGCCTATAGTTCACAAAGTTGGAAAATCTGGAGGAAATGGATGAATTCCTAGACAGATACAAGATCCTAAGGTTAAACCAGGACCAGGTAAACCATCTAAATAATCCCATAACACCTAAAGAAATCGAAGAAATCATCAAAAGCCTCCCAACCAAAAAAAGCCCAGGTCTAGACGGGTTCAGTGCAGAATTTTATCAGACATTTATTGCGGACACAACACCAATACTCTTCAAACTATTCCACAAGATAGAATCATATGGAATACTACCTAACCCATTTTTTGAGGATACAATAACCCTCGATCCTAAACCACACAAAGACCCTACAAGGAAAGAGAACTTCAGAACAATCTCACTTATGAACACTGATCCAAAAATACTCAACAAAATCTTCCAAACCGAATCCAGGAACACATCAAAACGATCATTCACCATGACCAAGTAGGCTTCATCTCTGGGATGCAGGCATAGTTTAATAAAAGGAAATCCATCAATGTAATCCACCATATAATCAAATTCACGGAGCAAAATCACATGGTCATCTCACTAGATGCTGAGAAAGCATTTGACAAAATTCAACACCCCTTTATATAAAAAGTCCTGGAAAGTACAGGAATCCAAGGTCCATACCTAAACCTAATAAAAGCAATATACAGCAAACCAACAGCCAACATCAAACTTAAGGGTGGGAAACTTGAAGCAATCCCACTAAAATCAGGGACTCGACAAGGTTGCCCACTTTCCCCCACCTACTCAACATAGTACTGGAAGTCCTGACTGGAGCATTTAGACAGCAAAATGAGATCAAGGGGATACAAATCGGAAAGAAAGAGGTAAAAACATCACTCTTTGCAGATGACATGATAGTGTACTTAAGTGACCCCAAAATTCCACCAGAGAACTTCTACAGCTGATAAGCAAGTTCAGCAAAGTGGCTGGATACAAAATTAACTCAAACAATTCAGTAGCCTTCCTATACTCAAAAGAACAAACATTTGGAGAAAGAAATTAGGGAAAAAATACCCTTCACAATAGTCACAAAATCTATGAAATACCTTGGTGTGACTCTAACTAAGCAAGTGAAGGACCTGTATGACAAGTACTTCAAACCTCTAAAGAAGCAAATCGAGGAAGATCTCAGAAAATGGAACCAACTCCCATGCTCATTGATTGGAAGGATCAACATTTTAAAAATGGCCATCCTACCAAAAGCAATCTACAGATTCAATGCAATCCCCATCAAAATTCCAACCCAGTTCTTCATTGAGTTGGAAAGTTCGATGTTCAATTTCATATGGAATAACAAAAGACCTAAAATAGTGAAATCCATCCTCAACAACAAGAAAACATCTGTGGGAATCACTATTCCTGACCTCAAGCTATATTACAAGGCAATTGTGCTGAAAACTGCATGGTACAGGTACAGAAACTGGCACATGGATCAATGGAATAAAATAAAAGATCTAGAAATGATCCCTCACGTATATGCTCACCTGATTTTTGATAAAGGAGCTGTAAACATTCAATGGAAAAAGGACAGCCTATTCAACAAATGGTGCTGGTTTAACTGGCACTCAGCATGGAAAAGAATGAAAATAGACCCTTTCTTATCTCCTTGTACAAAGCTCAAGTGTAAGTGGATCAAAGATTTCCACATTAAACCAGATACACTGAAACAATTAGATGAGAAAGTAGGGAAAACCTTAGAACACGTACCAAAGGAGAAAATTTTCTGAACACAACACCAATGGCTCAAGTTCTAAGGTCAAAGATTAACAAAAAGGACTTAATGAGATTGTAAAGTTTCTGTAAGGCTAAGGACATTGTCAAGAAAACAAAACAGCAGCCAACAGAATGGGAAAAGATCTTTACCAACTCCACATCAGATAGAGGCCTAATATCCAAGGTATAAAAAGAACTCAAAAAGCTAGACACCAGAGAATCAAATAACCCTATTAAAAAATGGGGTACAGAGCTAAACAAAACGTTCTCAATTGAGGAATATCAAATGGCTGAGAAACATTTAAGTAAGTGCTCGACATCCTTAGCCATCAGGGAAATGCAAATCAAAACAACCCTGAGATTCCACCTCACAACAGTCAGATTGGCCAAGATCCAAAACTCAGATGACAACAGATGCTGGCGAGGTTGGGGAGAATGAGGAAGACTTCTCCACTCTTGGTGGGGTTGTAAACTGATACAACCAATCTGGAAATCAGTCTGGCAATTCCTCAGAAAATTGGACATAATACTACCTAAAGATCCAGCTATTCCACTTCTAGGCATATACCTCAGAAATGCTCCAACATACAACAAAGATATATGCACCACAATGTTCATAGCAGCTCTATTTATAATAGCCAGAAGCTGGAAAGAACCCAGATGTCCTTCAGTAGATGAATGGATACAAAAATTGTGGTACATTTTCACAATGGAATACTACTCAGCCACCAGAAACAATGACTTAACCAAATTCTTAAGAAAATGGCTGCATCTAGAGAATATCATCCTGAATGAGATAACCCAGTCACAAAAGAACAGACATAATATGCAGTCACTGATAGTGGGATTCTAACCTCAGAGGCTCGGACTGCCCCAGAAACAACAGGCTGTGTGAAGTTTAAGAAAAAAAGAAAACAAAACAAAACAAAACAAACAAACAAAAAAAGTCATGCTCAATCCTTACACACCAAGAAAACGTTGACTAATTCCCGGTTACACCTTGTTTTACATGTACTTTTTGCTCATTGTAACTAGTAAGACCTTAATGCAGATTATCAAACCTTTAAAAAAAGGAAAAAGAAAAGCCAAGCACTGACACAATTGTATTTGTATACATTTATGCAAAAATGTTTAAAAAATTTTTTATCTTTGTTCTCTAAATAAAGTTTAAAAAAAAGAAAAAAAGAAAAAGAAAAAAACAGAGTAAAAAAAATAAGAAAAAAATTCTACCTCTAACAACAAAAATGACAAGAAACAACAATGATTAATCCTTAATATCTCTTAACATCAACGTACTCAATTATTCAATAAAAATATAGGGACAGATACATAAACAGCCTCAAAATTATGCTGCATACATAAAAGAACCTTAATGACAGGCACTTCCTTAGAGTAAAAGGTTGGGAAAACACTTTCCAAGCAAATGGTACCAAAAAAAAAAAAAAAAAAAAAAAAAAAAAAAAAAGCTGGAGTAGCCATCCTAATATCAAATAAGACTTTTAACCAAAAGTCTTCAAAAATGATAAGAAAGGACACCAACATTCATAAAAGAAATTCTATTAAAGCTCAATGAGTATATTGTGACACACACAATAATAGTGTGAGACTTCAACACCCCACTTTCATCAATAGAATTATGGAAGTGAAAACTGAACAGAGACACAGTGAAACTAACAGAAGTTATGAACCAAATGTATTTAACATAAATCAATAGAATATTTCATCCTTAAACAAAAGAATATACCTTCTACTCAGCACCTCACAGCACATTCTCCAAAACTGTGCATATATTCAGTCACATTATAGGCCTCAGCAGATACAAAAAACTTCAAACTAGTCCAATGCATCCTATCAGATCAATTCTGAACATTGTTTTCCCCAGTGATAGCTTGGTCAAGGAAGAAACAATGAAAGACTTTTAGAAATTAATCAAAATGAAGGCACAACATACCCAACTTATGAAATACAATAAAAGCAGTGCTAAGAGGAAAACCCATAGCTCAGAGCTCCTCCAAAAAGAAACTGGAGAGAGCATACACTAATAGCTTGACAGCACACCCAAAAACTCTAGAACAAAAAGAAGCAGATACATCCGAGAGAAGACAGCAGGAAAAAAAATCAAACTCAGAGCTGAAATCAACCAAATACAAACAAAAAGAACTATGCAAAGCATCAACAAAACCTGGAGCTGGTTCTTTGAGAATATCAATAAAATTGATAAAACCTTAGCCAGACTAACTAGAGGGCACAGATAGAGTATCCAAATTAACAAAATCAGACATGAACAGGGAGAGACAATAACAGAAACTGAAGAAATTCAAGAAGTCATCAGATTCTACCAAAGCCTATAGTCAACAAAACTTCAAAACCAAAAGGATTTGGACAATTTTCTAGAGAGATACAAGGTACCAAAGTTAAATAAGGATCAGATAAATCTAAACAGTCTCATAACCCTTAAAGAAATAGAAGTGGTAATCAAAAGCCTCCCAACGCCCTACCCTGAGAAAAGCCCAGGACCAGATGAGGTTGGTGCAGAATTTTATCAGACCTTCATAGAAGACCTAACACCAATACTATCCAAAGTATTCAACAAAATAGAAACAGAGGGAAAACTACCTAACTCATTCTTCAATATGACAGTTACCTTCATCCCTAAACCACACAAAGACTGTACAAAGAAAGAGAACTTCAGACCAATTTCCCTTATGAACATTGATGCAAAAATACTCAATAAAATTATTGCAAATCGAATAC
Organism: Micromys minutus; assembly: GCF_963924665.1. Taxonomy (NCBI): domain Eukaryota; kingdom Metazoa; phylum Chordata; class Mammalia; order Rodentia; family Muridae; genus Micromys; species Micromys minutus. The sequence continues at coordinate 16,862,620 of NC_137981.1, forward strand.
AAGAACACATCAAAATTCACCACGATAAAGTAGGCTTCATTCCAGGGATGTAAGGATGTTTCAATGAATGGAAATCTATCAATCTAATTCACTATGTAAAGAAAATCAAAGGGAAAAAAACATGACCATCTCTTTAGATTTTGAGAAAGCGTTTGAAAAATTCAACAATGCATCATATTAAAAGTCTTGGAAAGATCAGGAATTCAAGACCCATGCCTAAATATAGTAAAAGCAATATACAGCAAACCAGTAGCCAACAACAAACTAAATGGTGAGTAACTTGAAGCAATCCCACTAAAATCAGAAATTAGACAATATGCTCATTCTCTCCATACTTATTCAATATAGTACTGGAAGTCCTGGCCAGAGCAATCAGACATCAAAATGAGGTCAAAAGGATACAAATTAAGTATGAAGAAGTCAAAATATTGCTATTTGCAGATGATATGATAGTATACTTAAGTCACTCCAAAAATTGGACGCAAAAACTCCTACAACTGATTAACAACTTCAGCAAAGTAGCTGTATATAATATTAACTAGAACATATCAGTACCTTCCTCTACTCAAAAAATAAAAAGGCTGAGAAAGAAATTAGAAAATCAACATCGTTCACAATAGTCACAAGGAATATAAAATATCTTGTTGTGATCTTAACAAAGCAAGTGACAGATCTGTATGATAAGAAATATCAATATGTAAAGAAGGAAATTGAAGAAGACCTCAGAAGATAGAAAGATCTCCCATGCTCATGGACTCGAAGGATCAACATAGTAAAAATGGCCATCTTGCCAAAAGCAATCTACAGGTTCAATGGAATCCACATCAAAATTTTAATTCAACTCTTCTTCTTTTTTTAACTATATAAAAAAACAAAGATAAAAGAAAAAAATATTAAACATTTTTGCATAAATGTATACAAATACATTTTTGACAGTGCTTGGCTTTTTTTTCTTTTTTCTTTTTAAGGTTTAATACTCTGCATTAAGGTCTTTTTGGTTATTATGAGCAAAAAGAACATGTAAAACAGGTTGTAACCCGGAATTAGTCAATAATTTCTTGGTGTGTAAGGATTGAGCATAGTATGTTTTTTCTTTCTTTATTTTCTTTTTTTCTTGAGCTTCACACAGTCTGTGAGTTGTTTCTGAGGCAGACCAAGCCTCTGGGGTTATAATCCCACTATCAGTGACTGCATATTATGTCTGTTCTTTTGTAACTGGGTTATCTTACTCAGAATGATATTCTCTAGATGCAACCATTTTCTTAAGAATTTGGTTAAGTGATTGATTCTGATAGCTGAGTAGTACTTCATTGTGTAAATGTACCACAATTTTTGTATCCATTCATCTACTGAAGGACATCTGGGTTCTTTCCAGCTTCTGGCTATTAGAAACAGAGCAGCAATGAAAATTGTGGTGCATGTATCTTTGTTGTATATTGGAGCATCTCTGGGGTATATGCCCAGAAGTGGAATAAATGGATCTTCAGGTAGTACTATGTCCAATTTTCTGAGGAATTGCCAGACTGATTTCCAGATTGGTTGTATCAGTTTACAACCCCACCAAGAGTGGAGAAGTGTTCCTCATTCTCCGCAACCTCGCCAGCATCTGTTGTCATCTGAGTTTTGGATCTTGGCCAATCTGACTGGTGTGAGGTGGAATCTCAGGGTTGTTTTGATTTGCATTTCCCTGATGGCTAAGGATGTCGAGCACTTACTTAGATGTTTTTCAGCCATTTGATATTCCTCAATTGAGAACGTTTTGTTTAGCTCTGTACCCCATTTTTTAATAGGGTTATTTGATTCTCTGGTGTCTAGCTTTTTGAGTTCTTTTTATACCTTGGATATTAGGCCTCTATCTGATGTGGAGTTGGTAAAGATCTTTTCCCATTCTGTTGGCTGCCATTTTGTTTTCTTGACAATGTCCTTAGCCTTACAGAAACTTTACAATCTCATTAAGTCCTATTTGTTAATCTTTGACCTTAGAGCTTGAGCCATTGGTGTTTTGTTCAGAAAATTTTCTCCTGTGCCTATGTGTTCTAAGGTTTTCCCTACTTTCTCATCTAATAGTTTCAGTGTATCTGGTTTAATGTGGAGATCTTTGATCCACTTACACTTGAGCTTTGTACAAGGAGATAAGAAAGGGTCTATTTTCATTCTTCTGCATGCTGAGTGCCAGTTGGACCAACACCATTTGTTAAATAGGCTGTCCTTTTTTTCATTGAATGTTTACGGCTCCTTTGTCAAAAATCAGGTGACCATATATTTGATGGCTAATTTCTGGATCTTCTATTCTATTCCATTGATCCACGTGCCTATTTCTGTACCAGTACCATGCAGTTTTCAGCACAATTGCCTTGTAATATAGCTTGAGGTCAGGGATAGTGATTCTCAGTTCTTCATAGAGTTAGTAAGAGTGCTTGCAAATTCATTTGCAACAATAAAAAAACCCAGAAGAGAAAAAAACTTATCTAAATAATAAAAAAACCTCCCTGGCAATCACATTTTCTTACCTCAAAGTGTATTACAGAACAATTGTGATAAAGACTGCATTGTATTTATACATAGATAGGCAGTTAAATCAATGGAGTAGAATTGAGGACCCAGAAATGAACCCACACACATATGGTCACTTGATCTTTGACAAAGGTTCTAAAAGCTTTCAGTGGAAAAAGGACTGTTTCTTCAAGAAATGTTTTGGGTTCAACTGGCAGTCAGCATGCAGAAAATTGCAAATCAATCCTTTCTTATCTCCTTGTAAAAAGCTCAAGTGCAAGTGGATCAAATAACTTTACATAAAACTAGGTTCACTGAAACTAATAGAACTGATAGTGAAAAGGAGCTTAGAACACATAGGCACAGGGGAAAATTCCTGAAAATAACCCCAATGGCTTATGCTCTAAGATCAAGAATCGACAAATGGGACCTCATGAAATCGCAAAGTTTCTGTAAGGAATAGGACATTGTCAAAAAAATAAAAATAAAACCCAAAACCAAAAAACCAAAATGGGAACCAGGATATTGGAAAAAGATCTTTACCAATCCTACAAATGAGAGAGGGCTGATAGCACTATGTATACAAATAACTCAAGAAGTTATTTTATAGAGAATCAAATAATGTTATTAAAATATGGGGTACAGAGCTACAGCGCTAAACAAAGAATTCTCAACCAAAGAATATGGAATGGCCAGAAGCACCTAAAGAAATGGTCAACTTCCCTAGTCATCAGGTAAATGCAAATCAAAACAACCCTGACATTCCCCCTCACGTGAATCAGAAATGCTAAGATCAAAAACTCAGGTGATAGCAGATACTGACAATGATGTGGGGAAACAGCAATACTTCTCCACTGTTGGTGGGGTTATGAGCTGGTACAAGCACCCTGGAAATGAATCTGGTGGTTCCTCAGAAGATTGCAAAAAATTCTGTAAGGCTAAAGACACTGTCAAGAAAACAAAATGGCAGCCAACAGAGTGGGAAAAGATCCTTACCAACCCCACATCAGATAGAGGCCTAATATTCAAGGTATACAAAGAACTCAAAAAGCTAGACACCAGAGAATTAAACAACCCTATTAAAAATGGGGTACAGACTTAAACAAAAAGTTCTCAATTGAGGAATATCGAATGGCTGAGAAACATCTAAGGAAGCGCTCAACATCCTTAACCATCAGGGAAATGCAAATCAAAACAACCCTGAGATTCCACCTCACACCAGTCAGATTGGCCAAGATCCAAAACTCAGATGACAACAGATGCTGGCGAGGTTGCGGAAAAAGAGGAACACTTCTTCACTGTTGGTGGGGTTGTAAACTGATACAACCACTCTGGAAATCAGTCTGGTGATTCCTCAGAAAATTGGACATAGTACTACCTGAAGATTCAGCTATTCCACTTCTGGGCATATACCCCAGAAATGCTCCAATATACAACAAAGATACATGCACCACAATGTTCATAGCAGCTCTATTTATAATAGCCAGAAGCTGGAAAGAACCCAGATGTCCTTCAGTAGATGAATGGATACAAATATTGTGATACATTTACATAATGGAATACTACTCAGCTATCAGAAACAATGACTTAACCAAATTCTTAAGAAAATGGCTGCATCTAGAGAATATCATCCTGAGTGATATAACCCAGTCACAAAAGAACAGACATAATATGCAGTCACTGATAATGGGATACTAACCCCAGAAAGCTCTGAAAACCCCAGAAACAACTTACAGACTGTGTGAAGTTCAACAACAACAAGAAAAAGAATATATTTTGATTAAAATAGAACTGTATCACATCCTTCTTTTCTCCCTACAACCCTCTCCTATCCTCTCAAATTAATAGCCCTTTTTTCCTATACTGTTGTTACATGTATACATATGTGTATGTATATGTACCCACAAATACTTAATTACAACCTTATAAAATGTATTTGTATACTTTTATGTAAATATGCTAAAAATTTGTACATTTATCTTTGTTTTTTAAAATAAAGTAAAAAAATAGATAAAAATATTTTGAAAAAGCATTTTACAAAATACAAGTTCCCTTCATTTTAAAAGTTTTGGAAAGATCAGAAATTCATGGCCCATACTTAACCATAATAAAAGCAATATACTGCAAAGCAAAAGCTTATACCAAATTAAGTGGCGTGATCCTTGAAGCAATACCATAAAACAGGGACAAGACAAAGCTGCCCACTGTCCTCTATCTTTTCAATCAGGGCAATAAGACAACAATAGGAGGCCAAAGGGATACAAATTGGCAAAGTAGAACTAAAGGTATTTATATTTGCAGATGATACGATAATATACATAAGCAACCCCAAAAATTCTACCAGAGAACTTCTACAGTTAATAAACAACTTCAGCTTCAGTAAAGTGGCTGGATATAAGATTAACTCAGATAAATTAGTAGCCTTCCCGCATAGAAATGATAAATGGGCTGAACCAGAAATCAGAGAAGCAGCATCCTTCACAACAGCCACAAATAATACAAAAGTAAACAATCACGTGAAAAGCCTGTATGACTCAGAGAAGCTAAATAATGAGAAGGGAATGGGGGAGCAGGGTTCAATCCACTATTATTATGAATGGCAGCATCCAGGCAGGCATGGGGTTGGAGGAGCTGAGAGTGCTACATCTTGTTCCAAAGGCAAGCAAGAGAAGACTGCTGTCTTCTAGGAAGCTAGGAGGGGGGTCTCAAAGCCCACCCACATAGTGACATACTTCCTCCAACAAGGCCATACCTAATAGTACTAACTCCTTGAACCAAGCATATTCAAACTACTACACTAATATTGCTACCTAATCTTTGTGCCATGAGAATTAGATTCAGCAGATGGCAAGATGCTCCGCCCTTGAAAAAAAAAAAAAGAAAAACAAAAATGTCGTTTGTCTATCCTAAATGTATAATTGTATGTGACCATTTCATGTTTATTTCTGTCTGCTCTTAAATGAATTAGAATATTCTGCTTGACTTAATTATAGATGATTAACATATCACTTACTGAGTAGGTTAAAAATGTGTAAAATCTGAAGCATTTGTAATACAATGTTATCTTAGGTAACTCAGGGTCTAAGCCATTCTAGACAGCAACACCTGGCGTAAACCAATCCAGGGAAACAGGTCTCAAAGGTACCTTTACATTTGAATAATATTTTATACAATTCCTGACCTAAAAAACTCAGACCTATGAAAGATAGGATCTAAAACAATGAGGTTTCTTTAATGAGGTATTAAAGCTATACATTCATGCAAGAACTTTGTTTTACTGGCAGCCAAACCTTCTAACAACAAAACACTGAATTTGATAATGATTTTGGAGACACTGGATTGTTTAAATTGTTAAAAAATGGTTTTGTCTTCCAAAAATTATGGTTGTGTTCTATGACTTCACTCTTTTAAAAAATATATGTGTGAATGTATATATATATATGCATGTATTTATTTAATTGGGAGTGCTTTATTTGCATGTACGCCTGCATGACAGAAGAGGGCATCAGATAGATGTGAGCCACTATGTGGTTGCTGGAGATTTTTATTTTATTATTATTATTGTTGTTATATTATTATTCATTATTTTATTTATTATATTACAAAAGTAGTCTTCCTTCCTGGTCTCCCCTCTGCAAACCCCATCCCTCCCTCCCCTTTGCCTCTAAAAGGTTGGTCCCTACCCACCCACCTGTTGAGAGCTGTTTGTGCGGCACCCAAACATGGTGTAGGCTTCCCCCCAATGACTCAGCAAACAGAGCTGTTGCACAGCCCAAGAGACATAGTGCGCATGTGCCACAGAAGTCCAGCCCGCTCTCGGGGCATGCTAATGAATTACTGGAGGGTGCACCAATCAGGTAGTGACACGAGTCTCCTGGGCATATTTAAGCAGTGCATTTTTTTCCCATGTGGGTCCCCTGCTCAGAGTATTGTACAATAAAGGTTGTTCGCAGAAGAATCCTGTTGTTGCATGCCTTTTCCTGCCGGCGAAGTGGGGTGTGCAACACCCACCTACCCATTCTAGGCTCACCCCTCTAGCATCCCCATTCAATGGGGAAACAAGCCTCCACAGGACCTGGCATCTACTCTCCCGCTGATGTCAGATAAGGCAGTAGTCCTCTGCTATATATCTGGAGTCCCAGGGTCCCTCCATGTATACTCTGTGGTCGATGGGTTGTTTAGTCCCTGGGAGCTTTGTGGGTCTGGGTTACTTGATATTGTTCTTCCTATGGGGTTACAATCCCCTTTAGCTCCTTCAGTCCTTCCCCTAACTCTTCCTTTGGAGTCCCCAGGCTCAGTCCAGTGGTTGGCTGTATCTGCATCTGTCTCAGTCATGTGCTGGCAGAACCTCTCAGAGGACAGCCATGCATGCCAGTTTCCTGTCTGAGAGCACTTCTTGGCAGCAGCAATATTGTCAGGTTTTGGTACCTATGGGTCCCAAGGTGGGGTGGTCTCTGGATGGTCTCTCCTTTAGACTCAGCTTCATTTGTTTTTGTCCCTGCATTTCATAGATAGGAACAGTTCCAGGTTAAATTTTTTGAGTTGGCTGGGTGGCCCAATCCCTTCACTGGGGCCATGTCTATCTACTGGAGGTGTTCTCTTCAAACTCTATCTCCCCACTGTTGGGTATTTTGGCTAATGTTATCCCCACTGGGTCCTGGGGTCTCTTATCAAAAGCACAGACAAATTTGCGTTGGTCACAGGCTTCTTATTAAATGACTGATTTCAATAACCAGCTGGGTGTGTTATTAAATAATTGTGTGTAATAAATAACTGGATAAACATATAAAATTTATTTAATGTCTGAGGATCTAAAAGTTGTTCATGTGTCCAGGAAAACATTTGAGATTGAGAAGTGCAAGTGTTGAAGGTTAGACAATGTAAACAACTTAAGCAATAAAAGAAAAATCATTTGTGTCTTCTCTTGGCATTCTTTTCCTTCTGTTGGCTCATTTTGTCCAACACTGATGTGATGGTTTTTAGGCACATACATGCATACACATATGTACGTACATATAGACACACACCACAGAGCACATCCCCCACAAACAGACAAACACACACACAAGTACACACACTTACTTACACAACACTCACACATACACTCATATACACTCACAGGCACTCTCATATATACTCACACATTTATATAAACACATGCATGCACACACACATTAGGTGGGTTCTTCTGACAGGGATAGTGCTTTCCTCGTTGGCCAACCACTTACTTCTTTTATTGTTCTTCTCTGGAGACCTAGTCTGCATGGGCTCTCTTTGGGATTATTTTACTTCTCCAAGATATACTTCTGGTAGAATCTCATTCAAGATGGTTAAATTGATTTTCTTTCATAGATGTAACTGTGGGTGTTTTATTTGTTGTGGAAGTGTGGCTGATTGTTTCTTGCTTTGCTCCTAGAGCCAGCTCACCCCCTTCCTACTCCCAAGTATATGAACCTCAGACCATACAGCCATTCTGCAAACTATGAAGAACAATGTTGGACCATATGAGTTGTTGTTCAAACATCCTAGGGGGCATTCTTAGTCTCATTCAAATCACCACAGTGTTTCTTTGGATGCATTCTTCTTTCATTAGGGAAATCATACACTCAAAAACTTTCATTAAAGGTATTTCTATTTATGGTTTTAGCCTGATCCTGTATTCCTCTTATCTACTGTTGGTTAGGATGAAATAACATATGTGAATAATATGTTATTATATATAATATATAATGTGAATATATATATTATTCACATTTTTAATAATAACTCTAAAAATGATATTTGTTAGCTAAAGTTACTGTTATTGCTGAAACACCACAACCAAAAGCAACATGGGGAAGAAAAGGTTTGCTTAGCTTACACTTCCACACTATAGTCTATCATTGAACGAAGTCAAGGCAGGAACAGGGCAGGAACCTGGAGGCAGAAGCTGATGCAGAGGTCATGGAGGAATGCTGTTTACTGGCTTGCTCATCATAGCTTGCTCAGCTTACTTTTTATAGAACCCAGGACCACCAGACCAGGGACCACACCACCCACAGTGGGTTGTGCTCTTCCCCTTCAAACACTAATTATGAAAATATCGTATAGCTGGATCTTATAGAAACAATTTCTAATTGAGTTTCCCTCCTTTCAGGTGATTCTAGATTGTGTGAAGCTGACATACAACCAGCTACTTCAACTGATCACTTGTCAACTTGACAAACAAATATATCACTGTTAAGTCATAAACCTTTAATGTTTCACAGTCTTTACAAGTTTAAAAAGTTTACAATTCTATCTCTGTCAAGATCCAAATTCTCATTTAAAACCTAAATTTTTTTTTTTAAAAAATTAGTTTTTGAACTGTGGGCTTCTGCAAAATAAAAACAAATTAATATTTTCTTCCTTCAAGAAGAACCCTGGCACAGTCATAATATGAGCAAAGCAAAATCAAACTCCGAAAGTGTAAACAACACATTATCTAATGTCTGGGATTCACTCACAATCAGCTGGGCTTCCCCAAAGTGTTTGAGTCCCCTTTCTGACTCTACACTTTGTAGCATAGATAAATTATACCCCACGTAGATTAAAAGAAATGAACAAACAAAAAGAAACATGATTCATTTTAATTTTTTATTTATGTATATATGTGTTTGTCTCTGTGGGTATATGTCACATCTTTGAAGGTGCCCTTAAAGGTATTGAGTGTCCCATAATTGTGCATAAAAATCCTGCTTATTAGTTTTATATAACCCTCTTTCCAAAGAAGACATTATAGAGAGCATATTTCATGTCCTTGTTACGCAGGCTATAGATGAAAGGATTTAAAGCTGGTGTCACCACAGCATATATCAGTGTGATAATTTTATGCATGTCAGCTGAGTTGCCAGATGTGGGATTCACATACATCACCATTATGGTTCCATAGAATAGAGACACTACCAGCAGGTGGGATCCACAGGTTGAGAAGGCCTTTTGTCGTCCATCTGAAGAAGGAACCTTAAGAACAGCTCTGAGCACCAGGGTGTAGGATGCAAGGATGTACAAACCAGTGAGAATAATGACAAGGGTACTGATAGAATAGAATACATGCTTTATGATGGGTTTAGGGGTACAAGACAGAACCATTAGTGGGTCCACATCACAGAGAAAATGATCAATGATATTGGGACCACAGAAAGATAATTGAGAAATGAAGAAAATGGGAATCACATATCCAGAGAAACCAATGATCCAACAGAGAGACACCAGAATACTGCAGAATTGCCTAGTCATGATGGAAGGATAGTGCAGTGGGTAGCAGATGGCTAGGTACCGATCGTAAGCCATGGCACAGAGGAAGAAACATTCAGTTGTGCCCAGGGAGAAGAAGAAGTAGAACTGAGTAAAGCATCCAGAGAAGGACATAGTCTTAGTGTTGGAAAGAAAGGTGCCCAGCATGTTGGGGACTGTGCAGGTCACATACCAGATTTCTAGGAAGGAGAAGTTCGCAAGAAACATATACATGGGAGTGTGGAGTTGTTGGTTCCACCTCACTGCACAAATGATGGCCGTATTCCCAGTCAAAGTTACCATGTAGATCATCAGAATCAGTGAGAAAAGTGTGATTTGAATCTTCCAGGGACCAGGAAAGCCCAATAAGACAAAATATGTCACTGTGGATCCCTCTGACTTATTCATGGTCACCAAACTGAGAGGAGAAGGCAGATAATAATCATATAATTGTTGATAAAAATCTTGAAGCTTTTTTTTGGACCAAGAGACTGACCCATGCAGGCAAATGCATGAAATATTTTAAAATAAGCCTTGAATAAGTCTTATCCTATTTCTTAGTATGCCCCTTTGGTTCTAAAGTTATTCTGTTTCTAAAAAATAAACAAAAATTTGTGAGTTTTTACTGACAGTAGAGAAATATCAATTAAATTTAATTTTTGTTATTTTAGTGATATGCCATTAAAAAAAAAAGCATGGTTTGGTCTCTGCACCAGAAAAACAGGTATAAAATATCAAAATAAAAACACTGAAATAATGGCATTTTTTTTCTTGGTTTGGTTTTTAGTGAAAGTTGTTTAGACACAACCAAAGTGCCATCACTTCTAAATCTGAGGAATGCATGCTATTATTTTCAATAAACTTTGTACAAATTTTAATGGTTTATAATTTGACATTGATTTAGATTTTTGGAGCTGTTTTTGTTAAGAGAATTTATTTTTGATTATGTTAAACAATAACAGGAGAAGAAAGTCAATAATAAAAAATAATTTTATGTAGTTTGCTTTTTCGTATTTTAAGGTATTATATTATGGTCGCTCTTTCATAATTTTATAAAGAATTCTTTTTTAGCAATAAAAAGCCAGTGTTATTTATGCAGTTTAATTATACACAACAGTTTATCATTTTTATTTATTTAATAGTTTTATATTTAAATGGATATACTGTAGGGGAATATTTATGAGATTTCCCCATATAAAACACTTTAATTAGTTCCAGAATTTTTTTTCTATAGTTGTTTATCTCAGATGTTTCCTTAAAGCCCCAATAACACAATGACACTTTAAGTAGTAACTTGAAAATGCAATTTGTGTTTCTTTTATCTTACTAATTAAGATGGAATTGGCAGTGTATGGAGAAAGACTTTGCAGTTATTCATAAAATACATTGATGACATCCTAAAATCATATCAGTTTAAACCTTAAATGCCTAAAGCTAACATAAGAACAAGATTAATCACAGCAAAGACAATGTATCTCTATTAGAGTTCAGATATTATATCAAGGTAGACCCTGAATATTCCAACAGAGTTGAAGCACAAGAAAACACCTTAAAAGTAACTATATATAGATAATAGAGGTCCTTAAAATTAAATGAAAAAAAATTACTTAAATAGATCCAGAAAAAAATGGAGGAAATGAATAAATCCCCTTTGAAATGTCAAGGTAAAGGACAATAAAAGTTTAAGGCCATAAAAAGTTTAGAAATTTGAACAGAGCAAACTTCACCAAGAAAACATAGATGGAACAGAGATTCTCAGGTGTTGAAGAAATCATACAAGAAATAGACACAAATGTCAAAGAAAAGGTTACATTTAAAATTTTTCTGATGCAAAATATCCAGTATATCTGGCACAACATGAAAAGACCAAAACTAAGAATAAAAGGTACATAGAAAAAGTTAAATCCGACCTCAGAAGCCCAGAATGTAGTTTCAATAAAAATATTAAATCACCTAAAGAAGGAAATGCTTATGAATGTAAAAGACACATACAGAACTACACATAAATGTACCAGAAAAGAAACTTCTCTCTCCACAAAATAATTAAAATACTAAATATACAGAACAAAAAAATATTAAAAGCTTCAAGGTAAAAAACAAACCCATGTAACATATAAAGGTGGACCTACTAGAATTCCATCTGAATTTTCAATTGAGACCTGCAAAGCCAAAACGTCATGGAGAGATGTGCTGCAGACACTAAGAGAGCACAGATGCAAAACCATACTACTGTACCAAGCAAAACTCTCAGCCACCATAGATGAAGAAAACCAGATATCCCATACTAAAGTCAAATGGGAACACTACATGTCTACATATCCAGCCCTTCACAAGAAGCTAAAAGTAAAACTCCAACATCAAGAGGTTAACAATATCAATAAAAGCACGAGAAGTAAATGTAATAGCAAAAAAAAAAAAAAAAAAAAAAACAAAACAAAAAAAAAAAAACAAAAAAACAAAAAAACAAAGGATCAGTAAGACAAGGTGTTGGTTCATTAAAAAAACCAACAAGGTTGACAAACCCTTATCTAAGCTATCTAAAAGACTAAGAGAAGATATGAAAAATAACAAAACCAGAAATGGAAATAAAAGATTTAGGAAATCCAATGATTCACAAGGTCATACTTATAAAATTTCTACTACAGAAAATTGGAAAATCAGAAAGAAATGAATAATTTTGTCAATAGGTGTGACTTACCAAGATTAAATCAAAATCAGAGTAACAATTTCAATAAACATGTAACCCCTAGTAAAAAAGAAGTAGTCATTAAGAGTCTCCTAAAAAATGTCCAGGGTCTGGTAATTGTAGCACAGACTCCTGTGAGACTTTCAAAAAGCAGTTCCAGAATTTTTAAAGGAAGTTTGTTATTCATAGCCTATCTTCATTCATTTAAATTGTGTCTAATATTAAAAAAATAAAAATAGTTGTTTCTAAATATAATTTACTCACAATCCAAAATTTGCCCCCTTATTTTCCAGAACATAGCAATCACAGATAAGTTTGTCTTCTTTATAAGAACATGTTAAGTGTACGTACTAAGATGTTTTTACTATGGCACTGTCTCATGAAGCTAATGTACTTTTATGACTTTCACTTCCCCTTCTCTTCTTGTTTTTTTTTTTTTTTTGTATTGTTTCCAAGAAAAAAAATAATTAAAAAATATCAAGACAGGATGTAGGTAGTATTTACCTAACATATACGAGGTCTTGGATTTTATTAGCCCGTACTATAAAAATAATGTATAACAAAAAAACTGGAACAAAGGAGAAAAGCCATCAAAGCACAGAGAAAGACTACAGTGACAGATTCAATGTATAGACTTTTACCATTACTTTTTAAAGATGTTTTATTGTGTGTAGTAATGGCTGGCCTGACACTTGCTATGTAGCCTCTTAGTTTTGAACCTTCAATCTTCCTGTCTTAGCTTTTGGAGTAGTAGATATTGTCATTAAAACTATGCCTGGATGAACAAAGTAATTTAACATTCTTTATCAATTTAAAATTGATAAAGAATATTATAAATTTTTAATATAAATATAATATATAGCTTTTACAGTATTCATTGAACATAAAAAAGAATAACCCTGAGATGATACTAGATAAGATAATTATACCTTATACGGTGTAGTGGTCATAGAAACAGCAGTCCGAGTGAATGATCCCAATTAAGCAACAAAGCTATATTTTTAGACAAGAAGCTATGAAGAGAAGAAACCTAAGAATGAAGAGATTTTAAGATTTTAAACTAGGATAATTATTAAGAATAAGACCAACCCATATTGATTCTCATTTTGATATGACATCAGGAAAGACCGGTAGCTTTCTACAGCAACACATTCTGCACCTTTTCACGTAAGCAGCCTCTCCTGGACAGTGCTGAGCAGTCCCTTCACATGGAATGAAGCACATCAGCAGTGACTCTGAACCCAGGACATAGATTTGATACCATATCAAACTATGTAAGTCTGAGCCACATGTATATCAGCTATAGATTATGTTTGTTGACATTAAAGACAGCAGAGCAACATGGGCAGATAAAATGTCAGTCGTAGGAGAGGATGGCAGATGGAATGTCCCATATAACTGGCAATGTTAGTTACATCTTCATTACATGGCTATCTTTAAGTTCTGCACACACTTTTAATCTTCATCAGCACTGATTTTATTTTGCCACACAACCACCTCCTCTTCTTTTTCTCATCCTTCTTTTATTTCTCTTTTTGCTTCTCCCCTCAAAGAGAGGGTCTCTATCTGTAAGGTCTCTCTATAGCTCATTCCGGACCTCGCTCAAGTACCCTTGACTTCCTTCCAGTGCTATGGCTACAAACTTACACCCCTTTCCCAGATTCTTTTTTTTTTTTTTTTTTGACCCTTTCTTAATGACCTCTGCACCGGATGAAGAGAGAACTGAGAAAGGAAACCACCAACACCCAATATATTGATTCGTGTTGGTTTTCATTTCAGTGGGAAGAGTTATTCCCTTACTGTTTTGCACACATACCATAAAAAGTTCATCTTTACTGATGCCTTCACTACATTGACCTGTGAATGACTTTGATACTCTTTAGCACTTTGGTTTTGGAGTGGGCAAATCCCATAATGATCTAAATGTTCTGGATAATTTTCTTTTTCTTTTAATTTTGAGCAGAAGGACAATGTGACATTTGTTGATAGCCTTTTGAGTCCATTGAATGTGTAGATTCTTTAATATGTATGCCTACCTGTCATGAAGAACAACAGTTGTGCCTGCCACATACTAGGTCATCCTGGAGTCTTTCCTTTTCTGGATCAAACATAAATGCTGTGCATAAGCATTTCATACATGACTAATTTTGCCTCTTTTGCACTGCATGATTGTAATGTTATGTTTCTAACTGTGTAGTGATTTTGTATTGGTCTCTATTTATGTCCTATGTTGCACAATGTTAAAATTTTTTAGCTATCTGTACAAATAAATCTATTATTTTTTATATTTTTTTTCCTTGGGGACCTCTTTGCTTCTTGTTAGGGAGTTTCACTAAAGATTTTGATAAATTGCTCTACAGGGATTATTAAAGATAATTTGCCATAGATCCCATGGCTTCCTTAAGTTTGTATTTCTTTAACAGGGTATGTAATTTTTGTCAAGGGATACATAGAGTGTTCAATTAAATTATGTTTTTTTAAACATTTCTTCATTATATTTTATTTTAAAATGATTTATTTTAGTTTTTAAGGTTATGATTATATCATCTTTCTCCTTTCTATTCCACATTCAAACCTTTTCATATAACCCTTTTTGTTCCTTTTCATATTTGTGGCTTCATTTTTCATTAATTGAAATATACATGCACACACATTTCTAAGTACAGAACCACAACCTGACCATTTGGTTTTGAATAGCCTACTAGTGTACTCTTCCCAGGAAAGGCTGTTTCTTCCACTCTTGGTATCCCTTAGTTGCTTGTACTTTTATGCTCTCAGAAAATACTATGAATATTTCCTAAGGAAGAAATAACTAGCAGCCAAGCACAGGCCTGCTTACAATACATCCCAACAACCACCAACATGGCAAAATAACCTAAGGGTACAGTAGTGGCACGTATACCTTGTTGGTAACCAAGAGCTCTCTAATTGTACTTAAGACCTGCTCAACAAGAGGGAAACTCACCTGGTATTTGAAGCACAACTGACTACCTATTGCTAGTGAAGTCACAGTTTTTAGAGAAGAACCATAAACTACGACTGTGTTAAAGCAGTATAATAGCTAACTGCCTTCTTAATATTTGTCCCTACATACAGGAAAGTGCAGTCTTCACCCTGATCAAGGAAACTTCGCTTTGTCATAGATATAGACCATTACCATTCTTTTTAAAATAAGCTTGTTTAATTTTGGGGCTCTATTTCCATATATGTATGTATGTATGTATGTATGTATGTATGTATGTATCATGTATGTACATGTATGTATGTATGTATGTATGTATGTATGTATGTATCCATCTATACATTCATTCATCCATCCATCCATCTGTGTTTGCACTCCCATCTACTAGAGTGTGTCATGGTGCATATGTGAAGTCAGGTGACATTTGTGGGAGTCGGTTCTCTCTCTCTTATTTCGTGGAGTCCAGGGATCAAACTCAGGCTGTCAGGCTTACCAGTGGGTGCCTTTATTCACTGAGCCACACACTGGCCTTTAATGCCGTCCTGAATTGTCTATTTTACCCAGAAAGGTGAGGTTAAATATGGTGGATTAGAAAGACAATTTGTGGCAGTGGTGGCTAGGCAGTTAAGCTCTATGTAAGTATGGCATCACATGTACAACCTAACCAGCACCACCTCAATATCCAGAAGGAAGGTCAGCTTGGATGCATCAGGAGAGGGTGGAGCCCAAGTGTAGATTTATGTTAAGTTGATACATGATTGGACAGTAGAGAGGTAGGCAGAGAAAAGGTAGGAAAATGGAAGAGGAATAGGGATTGAGAGAGAAATTAAGGTGGAGGCAGGGAAAGCAGACTTAGAATCTGGTGGCTATAATCAGACATATGTAGATATAAATATTTAAATAATTTTATATGTCTTTATCTTATATGGAAGGGCAGTTTGTATCTTTGTCTATTGGATGTAATCTTATTGTGTAGAGGGTTTCTGATTTGAGAATCTATTATATAAACCTGTTTGAAAGGTTAAAACAAAAACGGAAAGGAATTGCGTGGAGAGGGCATCATGAACCGAGTGATGGAGTGATGGAGTCTGTGTATTCAGCTTCATCCTAAAGTAGTGCCCATGGAATGAGAGCGCGGGGACCCATAAAGCGATAAATATATATTTTTTTATATTTACTGCAACATCCAAGCAGTGATTTCTGAGGCTGTCAGCCAAGGCTTCTCCTACCAAAATGGATGCAATACCAAAACAGGTCACAGGAACGGTGAAGTCATCAGATAGAGTACAAACAAAAGGGCAAAGAGGTTGAAGTGGTTGACCAGTAAACTACAGTTCTACCTTCAGACAATGGAGGACAGAAAGACAGAGTACATCCTGTGAAGGAGAAGAAAAAGAAGCCACGGCTGTCTGGTCATCCATCATGTCTGTCTGTGGTCCCTACCTTCCTTCTGTGCATTCCAGAGGAATATTTTTTTTATCAACTATTTTGTAAATGCGAGATTTTCAGTAACACTAGTAACACTTCTAAAGATGTATAATGGTTTTCTTTAGAGTGTAAATGTTTCTTTAAAGAGTTAAAACATTTGATTTTTTTTTGGTACAACCTAAAATACTAGGATTCTGAATTAGGAGAGGCCGTAACATTCCATAGAGGGGGTTAGTTTTATATCCTGTGATTCAGAGCAAACAAAATGGTGATTTGGAGTCTCATCCATGAATTGTGTTTGGAATATTTTCAGTTATATCTGGTTTCATGTTTCTGGTAGAACTGAGTCCAAAAAACCCACACTGTATTTCCCCTCCCCCGTCAGAACTGTATGGCTGTCACTTTCCTAACGATGTGATAACGTGCTGTAAAGATGTAAAGTATGTATTGTATGTGGCACCAAATGAGTCAGTGAAACCGAGGATTATAAGTGTTTGTTATGTAAGAACTTAAGAGAAACTTATCAAGTCTGAGGCTGGAGAATCCCTGGAATGCACTCAAAGAGAGACAACACATTGCTCTTCAATTGTGTCTGTGAACACAATGTGTGGCTCTTCAGAGTTAAGAAGTAAAATGTCTGTACTCTGCTCTCAGCCAATAAAATCTTGGTTGTAAATGAGAAAAAAGGAATAAGTTCAATTTGTAATTTTAATATAAAATTTGGGATTAAGAAAGTATTATTCCCCAAATGATCATGCAATTAGAGAGACAATTGTATGTGTGTGTTCATATGTGCGTGCTCATCTAAGAAAATTTATTACCTGAATATTAAAGATTAAAAAGCTTTAAATAAGTATGCAATTGATTTCTTCCACTAGAGAATGATCTTCCTCCCCCTCCCTCCCTCCCCCCTCTCTCCACACACACACACACACACACACACACACACACACACACACACACACACACACACACACACACAGCTTGTATATATGTTAACACTATGTAAGTATTCAGTAAGGCCACAAATATTCATGAAGATTTGTTATTGAGCCTTTGTTATCAATGAGCTAAACTTAGACTTGAGCTCTTAAGGACTTTGGATGGTGAGTCTCTTCCTCTTTTTCAATGTTAGTTAGCAAATACTTAAAAAGAAGCATTTATTTACTGTCATTATACATAAGTTACAAGTGACCCATTTGCAATGTGTCAATATAACCAGTACATAAAACAGTATGGGAATTACTCAAAAAATGAAAACTAGAACTACTGTATGATCCAGCTATAACACATCTATCTATCTATCTATCTATCTATCTATCTATCTATCTATCTATCTATCTACTCAAAGGAATTAGAGCTAGTGTACAAAAGCGATATGGATGGCACAATTTATGACAGCTAAGGTATGGGATAAGCTTATGTGCCTGTCAGTGTCAGTAGGTAAACAGAAAAAATATCATCGAATGTGGATTTTTCCATGAAGAGGAATAAAATTTTATTACTGGCAGCAAATGAAGAAAACTGGGGAATATCATGTATAAGCCAAACACAGAAGGCAATGCTTATTCATATATGTAGAAACTAAACTAAGTTAAAGTGCTGGTCTGAAAAAAGGAATTATTAAAGATTTGGAAATACATGGGGATAAGGCAAAGATAAACGGTGTATGGACATGATGAATTCAGAGACAGTTTAGGCAAGATCACAGTAGATCTTATTAATCGGTATCATAAAAATAAATTTTAAACATGTTGATACAAAAAGTAATCTGTGACTTTTTCAAAGTTGTCTCAGTTTTGGATAGCTGTCAGTTTTAGCACTTTCTTTAAGGCGTTTTTCATGTCTTTGTTTCGGAGACTATAGATGAGGGGATTTAAGAGAGGGGTCAAGGCTGAGTAAATCAGAGTAACGATCTTCTGCATTCCTGCTGGGTTTCCCGATGTTGGGCTCACATACATCACCATAAGAGTTCCATAGAACAGAGACACCACCACTAAGTGGGAACCGCATGTGGAGAAAGCTTTCGTTCGACCAGCGCCAGAAGGAACTCGAAGCACAGCTCTGATCACTAGAGTGTAGGATCCCAAGATGGAGAAGAAGGGCCCAAAGATAATCATCGAGTTGAAGGTATAACAGAGGAGCTCGGTGGAAGGAGCAGGTACACAGGACAGTGCAAACAATGGTCCCGGGTCACATACAAAGTGGTCAATGATGTTAGGTCCACAGAAAGGAAGTTGGGAGATGAGGACAATTGGGACTGGATAGCAGAGAAATCCACTCACCCAGCAGAGACAAATCAGCATGACACAGAACTTCCTAGTCATGATAGAGGGGTAATGTAATGGCCGACAGATGGCCAGGTATCGATCATAAGCCATAGCTGACAGGAAGAAACACTCTGTTGTACCAAGTGAAAAGAAGAAATAGAATTGTAGGAAGCAGGCAGAGAAGGAGATGGTCTTACTCTCAGAGAGGATATTGACCAACATGTTTGGGACGGTGGAAGAGACATACCATATCTCTAAAAAGGCAAAGTTTCCCAGGAAGATGTACATGGGTGTGTGGAGCCTCTGATCCCATCCCACAGCACAAACAATAGCTCCATTCCCCAGCAAGGTCAGGAGGTAAAGAATCAGAATTGAAGAGAAGAAGAGACTTCGCATCTCCCCCTGGTTACTGAAACCCAGGAGGACAAATTCAGTCACAAAATGTATTGTATTGTTTTTGGGTCCCAAGGCTGTCAGAAAAACAGAAACAACTGAGAAATAAATGACAATGACTATTTTTCATGCTTTTGAGACACATTGCCAGAAAGTGTACCAAGACTTTTCCCACTGGTTCTTCCTGATGACCCTTTGAGCAGCAGGAAGAACACTTTATTTCCTTGTTTACAAAGGAGTGGAAATGACATTCAGAGATTGAAAGGGTTCGCTTCAAGGTATCTGTAAAACTAGTTATTTTCATACATATCAGCTTATTTGCACTTTCATCATCTGTAATGGTAAAAATCATTGTCCTTTGTAGCAACTTTGGGCACATATTTTTATTTTTGAAGAACAATTAGGCATAAATCTGAAGGAAAATAGTGACAAATTGCCTTCATAATCAGTTTATACACAAACTTCTGATAAAAGCAGATACCAATGAAACTGTGGGGTAGACTTGAGTCCTGTTGCATTTCTCCTTTTAGGCAGGTGCTAGACAGCAAGTATTCAGGCATCTTTACAATATTTGGTGAATAACCCATGTAGTTTCTTTGTGATAACAGCCTTCTTGATAACGTCTGGATTAGTTTTACAATCCAGTTGTTTCTCCCTTGAGTGCTGGCTTTCTTAAAGCCCTGTTTCATATTGAACCTGCCTTATTACTGCTATGCATGATCCCGGTACTCCTCAAGTCACAACATGTCTTCTGTGGGTCACAGTCTCCCCAGCTTTCCTTTCATTCTCCTATCTCCTGAATTGTGTTCCATTAGTATGGCTTGACTTTTAAGGTAACTTTCTGCTGGGCTGGTCAGATTGTCTAGTACTTAACACAATTTACTCTTGACCCGAATTAAGCCCTAACTTATGTAATTTGTTACAATCTTGCTTTATTTTTGTTATTTAAAAATATTAAAATATAATCAATTGTTATGATGAACAGAAGGATTTTCTTAGGATATGTAGACACTGGAAAGCTCTTTCTGCTATTGGTAGAATCAGAAGTTGATACTGACTGAAAAGTTGAACATTTTGCTGACAATCTTCTGGAAGATATTGATCTAGGCTTCCTGGGTCACCCACAATCAATATTTTATTTATTTTTCTCCTTTCCTCTTGTTTACTGAGACTAGATTATTTTCTCATACAATATAATCTTATTACAGTTTCCTTTTCCCTCTACTCCTCCCACCGCCCCCAGAGCAACCTTTTTCTGTCTCTCATTAGAAAAAATCAGGTGTTTAGCAATGACAACAAAACACAAGAAAATGAAAAACATAGATACACAAAGCCCTTACAGTTATATAAGGCAAACCCACAGAAGAAGCCCAGGAGAAGGTAAAAGAATCAAAGACCCGCTTGTTCACACACTTGGGGTCCCATAGATATGAAACTGAGGACTCTATAACCAGAGGATGTGTTGCACACCTGTACACCCAACATTCTAAAATGACTAATTTGACTTCAAAATTAAATAATTGACTACATATAAACCATGAACTCTAAGATACTTACTGAATTCCATTCTCATGCTCATTTGTGTACTTTCTAGGAAGGTCATTGTCGTAGTGCTCGTCAAACCTGGAATAAACTCAGTGATAGATATTGTATTGCCAAGTTAAATTACGATATTAGTAGTGATAACATTTTTTATAATAAAAATTCTTTTATTTTTATAATTAAATTTGGAGATTGTGTCTCAAATAGACCTCTAACAGCTATGCATATAAGGGTTACCCAGAGCTCCTGAGCCTCCTGCCTCTACTTCCTTAGTAGATTAGAAAGATTACAGGAATGTGCAATTGTGGTTAGCTCTATGCAGGGACAGGGCTTTGTGCCTCCTAGGCTCACCATCACACTAAGTGAACTACATCTGCAGCCGTAACTTTCATGGTTTTATGAATCCTACATTTATTCAAGTGATTTAGTTCAATATGGTATAATTATGAGGAGTGTATGCTAAAATTTCTAAGAGAATTGTAATTTCAGATATATTTTCATACTTAAATTTGTAAGGTCACACACTGTGTCATTCTTGTCTGGAAATATAGTTTCTAGGTTTGCAGTAGAAATCAAAGCTTGCACACTGAATTTAAATTGTAGCACACCAGCAACTTTTCATTAATTCAGTCATTTAACAACAACTATCCTGTCGGCATGTTAAGTTCTGGGAATAAGCATTAGTGTGAAATGTAAGTTTCTCTTTAGAAGCTTTGCTTTATCAAGTCGAGGAAGAGTATGATTCTGTTTACTCATGTATACACAGTTTCTTCAGCTATCAGCGTCCTTGGAGCAGGAATGACATTTATTCCAGTGAGGGCTAGATTAGATAACTCTGTGTAGCATAAGCCACATGATGAATTTAATTTGGCATAAAATAGATCCTTTGGAATTTTCTCTATAGTAGACAGTAGTATGAGATATTAATTCATTTACCCTAGTTTTGGCACCAAAAAGAGAAATAGAATTACAATTTAGTGTGTGGCTTTGAAATAGACTTCACATTCCTTAATTCTTACCTTTTTAAAATTCTTTGACATTATAATGTACCAGGTTTTGTTGACATTATTTGTGCTGGAGGAAAGTTATAATTGTCTATGGAATTAGAAGAGATAAACCATAGATAAATTAAAACATTACTGCATTTTTTTTTTCATTTGAAACGATTTCAAAAATTCACTGATCAGCAAGTTACACTTACTTCTTTAATCTTTCTGCTCATCTTTAGGGGTGCATGAATGGGCAGCTGGATTGAGGAGGAAGACACAGAACCCAGGAAATCTGCCCTGTGAAGTTAATAAGGGAGCCGGACTTTCCTCTATTACCCTAGTCCCTTGTAAAGATTTAAGTACCTTGTCCAGGGAAGTGATTTAAAAAGTTATAAGAGCGGGGTCTCTTCTGAATGTTTTACAGACACTCTATGATCAAGTCTAAAGGCAAGGGGAATCTTCTAATCTACTGGATTACTTCTTCTTCAGTTTGCATGCAATCATCCGCCAGTCCCTAAAAATGCTGACAAACAGCAGCCTGCCTCAGTTGCTCCTCCTGGAAGATAATCTATTAACAAGGTCTTGCTATTTTACAAAACAGTACGAGTCTGAGGCCATGCTTTGGCATGGATTTAATGACCTCTCTCCCAGTATCAACACATCTGAACACTAACTTTTTCCCCCTGGAAGTTTTCTGGCCGGAACTCTATAATGCCCAGAAAAGCACCAGTGTAAAACATTGCTGTGCACACCCTTTAAGAGTGTGTTGGGAGAAATGAAAAATTCATCATCTCTTGGAGCACAGAGGTAAACAGAATTGCAGGATCCCAAGAATGCCATTCTCTCAGTAGCTGACAGCTCTGAAGCTACAGAGCAGCTCTGCTGGGAATGCAGGCTTCCGAACATACCTGCTGGCACTTCCGGCTCCACCAGGAAGATCGTAGAGAAACTGTTGTCCTAAGACCTTTGATTTACAGCGACCGAAAGCTGAGTTGTGGATGGAAACTGTTACATGTGGCTTCAGAGACTTACATCCTTTGGTACTCTGACCCAAATAAAAAAACTTTTTCAAGTCAGTGATTTTATTAAGAATTTGCAAATCTCTTTTGAATAAGGGCCATAATTTCGCAGCGTGTGTGCTGCGAGGTACCCACTTCCTTCCCTGGGCCTTTGTCTCTGTGAGTGCATTTGATTCTACCCATATTGCTTTATGTTTTCCCAAGTGGCATCACGAGGAAATGAGGTACCTGGGCACGGTGGGGAGGCTAACGAGTGAGGAGAAGAAATCCCACATGTGTATTTAAGTGTGTGAACCCAGGGCCACACGTCTTGGTGATTACTCAATTTAGACACTTCAGAACAGACTCGCATAATCCACCTTTAAAATTCATGGTTTGACAAACATTTATTAGTAACCACTATATGTCATACTATCAGGTAAACACCAATTACTTATGGGTGACAAGGACAAACAAGGTACAAAGTTCATGGACATTACTCAATGTCTTGGGCTTCAAATATAAAGATAGTAAAGACTGGTAAACTTAGACCGGTATGATTTATTCTATTTAGTTAATGATTTAGTTTCATTTTTTTCAGTTTGTTGAACCAAGATGAGAAAATTGAAAGTCACTAATATATATGTTAAAGTTAATAATACTAATGGAAAACTAATTAAGGTGATGCTGTACTGGCCACTCTACTCAGAAAGTGTCTGCTTTAGGGTTATTGCTGAGACAAAACACAATGACCAAAAAGCAACTCGAGGAGGAAAGTGTTTAGTTGACCTACACTTCCATATTCCTGTTCATCACGAGGGAAGTCAGGACAGACACTCAAACAGGTCAGGAACCTGGAGACAGAAAATGAAAAAGAGGCCATGGAAGGGTGCTGCTTACTGGCTTGTTTCTTATGGCTTGCTCAGACTACTTTCTATAGAATCCAGGACCAGCAGTCCAGGGATGGCATGACTTACAATGGGCTGGGCCCTTTGGTACTTGATTAACTAACTAAGAAAGTCCCTTAAAACTGGGTCTTATGTAAGTATACTCCCAACAGAGGCTCCTTATTTTCTTCTGATGACTCTAGCTTGTTACATAAAACCTTAAGCCAGTCAGTACAGAAAGAAAAAATGTCTTCACCAAAAATGTGTCACTGGTTAGTTTGCCAAAGGGAGATGGGAAAATTAGTTTAGACAGAACAGTACTGGAGTTTGTGGCCAAAACATTCCCATATGTACGTACAAATAAATTTCATTTACATACATAAAATAAATAAAACACATAAATTTTCATTATTGGACATTTTTTTTTTTTACATTTCAAATATTATCTCCTTTCTCAGTTTCTCCATTGAATCCCCCTCTCACATCACCCCTCCCTTGCCTCTATGAGGATGCTCTCCCTCCACTTCCTCCCCCTCCCCAATCTGTCATTCCCCTACACTAGGCCATTAAGCCTTCACAAGACCAAGGGCTTCTTCTTCCATTGATGCCAGACAATGCCATTTTCTGCCACATATGTGACGGAAGCCATGGTTCCCTCCATGTGTACTCTTTGGTTGGTGGTTTAGTCTTTGGGAGCTTAGGGGGGAGGTCTGGTTGGTTGATATTGTTGTTCTTCCTATAGGTTACAAACCCCTTCAGCTCCTTCAGTCCTTTCTTTAACTCCTCCATTGGGGATCCTGTTATCAATTCAATGATTGGCTGAGAGCAGTTGCCTCTGTATTGTCAGGCTGTAGGAGAGTCTTTCAGGAAACAGCTATACCAGGCTCCTGTCAGCATAGTTTTCTTGGGATCCTCAATATTGTCTGAGTTTGGTGGCTGTATATGGGATAAATGCCCAGGTGGGGAATTCTGTGGATGGCCTTTCCTTCAGTCTCTGTTCTACACTTTGTCTCCATATTTCTTCTTGTAAATATTTAAAACACATATATTAAAAAAGAAAATAGTTTATTTTCTCTATTACTTTAAAAGCATTTACATTTGAAAAATATCAATTGACCACTATGAAAGGTCTTTTTTTAATTTTTAAACTTATTTTATTCTTATATTCAAACATATATTCTGTAAGACTCACTTTTTCTTTTCTTCAGATTTGTTTTTTTCCCAAGTAACCCTATTTTTATTTATTTATTTATTTTTAATGGATATTCTCTGTATTTACATTTTAGGTGTTATTCCCTTTTCTCCAAATCCCATCCCCATCACACTCCCATTGTCTCCATGAAGGTGCTCCCTCTCCAAGTATTCCTCTCTCAGTGGCTTGGCATTCCCCTACACTGGGAAAATGAGCTTTCCCTGGGTCAAAGTCCTTTCCTCTCTTTGATTCCAGAGAATGATATTCTCTGCTGCATATGAACCTGAAGCCATGGGTCACTCCATAGGGACTCAATGGGTGGTGTTTCAGTCCCTGTTCTTTCCATGGGGTTGAAGAGCCTTTCAGCTCCTTCATTCCTTTCTCTAGCTCCTTCATTAGGGTCTCCGTATTCAGTCTAATGGTTACCAGCAAGCATCCTCCTCTGTATCAGTATGGTTCTGGCAGAGCCTCTGAGGAGGCATCTGTATCAGGTTCCTGCCAGGAAGCACTATTTGGCATCAGCAATAGTGCATGGGTTTAGTGGCTGTATATGGGATGGATCCCCAGGTGAGGCAGTCTTTGGATGATCTTTTCTCCAATCCCTGCTCCTCAATTTGTCCCATTATTTCCTCCATGAGTGTTTTGTTCTCTCTTTTAAGAAGGACTCAGGCATCCATCTTCTGGCCTTCCTTTTGTGTGAGCTTCATAATTCTGCGCATTGTTTCTTGGGATTTTGAGCCTTTTGGGCTAGTATCTGCTTATCAGTGAGAACATACCATGAGTGTTCTTTTGTGACTGGGTTACCTCACTCAGTTCCATTCATTTGCCTAGGAATTTCATGAAGTCATTCTCTTTTTTATAAATTAACTGCAATTTCTGCATTCATTCCTCTGTTGAAGGACATCTGTGTTCTTTTCAGCTTCTGGCTATTATAAATAAGGCCGCCATGAACATGGTGGAACATGAGTCCTTGTTAGACGTCAGAACTTCTTTTGGGTATATGCCCAGGAGTAGTATAATGGGTTCCTCAGGTAGTACTATGTTTAATTTTCTGAGAAACAGCCAGACTGATTTCCAGAGTGGTTGCACCACTTTACAATCCTACCAACAGTGGAAGAGTGTTCCTCTTTCTCCACATCCTCACCAGCATCTGCTGTCACCCGAATTTTTGATCTTAGCCATTCTAACTGGTGTGAGGTGGAATCTCAGGGTTGTTTTGATTTGCATTTTCCTGATGACTAGGGTTGTTGAGCATTTTTTAGGTGCTTCTCAGCCATTTAGTATTCCTCAGTTGAAAATTCTTTGTTTAGCTCTGTATCTGATTTTTTAATATGATTTTTTGATTCTTTGGAGTCTAACTTCTTAAAATCTGTATATATTGGATACTAGCCTTCTTTCAGATGTACAATTGGTAAAGATCTTTTACTAATCTGTTGGTTGCCATTTTGTCCTTTTGACAGTGTCCTTTGCCTTACAGAAGCTTTGAAATATCTTGAGGTCACATTTGTCGATGTTTGCTCTTAGAGCATAAGCCATTGGTGTTCTGTTCAGGAAATTTACCCCTGTGCCTATGTGCTATAAGCTCTTCTCCACTTTCTCTTCTATTAGATCTGGCATAACTGGTTTTGTGTGAAGGTCTTTGATCCACTTTAACTTGAGCTTTGTACAAGGAGATAAGAAAGGATCTATTTGCATTCTTCTGCATGCTGACTGCCAGTTGAACTAAACCCATCAGGTCCTGGGCTTTTTTTTTTTGGTTGGGAGGCTTTTGATGACTGCTTCTATTTCTTTAAGGATTATGGGGCTATTTAGATGGTTTATCTGATCCTGATTTAACTTTGGTACCTGGTATCTGTCTAGAAAATTGTTCATTTCCTCTACATTCTCCAGTTTTATAGAGTATAAGATTTTGTATTAGGATCTGATAATTTCCTTGTTTCTGTTGTTATATTTCACTTTTCATTTCTGATTTTGTTAATTTGGACACTTTGTGCCCTCTAGTTAGTCTGGCTAAGGGTTTATCAATCTTGTTGATTTTGTCAAAGAAGCAGCTCTTGGTTTTGTTGATTCTTTGTATAATTCTTTTCGTTTCTACTTGGTAGATTTCAGCTATGACTTTGATTATTTTCTGCCATTTACTCCTCTTGGGTCTCTCTGCTTCTTTTTGTTCTAGAGCTTTCAGGTGTGCTGTCAAGCTGTTAATGTATGCTCTCTACAGTTAATTTGGAGGCACTCAGAGCTATGAGTTTTCCTCTCAGCACTGATTTCATTGTGTCCCATAAGTTTGGTTATGTTTGCCTTTATTTTCATTAAATTTTAAAAAGTCTTTGATTTCTTTCTCTATTTCTTCCTTGACCAAGCTATCATTGAGTAGAGCATTGTTTAGCTTCCATGTGCATATGCGCTTTTTTTTGGTTGGTGTTATTGAAGATCAGCCTTAGTCCTCGGTGATCTGAAAGGATGCATGGGAATATTTTGATGTTCTTGCATTGCTGAGTCCTGTTTTGTGATTGACTATTGGCCAATTATGGAGAAATTGCTGTGAGGTACTGAGAAGAAGGTATATTCTTTTGTTTTAGGATGAAATACTCTATAGATGTTTGTTAAATCTACTTGGTCCATAACTTCTGCTAGTTTCACTGTGTCTCTGTTCAGGTTTTGCTTCCATGATTTGTTCATTGAC
This sequence comes from Micromys minutus, assembly GCF_963924665.1. Lineage (NCBI taxonomy): Eukaryota > Metazoa > Chordata > Mammalia > Rodentia > Muridae > Micromys > Micromys minutus. The sequence goes on from NC_137981.1 coordinate 16,890,397, forward strand.
AAGAGTGGGATGTTTAATTCTCCCACTCTGTTTGTTCCAATGACAGTGCCCAGTGCTGATGTAACTGGGCCAGCTCTGTCCCTGGGCCAGAAGTGTGTGTTTCCAGGCAGCACTTCCACCTGTGCTCTGAGAGTTCTGGTTGGCATATCCCATGATAGACAATAGAGAGGGAGTGTGGATTCTCCCCTGGGTTCAGGAGTGAGAGCCCTCCTGTGGCTTTTCTGGGTGCCCAGAAACCTGCAGACAGGCTGCCAGTCCTGATGAACCTTAGCCTGATTACTGTTTGTTCTTTCTCTACTTCTCCAGTTCTTCTTCACCTCCCTTTACACTCAGATACATTCCCTTTTTATCTCTTATAATAAAGTACATCAGTCCAAGATATAACAAAGATAACCAAATGAAGTATAATGAAAAAAATAAAAATTATTGCAATGATTTGGACAAGGGAAACCAACAGAAGGAAAAGGACCTGAAAGAAGGCACAAGATCAGAGACCCATTAAACGAAAAACCTATAAAATCAGGAATCCTATAAAAATATTAAGTTGAAAGTTATAATTATGTGCAGAGAACTTATACAAATCCACATTAATCCTATTCTTTCTGCTTTAGTCTCTGTGAGTTAGTATGAACTTTGTTCAGCTGACTTAGAGTATTTGTTTCCCTGTTGTCCTCCATACCCTCTGGTTCTTAAACTTTTTGTCCGCCCCCTTTTCTGTTGTTACCTGAACTGTGAGGGAGGTATTTGTTGGAGACCTCCCATTTAGGGCAATGCGTTCTAAGGTCTCTCACTCTCTGCACAATGTCTGGCTTTGGGTGTCTGTATTTGTCCCAATGTGTTGCAGGGAGAAGCTTCTCTCATTATGCTTGAATAAGGCACTCATCTATGAGTATAGCAGAATGTTATTAGGAGTCATTTTATTGTTACCTTTTTAAAATTAAATTGAACAACTTTATTTAAAAAACAAAGATAAATGTACAGATTTTAAGCATTTTTGCATAAAAGTATATGAATACATTTTTGTCAGTACTTGAGTTTTTTAAAGGTTTGATAGTATGCATTAAAATCTTACTAGTTACAATGAGCATAAAGTACATGTAAAACAAGATGTAACCTGGAGATAGTCAAAGTTTTGTTAGTGTGTAAAGATTAAGCATAATGATTTTTTATTTTTATAGTTTTTGAACTTCATATAGTCTGTGAGTTGTTTTTGTGGTGTTCAGAGCTTTCAGGGTTTAGTAACCAATTATCAGTGACTGCATATTATGTCTGTTCTTTTGTGACTGGGTTAGCTCACTCAGGATGATATTCTCTAGATGCATCTATTTTCTTAAGAATTTCATAAAGTCATTGTTACTGATAGCCGAGAAGTACTCCACTGTGTAAATATACCACAATTTTTGTATCTAATGAAATCTACTGAAGGACATTTGGGTTCTTTCCAGTTTCTGGATATTATGAATAGGGCTGCTATGAACATTGTGGTGCATATGTCTTTGTTGTATGTTGGAGCTTCTCTGGGGTATATACCCAGAAGTGGAATAAGTGGGTCTTTAGGTAGTAGTATGTCCAATTTTCTAAGGAATCGTCAGACTGATTTCCAGAGTGGTTGTACCAGGGTACAACCCCACCAACAGTGGAGAAATGTTCCTCTATCTCCACATCCTCACCAGCATCTGCTGTCATCTGAATATTTGATCTTAGCTATTCTGGTTGGTGTGAGGTGGAATATCAGGGTTGTTTTGATTTGCATTTCCCTGATGACTAATGATGTCAAGCACTTCCTTAGATGCTTCTCAGCCATTCGATATTCCTCAATTGAGAACTTCTTGTTTATCTCTGTACCCCATTTTTAATAGGGTTGTTTGATTCTCTGGTGTCTAACTTCTTTTTTTAAGTTTTATTTTAAAAAACAATGATAGAAGAAAAATATTTTAAGCATTATTGCATAAATGTATACAAATAGAATTGTGTCAGTGCTTGTCTTTTTTGTTCGTTTTTTAAGGTTTCATACTCTGCATTAAGGTCTTACTAGTTACAATGAGCAAAAAGTACATGTAAAACAGGATGTGAACCAGAATTATTCAAAGTTTTCTTGGTGAGTAAGGATTGAGCATGACTTTTTTTTGTTTTCTTTTTTTCTTGAACTTTACAAAGTCTGTGAGTTGTTTTTGGGGCAGTCCGAGCCTCTGGGGTTAGCTTCCCACTATCAGTGACTGCATATTATGTCTGTTCTTTTGTAACTGGGTTATCTCACTCAGGATGATATTTTCTTGATGCAACCATTTTCTTAAGAATTTGGTTAAGTCATTGTTTCTGATATCTGAGTAGTACTCCATTGTGTAAATGTACCACAATTTTTGTATCCATTCACCTACTGAAGGACATCTGGGTTCTTTCCAGCTTCTATCTATTATAAATAGAGCTGCTATGAACATTGTGGTGCATGTATCTTTGTTGTATATTGGAGTGTCTCTGGGGTATATGCCCAGAAGTGGAATAGCTGGATCTTCAGGTAGTACTATGTCCAATTTTCTGAGGTATCGCCAGACTGATTACTAGAGTGGTTGTATCAGTTTACAGCCCTACCAACAGTGGAGAAGTGTTCCTCTGCTGTCATCTGAGTTTGGGATCCTGGCAAATCTGACTGGTGTGAGGTGGAATTTTAGGGTTGTTTTGATTTGGTTTTCCCTGATGGATAAGGATGTCGAGCACTTCCTTAGATGTTTCTATGTCATTCGATTTTCCTCAATTGAGAACATTTTGTTTAGCTCTGTACCCCATTTTTTAATAGGGTTGTTTGATTCTCTGGAGTCTAGCTTTTTGAGTTCTTTGTATACCTTGGATATTAGGCCTCTATCTGATGTGGAGTTGGTAAAGATATTTTCCCATTCTGTTGGCTGCCGTTTTGTTTTCTTGACAATGTACTTAGCCTTACAGAAACTTTGCAATCTCATTAAGTCCCATTTGTTAATCTTTGACCTAAGAGCTTGAGCCATTGGTGTTGTGTTCAGAAAATTTTCTCCTGTGCTTATGTGTTCTAAGGTTTTCTCTACTTTCTCATCTAATAGTTTCAGGGTATCTGGTTTAATGTGGAGATCTTTAATTCACTTACACTTGAGCTTTGTATAAGAATATAGGAAAGAGTCTATTTTCATTCTTTTGCATTCTGAGTGCCAGTTGGACCAGCACCATTTGTTGAATAAGGTGTTCTTATTCCATTGAATGTTTACAGCTACTTTGTCAAAAATCAGGTGACCATATATGTGAGAGCTCATTTCTGGATCTTCTATTCTATTCCATTGATCCACATGCCTATTTCTGTACCAGTACCATGCAGTTTTCAGTACAGTTGCCTTGTAATATAGCTTGAGGTCAGGGATAGTGATTCCAGCAGATGTTTTCTTGTTGTTGAGGATGGATTTCACTATTCTAGTTCTTTTGTTATTCCATATGAAATTGCACATTGATCTTTCCAACTCAATGAAGAACTGGGTTGGAATTTTGATGGGGATTGCATTGAATCTGTAGATTGCTTTTGGTAGGATGGCAATTTTTAAAATGTTGATCCTTCCAATCCATGAGCATGGGGGATCTTTCCATTTTCTAAGATCTTCCTTGATTTCCTTCTCTAGAGGTTTGAAGTTCTTGTCATACAGGTCGTTCACTTGCTTATTTAGAGTCACACCAAGGTATTTCATAGTTTTTGTGACGATTGTGAAGGGTATGTTTTCCCTAATTTCTTTCTCCACATGTTTGTCCTTTGAGTATAGGAAGGCTACTGATTTGTTTGAGTTAATTTTGTATCCAGCCACTTTGCTGAACTTGTTTATCAGCTGTAGGAGTTCTCTGGTGGAATTTTTGGGGTCAGTTAAGTACAATATCATGTCATGTGCAAAGAGTGATGTTTTTGCCTCTTCCTTTCCGATTTGTATCCCCTTGATCTCCTTTTGCTGTCTAAATGCTCCAGTCAGGACTTCCAGTACTATGTTGAATAGGTAGGGGGAGAGTGGGCAGCCTTGTCGAGTCCCTGATTTTAGTGGGATTGCTTTAAGCTTCCCACCCTTAAGTTTGATGTTGGCTGTTGCTTTTCTGTATATTGCTTTTATTATGTTGAAGTATGGACCTTGGATTCCTGTTCTTTTTTTAACATGAAGAGTTATTGAATTTTTCAAATGCTTTCTCAGCATCTAGTGAGATGACCATGTGATTTTGTTCTTTGAGTTTGTTTATATGGTGGATTACATTGATGGATTTCCTTATATTAAACCATCCCTGCATCCCAGGGATGAAGCCTAGCTGGTCATGATGAATGATCGTTTTGATGTGTTCTTGGATTCGGTGCAAGGATTTTTTTGAGTATTTTTGCATCAATGTTCATAAGTGAGATTGGTCTGAAGTTCTCTGTCCTTGTAGGGTCTTTGTGTGGTTTAGGAATGAGGGTTATTGTAGTCTCAAAAAATGAGTTATGTAGTATTCTATCTGATTCTATCTTGCGGAATAGCTTGGAGAGTATTGGTGTTATGTCCGCAGTAAATGTGTGATAAAATTCTGCACTGAACTCATCTTGACCTGGGATATTTTTGGTTGGGAGGCTTTTGATGACTTCTTCTATTTCTTTAGGTGTTATGGAATTATTTAGAATGTTTACCTGGTTCTGGTTTAATTTTAGGATCTTGTATCTGTCTAGCAATTCATCCATTTCCTCCAGATTTTCCAACTTTGTAGAGTATAGGCTTTTGGAGTAGGATCTGATGATTTCTTGAATTTCCTCAGTTTCAGTCGTTATGTCTCCACTTTCCTTTCTGATTTTGTTAATTTGTATATTCTCTCTTTGCCCTCTAGTTACTCTGACTAGGGGTTTTTCAATCTTGTTAATTTTCCCAAAGCTCTTGGTTTTGTTGATTCTTTCAATGGTTCTTTTTGTTTCTATTTGGTCTATTTCTGCCCTAATTTTGATTATTTTTTGCCATCTACTCCTCTTGCGTGTATCTGCTTCCTTTTGTTCTAGAGCTTTTAGATGTGCTTTCCAGTTGCTGATGTATGCTCTCTCCAGTTTCTTTTTGGAAGCGCTCTGGGCTATGAGTTTTCCTCTCAGTACTGCTTTTATTGCATTACATAGGTTTGGATAAGTTGTATTTTTGTTTTCATTGAATTCTAGAAAATCTGTAATATCTTTCTGTGTTTCTTCTTTGACTCTGCTGTCGTTTACCAGAGCATTGTTTAGTTTCCATGTGTATGTAGGCTTTTTCTTGTCTTTGTTTTTGTTAAAGACCAGCCTTAGACCATGGTGATCTGAGAGGATGCATGGGAGTATTTCAATCTTCTTATATCGATTGAGGCTCGTACTGTGTCCAATTACGTAGTCAATTTTCGAGAAGGTGCCATTGGGTGGTGAGAAGAAGGTGTATTCTTTTTTTTTTATGATGATATGTTTTGTAGATATCTATTAATTCCAGTTGGTTCATAGTCTCTGCTAGTTTTACACTGTCCTTGTTCAGTTTCTGTTTCCATGATCTGTCCATTGGTGAGTGTGGGATATTAAAGTCTTCCACTATTGTGTGGGGTGAAATGTATTTTTTGAGCTTTAGTAGGGTTTCTTTTATGAATGTGGGTGATTTTTTATTTGGAGCATATATGTTAAGGATTGAGAGTTCCTCCTGACAGATTTCCCCGGTAATGAGTATAAAGTGTCCTTCCTTATCTTTTTTGATAACTTTTGGTTGGAAATTTACTTTATTCGATATTAGAATAGCCACTCCAACTTGCTTCTTGGGGCTGTTTTCTTGGAAGTTTCTTTTCCCCAATCTTTTACTCTGAGATAGTGTCTGTCTTTGTCTCTGAGATGAGCTTCCTGTATGCAGCAAAATGCTGGATTTTGTTTATGTATCCAGTCTGATAGCCTATGTCTCTTTATTGGGGAGTTGAGATCATTTATGTTAATGGATATCAAGGAATAGTGGTTGCTGTTTCCTGCTTTTATTGCTTTTGTAGGTTGAGTTGTGTCTGTGTCTTTTTCTTCTTTTGGTTTTCTTGTTTAGGAGTTTTCTTGTTTTTACTAGGATGTAGTTCCCCTCATTGTATTGGGTTTTTCACCTATAATTCATTGTAGTGCTGGGTTTGTGGTCAGATATTGTGTAAATTTAGATTTGTCTTGAAATATCTTCATCTCTCCATCTATGGTGATTGATAGTTTTGCTGGGTATAGCAGCTTGGGCTTGCACTTGTGCTCTCTTAGTCTGTCCAGGCTCTTCTAGCTTTCATGTCTCTGTTGAGAAATCTGGTGTGATTCTGATTGGTCTTCCTTTATATGTTACCTGACCTCTTTCCCTTACTGCTTTTAGTATTCTTTCTTTGCTTTGGGCACTCGGTGTTTTGACTATGATGTGTTGGGAGGAGTTTCTTTTCTGGTCCAACCTATTTGGAGTTCTGAAGGCTTCTTTTATGCTCGTGGTCATCTCATTTTTAATGGTATGAAAGTTTTCTTCTACAATTTTGTTTAAGACATTTACTGTGCCTCTTAGTTGATGTTCTTCTTTTTCTTCTTTTCTTATCATCCTTAGGTTTGGTCTTCTCATTGTGTCCTGGATATTCTTCACATTTTGGGTTAGGAGCTTTTTGTTTTTTGCATTTTCTCTGACTGTTTTGTCTATGTTCATAATGTTGTCTTCGGCCCCCGAGATTCTCTCTTCCATTTCTTGTAGTGTATTGAAAATGCTTGCTTCTGTGACTTCTGATTTCCTTTTTAGGTGTTCTACCTCTAGGGTTATCTCTTTTAGTGTTTTATTTATTGTGTCAATTTCCAATTTAAATTCCTTTTTCCATTCTTTCTCATCTTTGGTTCTTTTTTCCTCTAGTTCTTTGAGTTCTTTGAGTGTTTGTCTTGATTCCTCTTTAAAAGCTTCTGATTCTTTTTGCTTTTCCTCCAATTCTTGTTTAACGATCTCTCATCGTCTTGAGGTATGATTTTAGGTCTGTGTATTCTTTTTCTGGAGTGTTTAGCATTCCGCTGTTTCCTGTGATGGGAGAGCTAGGTACTGGTGTTGCCAGGTTGTCTTGAATATACTCTTTTGCTTTCCTCTTGCCATCTTTTTGTCAGTGATATGTTCTTGCCTTTCTCTTGTACCTGGTCTGTGTCCCTGGATCTCCACTGGTCCAGGTGGCAGATGGTCCGAGCCCTGTTCTTCGCCCCAATGCTGCCGGGTGGGAACAGAGGTCCCAACACTGGGTTCCTGGTCCCTGGATCAGATAGGCCAGGTGCAGACTTTCCGTGTGCACGTGGCAGAGATTTCTCTGCTCCCTGGCTGCTTGGATCTCCTTCTCACCAGGCCTTAACCTTTGGGAACTGCTGTTCCAGTTGGCAGATGGGCTGAGCCCTGTTCTGTGCCCCAAAGCCGCTGGGTGGGAGCAGAGGTCCCAATGCTGGGTTTCTGGTCCCTGGATCAGGCAGGGCAGGGCCACACTTTCCGTGTGCACTCGGCAGAGATCTCTCTGCTCCCTGGCTGCTTGGATCTCCTTCTCACCAGCTGGTGTCTAACTTCTTAAGTACTTTGTATACCTTGGATATTAGGCCTTAATCAGATGTGGGGTTGGTAAAGATCTTTTCCCACTCTGTTTGCTGCATTTTGTTTTCTTGACAGTGTCCTTAGCCTTACAGAAACTTTGCAATCTCATTAAGTCCTAGTTGTCGATATTTGACCTTAGAACACGAGTCATTGGTGTTCTGTTCAAGAAATTTTCTTCTGTGCCTATGTGTTCTGAGGTTTTTCCTACTTTCTCTTCTAATAGTTTCAGTGTACCTGGTTTAATATGGACATCTTTGATCCACTTGCACTTGAGCTTTGTACAAGGAGATAAGAAAGGGTCAATTTTCATTCTGCAGCATGCTGAGTGCCAGTTGGACCAAAACCATTTATTGAAGAGGCTGTCCTTTCTCCATTGAATGTTTACAGCTCCTTTGTCAAAAATCAAGTTATCATATATGCGAGGCCTTATCTGATGATTGTTTGAATTTTCTCAATTTCAGTTGTTATGTTTCTACTTTCCTTTCTGATTTTGTTAACATGGATACTCTCTCTTTGCTCTCTAGTAAGTCTGGCTAAGTGTTTTTTCAATCTTGTTAATTTTCTCAAAGAACAAGCTCTTGGTTTTGTTGATGCTTTGAATGGTTCTTTTTGTTTCTATTTGGTCAATTTATGCTCTGTGTTTGATTATTTCTTGCTGTCTACTCCTCTTGGGTGTATCTGCTTTCTTTTGTTCTAGAGCTTTCAACTGTGCTGTCATGTTGCTAGTGTATGCTCTCTCCAGTTTCTTTTTGGAAGCACTCTGAGCTACAAGTCTTCCTCTCAGTACTGTTTTTATTGCATCCCGTAGGTTTGGGTATGTTGTGTTTTCATTTTCATTATATTCTAGAAAATCCTTAATTTCTTTCTTTATTTCTTCTTTGACCATGCTATCTTTTAATAGAGCATTGCTTAGTTTCCATGTGTATATGAGCTTTTCCTAGATCTTCCCACCTCCAAACCTAGTGAAATCAAAAACTTCCTCCAAGAAAACAGATATCTAGTAGAAATGAATAAAAACAAAGAGCTTAGGGAAAACAAACAAACAAAAAGAAATAAAAGTCAAAGTAAATGTTCAAGAAGCACATGCAGATGCAGACATACACTCTTTTTTCAAATAGATATCCCATAAAAATATAAAATTAGAAACCATATTGTACAAGTTATAAGTTAAACAAAGTCCAGACAGACCATCTTGAGACAATAATAAATCTTATTGAAAAAGCCACTCAGCTCGAGTTATGTGTAGCATCTATTGCTAGGTATGAGGCCTCCTTAACTGTGGTTTGCATACTCAGTTTGACTTAGTGTGAAACTAATAACTAGTCTAATTCATCTACACTATCTAATAAGAAACAGAGATCATTAAATTTTTATTGAAAAGGGGCTCCCTTTCTGTGTTTAGCTCTATTTATATACCACATTTTTTGTACTGTATTTTTGTTTGTGACGCAAGATTAATATAATATCATGATAAAATATTAACTTGTTCTTTGTGGTTGTGTTTTAATCTCTTTTATTGAGTTAAATAATCTTTTTTTTAACTGCAGATAAAGAGCATATGAAAGTTTGAGCTGGCTGTATCAAAACAAATACTAGATCTGGAATATCCCAGAGTTGTAATTAGAAGCTATAGTATGAATACTGTTACTATGATTTATAAGTATCAGTACACTAGTGTTGCAATGTCATCTGAAATGGAGAGAAATATGAATGGGATTTGTATATGAGAAAAAAATCTAGTTGTAGTCCAGGGTGAGTAGCAAAAGCTATAAAATCCTAACAAAATACATGAAAAATGAAAGTATTAGAAAGGGAGTGACACAGCCCAGACTTTAGGATTTACAGTTCCAAGATAACAGGAAAAACAGTATGTGATTATCCCTGTGAACTAAATTTTCAGTGGACATTTGACAATCACTGGGTAGAGAGAATAATATTAATGGAGATAAGGGAGAAACAGGAAGGAATAAAATCTGAGCAGAAACTAACACTTTTTCTGAACCAGGGATCTAGAGTACTTTGAGTTTGTAGCTGTTAAAGCAATCTATTTGAGAAACATTTTATAGATAGAGAAGGGCCATAGAGAACATGAACAAACATCATGCTCCTTTGTGATGCCTCATCTTCGTTGTCACCTTGACTAGATCTGACATTAATTAAAATGTAAGATGCTGGGCACCACTTTGAGGGATTTTCTTGATCAGATCATTTGAGGCAGTGCTTTTTGGTGGAAGAAAGAAAGTTTTTATTTCTTTTTCTTTTGGCGTGTGTGTGTGTGTGTATTTGTGTGTGTGTTGGTATTCATTCATTCTTTCTTTTTTTGTAATAAAAATATTTAGTGAAAACACATATTTTAACGCCCATTGATGGATTAAAAATACAAATGAAGTTTTATTAATCTGATATTCAGGATATAACTGGCTCTACACATAGCCTTGGTTTATTTCCTAAAATCATAATGCAGTTATCTTTTGAAAAATTAAATGTCTTCATTAGTTATATTAATAGAGGTAAATATTTAAACAGCATACACTCCCTGGGTCTTTTAAAAAAACTAAAAAGTCTTACTGTAAGTTTAAATTTTTAATATTTATAAACATAAAAATGTTACACGTGCTGAATGACAGCAGTACTGACATTCTGTGATCATTAAACCACAGCTCACGACATAGAGCTTCCTTCTTTGTACAGAGAATAAGATCACAACACCAGGATTTGCAATTTGTCATAATTTCGTGGAAAAAGACACCATATGAGGAAACCTGGGCTCAGAGCACATTTGAGGTCAGATTCCCCACCCCCACCCCCCAGTAGGTACATAGTGCAGATATGGTAAATTACTTCAGGCTAGGGAAATTAGCCGCCAGAACACACCTGACAGCTCCTAATAGTTCAGAGGCCTAAAAATACAAACAGGGCAAGAAGCCAAACCTTCCCTCTACTGGGAAGTTCTGGGAACAGGTGAAGAGCAGGCCACAGTAGGTACAGGGAGCTGACTGTTGCCAGTCATACACCTTCCACTCGACAGGAGGGAATCATGACCACAGCTGAATATCTCAGTCTTTAAAGAGACTTCCACATATACATCTATAGGAAAGAAACATCTCTTCATCCATCTTCAAAACTAGCAAAATGAATGTTTATTATTAATCTTCTAGTTTTACCTGAACCAAATATATTCTTTGGCTACATAGGTCATGGTTTGCCATTATAATCAACTAGGAACACTTCATAATTTTTATGCCTAAGGTAAAATGAAGTTCAACTTGAGCCATAGCCCTTTAAATCAATTTGAATCCAACTAGATGTCGAAATTGGACATTTTTTTTCTAATTCTAGAAAGCCAAGTTTTAAAGAAATGCAGTGTTTTTAGTCAGAGAAAATCCATGTACATTTTAAAATATTTAAATATATAAAATACTTTTATATATCCAAGTCATCTGTTATTGAGGAAGATTTTGTAGAAAATTATAATATTAAAAACATATCTAGCCAGGTATAGTGGCACATGCCTTTAATCCCAGCACTCAGGAGTCAGAGGCAGATGAATCTCTGAGTTCTAGGACAGCCAGGGCTACACAAAGAAACCCTGTCTTGAAAACCAACCAAACCAAACCTCCCTCAGGTATTCATTTTTTCAAGAAAGTGTTTCTGTCTTATACCTGTGACATTTATTCACCAATATCAGAAACCAAATTCTTTGAAATTCAATGTAGACTGAAGACCAGCAGATTTTTAGCCTCCTGGATTGAATAGCAACTGGATTACTGACCTTTCTAGTGTGAGCCAACCTTTCAATTGACTAACCAGAATCAGTCTAACCCCAACCCTACTCTACTCCTTTACTCTCTATCTGTCTGTCTGTCTATCTATCTATCTATCTATCTATCTATCTATCATCTATCTATTTATCTATCTATCTATCTATCTATCTATCTATCTATCTATCTTTATTTAATATCTTTCTAGCTGCATGTCATCCATCTATATAATCTCTCTATCTATGTCTATTCAGACATTCAGTTCTTTTGATATCCCTGATGTACCTTCTGAGGTGAACATAGACTTCTGAAATATTTATATACAAAATAAGATTTCAAAAATGTTGAAAGAAGCTGAAAGTCTAAACAGATGGAAATTTAAGAGTAATGCTGCTTAGAAATATTAAATAGGATAAAAAACCATGTCTTTATCATAAAACATGAGAAGTAGCAGGACACATGTCTAAAGACCAATAGAAAAGTAGTGCACTAATTCTAGACACTTTTCATTTTGCTCAGTTATTTAAATAAAAACCAGTAAAAATATCAAAATAAATTCAATATAAATTTAATTTCCCAAGGTCCTTTTTGTTGACCAAATTTTACTCTTTTTCAGAATTTCCTTCAGGGCTATCTTCATAGGTTTGTTCCTAAGACTATATATGACAGGATTGAGGAGTGGGGTCAAGACAGAGTAAAACAGAGTCACAATCTTCTGCATCCCAGCTTCATGCTCAGATGTTGGGCTCCCATACATGACCAGTACTGAGCCATAAAATAATGCAACCACTGCCAGATGAGACCCACAGGTTGAGAACGCCTTTCTTTTTCCAGAGGCTGAAGGGACCCTCAGTACAGCTGCTAGGACTACAGTATAAGATCCCATGATGAAGATAAAAGGAATAACGAGAGGCAGAGGACTTAAGATGGAAAAGACCAGCTCTATTAGGGGAGATTTTTTGCAAGTCAGAGCTATCAGAGGGCCTGGGTCACACAGGAAGTGGTCTATAATTCTGGACCCACAGAAGGACATCTGGGAGATGAAGATGATGGGAACAGGGAACCAGAGGAAACCAAGCACCCAGCAACTGATCACAAGGATGTTGCAGAGGCGCCCAGTCATGAGAGCAGGGTAATGTAGTGGCCGGCAGATGGCAAGGTAGCGATCAAATGCCATGACTGCCAGGAAAAAGCATTCTGTAGAACCAAAGGAGAAGAAGAAATAGAACTGCAGGAAGCATCCAGAGAAAGAGATGACCTTGCTGTCAGAGAGGAAGTTGGCCAACATGTTGGGGACTGTGGAGGTGACATACCAGATCTCCAGGAAGGAGAAGTTGGCCAGCAGGAGGTACATGGGTGTGTGGAGTCTCTGATCACAGCACACAGCACAGATGATGGAAGCATTGCCCATAAGAGTGAGTAGGTAGACAATGAAGAAAAGCACAAAGAGGAGGATTTGCCCTTCCCTGGGGCAGGGGAAACCCAAAAGGATGAAGCCAGTGATGGTGCTGGAGTTGCTGGGGCTGCTGAGGGTTTTCATCTGTCTGTGACCTGTGAAAGCAACAGAAAATTTTAAATAGATAAGGCCAGTTGAAGACTCAGATTTATATTTAAATCACAAGAGATAGCACACACACACACACACACACACACACACACACACACACACACACAGACACACACACAAAATTCACCACTTACCAAATGTATTGAAATGAATCAATTGTTTACTCTCATTCTTTCCTTTCCTATACTTTCACTGGTGGCACAAGAAGATTCTTGGTCATAATTGGTGAGTGCTCCTCCTCTTCCTTGTCCTCCTTATCTACCCTGTCTCCATATCCTTCTATTAGGTTAAATTCTAATATAAGTTTCATACATGCTTGCATTTTTCTTCAGGACCTTACACATGTGTGTATAATCAAGTAAATGTATATATATACACACACATATATATTCACACAAAACAGGATTTTCTTACATTAATAAAATAAGATGAAATCTGTGTATCTCTTGATATAGACTATTGACATCTGTACTTATTAGTCTTTAAAATTCAGAATCAGATTAATTAGGAAATGCACTTGCATACATAACTCACTTAACCTCACAACATACTTGGAATAAATTTCTAAGCTGTGGATTTTAATCAGATTCCTCTTAAGATCTCCAGAACCCTTTTTCTCCCTTTGTTTCTCTCTCCATTCTTTCCTTTTCTTGTACACAAGGCACAGGCAGCCAATATAAGCATATAAAACAAGAATTATTGGACACCACACTGGCTAACAGAGAGAATCATTGGATATTGTTTGCTGAGCTTTCACCTTAGGCACATTTGAGTAGAAAGATATCCCATTTTCATACTCCTGTAAAGTTTTCTAGTAGAGATCGGCAAATACTTTGTTAAACAGGTTTTGCAAGTGGGTAATATAATTTTACCACAGCCACACAGCTCTGGTGCACTAATGCCAAAATAGAATATTTACAAGCTTTAGATGAGTGGATGTGGTCACATTTCAATAAAACATTAAGTCCAGTGAGAATTGAATTTTCTGCAGTTTTCTTGTGTTACAAAGTATGCATTCTATTATAAAACTTTACAATATGAGAAAACAGTGCTCATCTTAGTTCCCTTAGTAAAAACAAGAGGAGGCTAAATTCAGTTTATTGACTCCTGCTTTTAACAGTTATAGGGGAAAAGAGGGTGAGAACACATGTATTAGCTTAGAAAAAAGACATTTCTCTTGTTAGAAAAGGAGTGGGTTTCCAGAATTCAGAAGCTGAAACTACTCTTTTCCGCTGTGTCACTACAGATATCCTGGGCCAATCTTGAGGTAAATCATAAAAATGAACTTACAACGCCATGAGGATTTGTTTGTCTTTATGCACACCCCCCCCACACACACACCAGTACGTACTTGCCTACATACTGATGCAATACATACATCTTCTATACAGTGCTTGTATCAGATAACACTGATTCCCTCAGTTTTGAAAACAAAAATGATATGAAACAAGTTCCAGTGGGTTAGGAACATTTTATGCCCCACAAGCCAACTGTCACATGCTGGAAAATATTTCCAACAGGAGTGATTCGTACTCACCTTTTATTACTCAGTCTCAACATTCAAAGAGCAGCAGTGGGGTTTTCCTGGCACACGTTGTTCTCAGACTGTCTGAATGGCAGGCATATTATTCAGAACTGGCTGTAGAAATCACTACGAATATGGATGGCTACAATGGCTTGAGTGACAATGTTTACAGGATGAATACTGTGGTTAACTCACATTGAAAATAAAACACTTAAACACCTCCAACTCAATTCTATGTTAATAAAGCTGAGGTAGACCACTTTAATTAGCCAGATCCTATGCCATAATATGTAAGGTGAAAGATGTTTCAGTTTTTTTGATAATGTACTTTGTTTTAATGTTAGTCTAAGAAGTCACAATCCTGTGAAATCATCATTGGCCCCATGTCCTCAGTATATTAATTTCCTTTGATAGGAGGGGAAATTCCATACTTGTCCCATTCTTGCAAAACAGCTTTCCCATGGTGAGTAGTTAAGGCATTGGAGGAGAGCAATAGATTTGGACTAAGAAACCTAGCATCTGAATTATAATCCACATATTAATAATTGCAGACATTCCATTCCTTTATATAATACATTACTTTCTAGTGTCTTCAGTTGTAAAGTGGTCACATACTACTTTTACAGAAGGGTTATGATTTATATAAAACGACTCTGTCTAAGGCCTGACACAGTAACTGATTATTGGCTATGAAGTATGTAGTTGAAAGAAAGCAAAAGAAAGCCTTGTCGAGAAGTCAACTTTTCTTGATCTTTTTGTTCAGTCTTCTCTCAGCATTAAAATTACCTTCTATCATGCACTAAAAGGGAACTGAACCCAGAGTTCTTTGGGCAGATGTTCTCTTCCATAATAGCCATCAAGGGTACATGAGTCGAATGCAGATGTCTGCTTGATTACTGGTGCCTACAGGGCTTATAAATAGATCTCTGTTTCTTCAAATTTATATATCCAAAACACGAGTTGCTCTCTTATCCTGTGGGAGTTCATATTCTCTGGAGACCCTTTGCATTATTTGCCTTTATTTCCCAGTAGATAAAATATCCCCTTATCCCCATACTGCTGTGGGATGACATAAGATATAATCAATTTTTAATCCTGCTTAGAACACCTATTCTGCACCCAAGGGAAAGTTTGTCAAGAGGTCTAATGTGTTGCTGCTATAATACCAGTCTCTAAGGAGTAGTGTCAATGATTGGTATTTGGGACAGAGTTAGAAAGAAGAAAGAGCTAAAGGTGAGATCTCATTCATAGGAAGGTGTATATAGGAATCAGTTTTTCCTTTGTGCACCATTTTTAAAAGATGGTTTTCATTTTTGTTTAGGATTAAGTACTTTGAGTTTCAAGATTTAATTTTAGGAACATCTGTCTTAAATCTGAGAAATATATCAGCTTCTCTGTGCCCATACATAAAGGCTTCTTCTCTAGACTTGATGGAAGAAGATACAGGTCTTCAAAAATAGTGTACTGGGTATTCCCTTTTTCCCCAAACAACAGAAAGAGTCTTATTCCAAAGCTATGAGTTTATTTTATTTCTTTATTGATTTGTATTCTTTCAATAGTACAAGATTCAAAATTGTTAAACAAAAATTATAATTTATGATTATCATTATTAATCTTGTCTTCTTATAGCTTTTATATTGTGGCAGATGTCTTTACATCATGACTACAACACATTTCTTAGGAAAACAATGGAAGATCAGCTCATGTTTATTGGGTAAAGATCTTACCCCCACTCCTAGAGAAGCAGAAAAGAACCTGTGAAGAGAAGAGATGATTTTTTTTTGATGTAAGGCACCTATAAGATCCATTTGCTCATGGAGATGTGAAGTGCCCTCTTTTTCCCTTCCTAAATTGAAAAAAATCATAGTTCTCATTTATTAAAAATATATGTGACCCTCGAAATTCCACCAGAGAACTCACATAACTAATAAAGAACTTCAGCAAATTGACTAGATATAAAATTTACTGGAACAAATCAGTAGCCTTCCTCTACTCAAAGGATAAACAGGCTGAGAAAAATTAGGGAAATGGCACCCTAAACAATACTCACAAATAATATAAAGTATTTTGGTGTGACTCTAACCAAGCAAGTAAAAATCTATATGAAAAGAACTTCAAATCTTTGAAGAAAAAATTGGAGAAGAGCTTAGAAGATCAAAAGATCTCCCATATTCATAGATTGGCAGAATTATTATTAAAAATGTCTGTCTTGACAAAAGTAATCTACAGATACACTGCAATCTCTATCAAAATTCCCATCAGTTTTTCATAGAATTAGAAAGAGCAATTCTCAAATTCATTTGGCATAACCGAAAAAAAAAAAAAAAAAAAAAAAAAAAAAAAAAAAACCCAGTATAGCAAAACATATTCTTAACAATAAAAAAACTTCTGGGGAATCATCATTCATTCCTGACTACAAGCTGTGTTACAGAGCAATTGTGAACAAAATTTACATGGTATTGGTACAGAGACAGGCAGGTAGATCAATGGAACAGAATTGAAGACCCAGAAATGAACCCACACACCCATGGTTACTTATCTTTGACAAAGAAGCTAAAACTATCTAGTGGAAAAAAGACAACATTTTCACCAAATGGTACTGGAGCAACTGGTAGTCAGCACGTAGAAGAATGAAAACTAATACATTCTTATCTCCTTGTACAAAGCTCAAGTCCAAAAGGATTAAAGTCCTAGACATACAACCAGATACATTGCAAATAAAAGAAGAGAAAGTGGGGAAGAGCATCAAACACATGGGCACAGGGGAAATTTTCCTGAACAGAACCAATCGCTTATGTTCTAAGAGAAATACTCTTCAATTTCTTTTTCATTTTTAAATTTTTACCATTTTATTTAAGAAAAGAGGGATACATATACAGATTTTAAAAGGCATTTTGGTATAACATTCTGTGAATATTTTTGTCAGTGCTTAATTCTTTTAGAGGTTTGATAGCATGCATTGAAATTCCACTAGTTACCATAAGCATGAAATACATGTAGGACAGAACGTAATATGGAAACAAACTTGTCGTTGGGTATAGATTAAGCACACTGACCTGTGAATACCAAAAATAGCCAAAAGGCTATTATTTTAGTTCTTGGATTATTAATGATTTGAGGTTTAAGTGCACCACACTCTGAGAGGATGCTATACATTTAATTTTTTTCCAAAGAAGGACTGAGGCTTTCTTTCTTTCTTTCTTTCTTTCTTTCTTTCTTTCTTTCTTTCTTTCTTTCTTTCTTTTTTTCTTTCTTTCTTTCTTCCTTCCTTCCTTCCTTTCTTTCTTTCTTTCTTTCTTTCTTTCTTTCTTTCTTTCTTTCTTTCTTTCTTTCTTCCTTTCTTTCTTTCTTTTTGGCCTTATTTTTCTTGAGCTTCATATAGCCTGTTGTTTCTGGGATGTTCAGAGCATTCTGGGATTAGTATCCAATTATCAGTGACTGCATATTATGTCTGTTCTTTTGTGACTTGGTTAGCTCACTCAGGATGATATTCTCTAGATGCATCCATTTTGTTAAAAATTTCATAAAGTCACTTATTTAGTTAGAGTCACACCAAAGTATTTCATATTGTTTGTGACTATTGTGAAAGGTATCTTTCCCCTAATTTCTCTCTTCACATGTTTGTTTTTTGAGTAGAGGAAGGCTACTGATTTGTTTGAGTTAATATTATATCCAACCACTTTGCTGAATTAGTTTATCGGCTGTAAAAGTTCTTTGGTAGAATTTTTGGGATTACTTCCACACACTATCATGTCATCATCAAATAGTGATATTTTTACTCCTTCCTTTCCAATTTGTATCCCTTTAATTTCATTTTTCTCTCTAATTGCTCCTGCCAGGACTTCCAGTACTATGTTGAGTAGGTAGGGGGAGAGTGGGCAGCCTTGTCGAGTCCCTGATTTTAGTGGGATTGCTTCAAGTGTCTCACTGTTAAGTTTGGTGTTGGCTATTGGTTTGCTGTATATTGCTATTTTTATGTTTAGGTATGGGCCTTGGATTCCTTTTCTTTCCAAGACTTTTAACATGAAGGGGTGTTGAATTTTGTCAGATGCTTTCTCAGCATCTACTGAGATGATCATGTGTTTTTTTTTTTTTTTTTTTTTTTTTTTTTTTTTGAGTTTGTCTATATGGTGGATTTTGTTGATGGATTTCTGTATATTAAACCATCCCTGCATCCCAGGGATGAAGCCTACTTCATCATGGTGAATGATCGTTTTGATGTGTTCTTGGATTTGATTTGTAAGGATTTTGTTGAGTGTTTTTGCATCAATATTCATAAGTGAGATTGTTCTGAAGTTCTTTTTCCTTGTAGGGTCTTTGTGGGGTTTAGTAATGAGTGTTATTGTGGCCTTGAAAAATGAGTTTGGTAGTGTTCCATCTGACTCTATTTTGTGGAATAGTTTGGAGAGTATTGGTATTAGGTCGTCAATAAATATCTGATAGAGTTCTGCATTGAACCCACATGGGCCTGGGCTCTTTGTTTTTTGTTGGGAGGCTTTTCATGACTGCTTCTATTTATTTTGGTGTTATGTTATTATATGATTTATCTGGTCCTGGTTTAACTTTAGTATCTGATATCTGTCTAGGAATTCATCCATTTTCTCAAGATTTTCCAGCTTTGTTGAGTATAGGCTTTTGTAGTAGGATATGATGATTTCTTTAATTTCCTCAGTATCAGTTGTTATGTCTCCACCTTATTTTCTGATTTCGTTAATTTGGATACTCTCTCTTTGCCCTCTATTTAGTCTGGCTAAGGTTCATAAATCTTGTTAATTTTCTCAAAGGACCAGCTCTTGGTTTTATTGATTCTTTGAATGGTTCTTTCTGTTTCTATTTGGTCAATTTCTGTTTTGAGTTTGATTATTTCTTGCTGTCTACTTCTCTTGTGTATATCTCCTTCCTTTGTTCTAGAGATTTCAACTGTGCTGTCAAGTTGCTAGTGTATGCTCTCTTAAGTTTCGTTTTGGAAGCACTCAGAGGAATAGTTTGGAGAGTTTTCCTCTAAGTACTGCTTTCAATCCATTCCATAGGTTTGGGTTTGTTGTGTTTTCATTTTCATTAAGTTCTCGAAAATCCTTTATTTCTTTCATTTCTTTTTTGACCATGCTTTCATTTAATAGAGCATTGCTTAGTTTCCATGTGCATGTGGGCTTTTTGGTGTCTCTCTTGTTATTAAAAACTAGCCTTAGTCCATAGAGATCTGATAGGATGCATGGATATATATCAAACGTCTTTTTTTTTTTTATTCTTCATCAAATAAGTTTTAATTAACTGAACCTGAAATATAAATTTGGATTCCCTGCCCCTTATATAATGTATGGATTCCCTGAGAGATACAAAGTTTCCCCCTTGAAATACAGCTTCATTAATTAATATTTTATATTTCTGAATATATGCTTTCTAATACATTTTTGAGTTTGAGGAAAACTGTGATTCCCGCAGATGTTTTTTGTTGCTGAGGATGGATTTCGCTATTCTAGGTCTTTTGTTATTCCATATGAAATTGCACATTGATCTTTCCAATTCCTTGAAGAACTGGGTTGGAATTTTGATGGGGATTGTATTGAATCTGTAGATTGCTTTTGGTAGGATGGCCATTTTTAAGATGTTGATCTTTCCAATCCATGAGCATGGGAGATCTTTCCATTTTCTGAGATCTTCCTCAATTTCTTTCTTTAGAGGTTTGAAGTTCTTGTCATACAGGTCCTTCACTTGCTTAGTTAGAGTCACACCAAGGTATTTCATAGTTTTTGTGACGACTGTGAAGGGTACCTTTTCCCTAATTTCTTTCTCCACATGTTTGTCCTTTGAGTATAGGAAGGCTACTGATTTGTTTGAGTTAATTTTGTATCCAGCCACTTTGCAGAACTTGTTTATCAGCTGTAGGAGTTCTCTGGTGGAATTTTTGGGGTCACTCAAGTACACTATCATGTCATCGGCAAAGAGTGATGTTTTTATCTCTTCCTTTTTGATTTGTATCCCCTTGATCTCCTTTTGCTGTCTAATTGCTCCAGCCAGGACTTCCAGTACTATGTTGAATAGGTAGGGGGAGAGTGGGCAACCTTGTCGAGTCCCTGATTTTAGTGGGATTGCTTCAAGTATCTCGCCATTAAGTTTGATGTTGGTTGTTGGTTTGCTGTATATTGCTTTTATTATGTTTAGGTATGGACCTTGGATTCCTGTTCTTTCCAGGACTTTTAACATGAAGGGGTGTTGGATTTTGTCAAATGCTTTCTCAGCATCTAGTGAGATGACCATGTGATTTTGATCTTTGAGTTTGATTATATGGTGGATTACATTGATGGATTTCCTTATATTAAACCAGCCCTGCATCCCAGGGATGAAGCCTACTTGGTCATGATGAATGATCGTTTTAATGTGTTCTTGGATTTGTTTTGCAAGGATTTTGTTGAGTATTTTTGCATCAATGTTCATAAGTGAGAATGGTCTGAAGTTCTCTTTCTTTGTAGGGTCTTTGTGTGGTTTAGGTACGAGGGTTATTGTAGCCTCAAAAAATGAGTTAAGTAGTATTCCATCTGATTCTATCTTGTGGAATAGTTTGGAGAGTATTGGTGTTATATCCCCAATTATTGTCTGGTAGAATTCTGCACTGAACCCATCTGGACCTGGGCTTTTTTTGGTTGGGAGACTTTTGATGACTTCTTCTATTTCTTTAGGTGTTATAGGGTTATTTAGATGGTTTACATGGTCCTGGTTTAACTTTGGGATCTTGTATCTGTCTAGGAATTCATCCATTTCCTCCAGATTTTCCAATTTTGTGGAGTATAAGTTTTTGTAGTAGGATCTGATGATTTCTTGAATTTCCTCAGTTTCAGTTGTTATGTCCCCACTTTCCTTTCTGATGTTGTTAATTTGTATACTCTCTCTTTGCCCTCTAATTAATCTTGCTAGGGGTTTATCAATGTTGTTGATTTTCTCAAAGAACCAACTCTTGGTTTTGTTGATTTTTTTCAATGGATCATTTTATTTCTATTTGGTCTATTTCTGCCCTAATTTTGATTATTTCTTGCCGTCTACTTTTTTTGGGTATATCTGCTTCCTTCTGTTCTAGGGCTTTTAGCTGTGCTGTCAGGTTGCTGATGTAAGCTCTCTCCAGTTTCTTTTTCGAAGCACTTAGGGCTATGAGTTTTCCTCTCAGTACTTCTTTCATTGCATCCCATAGGTTTGGGTATGTTGTGTTTTCGTTTTCGTTGAATTCTAGAAAATTCTTAATTCCTTTTTTTATTTCTTCTTTGACCCTGCTATTGTTTAACAGAGCGCATGTGTATGTGGGCTTTTTGTTGTCTTTGTTATTGTTAAAGACCAGCCGTAGACCATGGTGATATGAGAGAAATCATGGGAGTATTTCGATTTTCTTATATCAATTGAGGCTCGCTCTGTGTCCAATTATTTGGTCAATTTTCGAGAAGGTGCCATGGGGTGGTGAGAAGAAGGTGTATTCTTTTACTTTAGGATAATATGTTCTGTAAATATCTATTAATTCTAGTTGGTTCAAAGTCTCTGCTAGTTTTGCAGTGTCCTTGTTCAGTTTCTGTTTCCATGATCTGTCCATTGGTGAGAGTGGGTTATTAAAGTCTCCCACTATTATTGTGTGGGGTGAAATGTATTTTTTGAGCTTTAGTAGGATTTCTTTTATGAATGTGGGTGCTTTTTTATTTGGAGCATATATGTTAAGGATTGAGAGTTTCTCCTGACAGATTTCCCTGATAATGATTAATAAGTGTCCTTTCTTATCTTTTTTGATAACTTTTGGTTGGAAATTTACTTTATTCGATATTAGAATAGGCACTCCAGCTTGCTTCTTGGAGCTGTTTGCTTGGAAGTTTTTTTTCCCACCCTTTAACTCTGAGATAGTGTCTGTCTTTGTCTCTGAGATGAGTATCCTGTATGCAGCAAAAGGCTGGATTTTGTTTATGTATCCAGTCTGATAGTCTATGTCTCTTTATTGGGGAGTTGAGTCCATTTATGTTAATAGATATCAAGGAATAGTTGTTTCTGTTTCCTGCCATTATTGCTTTTGTGGGTTGAGTTGTGTCTGTGTCTTTTTCTTCTTTAGTTTTCTTGTTTAGGAGTTTTCTTTTTTTTACTAGGCTGTATTTTCCCTCATTGTATTGTGTTTTCCACCTATGATTCGTTGTAGTGCTGGGTTTGTGGTCAGATATTGTGTAAATTTTGATTTGTCTTGAAATATCTTCATCTCTCAATTGATGGTGATTGATAGTTTCGCTGGGTATAGCAGCTTGGGCTGGCACTTGTGTTCTCTTAGGGTGTGCATGATGTCTGTCCAGGCTCTTCTAGCTTTCATAGTCTCTGTTGAGAAATCGGGTGTGAGTCTGATTGGCCTGCCTTTATATGTTACCTGACCTTTTTCCCTTACTGCTTTTAGTATTCTTTCTTTGCTTTGGGCACTTGATGTTTTTACTATTATGTGTCGGGAGGTATTTCTTTTCTGGTCCAACCTATTTGGAGTTCTGAAGGCTTCTTTTATGCTCGTGGTCATCTCATTCTTGAGGGTAGGGAAGTTTTCTTCTACGATTTTGTTGAAGATATTTACTGTGCCTCTTAGTTGATACTCTTCTCCCTCTTCTATTCCTATTATTCTTAGGTTCGGTCTTCTCATTGTGTCCTGGATTTCCTGGACATTTTGGTTTTTGCATCTTCTCTGGCTGTTTTTTCTATGTTTGCAATGTTGTCTTCTGCCCCCGAGATTCTCTCTTCCATCTTTTGTAATCTATTGGAAATTCTTGCTTCTGTGATTCCTGATTTATTTTTTAGGTGTTCTACCTCTAGGGTTATCTCTTATGTGTTTTCTTTATTGTTTCAATTCCCGTTTTAAATTTCCTCTTCTATTTCTTCATCTCTTTGATTCTGTTTTCCTCTAGTTCTTTGAGTTCTTTGAGTGTTTTTCTTGTTTCCTCTTTAAAAGCTTCTGAATATTTTTGCTTTTTCTCCCTTTCTTGTTTAAGTATTTCTATCAGCACCTTCAGGTATGATTTCAGGTCTGTGTCTTCTTTTTCTGTAGTGTTTGGAATTCCGATGTTTACTGTTATGGGAGACCTGGGTTCTGGTGTTGCCAGGTTGTCTTGGTTTCCTTGGGATATACTCTTTCACTTTCCTCTTGCCATTTTGTTGTCAGTGATATGTTCTTGCCTTTCTTTTGTATCTGGTCTGTGTCCTTGGCTCTCCACTGGTTCAGGTGGCAGATGGGTCAAGCCCTGTTCTATGCCTCAGAGTCGTTGGGTGGGAACAGAAGTTCCAAAGTTCTATTCCTGGTCGCTGGATCAGACAGTGCGGGGCAGGGCAAGGCAGGGGGTGCACTTTCCGTGTGCACTCTGCAGAGATTTCTCTGCTCCCTGGCAGCTCAGGTCTCCCACCCACCAGTTGCTCAGCCTCTTCGCGCCGCTGTTCCGGGTTGCAGATGGACCAGGCTCCGCTCTGCGTCCTTAAGTCGCCTCCGGGTGGGAACAGAAGTTCCTAAGATACCGGTCACTGGATCAGGCAGGACAGGGCAGGTCAAGGCAGGGGGTGCACTTTTCGTGTGCACTCCGCAGAGATCCCTCTGCTCCCCAGCAGCCTATGTCTCCCACTCACCAGTTGCTCAGCCTCTAGGAGCTGCTGTTCCGGGTGGCAGGTGGGCCAGGCTCCGCTTTGTGTCCTGAAGTCGCCTCCGGGTCGGAACAGAAGTTCTTAAGATCTGTTCCCGGTCACAGTTGCTCAGCCTCTACGAGCCGCCGTTCCGGGTGGCAGGTGGGCCAGGCTCCGCTCTGTGTCCTGAAGTCCTATATCAATCTTCTTATATCTATTGAGGCTTGTTTTGTGACCATCATTTGTCAAGGAGTTGCTGTGAGGTGCTGAGAAGGATGTGTATTCTTTTGTTTTAGGATTTAATGTTCTGTAGATGTGCATTAATTCCAATTGATTCGTAACCTCTGCTAGTTTCACTGTGTCCTTCCTCAGTATTTGCTTCCATGATCTGTCCATTGATGAGAGTGAGGTGTGAGATTTCCCACTATTATTGTGTGATGTGCAATATATTTTTTTGAGCTTTAGTAGAGTTTCTTTTATGAATATGGGTGCTCTTGTGTTTGGAGACTATATTTTAAGGATTGAGAGTTCCTTTGGATAAATTTTCCTTGTAATGAGTAAAAAGTGTCCTTTCTTTTCTTTTTTGATTACCTTTGTTTTAAAATCTACTTTATTCGCTATTAGATGTCTACTGCAGCTTGTTTCTTTGGGTTGTTTGCTTGGAAGGTTTTTTCCCAACCTTTTACTCTGAAATAGGGTCTGTCTTTTTCTCTGAGATGAGTTTCCTGTATGCAGCAAAATGTTAGATTTTGTTTATGTATCCAGTCTGATAGCCTATATCTCTTTATTTGCGAATGGAGTCCATTTATGTTAACAGATATTAAGGAATAGTGGTTACTGTTTCCTGGTATTTTTGCTTTTAGAGGTAGAATTGTGCCTGTGGCTTTCTTCTTTTTGTTTTCTTGCTTAGTTATTTTCTTGTTTTTACTAGGATGTAAGGAGCGGCTTGGCCGCCCTGCCAAAATGGCGCTGATATCCAGCTTGGTTAGAAATAAACAACCTGACTGCGCATGTACATAACTGCTTCTGGCATCAAACATGCCTGCACGACATTATGCTAGTAAGGTGATCCCTGCTCCGCGAATCCCCGGAGGACAAGTCACATAACCTCAGTCCAAGAAGGATAAAACGAGGGTGCTCTCAGCACTCGGGTTCCCCATATCAGCATTGAGGTGTTCCTGAATAAAGGCTGTTGTGCAGAATCCGGAGTGTTGTGTTTTCCTTGCTGGTCGAGTTGGACATGACAACTGTTGGCTGCATGGGGACCCGAGGAAACCCTCGTGGATTCAGAACTCTTCAGCCACAGGATGGCAATGTTTGTAATTTCCCTGGGAAAGGGACAATAAAATTCTCTGGAGGTAAGCAGAGATTACAAAAGCCTCAGCCCCAAGTTTAAGGACGGGAGTTCTAGTAATGTTGTTTGGCCCGCTTGATCCACTGTGGATTGGATTAGTAATTGTCTTTTTTGTTCTTTTTATTTGACTTGCTTTTTGCTAAATTGTCATTGCCTTGGGCTCAAGTGCATTTGCTGGGAGAAGCTAGGCAAGGACCTAGATAGGGAATATCAGGAAGGGAAACTCATGCCAGGAACCAAGCCTCTTTGGCGGATGGTCCTTGCTTGTTTGGAGTACAAGCGCTGTGAGGAAGCAGTAAGAACAGAGCAAATAATCTTAGTAGAGCAACAAGAAAGTATGTCAGAGGAGGAAAGAACTCCGATAGGAGGGTAGAAGAAGAAAAAACCCAAATGATTTTCCTATAGTTCAGCTGTTAAGAGAAAAAAGAGATTTTGGGATTACAGCAGCCATTGTCACTGCTATTGCGATATCTGCAGTGACAGCTACAACAACCACTATAGCCATGACACAACAAGTTCAGGCTGCTGAATTTATAAATAAAATTGTAGAAAGAACTTCTACAGCACTAGAAATTCAAGAAGAATTTAACACTCATTTGGCCTTCGGCCTATTATTGGCCAACCAAGAATTGATTTATTGCAGGATCAGGTTGATGCCTTATATTGTATGATCCAGTTATCCTGTGTGTCTTCCCACAAAAGCTTGTGTGTTACTCCTTTGCCAGCTAACTTTTCTCAGTCTTCTCAGCAAAGCAAAGATCTCTCCAGTTACTAACGAGGAAATTGGTCCCTGAGAGCAGAACAACTTTTGAGACAGCTTCTTTTTTTTTGTGGGTTTTTTTTTTTATAGAAACAGATAAACAAATAAAAATAGCCAGTTGTAATGAATAATCTAAAGTCAACTCACTCTTATCTGCTGCCTTGGGAGGAGCATAAAATACATCACAAGAATAATTCATGTTTTGTTTTGTTTTTGTTTTGTTTTGTTTTGAAGAAACTAAGGTCACCAGTCTCTTGTTTGTTTTCTTGGGAGTTTCCTCACAAACATTCAGAATTCCTCCTGTAGGACTCCATTCTTGGATCACTTCTGACACAGACACACTCCAACCATAAGCAAAATTAATCTTTAGTGATAGAGTTCAGTAGGTGATTATGGGTATTGAACTGTGTTTAAGTTGTTGGCCAGTGACTTGTAGACACTCAAACATTTCAGGCTATTGCCACAGCTCTTGGTTAGTCTCCAGAATGTGACAGGAGGACCCTGCCTGGATGTTGCCATGCCTCCTGTTTTGATGATAATGGATGGATTCTCTGAACCTGTAAGCCAGCCCCAGTTAACTGTTGTCTTCTGTAAGACTTGCCTTGGTCATGGTGTCTCTGGGTCCAGCTGGTCCTTGGGAAGCTCCATGTTGCCTCTCTAACCTCCATCCTCTGACCTCCTCTTTGAGACAGCTTCTAATGCAGATTGCAGTCCTGAATAACACCAGACTTGATCCAGTAACATTGGGAGACTTAACGTCTTGAATTACCAATGCATTCTCCTTTATTAAAGAATGGGCAGGAATAATCTCATGGGGTCTGATTGTCCTCCTGGGAGGTGGAGTGTGTCTTTGGTTCCTTTGCAAATTGAAAAAAGAACAAGCCAGACATAAAGCAGTAGCTTATCAAGCCATGATTGCCATGGAAAATGGTGACTCCCCAGCATATGGCTGGCCTCCCTAAAGGATTAGGGAGTTTGCCCTATACCAGTTCGGGAAACATTACCGACACAAAAAATCATGAGTATCCAGAGACAGGCAACTTTTTGCAGGGATTGTGTCCCGCGCTACTGTCTCGCCGGCAAGAACGCACGTGGAACACCAGGATCCTTCTGCAGCAAAGCGTTTATTGTATCTTGAAGAGGAAGTCCCTGGGCAGGAAAAGGCACCCTAATTTATACCTCCAAGGGTGGCGTGTCCCTGTGTGATTGGCTGCCCGCCAGTGGTCTGATGCTGACGCCCCGGGATGGGCAGTGACTTGGCTCGCACCACTCTTTGCGCATGCACCCAGTTTGTTTACAGGGAGGAGCCATGCTGCCACAACAGAAGTCAGCACCATCTAGTGGTGGCAAATGTTATTGCAGCTCTCCACAGGCTTGGACTAACCTAAGACACAGGGCCCGATGCCGATAGGGTGACCCTAGGATGGGTAAGGCCAAGTATTGTGCAGAATGACCTAAGACAGGAACCATGGTATCAGTGTCCCATTTTCCGGGTCTAGACCGGCTCTTAAACAAAATAAAAAAGGGGGAGATGTAAGGAGCGGCTCAGCTGCCCTGCCAAAATGGCGCCGACATCTGGCTTGGCTAGAAATAAACAACCTGACTGCACATGTACATAACCGCTTCTGGCACCAAACACACCTACAAGGCATTTTGCTAATAATGTGATCCCCGATCTGCCAATTCCCGGAGGACAAGTCACATAACCTCAGTCCGAGAAGGATAAAAGGAGGGTGCTCTTGGCACTCGGGTTACCTGTATCAGCATTGAAGTGTTCCTGAATAAAGGCTGTTGAGAAGAATCTGAAGAGTCGTGTCTTCCTTGCCAGTCGAGTTGGGTGTGACACTAGGATGTAGTTTCCCTCCTTGTATTGGGTTTTCCACCTATAAAGCGTTTTAGTGCTGGCTTTGTGGTCAGATATTGTGTAAATTTAGTTTTGTCTTGGAATATCTTGGTCTCTGCATCTATGGTGATTGGGAGTTTTTCTGGGTATAGCAGCCTGGGCTGACACTTGTGTTCTCTTAGGGTCTGCATGGTGTCTGTCTAGGATATTCTAGCTTTCATAGTCTCTGTTGAGAAGTTGTGTGTAATTCTGATTGGCCTGCCTTTATATGTTACATGATCTTTTCCTCTTACTGCTTTTAGTATTCTTTCTTTTCTTGAACACTTGGCATTTTGACTATTATGTGTCAGGAAGAATTTCTTTTCTGGTTCACTCTATTTGGATTTCTGTAGGCTTCTTTTATGATCATGGTCACCTCATTCTTAAAGGTAGGGAAGTTATTTTTCTTTTCTATGATTTTGTTGAAGATATTTACTGTGCCTCTTAGTTGATATTCTTCGCCCTCTTGTATTTTTATTATTCTTAGGTTTGGTCTTCTCATTGTATCCTTGGTCTCCTGGAGATTTTGGGTTAGGAGCTTTTTGGCTTTTGCATCTTCTCTGACTGTTTTGTCTATGTTTTCAATATTGTCTTTGGCCCCTGAGATACTTCCATCTCTTGTATTCTGTTGGAGATGCTTGCATCTGTGGCTCCTGGTTTCTTTTTTTGGTTTTCCACCTACAGTGTTGTCTCTTTTATTATTTTCTTTATTGTTTTTTTTCTATTTTCAATTCCTTCATCACTTTGTTTCTGTTTTCCCCTTGTTCTTTGATTTCTTTGAGTGTTTTTCGTGTTTCCTCTTTAAAAGCTTTTATTTGTTTCTGGTTGTACTTCCGTTCTTGTTAAAGTGAGTTATTCACACTCTTCTCAATGATTTCCATCATTATCTTGAGGTATGATTTCAGGTATGATTCTTCTTTTTCTGGAGTCTTTGGCATTCCACTGCTTGCTGTGATAGGAGAGCTGGATTTTGATGTTGCTACTTTGTCTTGGTTTCCACTGCTTAAGTCCTTTCCCTTTCCTCTTGCCCTCTTGTTGTTTGTGATTATATGTGGTCTTGTTGTTAGTGATTGGTACCCTTCTCTCCCGTGTACCAGGCCTGTGTCCCTGGAACTCCACTGTTCCAGGTGACAAATGGCTTCATCATTTGATTTGCATGCAAGGGCTTTCTGAGCATATACCGAGTCCCTATACCTTTGTTCTTGCTTTCCTGAACCAACCGGAGGGCTGTGCTTTCTGTGCGTTGGGCCTAGCCCTATCTGAGCCCTGGGTTCTCACTGCGCAGTCTTGCCAGGCCTGTGTCCCTGGATCTCCACTGTTCCAGGTGGCAAATGACTTGAACATTTGGTGACTCTCCAATTTCTGTACCAGGGCACTTAGTATTATGAATTGTCCTCATAGCCCTGGTTTTATAGTGTCCAATAATTTTGGGTATGCTTTGTCATTATATTCATTGAATTCCTAGAAGTCTTTAATTTCTTTTTTTCTTTATTCCATGAAAAAGTCATCATTGATTAGAGAGTTCTTCAGTTTAATGGGGGATATAAATTTTCTGTTGTTTTTGTTGTTAACTCTGGCCTTAGCTCCTGGTGATCTGATAGATTGTATGGGATTTTTTTCAATCTTCTTGTATCGGGGGAGGTCTCTTTTGTGACCAGTTAGATAGTCAGTTTTGTAGAAGTTATTATGAGGTGCTAAGAAGAAGATATATTCTTTCGCTTTAGGGTAAAATGTTCTGTAGATATCTGTTTATTTCATTTGGCTCATAACTTCTGTTATTTTTACCGTGTCTCCGCTTAGTTTCTGTTTATATGACCTGTCTATTAATGAGAGTAGGGTTTTAAATTCTCTCACTATTATTTTGTGGGTTTCAATATGTTTTTGAGCTTTAATAAAGTATCTTTTATGAATGAGGTTGTTCTTGCATTTGTGGCCTAGATGTTTAGCATTGAGACTTTCTTTTGGTGGGTTTTTCCTTTGAATAATATGAGGTGTTCTTCTTCATTTCTTTAGATAGCTTTTGTTTGAAAGTCTATGTTATTAGATATTAGAATGGCTATTACAGCTTGTTTCCAGTTTTTTTTTTTTTTTGGAAAACCACTTTCTAGTCCTTTATTCTCAGGCAGTTTCTATATTTGTTTCTAAGTTATGTTTCTTGTATGCAACAGAATGCTCTATCCATTTAACTTGTGTCTTTTTATTGGTGAATAGAGCCTATTGATGTTGAAAGATATTAATGTTTTATGATTGTTAGCTCCTTTTTTAATGAAGTTGCTGGATCCTGTGTGCAAATGCATGAGCATGTGTGTGTTTCTTTTATTGTTTTTGTTGAAATTATCAATTTCCTGTGTTTTCTTGAGTATATTTACATCTTTTTCTTGGAGTTTTCCTTCTAGTATCCTCTGTAGGCCCGGATTAGTTGAAATATATTGTTTAAATTTTGTTTTATCATTGAATATCTTGAGTTCTTCATCTATGATAATTGAATCATTTGCTAGATAGAGTAGTCTGTGCTAACATCCTTGATCTTTTATGGTTTGCAAGATATCTCTCCAGACTTTTAGAGTCACCATTGAGAAATCAGGATTAATTCTGAAATGTCTGCCTTTATCTGTTTCTTGGTCTTTTCCTCCTTGCAGCATTTAATATTTTTTGTTCTGTATATTTAGCATTTTGATTATTATCTGGCATCAGGATTTTTTTCTGGTTCAATTTATTGCTTCTCTGTAAGATTCTTGTATGTTTATAATCTATTTAGTGTTCAGTAAGCTTCTTATTCATTTTTAGATAGCCCTTAATTTAGATTAGGAAAATAATTTT
Organism: Micromys minutus; assembly: GCF_963924665.1. Taxonomy (NCBI): domain Eukaryota; kingdom Metazoa; phylum Chordata; class Mammalia; order Rodentia; family Muridae; genus Micromys; species Micromys minutus. Next base: position 16,921,237 of record NC_137981.1, read on the forward strand.
TTCCTATGATTTTGTTAAAATTTTTGGGCCTTTAATTTGCAAATGTTCTCCTTCTGTTCATATTATTCTTTGGTTTGGTCTTTTCATAGTGTCTCGAATTTCCTGAATGTTTTGTGTGAAAAACTTTTGATTTGTCATTTTCTGTGGTTGATGTATCTCTTTCTTCCATTGTATCTTCTTTTTTTCAGTTTTGAAATCCATTTAATTTTCAATAATTTTGCACTGGATATTATATGTTATTACATTTCAAATGTTATCCCATTTTCACCACTCTCCCAGCCCCAGTCCCTTCCCTTACTTCAATTAGGATGCTGCTAATCCCAAACTCTCACTCCCACCTCATCACCTTGGCATTGCCCTACACTGGGAGAACAAGCCTTCACTGGACCAAAGTCCTCTTTTTTTTTTAAACAACTTTATTTTACAAAACAAAGATAAATGTACAGATTTTAAGCATTGCTTGCATAAAATTATACAATACATTTTTGTCAGTACTTTTTTTTCAGATTTTAAAATAATTTTTACATAAATCTATATGAATAGTCAGTACTTGATCTTTTTAAAGGTTTGACATATGCATTGAAAACCCAATAGTTACAATGAGCACAACTTACATGCAAAACAAAATGTAACATGAAAATAGTCAAAGTTTTTTTGTTGTGTAAAGATTTATTTGTTTTTTTTTGTTTTCTTTATTTCTTGTACTTCCTACAGTCTGTGAGTTGTTTCTGGGGCAGTGCAAGTCTCTGGGGTTTAGCATCCCACTATCAGTGACTGCATATTATGTCTGATTTTTTGTGACTGGGTTATCTCACTCAGAATGATATACTCTAGATGCAGCCATTTTCTTAAGAATTTGGTCAAGTCATTGTTTCTGGTGGCTGAGTAGTATTCCATTGTGTAAATGTACCACAATTTTTGTATCCATTCATCTTCTGAAGGACATCTGGGTTCTTTCCAGCTTCTGGCTATTATAAATAGAGCTGCTATGAACATTGTGGTGCATATATCTTTGTTGTGTATTAAAGTGTCTCTGGGGTATATGCCCAGAAGTGGAATAGCTGGGTCTTCAGGTAGCACTATATCCAATTTTCTGAGGTATCGCCAGACTGATTTCCAGATGGTTGAATTAGTTTGCAACCCCATCAACAGTGGAGAAGTGTTTCTCTTTCTCCCCAACCTTGGCAGCATCTGTTGTCATTTGAGTTTTGGATCTTCGCCAATCTGACTGGTATGAAGTTAAATCTCAGGGTTGTTTTGATTTGCATTTCCCTGATGGCTAAGGATGTCGAGCACTTCATCAGATATTTCTCAGCCATTCGATATTCCTCAATTGAGAACGTTTTGTTTAGTTCTGTACCTCATTTTTTAATAGGGTTATTTGATTCTCTGGTGTCTAGCTTTTTGAGTTCTTTGTATAACTTAGATATTAGGCCTCTATCTGATGTGGAGTTGGTAAATATCTTTTCCCATCTTTTAGATGCCGTTTTGTTTTCTTGACAATGTCCTTCGCCTTACAGAAACTTTGCAATCTCATTAAGTCCCATTTGTTAATCTTTGACCTTACTTAGAGCTTGAGCCATTGGTGTTTTGTTCAGAAAATTTTCTCCTGTGCCTATGTGTTCTAAGGTTTTCCCTACTTTCTCATCTAATAGTTTCAGTGTATCTGGTTTAATGTGGAGATCTTTGATTCACTTACACTTGAGCTTTGTACACGGAGATCAGAAAGGGTCTATTTTCATTCTTTTGCATGCTGAGTGCCAGTTGGACCAGCACCATTTGTTGAATAGGCTGTCTTTTTTCCATTGAATGTTTATGGCTCCTATGTCGAAAAGCAGGTGACCATATACATGAGGGCTCATTTCTGGATCTTCTATTCTATTCCATTGATGCACATACCTTAACTGTACCAGTACCATGCAGTTTTCAGCACAATTGCCTTGTAATATAGCTTGAGGTCAGGGATAGTGATTCCCGAAGATGTTTTCTTGTTGGTGAGGATGGATTTCGTTATTCTGGGTCTTTTGTTGTTCCATATGAAATTCCACATTGATCTTTCCAATTCCATGAAGAACTGTGATGGAATTTTGATGGGGATTGCGTTGAATCTGTAGATTGCTTTTGGTAGGATGGCCATTTAAAAAATGTTGATCTTTCCAATCCATGAGCAAGGGAGATCTTTCCATTTTCTGAGATCCTCCTCAATTTCCTTATTTAGAGGTTTGAAGTTCTTGTCGTTCAGGTCCTTCACTTGCTTAGTTAGAGTCACACCAAGGTATTTCATAGTTTTTGTGACGACTGTGAATGGTACCTTTTCCCTAATTTCTTTCTCCCCATGTTTGTCCTTTGAGTATAGGAAGGCTACTGATTTGTTTGAGTTAATTTTGTATACAGCCACTTTGCTGAACTTGTTTATCAGCTGTAGGAGTTCTCTGGTGGAATTTTTGTGGTCACTTAAGTACACTATCATGTCATCGGCAAAGAGTGATGTTTTTATCTCTTCCTTTCCAATTTGTATCCCCTTGATCTCCTTTAGCTGTCTAATTGCCTCAGCCAGGACTTCCAGTACTATGTTGAATAGGTTCGGGGCGAGTGGGCAGCCTTGTCGAGTCCCTGATTTTAGTGGGCTTGCTTCAAGTTTCCCACCATTAAGTTTGATATTGGCTGTTGGTTTGCTGTATATTGCTTTTATTATGTTGAAGTATGGACCTTGGATTCCTGTTCTATCCAGGACTTTTAACATGAAGTGGTGTTGAATTTTGTCAAAAGCTTTCTCAGCATCTAGTGAGATGACCATGTGATTTTGTTCTTTGAGTTTGTTTATATGGTGGATTCCGTTGATGGATTTCCTTATATTAAACCATCCCTGCATCCCAGGGATGAAGCCTACTTGGTCATGATGAATGATCGTTTTGATGTGTTCTTGGCTTCGGTTTGCAAGGATTTTGTTGGGTATTTTTGCGTCAATGTTCATAAGTGAGATTGGTCTGAAGTTCTCTGTCCTTGTAGGGTCTTTGTGTAGTTTAGGTACTAGGGTTATTGTAGCCTCAAAAAATGAGTTGGGTAGTATTACATCTGATTCTATCTCTTGGAATAGTTTGGAGAGTATTGGTGTTATATCCACAATATATGTCTGATAAAATTCTGCACTGAACCCGTGTGGATATGGGCTTTTTTTGTTGGAAGACTTTTGATGACTTCTTCTATTTCTTTAGGTGTTATAGGGTTATTTAGATGGTTTACTTGGTCCTGGTTTAACTTTGGGATCTTGTATTGGTTTAGGAATTCATCCATTTCCTCCAGATTTTCCTATTTTGTGGAGTATAAATTTTTGTAGTAAGATCTGATGATTTCTTGAATTTCTTCAGTTTCAGTTGTTATGTCTCCACTTTCCTTTCTGATTTTATTAATTTGTATACTCTCTCTTTGCCCTATAGTTAGTCGGGCTAGTGGTTTATCAATCTTGTTGATTTTCTCAAAGAACCAAGTTTTGTTTTTGTTGATTTTTTCAATGGTTCTTTTTGTTTTTATTTGGTCTATTTCTGCCCTAATTTTGATTATTTCTTGCCGTCTACTCTTTTTGGGTATATCTGCTTCCTTCTGTTCTAGGGCTTTTAGCTGTGCTGTCAGCTTGCTGATGTAAGCTCTCTTCAGTTTCTTTTTGGAAGCACTTAGGACTATGAGTTTTTCTCTCAGGTCTGCTTTCTTTGCATCTTATAGGTTGGGGAATGTTTTTTTTTTTTTTTTTTTTTTGTTTTCTTTGAATTCTAGAGAGTCCTTAATTTCTTTCTTTATTTCTTCTTTGACCCTGCTATCGTTTAACAGAACGTTGTTTAGTTTCCATGTGTATGTGGGCTTTTTGTTGTCTTTGTTGTTGTTAAAGACCAGCCGTAGACCATGGTGATCTGAGAGAATGCATGGGAGTATTTCAATCTTCTTATATCGATTGAGGCTCGCTCTGTTTCCAATTATGTGTTCAATTTTTGAGAAGGTGCCATGGGATGCTGAGAAGAAAGTGTATTCTTTTACTTTAGGATGATATGTTCTGTATATATCTATTAATTCTAGTTGGTTCAAACTCTCTGCTAGTTTTGCAGTGTCCTTGTTCAGTTTCTGTTTCCATGATCTGTCCATTGGTGAGAGTGGGGTATAAAAGTCTCCCATTATTATTGTGTGGGGTGAAATGTATTTTTTGAGCTTTAGTAGGGTTTCTTTTATGAATGAGGGTGCTTTTTTATTTGGAGCATGTATGTTAAGAATTGAGAGTTCCTCTTGACAGAGTTCCCCGGTAATGAGTAAAAAGTGTCCTTCCTTATCTTTTTTGATAACTTTTGGTTGGAAATTTACTTTATTGTACTTTAGAATAGCCACTCCAGCTTGCTTTTCGAAGCTGTTTGCTTGGAAGTTTTTTTCCCACCCTTTTACTCTGAGATAGTGTCTGTCTTTGTCTCTGAGATGAGTTTCCTGTATGCAGCAAAAGGCTGGATTTTGTTTATGTATCCAGTCTGATAGTCTATGTCTCTTTATTGGGGAGTTGAGTCCATATAGATTAATACATATCAAGGAATAGTTGTTTCTGTTTGCTGCTATTATTGCTTTTGTGGGTTGAGTTGTGTCTGTGTCTTTTTCTTCTTTTAGTTTTCTTGTTTAGGAGTTTTCTTGTTTTTACTAGGCTGTATTTTCCCTCATTGTATTGGGTTTTCCACCTATAATTTGTTGTAGTGCTGGGTTTGTGGTCAGATATTGTGTAAATTTTGATTTGTCTTGAAATATCTTCATCTTTCCATCTATGGTGATTGATAGTTTTGCTGGGTATAGCAGCTTGGGCTGGCACTTGTGCTTCCTTAGGGTGTGCATGATGTCTGTCCAGGCTCTTCTAGCTTTCATAATCTCTGTTGAGAAATCGGGTGTGATTCTGATTGGCCTGCCTTTATGTTACCTGACTTTTTCCCGTTATTGCTTTTAGTATTCTTTCTTTGCTTGCACACTTGGTGTTTTGACTATTATATGACAGGAGGTATTTCTTTTCTGGTCCAACCTATTTGGAGTTCTGAAGGCTTCTTTTATGCTTGTGGTCATCTCATTCTAGAGCATAGGGAAGTTGCTTCTACGATTTTGTTGAAGATATTTACTGTGCCTCTTAGTTGATACTCTTCTCCCTCTTCTATTCCTATTATCTTTAGGTTCGGTCTTCTCATTGTGTCTTGGATTTCCTGGACATTTTGGGTTAGGAGCTTTTTGTTTTTTGCATCTTCTTTGGCTGTTTTGTCTATGTTTGCAATGTTGTCTTCTGCCCCCGAGATTCTCTCTTTGATCTCTTGTAATCTATTGGAAATGCTTGCTTCTGTGAATCCTGATTTCTTTTTCTGGTGTTTTGCCTCTAGGGTTATCTCTTTTAGTGTTTTCTTTATTGTGTCAATTTCCGTTTTAATTTCACTCTTCCATCTTTTCATTTCTTTTGTTCTGTTTTCCTCTAGTTCTTTGAGTTCTTTGATTGTTTTTCTTGTTTCCTCTTTATAAGCTTCTGATTCTTTTTGCTTTTCCTCTGTTTCTTGTTTAAGTATCTCTATCAGCTTCTTGAGGTATGATTTCAGGTCTGCGTCTTCTTTTTCTGGAGTGTTTGGAATTCCGATGTTTGCTGTTATGGGAGAGCTGGGTTATGGTGTTGCCAGGTTGTCTTGGTTTCCTTGGGATATACTCTTTCGCTTTCCTCTTGCCATTTTGTTGTCAATGATATGTTCTTGCCTTTCTCTTTTATCTGTTCTGTGTCCCTGGATCTACACTGGTTTAGGTGGCAGATGGGCCCAGTGCTGTTCTATGCCTCAGAGTCGCCGGGTGGGAACAGAGTTTCCAAAGTTCTGTTCCTGGTCCCAGTTTTTCAGTTCTAGGAGCTGGCGGCCTGCATGGCAGATGGTCCGGGCTCTGCTCCTAGCCCTGACGTCACCGCCTGGTGGAAACAGAAGTTTCAAAGTTCTGTTCCTGGTCCCTGGATCAGGCAGTTCGGAGGGTGAGTCTTGCATGTGCACTCCGCAGAGATCTCTGTGCTCCCTGCCTGTCCAGATCCCCCACTCAACAGTTTTCCACCTTAGGGGCTGGCGGTCTGCGTGGCAGATGGGCCGGGCTCTGTTCTGCGCCCTGAAGTCGCCGCCCGGTGGAAACAGAAGTTCCAAAGTTCTGTTCCTGGTCCCTGGATCAGGCAGGTCAGAGGGCGCGCTCTGTGTGCACACTCCACAGAGATCTCTCTGCTCCCTGGCTACCAAGATCTCACACTCACCAGTTTCTCAGCCCCTAGGGGCTGGCGGTCCGCGTGGCAGATCCAAAGTCCTCTTTTTTATTGATGCCAGATAATGCCATACTCTGCTACTTATGAAGCTGGAGCCATGGGTCGCTCCATGTGTTCTCATTGGTTGGTGTTTTAGTCACTGAGATCTTTGGGTTGTATTGTTGGTTGATACTTTTTTTCTTTCCATGGGGTTGCAAACCCTTTCAGCTCCTTCAGTCTTTTCTATAATTTCCTCCCATGAGTGTTTTGTTCTACCTTCTGAGAAAAATAGAAGCACTCACATTTTGGTCTTCTTTTTGAGCTTTATAAGGTCTGTAAACTGTATTTTAGGTATTCTGAAATTTTTGGCTAATATCTGCTTATCAGTGATTGCTTACCATGTATGATCTTTTGTGACTGGGTTACATCACCCAAAATGGTAGCTTCATGTTCCATCCATTTGCCTAAGAATTTCATAAAGTCATTATTTTTTTTGTTTTTTTTAAACTGGAGCTAACTGATATTATTTTATTTTTTTACAACTTTATTTTTTTAAAAAAACAGAGATATATGTACAGATAATTAAAGTTATTTCAGTGTAAATATATATAAATACATTTTGTCAGTACTTGATTTTTTAAAGGTTTGATAGTATGCATTGAAATCTTACTATTTACAAAGATCATAAAGTATATGTAAAACAAAACATAACATGGAAATAGTCAAAGTTTTCTTAGTATGTTAAGATAAAATATAATGATTTTTAACTACCAAAAATTGCCACAAGGCCATCTTCTTAGCTATTGAGTTATTAATGATTTAAGGTGTAGGTGTACCCCACCGTGAGAGGGTGGTATACCCTTATTATTTTCTTTTCCTAAAAAAAACTGAGGCTTTCACTTTTTGGCTTTTCTATTTTTGAGCTTCATATAGTCTGTGAGTTGTTTTCTTGGGTATTCCGAGCTTCTTGAGGCTAGAATCCACTTATCAGTGACTGTATATTATGTCTGTTCTTTTTTGACTGAATTACCTCACTCAGGATGATATTCTCTAGATACATCATTTTCCTAGGAATTTCATAAAGTCATTGTTTCTAATAGATGAGTAATACTCCATTGTGTAAATTTACCAAAATCTCTGTATCCATTCATTTATTGAAGGACATCTGGGTTCTTTTCAGCTTCTGGCTATTATAAATAAGGCTGTTATGAACATGGTGGAAAACGGTTCCTTATTGTATGTTGGAGCATTTTTGGGGTATATGCCCAAAAGTGGGATAACTGGGTCTTCAGGTAGGACTATGTCTAATTTTCTGAGGAATTGCCAGACTGATTTCCAGAGTGGTTGCACCAGTTTACAGCCCCACCAACAGTGGAGGAGTGTTTCTCTTTCTCTGCATCCTCACCAGCATCTGCTGTCATCTAAGTTTTTGATATTAGCCATTCTGACTGGTGTGAGGTGGAATTTCAGGGTTTTTTGATTTGCATTTCCCTGATGAGTAGTAATGTTGAGCATTTCCTTAGATGTTTCTCAGCCATTCAATATTCCTCAATTGAGAATTCTTTGTTTAGCTCTGTACCCCATTTTTAAATAGGATTGTTTGATTCTCTGGAGTTTAACTTCTTGAGTTCTTTGTACATTATGGATATTAGACCTCTATCAGATGTGGGATTGGTAAAAATATTTACCCACTCTGTTGGCTGCTGTTTTGTTTTCTTGACAGTGTCCTTAACCTTATAGAAACTTTGAAATCACATTAAGTCCCATTTCTAGATCCTTAATCTTAGAGCACAAGCCATTGGTGTTCTGTTCAGAAATTTTCCCCTGTGCCTATGTGTTCTAAGGTTTTCCCCCACTTTCTCTCCTAATAGTTTCAGTGTACCTGGTTTAATGTGAAGATCTTTGTTGCACTTGCACTTGAGCTTTGTACAAGGAGATAAGAAAGGGTCTATTTTTATTCTTCTGCATGCTGAGTGCCAGTTGAACCAACACCATTGTTGAAGAGGCTGTTCTTTTTCCATTGAATATTTTCAGATCCTTTGTCAAAAATCATGTGACCATAAGTGTGAAAGTTCTTTTCTGGATTTATGCCTAGGGTCTTATCCTTCCTTTTGATATTTTCAAAGAATCAGCTCCTAGTTTTGTTGATTCTTTATATAGTTTTACTTCTTTCTACTTGGTTGTCTTTGGCCATGAGTTTGATTATATTTGCCTTGTACTCCTCTTGGGTGTAGGTGAGATTTTTATTTTTTCTAGAGGTTTCAGGTGTATTGTCAAGTTGTTAGTGTATTATCTCTATAGTTATTTATTTATTTATTTTTGGAGGCACTCAGAGTTATGAGTTTGCATCCTAGCACTGCTTCCATTTCATTCCATATGTTTAGATATGCTATACCTTTATTGTCATTAATTCTAAAAGAAATCTTTAATTTATTTTTTTATTTCTTTCTTGACTAAGTTATCATTAAGTAGAGCATTGTTCTGCTCAATGTGTATGTGGATTTTCTGTTGTTTTTGTTGTTATTGAAGACCAGACTTAGTCTTTGGTGATCTGATAGGATGCCTGGGAGTATTTCAATCTTCTTGTATTTGTTGAGGCCTGTTTTGTTACAGATTTTGTAGTCAATTAGGGAGAAGGTACTATGAGGTGCCGATATTAAAGTATATTGTTTTGTTTTAGAATGAAATGTCCTATAGATATCTGTAAAATCCACTTGGTTCCTAACTTCTGTTTGTTTTACTGTGTCTGGGTGTGTTTGATCTCCTGGGATTCCAGTTTTCTCTGTGATCCTGGGCCTGTTAGAAAACCTGTGACCATGTGATCTCTTGTTCCTGTGATAATGGCCATTTTAGAGCACCTGGGTGACAGGCTTCCTCTCGGTATTGTGGATTGGGTGTGGAACCATTGTCCAAGGCCTTCTCAGGGCCAAAGTTCAGACTGGAAGGTTCCCAAGCCACTGACTGGGTGGGATTTCTTTTGTCCCTGGAACCCAGGGAGATCCATTTATTCTGGGTACTGGGACAAATGCTGTGTCCCCCTCACCTGTGATCCTGAGCAAATTATAGCACCTGGGTGACGGGTTTACTCTGGGTGTTTTGGGATTTGGTGTGGAATCAGTACCCAAGGTCTACTCAGCCCACATTCAGACCAGAAGGCTAAATTTACCTGTAAGGGCAGACACAGCACATAAAGTTAAAGGCTGGCAGAAAAATATTTCAAGGAAATGGGACTAGAAAGCAAGAATGTATTCCTAAGTTAGACAGGCAGGTTATAAACATCTGTCAATATTCTTAAAGCTAAAATTGATCAGAAGAGACAAAGAGAAATAATTCATTTGAATGGAAGAAAATATTAACTGAGAAATTATTATTGTAAACTTACAGTCACTAAACTTGCTTACATACAGTTTCATAAAAAGTGTACTATTTGACTTAAAGATACAGACTGACTTTAAGTCAGTAATTCTGGAAAATACCTAATTTGTTCTAATATATGGGTCATCTGGACAAAAATAAAGAGAAAACCAGAATTAACTATAATTATGCACCAAATGAACATAAAAGATAGTATTTCACCTAAACACTAAAGAATTTTTTCAGCAGCCCCTGAAGTTTCTCTACAGTAGAACTCATACTGGAATACAACAAAATCTTAACAACTTCATAGAAATGGAAATAATTTTATGTACCCTATCTGAGAACAATATTGAGAAGCTTAAAATGAACACAAGTTGACTTGATAGAAATTACAAAAAGCAATATGATACAGGTACAAAACAAACATGTAGATCAATGGAACAAGTAGGAAGACCCTAACAACAGTACACAAAAGTTCACTCATTTAATATTTGACAAAGACATTATATAAACCAATAGTGATTAAAAAACAAATCACTGAATGGCAAGTTTAATTAAAGAAGTAATCCATAAGGAAATTAAAAATTTCCTGAAATACAATGAATATAGAAACAATATAACAAAATTTGTCAGACATATTAAAAGCAATCTGTAAGTAGAAATTTATAGATCTGAATTTCTTCTGGCTAGAAGAGGTGCAAGGATAAATATAGAACTGAAATTGAAGGAGTGACCACCAATGCCTGGCCCAGCTTGAGATCATGCTAGAGATAGAAAGATAGATAGGTAGATAGATAGATAGATAGATAGATAGATAGATAGATAGATAAAGAACTTATGCCTGTCATTACTAACAATATTTTGCTATACTGGCAGATAGGAGCCAAGCATAACTATCTTCTGAGAGACATCACCCACAACTGATGGAAACCAATGCATAGACCTACAGCAAAACATTAGGTGAAGCTCCTGGCACCTAGTAGAAGATGGGGAAGAACCATTCAAAGAGCCATAGGTCTAAAGGACACCTAAGGAAATCTATAGAATTGAGTGAACTGGGCTCATAGGGGTCCACAGAGACTGAGCTGCCAAACAGAGAGCATGCATGGAATAGGCCTAGGCCCTCTGCACATATGTAACAATTGAACATCTCAGTTTTCATGTGGGACACTTAACAGTAGGAGGGGTTGTCTCTGGATCTGTTGCATGCCTTTGGATCACTTTTCTCTAACCTGGCTGCTCTGTCTTACCATAATAGGAGAAGATCCACCTAGCCTTACTGCAACTTTATATGCTAATGCAGATTGATATCCATGGGAGGCCTCCCAGTTTGTGAGGAGAAAGGGAGGGGTATGGGAGAAAGGGAAGATAAAAAGGAGGGACTAGCAGGAGAGAAGAGAGGGGAAGTAGTGATTAGTATGTAAAGTAAATAAATAAATTAATTAATAAAAAGGTCTTAAATATATGACTTGATGCAGCTCAGTATTTTGGAAAAACAGAGTCAACCTGAAGATGGAAGTAGACAGCAAAAACAAAAAAAGAAAGAGCAGAAATTAATGAAGCATTAGCATAAAAAGAATACAAGGAATCAACAAACCTAAGAGAATCATTTTTGAGAAGGTAAACAAGACTGACATGTGCGGGGTCTTAGTTCCAGCATGTACATATTCTTTGGTTGGTGATTCAGTCTTTGGGAACCACCAAGTTGGAGGTTAATTTACTCGGTCAGTCTTCCTATGAAGTCTCTCTAAAAGAGCACTTTCAAACACCTTTTATAACACTTATTTTTCTAATGTCAAATTCTGGTAAAGACACAATAAAACTTCCAAACTATGTGGTAGTAATCATAAATGTAAAAATTTTAAAAACAAAATACTTATAAACAGCATTCATGTATGTATAATAAAGATCAACCAACAATCAAGCTGGATTTATCCTAGAAATAAAGGGATAATTCAACACATGTAAGTCAATAAATCGGCTTAAAAACAAACAAACAAGCAAACATAAAATTTCAATCACTTCAATAAATGTACAATGGCTCTTGGACAATAGTCAACCTGCCTTCTTGCTAAACTTCCAAGAGTGTGGAACTAGAAGAAATATATCTCAACATAATAAAGGCTATAGATAACAAACCCTTATCCATACCATCCTATATAGATAAAAGCTTAAAGAAATTCCATAAAAATTAGGAATTGACAGGATGTCCACTATCTACACTACATTTTAATACAGTGCTCTAAGCACTAGAGAGCACTAAGAGAGGAAATTAAATGAATACAAGCAGGAAAAGAAGGCAAACTCTTTATTTAAAATAAGGTGACATTACACATGAAAAGTCCAAAAAGTTCACCAGAAAAACTTCTAAAAATAATATTTTAAGAATCATGGCAGGTTATAAAATCAACATAAAAAACCAGTATCTTTTCTATATATCAATAGTAAGCTTACTAAAAATGATGTCATGGAATCCCATTCACTAGATCTTCAAAAATATTCTAGGACTAAACTTAACAGTGAAGGTGAAAGACCCCTACAGTGAAAAGTTTAAATCTCTAATGTAAAAGGTCAAGACAGTAGATTGAAAGGCCCCTTAAAGTCATGGATTGGTAGATTTAGTATTGTGAGAATGGCCATCCTATCAAAAGCAATTTAGAGATAAAGTGCAATCCCAATTAAAAAAGTCTCACGATCTTTTTCACAGGAAGAGAAAAAAAATCCTATAATTCATATGGAACCACAAAGAATTTAGGACATCTAATGCAATCCTGAGTGAAACCAATAGTGTTGAAGGTATTATCACACCAGATTTCAAGACATAGCCATAAAATGGTACCAGCACGAAGCAGACACGTAGAGAAATAGAATAAACTATTTTCCCCCAATAAATGCAATGATGTCAATTTTGTATTTGATAGAAATGTGAACAACTTACACTTGCAAAAAATAGCATCATTATCAAATGGTGTTGAGATTACAGGGTGTTCAATGATGAGTAAATTAGGCCCATATCTATCTCCCTATAAAAAATAAATTCCAAGTGTATTAAATACCTCATTTGTTACCTTCCATAACCTGAAAATCTATGTTGCTGAAGACGCTACTTATATTACTGAAAAGAGAGAAATTGGGCTGCTTCCCAATTACAAGTTTCACTCCTACTGACCAACTGGCACCAGGGGTGCTGGTGGATATTTTGCATGATATGCTTGGACAAGAAAAGTCATTATTTTCTTTCAATTTCAGCCAGATACAAACTCTGTAATCTTCAAAAGCAACATACCTGAAATATTGGCAGAAGTGTTAAGGAAGCAACATTCTTTTGATTGTTTTTAAGGTCTATTCCATGAAATGGAACCCATAACTGAGACTGCTAAATTATACAAGAATATGAGGCTGGATGGACTGTGGTTCCAGGAAAATCTTACTACTATTAGACTGCTAAATGCATAGCAATCGAATGACTCTTAATGACATTTTGCTATATTCATATATTATATCAGAGCATTGCTCAAGCTTCATCAGATACGTTTCTTAATGCAGTAGATGAAAAGCAGAGAGTGAGAGACTTTCAAGCATTCATCCCTAAATAGAAGATTTTTTTTTTTAAATCAAAACTCTTCTCTCAAGGCTCAGGGGGCTGGGCAGACAAGGAGGTTGAAAGATTGCAAGAGTTAAAGGCAGCAAATGATTCCAAGACACAACAGGTCTGATATATGATATGTGAATATATATATTCACAGAGATTGTGAGAGCAGAAAAAAAACCCAGTATAAGTTCACATAAAGCAAAACTCAGGAATTGACAAGGGGAAGTATATACAAAGTCCCACTACTAACTAAAAACCTGTTTACAATTGATATCCTCTAGGAAAGATAATATCAATTTTCTCAAAGTGTTAATGGATGTGTAAACCACACCTCTGAGCAGTCCATTGTCCAGGAGTAGTTTGTCAACACAAAATGAACTCAGTGTGTATGTGTGTGCATGCATAAGTGTGTGTGTGTGTTAGTGTGTGTGTACATGTGTTCAGTGTGCTGTTCCTTCTTTCCTTCCTTATTTGTGTTTTGGATCTTCTTGGCTTTTCATTTGTTTTTTTTGTTTGTTTTTGCCTTTTTGAGTGAAGGAGTAAGCCCATAAATTTCAGTGTGTAGAGAAATGGGAAGGACCTGGGATTGGGGGAAGCAACATGGTCTAAATATATGGTACAATTTTTTGAAAAATAAAAACCTCAATGTGACACTTAAAATATCAAAACTGGACCGGGACAAGCAGTTCCCAGATATAAAGGCCTGGTAAGAAGGGGATCCATATAGCCAGGGGGCAGAGATATCTGCCGAGTGCACACGGAAAGCACGCCCCTGCCCTGCCTGATCCAGGGACCAGGAACCCAGCATTGGGACCTCTGTTCCCACCCGGCAGCTTTGGGGCACAGAACAGTGCTTGGCCAATCTGCCACCTGGACCAGCTTATCCCAAAACTAAAGGCCTGGTGAGAAGGATATCTGAGCAGCCAGGGGGCAGAGAAATCTCTGCTGAGTGGGCATGAAAAGCACACCCCTGTCCTGCCTGATCCAGGGACCAGGAAAACAGCATTGGGACCTCTGTTTTCACCCAGCGAATTTGGGGCACAGAACAGGGCTCGGACCATCCGCCACCTGGACCAGTGGAGATCCAGGGACACAGACCAGGTACAAGGGAAAGGCAAGAATATATCACTGACAACAAGATGGCAAGAGGAAAGCGAAAAAGCATATCCCAAGGAAACAAGGACAACATGGCAACAATAATACCCAGCTCACCCATCACAGGAAACAGCAGAATGCCAAACACTCCAGGAAAAGAAGAAGCAGACCTAAAATCATACCTAAAGACGATGATAGAGATCCTTAAACAAGAACGGGAGGAAAAGCAAAAAGAATCAGAAGCTTTTAAAGAGGAAACAAGAGAAACACTCAAAGAACTCAAAGAACTAGAGGAAAACAGAACCAAAGAGATGAAGAAATGGAAGAGGGAATTTAAAATGAAAATTGACACAATAAAAAAAAACACTAAAAGAGATAACCCTAGAGGTAAAACACCTAAAAAAGAAATCAGGACTCACAGAAGCAAGCATTTCCAATAGACTACAAGAGATGGGAGAATCTCGGGGGCAGAAGACAACATGGTAAACATAGAAAAAACAGCCAGAGAAGACGAAAAAACCAAAAAGCTCCTAACTCAAACAGTCCATGAGATCAGGACACAATGAGAAGACCAAACCTTAGGATAATAGGAATAGAAGAAGGAGAAAAATATCAACTAAGAGGCACAGTAAATATCTTCAACAAAATCATAGAAGAAAACTTCCCTACCCTCAAGAATGAGATGACCACGAGCATAAAAGAAGCCTTCAGAACTCCAGATAGGTTGGACCAGAAAAGAAATTCCTCCCGACACATAATAGTCAAAACACCAAGTGCCCAAAGCAAAGAAAGAATACTAAAAGCAGTAAGGGAAAATGGTCAGGTAACATATAAAGGCAAGCCAATCAAAACCACACCTGATTTCTCAACAGAGACTATGAAAGCTAGAAGAGCCTGGACAGACATCATGCAGACCCTAAGAGAGCACAAGTGCCAGCCCAAGCTGCTATACCCAGCAAAACTATCAATCACCATAGATGGAGAGATGAAGATATTTCAAGACAAATCTAAATTTACACAATATCTGACCACAAACCAAGCACTACAATGAATTATACGTGGAAAACCCAATACAATGGGGGGAACTACATCCTAGTAAAAACAAGAAATTTCCTAAGCAAGAAAACAAAAGAAGAAATAAACACAGACATAAATCAACCCACAAAAGCAATAATAGCAGGAAACAGAAACCACTATTCCTTGATACCTATTAACATAAATGGACTCAACTCCCCAATAAAGAGACATAGGCTATCAGACTGGATACATAAACAAAATCCAGCATTTTGCTGCATACAGAAAACTCATCTCAGAGATAAAGACAGACACTATCTCAAAGTAAAAAGTTGGGAAAAAAACATCCATCAACAGCCCCAAGAAGCAAGCTGGAGTGGCTATTCTAAAGTAGAATAAAGTAAATTTCCAACCAAAAGTTATCAAAAAAGATAAGGAAGGACACTTTTTACTCATTACAGGGAAAATCAGTCAAGAGGAACTCTCAATCATTAACATATATGCTCCAAATACAAAAACACCTACATTAATTAAAAAAACCCTACTAAAGCTCAAAAAATACATTTCACACCACATAATAATAGTGGGAAATTCTAATACCTCACTCTCACCAATGGAGAGATCATGGAAACAGAAACTGAACAAGGACACTGTAAAACTAGCAGAGACTATGAACCAACTGGAATTAATAGATATCTACAGAACATATTATCCTAAAGTAAAACAATACATCTTCTTCTGAGCACCCCATGGCACCTTCTCGAAAATTGAACACATAATTGGACACAGAACGAGCCTCAATCTATATAAGAAGATTGAAATACTTCCATGCATCCTCTCAGATCACCATGGTCTAAGGATGTTCTTCAACAACAACAAAGACAACAAAAAGCCCACATACATATGGAAACTAAACAACGCTCTGTTAAATGATAGCAGGGTCAAAGAAGTAATAAAAATAGAAACTAGAGATTTTCTAGAATTCAATGAAAATGAAAACACAACATACCAAAACCTATGAGATGCAATGAAAGCAGTACTGAGAGGAAAACTCATAGCCCTGAGTGCTTCCAAAAAGAAACTGGAGAGAGCATACATCAGCAACTTGACAGCACAACAAAATCAGAAAGGAAAGTGGAGACATAACTGAAACTTAGGAAATTGAAGAAATCAGATCCTACTACAAAAGCCTGTACTCCACAAAGTTGGAAAAGCTGGAGGAAATGGATGAATTCCAGATTGATACAACATCCTAAAGTGAAACCAGGACTAAAGTAAACCATCTAAATAATCCCATAACACCTAAAGAAATAGAAGAAGTCATCAAAAGCCTCCCAACCAAAAAAAGCCCAGGTCCATATGGTTCAGTGCAGAATTTTATCAGATATTTATTGTGGACATAAAACCTATACTCTCCAAACTATTCCACAAGATTGAATCAGATGGAATACTACCTAACTCATATTTTGATGCTACAATAAACTTCGTTCCTAAACCACACAAAGACCCTACAAGAAAAGAGAACTTCAGACCAATCTAATTTATGAACATCGATGCAATGATACTCAACAAAATTTTTGCAAAACGAATCCAAGAACACATCAAAATGATAATTCACCATGAACAAGAAGCCTTCATCCCTGGGATGCAGGAATGGTTTAATATAAGGAAATCCATCAATGTAATCTGCCATATAAACAAACACATAGAACAAAATCACATGGTCATTTCACTAGATGCTAAGAAAGCAGTTGACAAAATTCAACATCCCTTAATGTTAAAAGTCCTGGAAAGAACAGGAATCCAAGGTCCATACCTAAACATAATAAAAGCAATATACAGCAAACCAACAGCCAACATCAAACTTAAGGGTGGGAAACTTGAAGCAATCCCACTAAAATCAGGGACTCCACAAGGCTGCCCACTCTCCCCCTACCTATTCAACATAGTACTGGAAGTCCTGGCTGGAGCAAGTAGACAGCAAAAGGAAATCAAAAAGAGATAGAAATTGGAAAGGAAGAAGTAAAAATATCACTCTTTGCAGATGACATGATAGTGTACATAAGTGACCCCACAAATTCCACCAGAGAACTCCTACAGCTAACAAACAAGTTCAGCAAAGTGGCTGGCTATAAAATTAACTCAAACAAATCTGCAGCCTTCCTATATTCAAAGGACAAACATTTGGAGAAAGAAATTAGGGAAAAGATACCCTTCAAAATAGTAACAAAAAGTATGAAATACCTTTGTGTAATTCTAACTAAGCAAGTGAAGGACCTGAACAACAAGAACTTCAAACCTCTAAAGAAGGAAATTGAGCGAGATCTAAGAAAATGGAAAGTTCTCCCATGCTCATATATTGGAAGGATCAACTTTTTAAAAATGGCCATCCTACCAAAAGCAATCTACAGATTCAATGCCATCCCCATCAAAATTCCAACCCAGTTCTTCATTGAATTGGAAAGATCAATGTGCAATTTCATCTGGAATAACAAAAGACCTAAAATAGCGAAATCTATCCTCAACAACAAGAAAACATCTGCTGGAATCACTATCCCTGATCTCAAGCTATATTACAAGGCAATTCTGCTGAAAACTGCATGGTACTTGTACAGAAATAGGGACTTGGTTCAATGGAATAGAATAGAAGATCCAGAAATGAACCCTCATGTATATGGTCACCTGATATTTGACAAAGATACTGTAAACATTCAATGGAAAAAGGACAGCCTATTTAACAAATGGTGTTGGTCCAACTGGCAGTCAGCAAGCAGAAGAATGAAAATAGACCCTTTCTTATCTCCTTGTACAAAGCTCAAGTGTAAGTGGATCAAAGATCTCCACATTAAACCAGATACACTGAAACTATTAGATGAGAAAGTATGGAGAACCTTAGAACACATAGGCACAGGAGATAATTTTCTGAACAAAACACCAATGGCTCAAGCTCTAAGGTCAAAGATCAACAAATGGGACCTAATGAGATTGCACAGTTTTTGTAAGGCTAAGGACAATGTCAAGGAAACAAAATGGCAGCCAACACAATGGGAAAAAAATTTTTACCGATTCTACATCAGATAGTGGCTTAACATCCAACTATACAAAGAACTCAAAAAGCTAGACACCAGAGAATCAAATAACCTTATTAAAAAAATGGTGTACCGAGTTAAACGAAACATTCTCAATTGAGGAATATGGAATGGCTGAGAAACATCTAAGGAAGTGCTTGACATCCTTAGCCATCAGCGAAATGCAAGTCAAAACAACCCTGAAATTCCACCTCACACCAGTCAGATTGGCCAAGATCCAAAACTCAGATGACAGCAGATGCTGGTGAGGTTGTGGAAAAAGAGGAACACTCCTCCACTGTTGGTGGGGTTGTAAACTGAAACTCTGGAATTCAGTCTGGTGATTCCTCAGAAAATTGGTCATAGTACTACCGGAAGATCCAGCTATTCCACTTCTGGGCATATACCCCAGAGATACTCCAATATACAACAATGATACATGCCCCACAATGTTCATAGAAGCTCTATTTATAATAGCCAGAAGCTGGAAAGAACCGAGATGTCCTTCAATAGATGAATGAATACAAAAATTGTGGTACATTTATACAATGGAGTACTACTCAGCTATCAGAAACAGTGACTTAACAAAATTCTTATGAAAAGGTTGCATCTAGAGAATATCATCCTGAGTGAGATAACCCAGTCACAAAATAACAGACATAATATGCAGTCACTGATATTGGGAAGCTAACCCCAGAGGCTCGGACTGTTCCAGAGACAACTCACAGACTGTGTGAAGTTCAAGAAAATGAAAACAAAACAAAACAATAACAACAACAAAAAACATTATGCTCAATCCTTACACACCAAGAAAACGATGACTAATTCCGGGTTACATCCTGTTTTACATGTACGTTCTGCTCCTTGTAACTAGTAAGACCTTAATGCAGAGTATCAAACCTTAAAAAAAAAAGAAAGAAAAAAGAAGCCAAGCAATGACAAAAATGTATTTGTATACATTTATGCAAATATGTTTAAAATTTTTTCTTTTATTTTTGTTTTTTAAAATAAAGTTTAAAAAAAGAAAAATGTTTCATTTAAAAAAAGAAGAAAGCAATTAAATGATCCCTAACATTTTGTTGTGCTCATAGATCAATATTTTGCTCAGCCATCATCAGAATAAAGTGTATTCTCCAATAAATGGGAATAAATACAGTCCCTCATCATCAGACAATGTTCAGGAAGAGATAATGGAACACTAAGTCCTAAATGAGATTTCTCCTAAATATCTCTACCAAATCTCTTCCATCAAGACTCAGAGAACACTGAGAAGAGGAGACACAAATAGTGAAAATGGAAGACACTAAGGAAACATGGCCTTGTAAACATAATAAAACCAATATGCATATTAACTAGCATAGATTTTGGCAGCATGGACAGGGCCTAAAGTGGTCTGGGATAGACGAGTTCTCAGTACTGCTAAGGAACATGAACAAAAGACCTCACTAATTCAGAGGCTATATACAACTGATATATCCACTCACAAAATATTAGCTTTTTTCAACTGTCTCACTGAGAATACAAGTACCAATCTGAAGGGGAGTCCCCACACCCTCACTAGACTGCCAACACTAAATAAACTCTGAGTATTTTTTAACAACTTCATTTTAAAGAACAAAGATAAATGTACAGATTTTAAGCATTTTTTGCATAAAAGTATATAATACATTTTTGTCATTACTTGTTTTTTTTTTTTTTAAAGGTTTGATAGTGTGATCAAGATCCCACCAGTCACAATGAGCAAAAAGTACATGTAAAATAAGATGCAACCTGGAAATAGTCAAAGTTTTCTTGGTGTGTAAAGATTTTTTTTTTTAACAATGAGCAGACAGTACATGTAATACAGGGTACAACCCGGAATTTGTCAATGTATTCTTGGTGGGTAAGAATTGAGCATGACTATTTTTTTTTTGTTTTCTTTTTTTCTTGGACTTCATACAGTCTGTGAGTTGTTTCTGGGGCAGTGTGAGCACTCTGCAGAGATCTCTCTGCTTCCTGGCTGCCTAGATCTCCTACTCACCAGTTTTTCAACCTTTAGGAGCTGCCGGTCCGGGTGGCAGATGGGCCGGGCTCTGTTCTGCGCCCTGAAGTAGCCACCGGGTGGAAACAGAAGTTCCAAAGTTGTGTTCCTGGTCCCTGGATCAGGCAGGGCAGGGCAGGGGGTGCGCTTTTCGTGCACATTCCGCAGAGATCTCTCTGCTCCCTGGCTGCCTAGATCTTCTACTCACCAGGTTTTCCTATAGTTTTATTTTAAATTTAACTTTATTTAATACTTGCATGTGTGTTTGAAGCAAAGATGACATCCAGTATGAGAGCACAGTGCATATAACTTCAACATAATTGTCATTAATAGTATTTCAAATGTTTATCACATTTTTATTTTGAGAACACAAAAAATTCAGTCCTTTTGGTTGAAACAGAATTAATGTTAGACAGACATGTTTACCTTATTAAATTTTCAACACAGATCTTGACTAAGTATCCAAATGCAGAAGTTGCAAACACTAACCATGTAGCTTCTTCTTATACTTCAATAGTCTCTGTAGAACATTCTATTCATTTTGAAAATCTTTCTAGACATACGTGAGAACATGCAGAATTTTACTTCCCATAACTGACATATTTTACTTCACACAATGTTGTTTCATATTATTCATGTTGCTGTAAATGACACAAAAATATTCATATATACATATATTTGAATATATAATGAATTAAATATACTGACATACACACACTTAAATGTAATTTGTTTACTTAAATTAAAAAGTTTTATGTTTTTAAAATTTTCTGCAGGGCATTTTTCATATCTTTGTTCCTCAGACTGTATATTACAGGATTAAGAAGTGGAGTACCCACAGAATAAAACAGAGTCACAAGCTTCTGCATCCCGGCTTCATGTTCAGATGTTGGGCTCATATACATAATCATCACTGAGCCATAGAAAAGAGAAACCACAGTCACATGAGATCCACAAGTGGAGAAGGCCTTTTTTTGTCCATCTCTGGAAGGAACTCTGAGCACAGTTCTCAGGACCAATATATAAGATCCCATGATGAAGATGAAAGGAGTAACCAGGAGCAGAGACATAATAATTGTCCAGAAAAACTCCATCAATGGGGCTCTGGAGCAGGCAAGGGCCAAAAGAGGGCCTGGGTCACACACAAAGTGATCTATAATTCTCCCACAGAAGGACATCTGGGAGATGATGATGATGGGAACAGGGAACCAGAGGAAACCAAGCACCCAGCAACTGATCACAAGGATGTTGCAGAGGCGCCCAGTCATGAGAGCAGGGTAATGTAGTGGCCGGCAGATGGCAAGGTAGCGATCAAATGCCATGACTGCCAGGAAAAAGCATTCTGTAGAACCAAAGGAGAAGAAGAAATAGAACTGCAGGAAGCATCCAGAGAAAGAGATGACCTTGCTGTCAGAGAGGAAGTTGGCCAACATGTTGGGGACTGTGGAGGTGACATACCAGATCTCCAGGAAGGAGAAGTTGGCCAGCAGGAGGTACATGGGTGTGTGGAGTCTCTGATCACAGTATACAGCACAAATGATAAAAGCGTTGCCCATGAGGATGAGTAGGTAGACAATGAAGAAGAGGACAAAGAGGAGGATCTGCCCCTCTCTGGGGTAAGGGAAACCCAAGAGAATGAAGCCAGTGATGGTGCTGGTGTTGATGGAGCTGCTGAAGGTTGTCATCTGTCTGTGACCTGTGAAAGCACTAGAAATTGTTTAATATTCTAGGAATAGTTGAGGGACTTTAATTTTTTCCCAGACAGGAAACAGAGTAGTTTGCTAGTCATCTTTTCAATATTTATTTGAGTTTTAGAGTTTGCCAGGTTTTTTTCCAACCACTGGATATTTAACAATGAATGGAAAAGTTAAAGCCCTTATTAGATTCTGCATAACCAGCCACTCCTCTTTTTGTATTCCATTGGTATAAATAGACTAGAGTGACTATTTCTTCACCACCCACCTTTGTAAGCATTGATTGATGTAATTGGTATATCAAGAAATGTTATTTTGACCATGATGGAAAAATAGCATGACTCATAGTCAGAAATATCTCCTAGTTAAAGAAAATGAATAGAAACTGCCAAGGGTTGTACACACCTGTAAGCCCAGAACTTGAAAGTTTGAAGTCGAAGTGTTAGGAGTTCAAGGCCATTATTAATGATTTACTAAATTTGATGTTAGTTAGGACTACAGGAGATTCTGTTTCAAACAAACATTTCCAGTATGGAACAAATGAAAGGAAAAGGAAAAAAATGATTAAGAATATTTCATTAGTATTTGCTAGTCACCTGGTACATTTGTTCTTAGACTAGTTACTGGATGACTCTTAGCTGGAAAAATGTGAATGTTTTGGGGTACCATTGTAGTTCAATTGGAGAACACATACCTATCATTTATTAACTTATGACTTGATCCTTAAGACTGCTAAAATCAGAAATGAAATTTTAGTGTAACCTAAAATATTATTGGAGAATAATTTTATTTCAGGGTGCTCTATTGAGTCTTTGTTTTAAGTAGCAAATTCATGTAAAAATCCACCAGAATTTCTAGTAGCAGTTTATGAATCACTAGAACTTAAAGACATAAGCAAAGCTAAATTTAATATCAAGAATTTGATGACGTTGATATGCGTTCATGGGGAGCTGCACTCCTCTCTCAAAACAATGTTAGTTTGGGCTGGGATGCAGCTCAGTGGTAGCTGTGATGAGGCTCAGTGGTAGAGCATTTGACCATCATGTGAGATGCTGAGGAGATTGATAGTTACCACTAAAAATGAATAAATAAAGTGCCCTTCCTCAACCCCCAAACTAGAAGACAAAAACAGCACTCAATTTTGTGTCAAGAAAACTTACATTATTCAAACAGGACAACCAAGATTCTAAGTCCTCACTCAGTTTGTATTACTGTATGGGTTACCTGTGATTGGATGGGGCAGAAGGGAAGGGATGTCTGCAGGTAGCACACTGCCTTTTATGTGTTTGCCGAGATCTATACTCATCTTCCCATGGCCTCAGATTCCGGTTTCAAATGGCAGAGTATTTACTTCTCATGAAAAAGAACTATATTCAAATTTCACAAATATCTCATTTAAAAATATTAAAATTATCATTCAGGATATTTGTTATTTTAAAAGAAAAATTTACCCTAAGTTTTCTTTTCTTTTCTTTTCTTTTCTTTTTTTTTTTTTTTTTTTTTTTTTTTTTTTTTTTTTTTTGTGGTGGAACACAAGTTTAATCCCAACACTCAGTAGGCAGAAGCAGATGGATCTCTGAGTTCGAGGCCAGCCTGATCTACAGAGTGAATTCCAGGACAGCCAGGGCTGTTACACAGAGAAAGAACAAAAACCAAAACCCCAAACAGCCAACCAACCAGACAAACAAAACAAAACAAAATAAAACAACCACACCCCCACTTCAAAAAACAAAAATAAACACAAGTAACCAAACAAATAACCACAAAAAGCCCAAAATCCCAAATCCTAGATATTGATACATAGGGTATGCTGCCATGTAGGTACATTACAGAAGATAAAGGTATCAGATCTATTCAGACAGCTTCATTGATTGTCATTATATGGAATTAACAAACAGCATAAAATAAAGTAGAAGTTATAGGGATAGTTATGTGGTGTTAGGTTAGTTTAACCTCAAACTATTTTGAAATGGAGATTTTCTCACCTCAACTGAAATACCCATAGAAATAGAAAAAGTAAAGAACACACACACACACACACACACACACACACACACACACACACACACACACATGAGCATCATTCAAAGTAGAAGGAACCAGAATCACATGATTTAACTAACAACCAGTCTAAACAAGCGGCTTCAACCAAGATAATTGCTTCTGTAATCATTCACAAAGGAGAAGCCTTAGAGGAATTAAACGATATTGTTGTTCGCCATCAAAGACAGGCCCCTAATTGGGAAAAAAATATACTGGGAAAAAATTCAAGACTCTGTTGCATAGAAGTAACATTTACCACTGCCAGAATGGCTGACTAAAAAGTGCCAAATTTTAAAAATGAAATTAAAATATTCTTCTAGGTATCACCCATAAGAAAGAAGATATTAAATGAATATTGATGGGGGTAATTTTGAAGTTACTGCCAGGCATGTTTCCAAAACATGTTCTAACTGCTAAAAACACAACAGTGGTTAACTGGAAAGGTGGCTCCCATACCAGAGTCAAATTCTTGAGGACTCTTTGAATTCTTGCAAATGTGCTTCTTGCAAGCACCTCTTCAATAGGCTATACATTCATCTTACGGTTGTTCACTTTCAAGATGGCTTAGCTTTTAACTTTTAATTTTTTGACTTTTTTTGATACTCTAAGTTTTCTTGCCTTTTGTATCTGTTTCAAGAATGAATCCTAGAATTTTTCATACAGTCTTTGGTGGTATGTGGCAACAAGACATTAGCAATATTTTAAATAACCAATTCAAGCTATTTATTCACAAAAGCTAAGATAACACTCACACACAAAAATCATCAAGTAACAATATTTGTGGTTAACTTTAGAGAAATGATAACTTAAAAAACTCAAATAATTTATTGCCTAATGGGGGCTGTGTGGTTTTGTTTATATCAATTTTTAAAAATTTTCAATTATAGACCAATATCTATTTGGACTATATATTTTTGAAAGTAAAGATAACTGAGTAAATATTTGAAGGTGATTTTTCTCTCCTTTGCAATGTCTTATCTATTCTATTTCTCTGAAGTTCATATACAACAACATAGATGTTACTCTCACAGGCTCTGTTTCCAATCTGTCCCTTGATTCCTTGGCTGTTCTGTCTCCTAATCCACTCTGTGCACCTCAGGTTCAAGCCTCCCATATCGTATCTCTGCACTGTTAGAAAATCTTTCTGAAAGATCCCTTTGATTGTTCATTCACAGTCATGTTGTAACTGTATTGACTTTTCATAATTTGATCAGAGAACATAATTTCTTTGGATTTAGTAACTTTTCTACCCTAGTGTAAAATCTAAGCGCCAACATACTGTGCATGAACTGCTAAACAATCTGGCCTTTTCTTATGCTTATTATCTTCCCACTTCTATTTTTCTGGTTTCCCACCACATTTCCCATTTGTTTCAGTTCCACATGACTTCTTTCTCTAGAAAATTCCTATTTCATTCCTGCTTAGACTTTTGCTGAAGTTTTTTTTTTGCCTTGAAATCTCACCTAATCTACAATTATTGTGTGTGTGTGAGTGTGTATGTGTGAGTGTGTGAGTGTGTGTGTGTTTGTCTCTCTCTCTGTGTGTGTGTGTGAGTGTGTGTGTGTCTGTGTGTGTCTCTCTGTGTGTGTCTATGTGTGTATGTCTCTCTCTCTCTCTCTCTCTCTCTCTCTCTCTCTCTTTCTCTCTGTGTGTGTGTGCGTGTGCATATGTGTGTGTCTAGCTCAGTACCTCATAAGACTTTCTGGCTCTATTTCATTTTTGTTGTTCTGACAAATTACCCTGAGAAAAGCAGCCTCATAGTTGGAAGTTATAGTTGATCACAGTGGAAATGTCAGAGTACCAGATACTTGAGTTTGCTGGTCCTATGACATCCACAGTCATAATAATGTCATAAACGCATTGATGTCCTGAGTGATGTTACCCAGTCACAAAAGAGCACTCATGATATGTACTCACTTATAAGCGGATACTAGTCCCCAAAGCTCAGAATACCCAAAAAATTACCCACAGAACTTATGAAGCTCAAAAAGAAGGAAGACCAGGATGTGGATGCCTCAGTCCATCTTAGAAGGGAGAATAAAACACTCAGGGGAAGAAATACAAGATCAAATAGATGAGCAGGGATTGAAAAAAAAGATCTACTGAGACTGCCTCATCTGGACAACCACCCCATATACACCCACCAAACCCAAGCACTATTGCTGATGCCAAGAAGTGTTAACTGTCAGGAACCAGATACGGATATCTCCTCAAAGGCTCTGCCAGAATCATATAGATACAGATGAGGATACAGCTAACTATCACACTGAGCACAGGGACCCCAATGATGGTACTAGGAAAAGAACTGAAAGGCTTGCATCCTCATTGGAAGAACAACATTATCAACCAGCCAAGGCACTGAGGTGGAGAGGATAATTGGGAGAGGCAGCACCTTCATGGAAGCAAATTGAGGTGGAGGAGAGAGGGGAATGGAGGTAGGGTGAAGGGTATAGTATTTGCAATGTAAATTCAGAGAATATCCGATAAAATTGAGAAAAGTGCATTGATGTCAGCATTCAGCTCACTTTCTTCACTTGTACACAGTCCAGAATCCCTTAACTATGGAGTGGAACCATCCACAGTGGCATAATGAAGATAGTAACCTACACACTGGACATAGATAACACCTCACTGAAACTCACTTTCCAGGTGATTCTCATCAAGGTGGCAATTAAGGTTAGCCAAATATAAACAGAATTATTGATAGAGCAATCAAAAATGTCTTGGAAACACTAAGAAATGTTCACTGTCTTTAGCCACCATCCAAATGCAAATCTGAACTATCTTGAGATTCTATCTTACAGTTGTTAGAATGGCTAATATCAGTGGCACAGGTGACAGATCATGTGACAAGATTGTGGAGCAAGGGGAGTACCTCTCCATTGTTTGTAGCAGTGTAAACATGTACAGCCATTATAGAAATCAATATGTTGTTTCCTTAGAAAATTGGAAATCAATCTATTCAAGATTTATTTATACCACTCCTGGGCATATATCAAAAGAATGCTGAATCCTAGGAAAAGGACACTTACTTAAATATGTTCATTGTAAATTTATTCATATTATTCAGAAACTGCAAATAATCTAGATAAACTCCCACTGAAGAGTAGATAGAGAAAATGGGGCATACTTCACAAAGAAATATTACTCAGCTGTGGAGTAAAATGACATCATGAAATTTGCAGTCAAGTGGATGGAACTTGAAAATATGATCCTGAGTGTGGAAACCCAGACCCAAAAAGACAAGTATAGCATGCTTTAATTTATGAGTAGATATTAATTATTAAGGAAATGATAATCAAAATATAGTCCACAGACTGAGACAGGTTAGGTAAATGGGAGGGCTCTAGGAAAGATGCATGGATCTTCCTGGGAAAAAGAAGTAGAAAGATTTTGTGGGTTAATTGAGGGTAGGTGGGGATGTGTGCTGGAGGGATCAGATGGGAGAAAGGGATAGATACAGAATGAGGGTAGACACAGCTCTCTCTCTCCATATCTCTCTTTGTGTGTGTGTGTGTGTGTGTGTGTGTGTGTGTGTGTGTGTGTGTGTGTGTGTGTCTGTGGAAAGCTAGAGTAATGGAAACTTTCTGGAATCTGTGAAGAAGATCCTAGTGAGCAATTAAAGTTATGGAGGATATAGAGACTGAACTGGACATGTTTTGTAGCTTAACAAGGTTTCCAGGGGTGGGACTAGGTTGTATTTGGTTGAGTTGTTGGCTGAGTGTGCTCCAGTGAAAATCCCTAAACATCTCAAATGATGCTAGTTGCTTCGTAAAAATTGACACTGAGGTGCCATTGCAGAGCACAATATCCACCCAACTCACTGAAGGTAAAGAGGGTGGGTGGTGCCTGCATGTAGCATTCACTCCAACGTTCTAGTATTTTTGGAGTGAGAAGATACCATGTAGTATGGAAAGTGAAGCCTGCATACCAAATCCAGCCACAAAACACTTGACCTACAATCTGTCCTGCTGCAAGTGTGCTGAGAAATTATGGGAGTGGTCAATCAATGTTTGGTTTAACTTGAGCCCTATGCTATGAGAAGAAGCCAATGCCCTACACTGCCTGGATAGCCAGGAACTGGAGACTGAATAGTCTAGACACCTATGTTGGAACCAAACATGAGTGGAAGATAATCAATCAATCAATCAATCAATCAATCAATCAACAATCAATGAAATGACTCCTATTAGTATTCTGCTATACTCATAGATTGGTGCCATGGCCAGTTGTAATCAGAAAGACTTCCTCCAGCAGCAGATATGTGTGAGTTTAGAGATAGCCAGACATTGTGCAGAAAGAGTCCAGATTAGAGGTCTTCACTGGGTCTCTTCCCTTGGAGCTCAGAGAACACAGTAGGCAAGGAGGATAGATTTTCAGAGTCAGGGTGGATGGAGGACACCAGAAGAACATGACAATGAATCAACTTTGCAGGGTTCACTTGGGATAATAGAGATTTAAACTGTAACCACAGGACCAGCACTATGTCCTTGGCTTATATGTTATGGTTAGCTTGGTGTTCTTGTGGGACTCCTACCAGTGGAATCAGGTGTGTCTCTATCTCTTTTGCCTACTCTTGGGACTCCTTTTTTCTATTGAGTTGCCTTTCCCAGCTTTGATATGAGGCCTTTGCCTTGTCTTATTGTATTTGTTTTGTCCTGTTTGGCTGTTGTCTCTTGAAAGCTTGCTGTTTTCTGGAGAGAAAATTAGAAATAGTAGATTTCATAAAGAAGATGGAGTGTGTTTGTGTGTGGGTCTGGGACAAGTAGAAGAAGGGGAAATTGTGGTCAGGATATATTGTATCCTGAGAGAAAAACCTATTTTCAATTAAAAAATAAAAATCTAGCCAGAACATTTGAACATTGTATACAAAGATCTCTAACATTTCTATGTTTATAACTTACTATTTGTTTTATTTCTAAGAATCTAAAGTTTTGAATGTTTTATTCTTCTTTTTTATCTCCTCTTATCATACACTACTTTGTCAATTTATCATTTATTATGAGCATAACATGTAGAAGTGTTTAATACTTAAACAGCTCTGTTATTACTGTAGCGGCTGTTTGACAGGAGCGGTAGATCTTAGAGTATTCTAGTGAACATCCCATTGAGAAGCCTATTTGACTTTTTGATTCAAGTTTGTTATCAAGTTGATGATTGGTTGACATTGAACAGAAATTATTTGAAAACAGCTACATTTTAAACTTCAACAGCAATGAATGCATTTTCTACTCTGTTGCACAGACAGAGAGGAGATGAACAGCTGTGTCTTTTGTGTTTGTGATGTCTGTCCTTACTGCACCAGATCATTGCCAGTTCTTGCTAAAATGCAGATGGTTAATTGCAATATTTGAGACTAAACTGGAGAAAATACTGGTTACAAAAGGACTTTATTTTATCTTAGTCAAGCCTAAGAAAATGTACACACTAAAATATTAAAACATGTATCACATTTTTCAAAGCTCCAGAACCTTACAAAAGGGGGTAAAATGGAATGTAAGAGCCACATAGTGATGAGGAGGACAGTGAAATGCTATCCTCTGGAAAAGACATCTCTGCCTCATATTCATGAACTTGCAGCTCTGGGATTGCCTACGAGAGCTTGCACATGACTAGGCTGAACAAAATGCAGTCACATATAAGAAGTAACTCTTGAGTTCCTGCCTCTCTAAGGGCAGTTGTTACCTGTTGATGAATGCTGAGGGAGAAGTCATTGTGTTTAGTGTTGGAGATAATGTTCCAATCAATAGCTCCAAGCACAGCCCCACATTGGTGGCCCTGCTTAAACCCAGTTGGCCATGGAGCAAAAAAGATACAGGAGTGGCAGGAGAATTAGCTGAGAAGAAGAAATTTGTTGAGAAAGAAAGGTGATAAGAGAAGGTGGAGAGTTGAGTGTGAACAGAGTGCTATGTGTGTGTATGTAATTGTAAATAATAAAAACTCTAAATATTTCAATATATTTGTAAAATTACACATAATCTACATAATTTCAGTGTATATCTGATAATCAGAGATTTTTCTGATCTACCTTTCTGAATTTCTAAATTAATAGTTCATAAATGTTGCTACTTTCAAAAACTGACTAAAGCTATGCTTTCTTAGCGAAAACCATTCTCATAATTTGTCTGATTCAAAGATCTGTCCCTTTTGGAAAACACTGGATATTTCTTCAGAAAGTAACTATTTAATGCTTCATAAAAATAAAGTACTGAAATAAAGGACTTAACATTGCTATTGTAGGAAGACATACACATTTATAAGAGGCCTTAAAAAATAATTTAAAATTTAGAATTGGCTTCCTGAGTTTCCACTGATTGAAAAATACTCAACAACAAAGACTCCTTCCAATATACAGGCAAACTATTCCATAAAGTACAAATAACCACTTCCAATCATATAAAATTACAGTTATCTCCTTGTACAAAGCTCAAGTGTAAGTGGATTAAAGATCTCCACATTAAACCTGATACACTGGAATTATTAGATGAGAAAGTAGGGAAAACCTTAGAACACATAGGCACAGGAGAAAATTTCCTAAACAAAACACCAATGGCTCAAGCTCTAAGGTCAAAGATTAACAAATGGGACTTAATGAGATTGCAAAGTTTCTGTAAGGCTAAGGACATCGTCAAGAAAACAAAACGGCAACCAACAGAATGGGAAAAGATCTTTACCAACACCACATCAGATAGAGGCCTAATATCTAAGGTGTACAAGGAACTCAAAAAGCTCGACACCAGAGAATCAAATAACCCTATTAAAAAATGGGGTACAGAGCTAAACAAATCTTTTTCAGTTGAGGAACTCCGAATGGCCGAAAAACATCTGAGGAAGTGCTCGACATCCTTAGCCATCAGGGAAATGCAAATCAAAACAACCCTTAGATTCCACCTCACACCAGTCAGATTGGCCAAGATCCAAAACTCAGCTGACAGCAGATGCTGGCGAGGCTGCGGAGAAATAGGAACACTTCTCCACTGTTGGTGGGGTTGCAAGCTAATACAACCACTCTGGAAATCGGTCTGGCGATACCTCAGAAAATTGGATATAGTACTACCTGAAGACCCAGCTATTCCACTTCTGGGCATATACCCCAGAGACACTTTAATACACAACAAAGATATATGCACCACAATGTTCATAGCGGCTCTATTTATAATAGCCAGAAGCTGGAAGGAACCCAGATGTCCTTCAGAAGACGAATGGATACAAAAATTGTGGTACATATACACAATGGAATACTACTCAGCCACCAGAAACAATGACTTAACCAAATTCTTAAGAAAATGGCTGCATCTAGAGAAGATCATCCTGAGTGAGATAACCCAATCACAAAAGAACAGACATAATATGCAGTCACTGATAGTGAGATTCTAACCCCAGAGGCTTGCACTCCCCCAGAAACAACTCACAGACTGTATGAAGTCCAAGAAATAAAGAAAACAAAAAAACTATACATATATTCACAAAACAAGAAGACTTTGACTATTTCCATGTTGCGTTTTGTTTTGCATGTACTTTACGCTTATTGCAACTAGTACGTTTTCAATGCATACTGTCAAGCCCTTGAAAAAAATCAAGTACCGACTAAAAAACATATTCACATGGTTTTATGTAAAATTTATTTTAATGTCTGAAAAAACAGTACTGACAAAAATGTATAATTTTAAGCAAAAAATGTTTAAAATCTTTACATCTATCTTTGTTTTGAAAAATAAAATTGTTTAAAAAAAATAAAAATTTTAAAGTATAACTTGCCTATTTTGGGCAACCTACTGTTAAAAATGTCATCATGAAGTTTTCAGACAAATGGATGGAACTAGAGAAACAATTATCCTGAGTGAGGTATCTCAGACCCAGAAAGACAAATACAGCATGCCTTCATTTATGATGGGATATTAACTGTTTAGTAATGATAATCAAGTTAAAATACACAGACAGAGAGAGGTTAGGTAAAGAGGAGGTCTCTATCGAGGATGAATGGATCTCAATGGGAATGAGAAATAGAATAGGTATTGTAGGTAGACTGATGGTCGGTGGGGATGTGAGCAGGAGAAATCTGGTGAGAGGAAAGGATGGAGAGAAAGTGAAGGGAGAGACGAGGTCATTGTGGCGTTCGTTCTCTCTCCCCCTCTCTCTCTGGTGTGTGTGTGTGTGTGTGTGTGTGTGTGTGTGTGTGTGTGTGTGTTTGTGTTTCTATGTGCCTGTCTGTGTGTCTGTGTATAATCCTAGTGTAATGGAAACTTTCTGGAATCTATGAAGAAGAACCTAGTGAGCAATTCTAGTTATGGAGGATATGTAGCCTGAAATGAGCATCTTTTGTGTCTTGATAAGGCTTCCAGTGGTGGGACTAGGTTGTATTTAGTTAAGTTGTTGGCTAAGGTCATCCTTTAAAAATTCCTAAACAACTTAAGCTGATGCTAGGACATAAGGTCATTCCCAGAAAACTGAGAGCAAAGTGCCATTGCAGAGAACAGTATCCACACAGCTCACTGAAAATATGAAGAAATACCTGCACATCAACCCACTAACCCAGCCACAAAACACTTGACCTATAATCTGTCCTGCCTGCAAGATGTGCTGGAGTAATGTTGGCACAGAACCTATAGAGTTTCCTGTCAATGTTTGGTTAAACTTGAGCCCCATGCATGAGAGGAAGTAAATTCCCTACACTGCCTGGATAGCCAGGAACTGGAGAGTGAATAGTGCAGACACCTATGATGGAACCAAACATGACTGGCAGATAACCAATTAACCAATCAATCAATCAACCAATAAAATAATTCCTATTAGTATTCTGCTATACTCATAGATTGGTAACATGGCCAGTTGTAATCAGAGACATCCACTCCAGCAGCAGATAGTAGTGGGTTTAGAGATGGCCAGACATTGTGAAAAAAAGAGTCTAGATTGGAGACCTCCATTGGGCATCTTCCCTTGAAACTCAGGGAACCCAGCAGGCATGGAGGATAGATTGTCAGAGTCAGAGTGGATGGAGGACACTAGGATAACATGGCTCAATAAATCAACTTGGCAGGGCCCACGTGGAATAACGGAGAGACAAACTGTAGTCACAGGACCTGCACCATGTCCTCTGCATATATATTATGGTGGTTAGCTTGGTGTTTCTGTTGGACTCCTAACAGTGGGAGCAGGTGTGTCACTGACTCTTATGCCTACTTTTCTTTAATGCCTACTTTTGAGACTCTTTTTCTTCTATTGAGTTGCCTTGTCTAGTATTGATATGAAACCTATTTCCTATTGTATCTTTTTTTGTCCTGTTTGTCTGTAGTTTCTTAAAACCCTGCTGCATTCTGAAGAGAAATAGAAGATTTGGCAGAGAGGGAAAAGTGTGTGGATGTACTGGAAAGAGTGGAGAGAGGGGAGGAGAAGTTGTAGACAGGATGTATTGTATGATTAAAGAATTTATTTTCAATAAAAAAGCTAGGCAGAACACTTAAACATTGCATATAAAGAACTGTAACATTTCTGTGTTAAACTTACTATATGTTTTATTTTCAGAACTTTAAAATTTTTGATTGTATTCTTTTTCCTTATTTGTTTTCCCTTACCTTCTGGATGAAAGCATGAATATTCTCTAAAATATATTCATACTTAATACATCGTGCATAATTAAAATGTATCATACTAATTGTTGTTTTATCAATTTATTATTTATTATGTGTGTAACATCCAGTGACTGTTTAATAAATACGCAGCTCTGTTATCACTTAAAATACTTTTCTGTGCTGGGAGCCACCAAGAACAGCCACTGACCACAGCAACTATGGTGGGCTCACTCCTACATCATCATACTGGCTACAGGAATTGAAGGGATCATAGAAAAAGTGGGTTTTTCAATATAGTTGCTGTTTGACAGGAGCTTTAGATCTCAGAGTATTGTAATGATGATCTCACTAAGAAGCCTTTTCAACTCTCTGATTTAAATCTATTACCAAGCTGATGATTGATTTTAAACAAAAATAATTTGAAAACAGTTGCCTATTAAACATCAACAGTAATGAGTAAATTTTCTACATTGTAGCACAGATAGAGAGGAGATAAACAACTGGGTATTTGTGATGTTTCTCTTCTTGGCATCCATTTCCTAGCCAATTCTTCCTAAAATACACGTGGTTAGTTGTAATATTTGGGACCAAATTGGATAAAATACTGGTTATGGAAGGGCTTTATATTATCTTGGTCAGACCTAAAAAATGTATACACTGCAATATTAACACATGTATCACATTTTAAAGCTCCAGAACCTTACAAAAGAGTGGTAACATGGAATGTAAGATCCACACAGTAATGAGGAGCACAGTGAAATGAAATCTCTAGGAAGGACATGGCTGCCTCATATTTAAGGACTCCCAGCTCTGGGATTGCCTACTAGAGTTTGCACATGATTAGGTTGGTCTAGGAACTCTTGAGTTCCAGCTCCTCCCAGCGCAGTCTTTACCAGCTGAGGAATGCTGAGGGAGGAGAAGTCACTGTGTCATGTGTTGGAGCTAATGTTTCAATCAATAGTTCCAAACACTTCCCCACATTGGTGGTGCTATTGAAACACAAATGACCATACATCAAAAAGATATGGGAGTAGCAGGAATTGATAAGAACAAGGTTAATGAGAAAGAAAGGGGATAAAAGAAGATGGAGATTTGTGTGTGAATAAAGTACATTAAATACATGTATAGAATTGTAAATAATAAAAACTCTAAATATTTAAATACATTTGTAAAATTTTGCATATTGTACAAGATTTCAGCATGCCTCTGATCATCAGAGGTCTTTCTGAACTACCTTTCTAAATCTCTAAATTAAGAGTTAAATGCATAAATGATGCTACTTTTAAAAACTGACTAACTCTATGCTTCTTTAGCCAAAATCTTTCCCATAATTTTCCTGATTCAAAGATTTGTTTGTTTTGTAAATGTTGGTATTTCCTCAGAAAGCAACTTCTTGGTGTTTCATAAGAAATAAAGTACTGGGATAAAGGACTTAGCATTGCTATTAAGGGGAGACATGCACTTTTATAAGAGGCCTTAAATCATAATTTAAAGTTCAGAATTGGTTGCATAATATCCACTGTGAGTTCCTGGGAGACAGATAACTACATAAACAAGAATTAACAGAAGGTGAGTTCACTGATTGGAAAATACTCTACAACAAAGACTTCCTTCCATAAACAGGAAAACAATCCTATAAGATACATATAACCACTTCCAATCACCCAAAGTTCAGGAGAAAAAATTTCTACGTTTGTATTTCTTTCCTTAAACTTGTTCCCAGCATCTTCATGCCATATCCACATAAACTTCAGAAAATCTGAGTGATATTTATCTTCAGTGTTAACAGCTGAGTGATACAAGTATCCAAAGTCAAAGCCCCTCTTACAACACTTCTATTGATTCTATTTTTATAGTTCTTAAATCCATTATTATTCAGATTTAAAATTATATATTTAAATTTCCTTTGGCATGCTTCTAACTAATAAAAATATGCTAATTTTGTTTCCAAAGTTACACTTATATCTTTATGTATTTAGTTCA
This sequence comes from Micromys minutus, assembly GCF_963924665.1. NCBI lineage: Eukaryota > Metazoa > Chordata > Mammalia > Rodentia > Muridae > Micromys > Micromys minutus. Next base: position 16,956,934 of record NC_137981.1, read on the forward strand.
TGCATGTGTATATATGTGTTTGCTTATGTGTACATGCTCATGTGCATGCATGTGTTCATGTGTGAGTACATACATGCCATGGTGCACATGTGAAGATGAGAGGACATGTTACAGGTGTTGGTTCTCTCCTTTCACTGTTTAGGTCTCAGGGACCAGACTCAGGTCACAGAGTATAGAACCAAGATTCTGAGAAACACTATGACACATTCAGACTTCTGCAACCTCAGAGGAACTTTAGATTCTGTTAGAAATACTCTCAGAATTAGTTGATTCTTTGGTACACAAAGTGTACAAAATGTTCATTGACAATCTTTATTGTATTTTATAACTTGAGAGCCCATAACTGTATTTACTGATTAAAAGATATTAGTTGCTTTGAAAATTTGAAGGCAATTTTAATTGTTATTAAATTCTTTCATATTGAATTTATTTTAATTGTTATGAAAAATTTAATAGTAATATTTAATAGTAAGGGCAAATGAACAATAGTAAAAAGTGCTTTCTATTGTAGCACAGTTTCCTTCTCTTATAAAGTAAGAAATAAGATTTGGTTAAACCACAGAAGTCTGTGACATCTTGATTTACAGCTCCATATTTTTGTTTATATCCTCCTTTGTGGACTAAGATAATATTGTTAACAACTATTTCAAAGCAGTACTGTATTGTTATCTGAATTTGTTTGAAACAGCCACAAATTAAAATATAATGTGTTATTACATAAAGGGACACTTAAAATTTTCAATCTTTAGTAATAATTATAATATCTTAGATATTATGGCAAATCTCCTTAGAATTAGGACTAATCACACCTCATGAATTTATAAATATAGAATCAATATTTCCAGAAGAAAAACTAGAACTAAATTAAAGCAAATGATTTCAACTACACTAAACACTAGCTAAAATATCTCATGCAGTAGAGATAACTGTAGACAAGGGAGAGACATACAATGTAATAGAAGACTATGGCTGGCTAGACAAAGTATATGTTTTTCTCAACTGATACCTTTACACAGGTTATCCTGTGTTCTTGGTTATCTCAACTTTAGATATAATATTTCTATTATGTCATAAGTAAATTTTACCTCATTTAGAAGATGGATCAGAAGAGAAGAAGTACCCAGATCATAAAGGCTGGTAGTTTTGATATGGTTCAAGTATTAATTCATCAGTGGATTTACTATTCCTCTGTTCTGAAGACTCTTTTCTCACTTCTCAGATCCATTTTTATCAGACACAAGAATTTGTAATATAATGGGATATACTTTTAACTTTGACATTCACAAAGAGTCTGATAAATGACTAAATTTATAAATTATTGTGTAATAAATAAAATATCATGTAAGAGTTTTTAACATGTAACTTGTTTTTTTGGGCAATTTACATTTGTGTTTCTAGGTCATGAGCATTCATATGGAGTAAACTATTTCTCTCTTTTGAGGTAGAATGTGTGAGTTTTGTATTAACATCATGCAGTGTTTTTTGCAGCTCCCTCTCAGGGTTCTTTCACAAGGATACGTTTAAGATAGTCTCCTGGAAAATAGGAAAAATTTAAAAGCTTATAAAATTAATAAAATTAGATGTGTGTTTAGCAAAGAGTTTTCACTAAACTCAATTTTTGTCAGTTAGTGCTTAACTATGAAAGAATTTCCTCTGCTAACATATTGTGGTGAATTAACATGTTCCTTCTAGTGTTGGCCACTTTGTGTTGAGTCCTAGGTCATGGGACATAAAAGTAAGACTTTAAGGCTCTGTGAAATTCTGGACAATAATGTATTATCCTGGGTGTTTTTTCATGGTTACTTTCTTTTTCTTAAAGCTAAGTCCCAGAAGCAAAGTAGAGCAAATATTTTACATTTTTTACTAGCTAACTTCCCACTAATTCAGACAATAAGTATGTCTTCACATTCCATAACTTCACTGACCTGGAAAGCATGTGTGGAAAGGCTGAGGTTCCAGAGCTAGACCATCAAAATTCAAGGACAGCCTTTGTGCTGTATGTTAAATAAGTTATAACTTTTTATATGTTGGTTTTGCCTTTGGAAAATGTAGAGTGACAGGCCTGCTCATGTCATTTGTTGTGAGAATTAGAAAAATAGTATTTGTTAAGCCCCTGGAGTCGAGTTAATGCTCTCTATTGTACTTATAAAATCAAACTCTCAAGAACATCTATCTGTGTACAATAAAGTCAGTGTTGCCATTGAAAATGAGACCCTGGCTTGGAATATGGGAGATAATAGACAATTGTATAAGCAAATATTCATTTATCTTAACTTATTTTAATATCAGGTATATATGATAATGTCTTTCAAAAAGGGTTATTATGAAGTATGCTGACAGAGATATTGAATAGACAAAGTGCACTGTGCCTATATCTAACATATCACATACTCACACAATGCAAACAGTGAACTTTTTCCTTGGGCATAGATTTGTCAACCATATTTTGCTATTTTCCAAAGTTAAGCACTGTCATTACCTCCTTCTTGGACTGGAAGAGTGGATATCAAGAGAAGTTCCTTACAAGGCTCCTTCCAGGATTATCTGAGCACAGAGGGAACTGACTTCCTAACAGCCAGCTTAAATATCAGGTGCAAAAGTAAATCATGGGGATCAGTGGAACGTTTTGTCTAGGATCCTGGAACTTTAGACAGAGATGTCCTCCTCTTCTTGAATACTCTTTTATGCTAGAGAACAGTGTCATGACACAGCTCTCTAATATCCATTGTCTTGCTTACTCCTGTCCTCTGGGCATTGTGCCTTAATTTCTGATTCTTTATTCACCCAAGAGTAAGGAAATCATTCATTTTGTTGGGTCTTAATCTCTTGGAGATCTTTAGAGAGACAATTGTTAAGTTCATCAGTCACTCACCAAACCTGTTCTGGACACTTGTAATATGTTTACAAAGCCCAGTGTATGGTTTAGCAAGAGTTTATTAATTGTGTGACAAGTTAATTTTAATATTGGCTTCTGAAGAAAGATCCTCCTCCATTGAAGAACAAGGTTCACTGGGGAGTAGTGGAGTAGTCTTTGAAGTTTAGGAAAAAAATCACACACTTTTTGGACCATTTTAGTGACTTCTTTCTCCTTCAATCACAGCTCTTGAATCTTATGAGTAATTTACCAAATACAGATGTGAGGTGATCAGACTAGGGTCATACTCTAAAAATGTGCACATGAGCTGCATTTTGAGGTGGATAAATTTTAAGACCTCTTGATTCCTAATAGAGTTATTTTTTTCATTATTTTCTCATTTTATTATTTTTTTGAGAATTTGTGTAATGTATTTTGATCATACTAACCACTCTAAGTTTTACCAGATCAATCTACTTACCCATTTACTTAAATTTGTGTCCTATTTTTTTAACCCAGCCAGTTGAATTTGCACTTCCATTATCTTGCATGTGTGGTCTTTCAGTATAACATGATTCAACTACCAGGGTCCACATCTTTAAAGAAAACTGATTATTCTTCTCCCAGCAGCTATTGATTGCCAATAATGCCTCAGCTAGAAACAGATGTCACTCCTAACTTCTTTCTCTATTCTAAGATATATGTTCACCTTGAGCATGTGTGTCTTTTGTGTGTTATCACAACCATCATGAATTCATACATGCAAGTTTCCTGATGTATTTGAGAAGTACTATTTACTTTTAGTCACAGACTACCTTTGTTTATTGCAACCTTTCCACCTCTGTCTGCCCTGATAATTCTTGAGCCTTTGGAGGTGTGGTGTTAGATAGATTTATCTTTTAGAAAGGAGAATTACATTCTTTTATTTTATATATCTTGCCAATTTTTGGATCTTTTGTTTTTTTTGCCTGATTACCCATTTAAATTAGCTGCTTAAAAATAAGCAATATTTTAAGTAACTTAAAATGAAATTTACTTTTTTTTTGTTTGTTTTTCAGGGAAGAATATTCAGAGATCCAATTTAGTTAATTCAACAAGTCTTGAAAACGTACTAGTTGCTATAAGCGTAAAGTACATGCAAAACAAAACGCAACATGGAAATAGTCAAAGTCTTCTTGTTTTGTGAATATATGTATAGTTTTTTTGTTTTCTTTATTTCTTGGACTTCATACAGTCTGTGAGTTGTTTCTGGGGGAGTGCAAGCCTCTGGGGTTAGCATCCCACTATCAGTGACTGCATATTATGTCTGTTCTTTTGTGACTGGGTTATCTCACTCAGGATGATCTTCTCTAGATGCAGCCATTTTCTTAAGAATTTGGTTAAGTCATTGTTTCTGGTGGCTGAGTAGTATTCCATTGTGTATATGTACCACAATTTTTGTATCCATTCGTCTTCTGAAGGACATCTGGGTTCCTTCCAGCTTCTGGCTATTATAAATAGAGCCGCTATGAACATTGTGGTGCATATATCTTTGTTGTGTATTAAAGTGTCTCTGGGGTATATGCCCAGAAGTGGAATAGCTGGGTCTTCAGGTAGTACTATATCCAATTTTCTGAGGTATAGCCAGACAGATTTCCAGAGTGGTTGTATTAGCTTGCAACCCCACCAACAATGGAGAAGTGTTCCTATTTCTCCACAGCCTCGCCAGCATCTGCTGTCATCTGAGTTTTGGATCTTGGCTAATCTGACTGGTGTGAGGTGGAATCTTAGGGTTGTTTTGATTTGCATTTCCCTGATGGCTAAGGAAGTCGAGCACTTCCTCAGATGTTTTTCGGCCATTCGGTGTTTCTCAACTGAAAATGATTTGTTTAGCTCTGTACCCCCTTTTTTAATAGGGTTATTTGATTCTCTGGTGTCTAGCTTTTTGAGTTCCTTGTACACCTTGGATATTAGGCCTCTATCTGATGTGGTGTTGGTAAAGATCTTTTCCCATTCTGTTGGTTGCCGTTTTGTTTTCTTGACGATGTCCTTAGCCTTACAGAAACTTTGCAATCTCATTAAGTCCCATTTGTTAATCTTTGACCTTAGAGCTTGAGCCATTGGTGTTTTGTTCAGGAAATTTTCTCCTGTGCCTATGTGTTCTAAGGTTTTCCCTACTTTCTCATCTAATAGTTCCAGTGTATCTGGTTTAATGTGGAGATCTTTAATCCACTTACACTTAAGCTTTGTACAAGGAGATAAGAACGGGTCTATTTTCATTCTTTTGCATGTTGAGTGCTAGTTGGACCAGCACCATTTGTTGAATAGGCTGTCCTTTTTCCATTGAATGTTTACTGCTCCTTTGTCAAAAATCAGGTGACCATATACATGAGGGCTCATTTCTGGATCTTCTATTCTATTCCATTGATCCACTTGCCTATTTCTGTACCAGTACCATGCAGTTTTCAGCACAATTGCCTTGTAATATAGCTTGAGGTCAGGGATAGTGATTCCCGCAGATGTTTTTTTGTTGTTGAGGATGGATTTCGCTATTCTAGGTCTTTTGTTATTCCATATGAAATTGCACATTGATCTTTCCAATTCCATGAAGAACTGGGTTGGAATTTTGATGGGGATTGCATTGAATCTGTAGATTGCTTTTGGTAGGATGGCAATTTTTAAGATGTTGATTTTTCCAATCCATGAGCATGGGAGATCTTTCCATTTTCTGAGATCCTCCTCAATTTCTTTCTTTAGAGGTTTGAAGTTCTTGTTGTTCAGGTCCTTCACTTGCTTATTTAGAGTCACACCAAGGTTTTTCATAGTTTTTGTAACGATTGTGAAGGGTACGTTTTCCCTAATTTCTTTCTCCACATGTTTGTCCTTTGAGTACAGGAAGGCTACTCATTTGTTTGAGTTAATGTTGTATCCGGCCACTTTGCCGAAGTTGTTTATCAGCTGTAGGAGTTCTCTGGTGGAATTTTTGGGGTCACTCAAGTACACTATCATGTCATCGGCAAAGAGTGATGTTTTTATCTTTTCCTTTACGATTTGTATCACCTTGATCTCCTTTTGCTGTCTAATTGCTCCAGCAGGACTTCCAGTACTATGTTGAATAGGTAGGGGGAGAGTGGGCAGCCTTGTCGAGTCCCTGATTTTAGTGGGATTGCTTCAAGTTTCTCCCCATTAAGTTTGATGTTGGCTGTTGGTTTGCTGTATATTGCTTTTATTATGTTTAAGTATGGGCCTTGGATTCCTGTTCTTTCCAGGACTTTTAACATGAAGGGGTGTTGGATTTTGTCAAATGCTTTCTCAGCATCTAGTGATATGACCATGTGATTTTGGTCTTTGAGTTTGTTTATATGGTGGATTACATTGATGGATTTCCTTATGTTAAACCATCCCTGCATCCCAGGGATGAAGCGTACTTGGTCATGATGAATGATTGTTTTGATGTGTTCTTGGATTCGGTTTGCGAGGATTTTCTTGAGTATTTTTTTTTTTTAAACGATTTTATTTTTCAAAACAAAGATAGATGTAAAGATTTTAAACATTTTTTGCTTAAAATTATACATTTTTGTCAGTACTGTTTTTTCAGACATTAAAATAAATTTTACATAAAACCATGTGAATATGTTTTTTAGTCGGTACTTGATTTTTTTCAAAAGCTTGACAGTATGCATTGAAAACGTACTAGTTGCAATAAGCGTAAAGTACATGCAAAACAAAACGCAACATGGAAATAGTCAAAGTCTTCTTGTTTTGTGAATATATGTATATTTTTTGTTTTCTTTATTTCTTGGACTTCATACAGTCTGTGAGTTGTTTCTGGGGGAGTGCAAGCCTCTGGGGTTAGCATCCCACTATCAGTGACTGCATATTATGTCTGTTCTTTTGTGACTGGGTTATCTCACTCAGGATGATCTTCTCTAGATGCAGCCATTTTCTTAAGAATTTGGTTAAGTCATTGTTTCTGGTGGCTGAGTAGTATTCCATTGTGTATATGTACCACAATTTTTGTATCCATTCGTCTTTTGAAGGACATCTGGGTTCCTTCCAGCTTCTGGCTATTATAAATAGAGCCGCTATGAACATTGTGGTGCATATATCTTTGTTGTGTATTAAAGTGTCTCTGGGGTATATGCCCAGAAGTGGAATAGCTGGGTCTTCAGGTAGTACTATATCCAATTTTCTGAGGTATCGCCAGACCGATTTCCAGAGTGGTTGTATTAGCTTGCAACCCCACCAACAGTGGAGAAGTGTTCCTATTTCTCCACAGCCTCGCCAGCATCTGCTGTCATCTGTGTTTTGGATCTTGGCCAATCTGACTGGAGTGAGGTGGAATCTTAGCGTTGTTTTGATTTGCATTTCCCTGATGGCTAAGGATGTCGAGCACTTCCTCAGATGTTTTTCGGCCATTCGGAGTTCCTCAACTGAAAAAGATTTGTTTAGCTCTGTACCCCATTTTTTAATAGGGTTATTTGATTCTCTGGTGTCGAGCTTTTTGAGTTCCTTGTACACCTTAGATATTAGGCCTCTATCTGATGTGGTGTTGGTAAAGATCTTTTCCCATTCTGTTGGTTGCCGTTTTGTTTTCTTGACGATGTCCTTAGCCTTACAGAAACTTTGCAATCTCATTAAGTCCCATTTGTTAATCTTTGACCTTAGAGCTTGAGCCATTGGTGTTTTGTTCAGGAAATTTTCTCCTGTGCCTATGTGTTCTAAGGTTTTCCCTACTTTCTCATCTAATAATTCCAGTGTATCAGGTTTAATGTGGAGATCTTTAATCCACTTACACTTGAGCTTTGTACAAGGAGATAAGAACGGGTCTATTTTCATTCTTTTGCATGTTGAGTGCCAGTTGGACCAGCACCATTTGTTGAATAGGCTGTCCTTTTTCCATTGAATGTTTACTGCTCCTTTGTCAAAAATCAGGTGACCATATACATGAGGGCTCATTTCTGAATCTTCTATTCTATTCCATTGATCCACTTGCCTATTTCTGTACCAGTACTATGCAGTTTTCAGCACAATTGCCTTGTAATATAGCTTGAGGTCAGGGATAGCGATTCCCGCTGATGTTTTTTTGTTGTTGAGGATGGTTTTCGCTATTCTAGGTCTTTTGCTATTCCATATGAAATTGCACATTGATCTTTCCAATTCCATGAAGAACTGGGTTGGAATTTTGATGGGGATTGCATTGAATCTGTAGATTGCTTTTGGTAGGATGGCCATTTTTAAGATGTTGATCTTTCCAATCCATGAGCATGGGAGATCTTTCCATTTTCTGAGATCCTCCTCAATTTCTTTCTTCAGAGGTTTGAAGTTCTTGTCATACAGGTCCTTCACTTCCTTAGTTAGAGTCACACCAAGGTATTTCATAGCTTTTGTAACTATTGTGAAGGGTACCTTTTCCCCAATTTCTTTCTCCACATGTTTGTTTTTTGAGTATAGGAATGCTACTGATTTGTTTGAGTTAATTTTGTATCCGGCCACTTTGCTGAACTTGTTTATCAGCTGTAGGAGTTCTCTGGTGGAATTTTTGGGGTCACTCAAGTACACTATCATGTCATCGGCAAAGAGTGATGTTTTTATCTCTTCCTTTCCGATTTGTATCCCCTTGATCTCCTTTTGCTGTCTAATTGCTCCAGCCAGGACTTCCAGTACTATGTTGAATAGGTTGGGGGAGAGTGGGCAGCCTTGTCGAGTCCCTGATTTTAGTGGGATTGCTTCAAGTTTCTCGCCATTAAGTTTGATGTTGGCTGTTGGTTTGCTGTATATTGCTTTTATTATGTTTAAATATGGGCCTTGGATTCCTGTTCTTTCCAGGACTTTTAACATGAAGGGGTGTTGGATTTTGTCGAATGCTTTCTCAGCGTCTAGTGAGATGACCATGTGATTTTCGTCTTTAAGTTTGTTTATATGGTGGATTACATTGATGGATTTCCTTATGTTAAACCATCCCTGCATCCCAGGGATGAAGCCTACTTGGTCATGATGAATGATGGTTTTGATGTGTTCTTGGATTCGGTTTGCAAGGATTTTGTTGAGTATTTTTGCATCAATGTTCATAAGTGAGATTGGTCTGAAGTTCTCTTTCTTTGTAGGGTCTTTGTGTGGCTTAGGTACGAGGGTTATTGTAGCCTCAAAAAATGAGTTGGGTAATATTCCATCTGATTCTATGTTTTGGAATAGTTTGGCGAGTATTGGTGTTATATGCTCAATAAATGTCTGATAAAATTCTGCACTGAACCCGTCTGGACCTGGGCTTTTTTTGGTTGGGAGGCTTTTGATGACTTCTTCTATTTCTTTAGGTGTTATAGGGTTATTAAGATGGTTTACTTGGTCCTGGTTTAACTTTGGGACCTTGTATCTCTCTAGGAATTCATCCATTTCTTCCAGATTTTCCAATTTTGTGGAGTATAAGTTTTTGTAGTAGGATCTGATGATTTTTTGAATTTCCTCAGTTTCAGTTGTTATGTCCCCACTTTCCTTTCTGATTTTGTTAATTTGGATACTCTCTTTTTGCCCTCTAGTTAGTCTGGCTAGGGGTTTATCAATCTTGTTGATTTTCTCAAAAAACCAACTCTTGGTTTTGTTGATTTTTTCAATGGTTCTTTTTGTTTCTATTTTGTCTATTTCTGCCCTAATTTTGATTATTTCTTGCCATCTACTCTTTTTGGGTATATCTGCTTCCTTTTGTTCTAGGGCTTTTAGCTGTGCTGTCAGGTTGCTGATGTGAGCTCTCTCCAGTTTCTTTGCAGAAGCACTTAGGGCTATGAGTTTTCCTCTCAATACTGCTTTCATTGCATCCCATAGGTTTGGGTATGTTGTGTTTTCATTTTTGTTGAATTCTAGAAAATCCTTAATTTCTTTCTTTATTTCTTCTTTGACCCTGCTATTCTTTAACAGAGCATTGTTTAGTTTCCATGTGTATGTGGGCTTTTTGTTGTCTTTGTTGTTGTTAAAGAGCAGCCGTAGACCACGGTGATCTGAGAGGATGCATGGGAGTATTTCAATCTTCTTATATCGATGGAGGCTCGTTCTGTGTCCAATTATGTGGTCAATTTTTGAGAAGGTGCCATGGGGTGGTTAGAAGAAGGTGTATTCTTTTACTTTGGGATAGTATGTTCTGTATATATCTATTAATTCTAGTTGGTTCAAAGTTTCTGCCAGTTTTGCAGTGTCCTTGTTCAGTTTCTGTTTCCCTGATCTGTCCATTGGTGAGAGTGGGGTATTAAAGTCTCCCACTATTATTGTGTGGGGTGAAATGTATTTTTTGAGCTTTAGTAGAGCTCAAAAACTCAGGTGACCACAGATGCTGGAGAGCATGTGGAGAAATAGGAACACTCTTACACTGTTGTGGAATTGTCAACTGGTGCAACCACTCTGCAAATCAGTCTGGTGGTTACTCAGAAAAGTGGAGATAGTGCTACCTGAGGACCCAGCTATACCACTCTTAGGCTTATACCCAAAATAGCTCCAATATCTAATGAGGACACAGGTTCAACAATGTTCATAGCAGCCATATTTATAATAGGCACAAGCTGGAATCAACCCAGATGTCTCTCAACAGAGGAATGGATTCAGAAATTGTGGTACATATACACAATGGAGTACTACTTAGTTGTTAAAAACAACAAGTTCATGAAATTCCTAAGCGAATGGATGGAACTTAAAGCTATAACCCTAAGATAACCCAGTCATAAAAAAAATACCTCATAGTATGTACTCATTTATAAGCTGATACCAGCCCCCCCCCAAAAAAAAGAAAGAGCTTGGAATACCTAAGAAACCATCCACAGAACTTATGAACCTCAAAACAAGGAAGATCAGAATGTGAATGCCTCAGTCCTTCTTAGAAGGGAGAACAAACCAGAGGAGGAAATACAAGGCTAAATAGAGAAGCAGAGATTGATGAAAATATCTAGACACTGCCTCACCTGGAGAACTACCATATATGCAGTCACCAAACTCAAGCAATATTACTGATGCCAAGAAGTGTTTACTGGCAGGAACCAGACACCAGCATGGATGTCTCCTCAGAGGCTCTCCCAGAGTCTTACAAATACAGATGAGGTTGCTTACGGCTAAACATCAGACTGAACATGGGGACCCCATTGAAAAAGCTAGTAAAAGGACTGAAATAGCTGAAAGATTTGCACCCTCATGGGAAGAACAACATCATCATCGGCCAAGGCACTGAGGTGGAAAGGGTGATTGGGAGATGGAGTACCTTCATGGAAACAAGTTGAGGGGGAGGAGAGAGAGGGGTTGAGGGGAGAGTATAACATTGGAAATGTAAATACAGAGAATATCTTTTCTTAAAAAGAGGCAGAGGAAATAGATGACTGTAACAAAATAGTCTTCAAAAGTACAACAGAGCAGATGTATGTATGAACTCATAGTGATTGTGAGACCATGCACAAGACATACATGTTCAAGATGAATAAATATTGTAGCATAGAGAAAGAAGATGGGAGTGGAGTCTGTCCTAGCTGAGCAGTTATTGGCAATCGACAGCGGCTAGAACAGGGATGATTAGTTTTCTTTAAGGAGGTGGCAGCTGGTAGCTGAATCATGCTTGATTGTAAGGCCACATATCCAAGAGTATAAGAAAAGCACAAATTCAGCTGGATGAGTAAATAAAATAGGACACAAATTTGCATGAGTGGGGAAGTAAGTAGATCTGGTAGAACTTAGAGTGGTCAGTATGATCAAAATACATTACACAAATTCTCAAAGAACTAATAAAAATGAGAAAATAATGGAAAAGAAAACTAACTTTACTATGGATGAAGTTTTGAAACTGAGTGAGCCGTTCCATATTGTAGCTCCTGTGCCCATTTCTACAGTATGACATTAGTCTGATCCCCCTCACATCTGAACCCTCATATCTGGTAAATTACCTACAAGAGCTGTGATGACAAGGAGAGAGGAGTCACTAAAATGGTCCAAAAAGTGTGTGAGTTTTGTTGTAACTTCAGACCCATTCACTACTCCCCCCATGAATCTAGAATCTAGAAAGGAGGATCCCTCATCAAAAACCACAACTGAAGTTAACATGTTACAAAATTAACAAACCTGTATTATGGATACCACCATATCCAGGGCTTAGTGAGCATGTGCAAGTATCCAGAACAGGTTTTCTGAGTGACTGATACTCTGAAAAATTGTCTCTCTAAAGAGCTCTATGAGATTAAGACCCAACAAAGTGAAGGACTTCCTTGCCCTTGGGTGAAAATAAAAATAAGAAATTAAAGTACAATGCCCAGAGGAAGAGAGTGGGCAGGGGAATAAATATTAGAGAGCTGTTTCTGACATTGTTCTCTAGAATAAAAGGATGCTCAGTAACAGAGAACAAGCCCGGGATTCTACAGAAAATACTCCACTGACCTTCATGACACATTTTTTTGCACCTTATCTTTAAGCTGAATATTATGAAGTAATCTATCTCAGCCCTCAAAGAATTCTTTAAGGAACCATGTAAGAAGCTTCGCTTAATATTCTCTCTTCCAGTTCAGGAAAGAAGGTATTTTGGTACTTAACTAAGGAAAATAGTAAATTATAGTTAAAGAATCCATGCCCGTGCAAAAGTCCAGTGTTCACATTGTGAGTGTCTGATGTGTCATAGATAAGCACAGGGCACCTTTTCTATTTACCATCTCAATCCGCACACTTCTTTCTGGACGGCATTATCACACCCACTTGGTATTAGAAGAAATTAAGAGAAATAAATATTTGCTTGTAGATTTTTCAGTATGGTGTACTTAACTGCCATAATCCATGCTAGGGTCTCATTTTCTAAAGAAACACTGATTTTAGAGTACACAGATGGGTAATATTAAGAGTTTAATTTTATACTTAGTATGGAGAGCACTAACTGGATGCCAAGCACTTAAAAAATACTATTTTTCTAATTTGTAAAACAAACCACATGGGTAGAACTGTTACTGTCCATTTTCCAAAAGGAAAAACCAACATATATGAAAATTATAACTTGTCTCACATATGAAGCAAAGATGCTGGATTCAACCCCAGTGATCTAGCTTTGGAATCTTTGCCTTTCCACACATGCTTTAAAGGCCAGTGAAGTCATGGAATAAGCGGATATATTTATTGTCTGGACTGATGGGAAGTTTACTAGTGAAAATGCAAAACATGGGTTCTACTCTATTTCTGGGACTTAGTTTTAAGGGGAAAGAAAGAAACCATAAAAAAAGATACAGGGCATTAAATTATTGTTCAGAATTCCACAGAAGTCAGAACCCCTACTTTTATGTCCAGTTCATAGGACTCAACACAAAGTGTCCAACACCAGAAGGAACAGGTAAGTTTACAGCAACATGTTAGCAAAGTAGATTCTTTCATATTTAAGCACTAACTGACAAAAATGGAGTACCAGCAGTCAAATAAAAGCATTTTATCCTCAATTCACATCTAATTTTATTAGCATTAAAAGCTTCCATAATTCTTTTATTTCCCAGGAAAGTTTCTTAAAGCTTATGCTTGGGAAAGTATCCTGAGAAGAAGCTACTTAAAACAACACACTGTATGTTATTGATACAAAGCACACAGCTCCCACCTCAATACAGGTAAGAAATAGTCTTAATTTGTGGATACTTCAAAAGAAATCAGGTAGAAATACAGCACTCCATGTGAATGCTCATAGTTTAGAAACACAAATGCAGGTTGCTCCAAAAGACATGTTATGCTTTTAAAATGCTTACATAGTATTTTACTTATTATACAATAAGGAAACTCATAAATTGAGCCATTTATCAAACACATCATTATTAGACTCTCCCTGCATGTGAAGGTTACCTACTATTTGTCCCATAGCATTATAAAAGCTCATTCCTACTGTCTGGTAAAGATTGGTCTGAAAAGCCAGGAAAGGTCTTCAGGAGAGAGAAATAGTAAATCCTGGAATCATATCAAGTTTATCAGCCTTTATAATCTGGGTCTGACTTCACTTTTATTCTACACTTTGAATCTGATAAAACTTTTACTTATGACATAATGGAAATATTATATCTAAAGTAGAAATAGTGAAGAACATACAACGGCCTATGAAACTAAAAATATCAGTTGAGGAAAAATAGATATTTCGGCTGGCCAATCATAGTCTTTGATTAGATTGCATGTTCCTTTCTTTGTTTACAGATATCTGTACTACATGATGTTTAAGGTGCTGGAAATAATGTTTGCCTTTATTTCTAGTTTGCTTTCTGGAAATTTTGAATGCATTTTTATAAGCTCATAAGGAATAATTAGTTCTAATTCTAAGGGAAATTTGCCATAATATCTAAGTTATTATAATTCTTATCTGTGATTGATAATTTTAAGTATCCTGTTATGTTGGTAATACATTAGATCTAATTTGAAATTTCAAAAGAATGCAGATAACAATACAGTACTGCCTTAACATATTTTTAACAAACTTTTCTTTTCCATTAAACAAGTAAAGAAACAAAAATCCAGACTTGTACATCAAGATTGCATAGACTTTTGTGGCTTAATCAAATCTTATTTCTTATTTTGTAATTGGGAAGGGAAATTGTGCTACAAGAGGAGTCAGTTTTGTACTATTGTTCATTTACCCCTTTAGCAAACTATTTTAATGTTTAATGATCAAAAGTATTAACTATCACTTAATCAATAACTATAGGCATGGGCTCTCAAGTTATGAAGTACCTTGAACATTGTCAATGGAGATTATTTGGTGAAATTTAGGTACAAAAGAGTCAATTAAATCTGTAATATTTCTTACCAAAATTTTAAAAAATCAAGTACTATAAAAATATATTCATATATATTCACACTAAAATGCTTTTTTAAAAATCTGTAATATTTCTAACAGTCTAAAGTTACTCTGAGGTAGCAAGTCTGAATGTGTCATAGTGATTTTCAGAATTGTGATTCTATACTCTGGTGGCCTGAGTCTGATCCCTGAGAACCTAAACTGGTAGGAGAGAAGCACCTGTAATATGTCCTCTCATCTCCATATGTGCACTGTGGCATGCATGTACTCACACATGAGTCATGTGTATTTTCCATCACAACAAAAACAATACTCTTTGATGTACCAGTTCCATCACACTATGCTTGCAATGGTGTTTCATCAAAAAATCAACTTAGTCTGTTTATATCAGTAAAAGAGAAACGGAGGAGTGGCTGGTTATGCAGCACAGAGTGGGGGATTAAATACTGCCCCTCATTTCTTAATATCCAGTACTTAGAAAAAAAAATTCTAGGAAAACTGTAAAAATGCAATTAAATATAGAGATGATGAAGAGCAAACTATTCTGTTTGGGCAAAAATTATACTCCCTCAGCTACTTCTAGAATATTCAACAATTTCTGGTGCTTTCACAGGTCAAACAGATGAAAACCCTCAGCAGTCCAAACAACTCCAGCACCATCACTGGCTTCATCCTACTGGGCTTCCCATGCCCCAGGGAGGGGCAGATCCTCCTCTTTGTCCTCTTCTTCATTGTCTACCTCCTTACCCTCATGGGCAACACCTCCATCATCTCTGCAGTATGCTGGGATCAGAAACTCCACACACCCATGTACCTCCTGCTGGCCAACTTCTCCTTCCTGGAGATCTGGTATGTCACCTCCACAGTCCCCAACATGTTGGCCAACTTCCTCTCTGACAGCAAGGTCATCTCTTTCTCTGGATGCTTCCTGCAGTTCTATTTCTTCTTCTCCTTGGGTTCTACAGAATGCTTTTTCCTGGCAGTCATGGCATTTGATCGCTACCTTGCCATCTGCCGGCCACTACATTACCCTTCTCTCATGACTGGGCGCCTCTGCAACATCCTTGTGATCAGTTGCTGGGTGCTTGGTTTCCTCTGGTTCCCTGTTCCCATCATCATCATCTCCCAGATGTCCTTCTGTGGGTCTAGAATTATAGACCACTTCCTGTGTGACCCAGGCCCTCTGTTGGCCCTGGCCTGTTCCAGAGCTCCATTGATGGAGGTTTTTTGGACAATGATAACATCTCTTCTCTTGTTTATTCCTTTTCTCTTCATTATGGGATCTTATACATTGGTCCTGAGAACTGTGTTTAGAGTTCCTTCAAGAGATGGACAAAAAAAGGCCTTCTCCACTTGTGGGTCTCATCTCACAGTAGTTTTACTCTTTTATGGCTCAGTGATGATTATGTATCTGAGCCCGTCATCTGAGCATGAAGCTGGGATGCAGAAGCTTGTGACTCTGTTTTACTCTGTGGTTACTCCACTCCTTAATCCTGTGATATACAGTCTGAGGAACAGAGATATGAAAAATGCCCTGCAGAAGATTTTAAGAACATAAAAATTGTAATTTTAAGCAAACAAAAAATGTTTAACCACATACACATGTATTTGAATATATATTGAATTTATATGTGTGTGGATATTATTCAACCACAAGAATGATCAAATTGCACCATTTATAACAACATAAATAACATGGAAAAACATTGTGTGAGGTAAAAAAATGTCAGTTATGGGAAATCAAATTCTGCATGTTCTCACTTATGTGTAGAAAGTGTTTTTTTTTTTTTTTTAATGAATAGGATAATGCTTCTCAGATATTGCTAGGAAGTATAAGGAGTAGCAATGTGGTTAGTGTTTGCTGGATAATTATTCAATATATATATAATCATAATAAAATAATATATATATAGAACAAAAATAAAAATATAGAACGAAAGATCTTAAAACATGCTTATAATCTGAGCCCTTGAATGGTGGGACAGGAGGATCTGAATTTTAAGGTGGCTTGGGTACCTAAGATCATGTTTCAGATCGGGGAGAGGTCAGAGGACAAGGGAAAAGGTCGAAACATGGAGGTCCCCAAGGATCAGCTCGATCCAGGTGGAATCAATTGGACTTAAATAGCTATGAACATTTACGGATTGTATAGGTCTAATATCTCATATAGAAGGGCGATTTGTATATTTTTCTATTTAATATAATCTTGTTGTGTAGAGGGTTTGTGGATTGAGAATTGAATACATAAACTTGTGTGAAAGGCTAAAAATAAATAAATAAATAGAAGGCATGGTGGTTCATGCCTTTGATTTTTATATTTCCTGTTTCTCTAGAAGACCCCATTACCAAAGGCAGTTTAGAAAAGAGAAGGATTACTTTATATCCAGATTGTGTATATACTTTATCATTCCATGGAACCAAGACAAGATATTAAAGCAGGAAACTGGAGGCCAGCACGGAATTAGAGACCAGGAAGGAGCATACTTTACTGGCTTTCTTTCCATAGCTTTCTTAACTTTCTGTCTCCTATAGCCCATGACCATTTGCCCAGGAATAGCACTACCCACAGTAGCATGGACACTCCCACCTCAATCGTTAATGAAGAAAATGCTGCACAGATACGCTCAAAGGCCAATCCAACTGACACTAGTTCTAGGTGACTAATTTATGTCAAGTAGACAAAAATGATTGTCTATTCCAATGATATGCCAAAACATACAATTTCCAACCTGACCTACAAACACATTGCTATTAAATGACTTTTACTTTGTTTATTCTTAAGCCCCCGTGTTAATATAATGATATAAAACATACTCTTAATTTTTTAAACTCCCAGTTCAGAAAGTTGTCATCTGTTTAAGAATGAGTGTAAGGCTATGCCCCACTTTCTGTTCTTAATTTATAATAATAATAATAATAATAATAATAATAATAATAATAATAATAATAATTTTTATTACTTTTATTCTTTTACAATCCAGTCATCCCCCCCCCATGTCCCCCGTTCCAGAGTTCATCATCCCATTTCTCCTCACCCTTGTCTCCAAGAGGATGCCCCCAGCAAGCCTCCCCACTTCCTGGGGCCTCAAGTCTTTTGAGGGTTAGGCACATCTCCTCCCACTGAGGCCAGACCAGGCAGTCCTCTGCTGTATATGTGTTGGGAGATTCAGACCAGCTCTTGTATGCTGCCTGGTAGATGGTGCAGAGTCTGAGAGATCTCAGGAGTCTGGGTTTATCGGGACTGCTGGTCTTCCAGTTGGGTCACCCTCCTCCTCAGGGTCTTTCAGCCTTCCCCTAATTCAACCACAGGGGTCTCTGTCTTCAGTTCAATGGTTGGGTGTAACTATCTGCATCTGTCTTAGTCAGATGATTGTTGGGCCTCTCAGCGGACAGCCATGCTAGGCTCCATTTTTGTTGATAGTTCTTAGGGATTTTTGCCTTCTTTTGATAATTTCTTTATATAAATACTAGCTTCATTTTTTTTCTTACAACTTTGCTTAAAAACAGAGATACATGTACAGATTATTAAAAGCATTTTAGCATAAATATATATGGATATATTTTTGTCAGTCTTTGATTTTTTAAAAAGGTTTGATAGTATGCATTGAAATCTTACTATTTACAAAGACCATAAAGTATATATAAGACAAAACATAACATGGAAATACTCAGTTTTTTTCTGATGTGTAAAGATTAAACATAATGAATTTTAAATACCAAAAATTTCCACAAGTCTATCTTCTTAGTTTGTGAGTTATTACTGATTTAAGGTGTCGGTATACCCCACTCTGAGAGGGTATTATACACTTAATGTTTTTTTTTTTCCAAGAAGGACTGAAGCTTCCACTTTTAGGGCCTTTTTTGAGCTTCATATGGTCTGTGAGTGTTTCTTGGGGAGTCAAAGCTTGCTGAGGCTAGTATCCAATTATCAGTGACTGCATATTGTGTCTGTTCTTTTGTGACTGCATTACATCACTCAGGATGATATTCTCTAGATACATCCATTTTCCTAGGAATTTCATAAAGTCATTGTTTCTAATAGTAGAGTAGTACTCCATTGTGTAAATATACCACAATTTCTGTATCCATTCATTTATGGAAGGACGACTTGGTTCTTTCCAGCTTCTGGCTATTATAAATAAGGATGTTATGAACATGCTAGAGCATGTGTCCTTATTGTATGTTGTAGCTTCGTTGGGGCATATGTCCAGAAGTGGAATAACTGGGTCTTCAGGTAGGACTATGTCCCATTTTCTGAGGAACTGCCAGACTGATTTCCAGAGTGGTTGTACCAGCTTACAACCCCAAGAACAGTGGAGGAGTGTTCTACTTTCTGTGCATCCTCACCAGCATCTGCTGTCATCTGAGATTTGATCTTAGTCATTCTGACTGGTGTGAGGTGGAATCTCAGGGTTTTGATTACATTTCCCTGATGACTATGGATGTTGAGCATTTCCTTAGGTGCTTCTCAGGTATTCAATATTTCTCAATTGAGAATTCTTTATCTAGCTCTCTACTCCATTTTTAAATAGGATTATTTAAGTTTCTGGATTCTAACTTCTTTAGTTCTTTGTATATATTGGATATTAGATATCTATCAGATGTGGGATTGGTAAAGATCTTTTCCCAATCTGTTGGTTGCTATTTTATTTTCTTGACAGTGTCCTTAACCTTACAGAAACTTTGCAATGTTATTAAGTCCCATTTATTGATTCTTAATCTTAGAGCACAAGCTATTGGTGTTCAGTTCAGGAACTTTTCTCTTATGCCTATGTGTTCTAAGGTTTTCCCCACTGTCTCTTCTAATAGTTTCAGTGTACATAGTTTAATGCAGAGATCTTTGATCCACTTGCACTTGAGCTCTGTACAAGGAGATAAGAAAGGGTCTATTTTCATTCTTCTGCATGCTGAGTGCCAGTTGAGCCAACATCATTTGTTGAATGGGCTGTTCTTTTCTCATTGAATGTTTACAGCTCCTTTGTCAAAACTCAAGGTCACAAAACAGTATTAGATATGGATTTTGTGTTGTAGAGCAGGCCTTAAGTCAAATAAGATATTGGTTGATTACTTTCATAGTTTTCCCCCCAAAACTTTCCATATTGGTGCACTAGCATATTTTGTAGGTAGAATACTAAGTCTAAGTGTTTGTGGCTGGCTTGGTGTTTATATTTCTCCTTTTGATGATATAAGTACCAAGCTTCACTTTATTTTTAATGAGTGGTAAAGGTGCTGTTTTCAAAATGTGTTCATGCTGGTAATTTAGGGAGAATAATCTTTAGTCCTAACAACAGTGTGAGTTGTGTGGGGGATTACCAAGTGATATGTCATTTAGATATAACCCAATTCAGAAATTGGAAGCTTCATTTGTCACAATGAGATATCACTGTGGGACTCTGTCTTCCCATTATATGGTGACTTCATTTAGATGAATGTGAATATATTATATAAAGGATTGATTGTTATAGTTTTTCTTATTGTCCCTCAAATATATCTTAATTTTACCTATATTTACCTGTATTCTTTTTCTTTCCTCTACCCTTAACTTTACCAACTGAATCTTCTGTTGCAGTCCACCACATCCATTGCATATAAATGTGTCTATAACAATGCATTTAAGTCCCTTTCTTAGAGAAATGTGTCTGCCCCTTTTATTATCTATACTCCATACTGAACCGCTTTGGTTCTATGGATTGTAGCTATCCCAGACTTAGCATCTAATATTCATACTTAAGCAAATACATACAATGTTTGTCTTTCTAGATCTGGGTTATCTTACTTAAGATGATTTTGTTTTTGCGTTTGCATCAATTTACCTGCAAACTTTAAAAGTCAAATATTTCATCTTCTTTTTGTTTTCTTTCAATTTTTTTCCTTTCTTCTTTGCCAGTCAAATAATATATTCAACTGTGTAAATATATAGTATTTTTAATTAAACAACCGTATTTTAAAAAACAAGGATAAATGTACAGATTTTTAGCATTTTGCATTAAAGTATACAAATATATTGATGACAGAGCTTGGCTTTTTTTAAAGGTTTGATAGTGTGCATTAAGATCTTACTAGTTACAATGAGCATAAAGTACATGTAAAACAAGATGTAACCTGGAATTAGTCAAAGTTTTCTTGGTGTGAAAAGATTAAGCATAATGGTTTTTAATTTTCTATCTTTTTATTTTCTAGAAATTCATGTAGTCCGTGAGTTGTTTCTGGGGTGCTCAGAGCTTTCTGAAGGTAGTATCAAATTAGAAGTGACGACATATTATGTCTGTTCTTTTGTTACTGGGTTATCTCACTCAGGATGATATTCTCTAGATGCATTGATTTTCTTAAGAACTTCGTAAAGTCATTGTATCTGATATCTGAGTAGTACTCCATTGTATAAATATACCACAATTTTTACATCCATTCATATACTGAAGGACATCTGGGTTCTTTCCAGCTTCTGGCTATTATAAATAGAGCTGCTATGAACATTGTGGTGTATGTGTGTTTTCTGTATGTTGGAGCTTCTCTGGGGTATATGCCCCAAAGTGGAATAACTGGGTCTTGAGGTAGTACTATGTCCAATTTTCTGAGGAATCACCAGACTAATTTCCAGAGTAGTTGTATCAGTTTACAACCCCACCAACAGTGGAGAAGTGTTCCTCTTTCTCCCCATCCTCACCAGTATCTGCTGTCATCTGAAGTTTAGACCTTAGCCATTCTGAATGATGTGAGGTAGAATCTCAGATATGTTTTGATTTGCATTTGAGTGATGGCTAATGATTTTGAGCATTTCCTTAGAATCTTCTCAGCCATTAAATATTCCTCAATTTATAACTTTTAGTTTAGCTCTGTACCCAATTTTTGTTTTCAACTTTATTTTAAAAAACAAAGATAAAAGAAAAAAATTTTAAAATTTTTGCATAAATGTATACAAATACAATTGTGTCAGTGCTTGGCTTTTTTTTTTTTTCTTTTTTTTTAAGGTTTGATAATCTGCATTAAGGTCTTACTAGTTACAATGAGAAAAAGTGCATGTAAAACAGGATGTAACCCGGAATTAGTCAACGTTTTCTTGGTGTGTAAGGATTGAGCATGACTTTTTTTTTGTTTTGTTTTCTTTTCTTTTCTTTTTTCTTGAACTTCACAAAGTCTGGGAGTTGTTTCTGGGGCAGGCCAAGCCTCTGGGGTTAGCATCCCACTATCAGTGACTGCATATTATTAGTCTGTTCTTTAGTGACTGGGTTATATCACTCAGGATGATATTCTCTAGATGCAACCATTTTCTTAAGAATTTGGTTAAGTCATTGTTTCTAGTAATCTGATAGGATGCATAGGAGTATTTCAGTCTTCTTATATCAATTGAGGGTTGTTTTGTGATCAGTTTTGGAGAAGGTGCCGTGAGGTGCTGAGAAGGTGTATTCTTTTTTTTTTTTGCGATGATATGTTCTGTAGATGTCTATTAATTCCAATTGGTTCATAACATCTGCTAGTTTTACTGTGTCCTTCTTCAGTTTCTGTTTCCATGATCTGTCCATTGGTGAGAGTGGGGTGTTGAGGTCTCCCGCTATTATTTTGTGGGATGCAATGTATTTTTTGAGCTTTAATAGGGTTTCTTTTATGAATATGGGTGCTCTTGTATTTAGAGCTTATATGTTAAGGATTGAGAGTTCCTCCTGACAAATTTTGCCTGTAATGGGTAAAAAGTGTCCTTCCTTATCTTTTTTGATAACCTTTGGTTGAAAATCTACTTTAGATAGAGGCTGAGCAACTGCGATTGGGAACAGAAAATCAGAACTTCTGTTTCTACCCGGAGGCGACTTCTGGATGCAGAGTGGAGCCTGGCCTACATGCCAGGCGGAACGGCGGCTATTAGAGGCTGAGCAACTGGTGAGTGGGAGACCAAGACTGCAGGGGAGCAGAGAGATCTCTGCGAGTGCACACGGAAAGTGCACACCATAACTCGCCCTGCCCTGCCCTGCCCGATCCAGCGATTGGGAACAGAAAATTAGAACTTCTGTTTCAACCCGGAGGCGACTTCTGGACGCAGAGCAGAGCCTGGCCTACCTGCCAGGCAGAGCGGCGGCTCATAGAGGCTGAGCAACTGCGATTGGGAACAGAAAATTAGAACTTCTGTTTCCACCCGGAGGTGACTTCCGCATGCAGAGCAGAGCCTGGCATACCTGCCAGGCAGAACGGCGGCGGCTCATGGAGGCTGAGCAACTGTGCCTGATCCAGCAAACAGAAACAGAACATTGGAACTTCTGCTCACACCCGACGACTCTGAAGCATAAAACAGGGCTCGACCCATCTGACACCTGGACCAGTGGAGAACCAGGGACACAGACCAGATACAAGAGAAAGGTAAGAACATATCACTGACAACAAAATGGCAAGAGAGTTTAGTAGGGTTTCTTTTATGAATGTGGGTGATTTTTTATTTGGAGCATATATGTTAAGGATTGAGAGTTCCTCCTGACAGATTTCCCCGGTAATGAGTAAAAAGTGTCCTTCTTTATCTTTTTTGATAACGTTTGGTTGGAAGTTTACTTTATTCGATATTAGGATAGCCACTCCAGCTTGCTTCTTGGAGCTGTTTGCTTGGAAGTTTTTTTCCCACCCTTTTACTCTGAGATAGTGTCTGTCTCTGTCTCTGAGATGAGTTTCCTGTATGCAGCAAAAGGCTGGATTTTGTTTATGTATCCAGTCTGATAGTCTATGTCTCTTTATTGGGGAGTTGAGACCATTTATGTTAATAGATATCAAGGAATAGTTGTTTCTGTTTTCTAAAATTATTGCTTTTTTGGGTTGAGTTGTGTCTGTGTTTTTTTTTCTTCTTTTAGTTTTCTTGTTTAGGAGTTTTCTTGTTTTTACTAGGCTGTATTTTCCCTCCTTGTATT
The DNA here is from genome assembly GCF_963924665.1 of Micromys minutus. Taxonomy (NCBI): domain Eukaryota; kingdom Metazoa; phylum Chordata; class Mammalia; order Rodentia; family Muridae; genus Micromys; species Micromys minutus. Next base: position 16,980,413 of record NC_137981.1, read on the forward strand.
GGGTTTTCCACCTATAATTCGTTGTAGTGCTGGGTTTGTGGTCAGATATTGTGTGAATTTTGATTTGTCTTGAAATATCTTCGTCTCTCCATCGATGGTGAATGATAGTTTTGCTGGGTATAGCAGCTTGGGCTGGCACTTGTGCTCTCTTAAGGAGTGCATGATGTCTGTCCAGACTCTTCTAGCTTTCATAGTCTCTGTTGAGAAATCGGGTGTGAGTCTGATTGGCCTGCTTTATATGTTACCTGACCTTTTTCCCTTACTGCTTTTAGTATTCTTTCTTTACTTTGGGCGCTTGATGTTTTTACTATTATATGGCAGGAGGTATTTCTTTTCTGGTCCAACCTATTTGGAGTTCTGAAGGCTTCTTTTATGCTCATGGTCATCTCATTCTTGAGGGTAGGGAAGTTTTCTTCTATGATTTTGTTGAAGATATTTACTGTGCCTCTTAGTTGATACTCTTCTCCCTCTTCTGTTCCTATTATCCTTAGGTTCGGTCTTCTCATTGTGTCTTGTATTTCCTGGACATTTTGGGTTAGGAGCTTTTTGTTTTTTGCATCTTCTCTGGCTGTTTTGTCTATGTTTGCAATGTTGTCTTCTGCCCCCGAGATTCTCTCTTCGATCTCTTGTAATCTATTTGAAATGCTTGCTTCTGTGACTCCTGATTTCTTTTTTTGGTGTTCTGACTCTAGGGTTTTCTCTTTTAGTGTTTTCTTTATTGTGTCAATATCTGTTTTAATTTCCTTCTTCCATTCCTTTATTTTTTTGGTTCTGTTTTCCTCTCGTTCTTTGAGTTCTTTGAGTGTTTTTCTTGTTTCTTCTTTAGAAGCTTCTGAATCTTTTTGCTTTTCCTCCCTTTCTTGTTTAAGTAACTCTATCAGCGTCTTGAGGCATGATTTCAGGTCTGTGTCTTCTTTTTCTGGAGTGTTTGGAATTCCGATGTTTGCTACTATGGGAGAGCTGGGTTCTGGTGTTGCTAGATTGTCTTGGTTTCCTTGGGATATACTCTTTCTCTTTCCTCTTGCCATTTTGTTGTTAGTGATATGTTCTTGCCTTTCCCTTGTATCTGGTCTGTGTTTCTGGTACACTTTCTGTGTGCACTCCGCAGAGATCTCTCTACTCCCCGGCAGCCCAGGTTCTGGGTGGCAGCTGGGCCAGGCACCTCTCTGCGTCCTGAAGTCGCCTCCGAGTGGAAACAGACGTTCCTAAGATCTGTTCCTGGTCACAGATGCTCAGCCTCTACGAGCCGCCTTTCCGGCTGGCAGGAGGGCCAGGCTCTGCTCTGCGTCCTGAAATCGTCTCCGGGTGGGAACAGAAGTTCCTAAGATCTGTTCCTGGTCACTGGATCGGGGAGGACAGGGCAGGTCAGGGCAGGGGGTGCCCTTTCCGTGTGCACTCCGCAGAGATCCCTCTGCTCCCCAGCAGCCTAGGTCTCCTACTCACCAGTTGCTCAGCCTGTCCGAGCCGCCTTTCCGGCTGGCAGTTGGGCCAGGCTCCGCTCTGTGTCCTGAAGTCCGTCATTTGACTTCTAAAATGCTCAAACTCTCAATATTTCAATACTCACAAGCGTGTGTGTGTGCACGCGGGCACACACACACATACACACACACACACAAACACACACAGAAAAGTCCTCCATTAAGATAATACCAGTCATCCATACCTATAGAAATAGGCTTTATAAATTTTTAGATTGTTGTAGAACATCTTGTAAATCAAACATAATCTGTTACAAATCAGTCAATAAATGTACACCAATCCAAGGACTATTGCTAGGCAAGAGGTAGGAATTGATATAATTAGACGTATTACTACTACTCTAGGAAACACATGCCCTCATGAGACTGAGTCACACGTTATTATTAGCCTAGTTTTACATCTTTACTTTTATAGCTTGGATAAGTCTGGTATAACTATATTACAATAATTTCAACCTTACTGTGTAAGTCTATTATCATATACCATTGTTGAGATAAATGTTCTATGGTGGTATGGAAAATCTTTACAGATACTGTTCTTAAATGGTAATAAAAATATATAAAGTAATTTTCTATTTTTGTAGACAGACTAGTGAACATCAGTGCTTAAGAAAAATAATGCTTAGTAGTTTCTTTGACTTATTCTTGTCCTTTGTCTTTTTTTTCCCCTTGGAGAGCTGGGAGAATTTCCTAGCTGTGTATAGAAGGGGAACCAGAGACAAAGCTGTGTCATCAGTGACTATGTGGCATAATCAAAGATCTGATCCTCCCTTATGTAATTTTTTTTTCACAGAGCTCATAGGATTTTACCTCTAGTATAATTTCTGTAGCCAAGGTCATGCTAGAGTCATCATTTGCTAAAATATTGTTTAAAATTCAATTTAGTTAACAAATATTTAATCATTACCTTTGATACATAAGGAACTCTGTTAGGAAAATCAGCAGCAATGGACTAAGGCTGGTCTTCAATAACAAAATAATCAAAAAAAAAAAAAAAAAGCCTACATACACATTGAAGCTGAACAATGCTCTACTCAATGATAACTTGATCAAGGAAAAAGTAAAGAAAAATATATAGGAAAATGAAGGCATAACATACCAAAACTTATGAGATGCAATGAAAGCAGTACTAAGAGGAAAGCTCATAGCTCTGAATACCTGCATAAAGAAACTGTAGAGAGCATACCCTAACAGCTTCACAGCACAGCTGAAAGCTCTAGAACAAAAGAAGCAGATACACCCAAGATCAGTAGATGGCAGGAAATAATCAAACTCAGAGCTGATAGTAACCAAGTAGAAACACAATGAACTATACAAAGAATCAACAAAACCAGGAGCGGGTTCATTGAGAAAATTAACAAGATTAATAAACCCTTAGCCAGAATAACTAGAGGGCACAGAGAGAGTATCCAATTAACAAAATCAGAAACAGAAGGAGAGACGTAACAAGAGAAACTAGGGCAATTCAAGATATTATCAGATCCTACTACAAAAGCCTATACTCAACAGGATTGAAATTCTGGAGGAAATGGACAATTTTTTAGACATATACCAGGTGTCAAAGTTAAATCATGATCAGAAAAACCATCTAAACAGTCTCACAACCACTAAAGAATTAGACAGCCCTCATCAAATGATTCCCAACATAAAAAGCCCAGGACAAGGTGGGTTCAGTGCAGAATTCTATCAGACTTTCATAGAAGACCTAATACCAATACTCTCCATACTATTTCACCAAATAAAAACAGAAGGATTTTTTTTTCACCCAACTCATTGTTTGAAACCACATTACTAAACCATACAAAGACACTACTAAGAAAGAGAAATTCAGACCAATTTCTCTCATGAAAATAAATGCAAAAATACACAATAAAATTGTTGCAAACCAAATCATGAACACATCAAAATGATCATTCACCATGATTAAGTATGCTTTATCCCAGGGATGCATGTATGGTTCAAAAAATATAAAAAATGAAGGGGTGTTGAATTTTGTCAAATGCATTCTGAGCACTTATTGAGATGCTCAAGATCTCAGAAGATGGAAAGATCTCCCATGCTTAGGATTGGCAGGATTAATATAGTAAAAATGGCCATCTTGCCGAAAGCAATGTACAAATTCAATGCAATCCCCATCAAAATCTCAATTAAATTCTTCACAGAGTCAGGAACAGCAATCTGCAAATTTATTTGAAATAACAAAACAAACCTACTATAGTGAAAACTATCCTTAACAATAAAAGAACTTCTGGAAGAACAACCATTCCTGACCTCAAGTTGTTTTACAGATTAATTGTGCTATAGACTGTATGTTATTGGTACAGAGACAGGCAGGTAGATCAGTGGAACAGAACTGAAGACCCAGAAATGAACCCACATACATATGGTCACTTGATCATTGACAAAGGAGCTAAAACCATCCAATAGAAAAATGACAACTTTTTCAACAAATGGTGCTGGTTCAACTGGCAGTCAGCACGTAGAAGAATGCAAATTGACCTATCATTATCTTCTTTTAAAAAGCCTAAGTCCAAGTGGATCAAAGACCTCCAGATGGAACTGTATACACTGACACTAGCAGAAGAGAAAGTGGAGAAGACCTTAGAACACATAGGCACAGGGGAAACTTTTCTGAACAGAACACCAATGGCTTATGCTCTAAGATCAGGAATTGATAAATGGGACTTCATAAAATTACAAAGCTTCTGTAAGTTTTTTGTATTGCCATATGAATTTTGAGATTAGAATGCTATTGATTTGAAAATTATCACTATAAATTTGGTGGAAATTTTATTGAGCACATACATTACTTTTTATGATATGAGCATTTAAATAATATTAATTCTACCTATCCACAAAGACAGAGCATTTTACTTTATATGATGTTCTCTTCAATTTTTCCCCATTATTCTACAATCTTTATTAGTGAGGTCTCTTAAGTCTTCGGCATTTTTGAAGGAAAATATTGTGAATGAAATGATTACTTATTTTCTTTTTTGTCAAATTTGTTAGTATATAGAGAAGATACTAGTCTTTGAATATTTCTTTTTGTTCCCTGACATTGCGCTTTTACTGTTTCCTAGATCTAGTAGCATCTCTGATCTATAGAATTATGAGTCTTTGTAGGTGGGTGTGTTTAGGATCAGTAAGTACATTCACCTGTGCTTTTCTTTCTCTCTTCTTCTCTCAGACATCTTGTTTTGCTATCAGGCATCATAGAATAAACTTAGAAATATTCCGTTATGAAACTGTTTGCCAAGCTTTTTGTGTTGTCCTTGCCGTGTGGTGGCATTTTCATCTCTTCTGATTAAGGCTGGCTGAATGTCTGCTTTGTCACATATCTCACTAGACTAGAGACATTGGGACATAGTATGTGAGGGGCCTTTAAGTTGAATGAAGACAAGGCAGGTTGTGACTAGATCCTGGATGTTACAGGGTCACTCAAGCAGAGGTAGAAAAATTAGTACAAAACAAATTCTGATACAAAACATCATAATAAGATCAGAGTTTTTATTTTAAAATTTTCCGTGAAGCCTGCATACATAAATATCACTTACTGCACGTTGTTTAGGTCTCATTTCTTGCTGCTCTTCCTTCTCCCCATGTCAGTAGTCCCTTCTGGCTTTCATATTCCGTACTCCATTACATTCTCTCATTTCTCCACTGATTCATTTTTGGTTGCTACTTTCCCTCTTGTCCTGTTCTTCTAAGTGCATACACACACACACACACACACATACACACACACACACACACACACACACACACACACACACACACCCCTGCATATTTTAAAGTGTGATATTCATCTTTGTGAAAAATGAGTTATTTTGCTTAACAATATGATCTCCTGCTCCATCAGTTTTCCTGAAAATGTCATAATTTTATTCTTCTTTACAACTGAATAAGATTCCATTGTGTATATGTACGACAGTTTAAAACCCCACAGTATGTTGATGAACATCTAGGCTAGTTTTATAACTTGGCTACAGTGCACAGTGCTATATTGAACATGCACGTAATTATTTTCTTTGCTTGGAAGCCTTCCTGTACAATCTCAATTGTTCTCTTGACATCCTACCCACAAAGTCCTTTTTTTGTTTCTGTACTGTGAAGTGTTTCCTTATGTTCTCTTCTGTTAAGTCATATACTAAGGTATTTGATTAATACTGAATTCATTTTTATACATGTTTTTATACTATTCTCAAGATAGAATACAATTTTATTCTCTTACATGGGAATCTACTTTTCCAGCATTTGTTGAAGAGACTTTATTTTCTTACTTATTTGAAAAGATCAAGTCACTGTAGGTCAGAGGCTCCAAATCTGGATCCTATTTTGTTCTATCCATCCATTTGCCTATATTTACGCCAGTGCCATGTTATTTTTTTGTTACTTTACCTCTGTGGCAAACTTATTCACTTTATTATTTCTTTCTAACTAAAACAGAATATCCTTTTAGGTTTCTAAATCTTCTCTGTTGCACTTAATATATTTCTCAGTGTTCATATTCGAGCACTGGCATTTTATTCATCTGATCTGGACATTTACATATTTCAGATATTCATCCTTTGTTTATTATTTAATGTTACTGTGGTAGATTTTTCTGGAGGGCAGAAATATAAGTTTGACTAAAAGCATAAAGGTAACTTACTATTAGATTAAAGTTAGTGGAAAACTTTAGGTTTTGTGTGAAGGTTATGTTCTACTTTTACCAAAAAAGGCAAATACTAGAAAAGATAATACACTTAATTGTCTTTATTGAAAACAACAAAAAGAGGCTTTATCTCTCTTCTTTCTTATCTCTTACTTAGATCATTTACTTTAGAGAACTTGTAATCTCTCTCTAGGAAGTGGGGAGTGGATCTGTCTTTGAGATGTAACTATCAAAGAGCATAGTGCTCTTCCCTCTCATCTTCTGTATAAGCGGATTTTAACTTGTCACAGATGCTCTAATGCTTCATTTGTATAGAGTTTATTGGAAAGACAGATGCGGTCTTATCATCTAACAACTCAATATAGGTCAGAGCGCTTAGAGGAATATATACTTTTGTCTGAATGAATTGTATACAATTTGCTGTAGTCTTCTTACTATATAAAAGAATAGAACTTTTGCCATGTTTACAATCATTTTGTGAATTCTTTGTGACATACATTATGCCTTATGTTTATTCAAAAACAAAATTATTTATTTCTCTTTTCCCTCTGGAGAGAGATTTTCTGTGTCAACAGAAGACTTGCTTTTAGATACATTTTTATTTTCCCAACAAATCAAGCTTTTAAAAGATGATAGTTCTAATCATTAATAAATAGTTATCCCTTATACTCCTACATATTCTAGGAAATGCTAAATAAAGAACAAAGTCCCAAGTGAAATCAGTTAGCTTCTTTCAATTTTTTCTGCTTTTTTTTTTTCTTTTTTTTTTTTTTTTTTTGAGACAAGCTTATGTTTCAGACCTTATATGGGCCGCAAACTGACAGTCTTCCTTTGCTAGCCTCTGGAGTTCTGGAATTACAGATCTATGCCATCTTGACTGGTTAGTTTCCCTTTAAAAATATGGCAAAATGAGATTCTCTTTTAAAACAAGAGTGTATGTTTTATATTTTCAGCAATTTCTTCATTGCATGTTTCATATCTCTGTTCCTTAGACTGTATATCACAGGGTTAAGGAGTGGAGTAGCCACAGAATAAAACAAAGTCACAAGCTTTTGCATTCCAGCTGCGTGTTCAGATGTTGGGCTCACATACATAACCATCACTGAGCCATAGAAAAGAGAAACGACAGTCAAGTGTGACCCACAAGTGGAGAAGGCTTTTCTCCGTCCAGCTGCTGATGGGACCCTCAGCACAGCTCTCATTACAAGAGCATAAGACCCCATGATGAAGAAAAATGGAACAAACAAAAGCAGGGAACTTAAAGTAGAGCTAGTCAACTCAATGAAAGGATCTCTCACACAGGCAAGGGCCAACAGAGGGCCTGGGTCACACAGGAAGTGGTCTATAATTCTGGACCCACAGAAGGACATCTGGGAGATGAAGATGATGGGAACAGGGAACCAGAGGAAACCAAGCACCCAGCAACTGATCACAAGGATGTTGCAGAGGCGCCCAGTCATGAGAGCAGGGTAATGTAGTGGCCGGCAGATGGCAAGGTAGCGATCAAATGCCATGACTGCCAGGAAAAAGCATTCTGTAGAACCCAAGGAGAAGAAGAAATAGAACTGCAGGAAGCATCCAGAGAAAGAGATGACCTTGCTGTCAGAGAGGAAGTTGGCCAACATGTTGGGGACTGTGGAGGTGACATACCAGATCTCCAGGAAGGAGAAGTTGGCCAGCAGGAGGTACATGGGTGTGTGGAGTCTCTGATCACAGCACACAGCACAGATGATGGAAGCATTGCCCATGAGGGTGAGGAAATAGATAATGGAGAAAAGCACAAAGAGGAGGATTTGTCCTTCCCTGGAGCAGGGGAAACCCAGTAGGATGAAGCCAGTGATGGTGCTGGAGTTGCTGGGGCTGCTGAGGGTTTTCATCTGTCTGTGACCTGTGAAAGCAACAGAAACGATCAAATGTGAGTTCAAAGAGAAATTAGAATCATGAAATGTTTTTCAGTCATTTTTCAAGGAATGCAAACCTTTATATATCAGATGTCACTATTTTGTTTAATCTTAAATTCTTATGCTGGGCATATTTTTTTGTCTGCAGAACACACTACATCAGAGAACGTTAACATGAAGACACAGAAATTTTCTATGTACTTACACCCCCTCCTGTCACCTCCTAAACTTATGTTCCTACTTTTCTACTCAGATTCCTTCAGAAGCATCCTTACTTATGGGCTTTCCTCTCTATATCTAAACAGCTCATTTTCTAAATAGCTCAAGCATGTTAGACATTTGAGCAAATCCATTCTTTTTCAGAATAAGACTATTAGTTCTCATAGAGATTCCTTAGAAATGGGATGTTAATATAATTTTGGGTCAGCAGACTTTGGGCTATACACCTTTGTATCGAGTGACATACTGACTGTTACTCACCTTGCATTGCTTAACTCCTCTGTCCAGAATGATGCCTACTCACCACAGATCTTAGCCGGACTCATCAAATCTGTGCTTCGTCAATTAAACAACAACAAGAGCGGCAGCAGCAACAACAATAACAAGTAGACCTAGGGTTGGCAAAAATTAACATGGTGGAGGGTACTTGTTTAGCTTATGCAAGGCACCAGTCTGCAACCTTCCCAACACAGATATGCACACATGCACACAGTCTCATATAGAGACACACACAAATGTTCCCCCACTCTTTCCACAAGTTTAGCAGATTTGGCTCCCACTAACTGTAGATCCTGTGAACATATATATGACATCATGCTTAAGAACCCAGGGTATTTGGAATATTAGTCATCCCTTTGGGAGATTTGTTTTCTTGTTAATTAGTCAGCCATTGGAAACTTGTTAAATCTGTGTGAATGAGGTAGATTGTAGCACAATGTAAAAAAAAAAAAAGACATTGCCTGAATATTTTAATTTTGATTCAGAGTCTTATTGCCCAGGTTTATAGTTTCCACAGACAGTCCAGAGTCATGTCACCGAATAACTTTGCTATCTTGTTCATTCATGCAGATATAGTAAGGATACACCACATCTGTCATACTGGATACCTATTTTTAAAGATGTTTAAAAAGGATAATTGTCCATATTGCAATAATTAGTACAGAGTTGTGCTTAGTAGCAAATAATCTGAATTTAGAGCTGAGGATTTTTGTTACTATCCAAAGAAAACTAACATAATTGGCGCCTTTAGCTATAACATAAACATAACTATGCCACTTTACTGGACCTATAGAAGCATCTTGACCAGAAGGAGTATAAGAAATATCGGTTTTATGTCTGAAATTTAGAATGCTGTGGAGGCTAGTGGATTCTACAGGTATATCATTATTCTATTTTTTCTAATCTAAATTATCTTATTACCTGTATTATTAGAAAAAGGTGTCCAAGATGAAGTATCTTTTAAGTTTGCCTTTTTAGAGTAAGACAGCTTAAATTTTTTTTTTTCATAAAAACCAGAGAGGAGGGAGATATGATGGTGATAAGGATGATACCGAAGTTTCTCCGTCGAGGAAGTAGAGATATAAGCAGAACCTGTCTGCAAATTAGAGGATCATTTCCCCAGTTCCTTGAGGATCCATTTACTGATGCTGGAAGAGCAGCATCAGGGGACAGTTCTGTGCTTGTTTTACTTAATTCTTACTCATTTTCCTTAGGGTTGTGCCTTCATTTCTGCTTGTGTGTATGTGTGTGTGTGTGTGTGTGTGTGTGTGTGTGTGTGTAAGGTGATGTATTTTGTATGTTTTAAGCACCTCACAGACATTTAATTAAAATCAATAATTGGATTGTTTGATTTATTAATTATTCAACAACACTGTTCCTATAAGTGTACTTACCATACACTCAATTAAAAATCTTTTCAGGATGGGACTGCAGTCATCTACAACTCACACATAGGCCTCTGATCTGTCAGTGCTTGTCTGGCACTTGACTAAGCTGTGTCTCTTAGAATGACTAACATTTGAACTAATTTGAGAATTTGATAATTTTATCTTGTCATATTCACTTCTACATCACTATTTTCCCTAATTTCTCCCAGATCCATCTCTACGCACCTATCTTTTCATTTAACTAGTATTGTTACCTGCACACATATATATTAATAGATAAATACAACCTGCTAAATTTATTTAATGTCACACCTGAGTTTATGCTCTTAGGTTGATCACATAGTTTTGGATAACCAATTTGGGCACATCACAGAGGGAGCCTGATTCATCTAGGAATGATGGCTTGCAAATATTTTACTCGTTAACATTGATATGTGAAATGGCATTCACATCCTGTAGGTCTTCTTTAGGTTGACCTTATTGCTAAGATTTTTATGGGTGTAGCTTTCCTGTTTAATATAGAAGATATAACCTTACAACAGATATACTAGTCTTCTATAATCTTTTATAACATTTCTTCTCCCTCTTATATTACCTGAGCCTTAAGTTATACCTTAAGGGATTTAAAATAAAGTTACAAAACTAAGTAGGCTTTGTATATACCAACAATACAAATGTTGAAGAAAAGAATCTGTACATACGCTCATTCACAAACATCTCAAAAAACCCTCAAATACTCCCAAACAACATGTAGGAATAAACTTAATGCAGTGGACTGAAAGACTTTACAATGAAGACTTTTAATCTCTGAAAAGAGAATGAGGATATAATTTTTTGTCATTTATAACAATATGAGTTGAACAACAGATAATTATTTTAAGTGAAATGAACCAGGAACAGAGAAACAATCTGTAGGATTCCATGTGATATCTTAAAAATCAAATTCAAAGAGATTCAGGGTAACATAGTGGTTACTCAAGACTAGGAAGAGACCTGGAGAGGCAGAGATGAGTAACAATTGATCACTGAATATTAAGGTTCAGTAAGATAGGAGTAAAAACTTTACTTTTGTATCATACAATAGTCTCTACAAATTTTGATACTCTCCTGTATAATTTTAAAATATGTAAGAATTATGTTTTTTTAAGAGTGAATCAATATTTATTTATTTATTTTTAGTAAAGCAGAATAGTTTTTTTGAACAACTTTATTTTAAAAAACAAAGATAAATGAACAAATTTTAAGCATTTTTGCATAAAAGTATACAAATACATTTTTGTCAGGGCTTGACATTTTTTTCCGCAAAGGTTTGATAGTATACATTAAGGTCCTACTAGTTACAATGAGCAAAAAGTACATGTAAAACAGAATGTAACCCGGAATTAGTCAAAGTTTTCTTGGTGTGTAAGGATTGAGCATAATGTTTCTTTTTGTTTTGTTTTGTTTTGTTTTTTCTTTCTTGAACTTCACACAGTCTGTGAGTTGTTACTGGGGTGTTCAGAGCTTTCTGAGGTTAGTATCCCATTATCAGTGACTGCATATTATTTCTGTTCTTTTGTGACTGGGTTATCTCACTCAGGATGATATTTTCTAGATGCAACTGTTTTTTTAAAAATTTGGTTAAGTCATTGTTTCTGATAGCTGAATAGTACTCCATTGTGTAAATGTACCACAATTTTTGTAACCATTCATCTACTGAAGGACATCTGGGTTCTTTCCAGCTTCTGGCTATTATAAATAGAGCTGCTATGAATATTGTGGTGCATGTATCTTTGTTGTATATTGGAGTGCCTCTGGGCTATATGCCCAGAAGTGGAATAGCTGGATCTTCAGGTAGTACTATGTCCAATTTTCTGAGGTATCGCCAGACTGATTTCCAGAGTGGTTGTATCAGTTTACAACCCCACCAACAGTGGAGAAGTGTTCATCTTTCTCCACAATCTCGCCAGCATCTGCTGTCATCTGAGTTTTGAATCTTGGCAAATCTGACTAGTGTGAGGTGAAATCTCAGGGTTGTTTTGATTTGCATTTCCCTGATGGCTAAGGATGTTGAGAACTTCCTTAGATGTTTCTCAGCCATTCCATATTCCTCAATTGAGAACATTTTGTTTAGCTCTGTACCCCATTTTTAAAAGGTTGTTTGATTCTCTGGTGTCTAGCTTTTTGAGTTCATTGTATACCTTGGATATTAGACCTCTATCTGATATGGGGATGGTAAAGATCTTTTCCCACTCTGTTGGCTGCCGTTTTGTTTTCTTGACAGTGTCATTAGCCTTACAGAAACTTTGCAATCTCATTAAGTTCCATTTGTCGATATTTGACCTTAGAGCACGAGCCATTGGTTTTCTGTTCAGGAAACTTTCTCCTGTGCCTATGTGTTCTAAGGTTTTCCCTACTTTCTCATCTAATAGTTTCAGTGTATCTGGTTTAATATGGAGATCTTTGATCCACTTACACTTGAGCTTTGTACAAGAAGATAAGAAAGGGTCTATTTTCATTCTGTTGCATGCTGAGTGCCAGTTGGACCAGCACCATTTGTTGAATATGCTGTCCTTTTTCTATTGAATGTTTACAGCTCCTTTGTCAAAAATCAGGTGACCATATATGTGAGGGCCCATTTCTGGATCTTCTATTCTATTCCATTGATCCAAGTGTCTATTTCTGTACCAGTATCATGCAGTTTTTAGCACAATTTCCCTGTAATGTAGCTTGAGGTCAGGGATAGTGATTCCTGCAGATGTTTTCTTGTTGTTGAGGATGGATTTCACTATTATAGGTCTTTTGTTATTCCAGATCAAATTGCACATTGCTCTTTCCAGCTTTATGTAGAATTGGCTTTGAATTTTGATGGGGATTGCATTGAATCTGTAGATTGCTTTTGGTAAGATGGCCCTTTTTACCGTGTTGATCCTTTCAATCCATGAGCAGGGGAGATCTTTTCATTTTCTGAGATCTTCCTCAATTTCCTTTTTTAGAGGTTTGTAGTTCTTGTCATACAGGTCTTTCACTTGCTTAGTTAGGGTCACACCAAGGTATTTCATAGTTTTTGTGATTATTGTGAAGGGTATCTTTTTCCTACTTTCTTTCTCCACATGTTTGTCTTGAGTATAGGAAGGCTACTGATTTGTCTGAGGTAATTTTATATCCAGCCACTTTGCTGAACTTTTTAAGAATTTTGAATTTTGTCATTCTAAAAGAAAACAGAAATGACATGTCAGACTGGACCTGATGAATATGGTATAAGATAAACAAAAGTATCATTACATGTTGTTGCCAGATATTGTTCTATTAAAATATACATTTTTATGTATAGGCGTAAGTAAATATCATTATAAAAATTTTAAATACTTATTGTAATTTAAATGAGTGGCTGGTTCATAGAAACAAAACTGCATGAGATAACTCTTCAGAACAATCTTTTTTAGTAGATGCACAGGTTCATGACCACATCTAGCCAGATGTCCTATGGATGAGACAGTGTAGAATAGTTATAGAATCATACCAGAAGAAGCATCACAAAGTCATGAAGGCAGAGAGAAGCTTCAATTCCAGAGAAGAAAGAAGAGTTATCATCCTTTTTAGGTTCTGAGGGATTGAGCCTGGCGTAGCTTATATGACAGGAGTCACAAGGCAAGAGGGGATTGACAGTAAGTTGCCTTGTCTTGGAAAGAAGATGGGAAGCTGGCCTTACTTTCCTGCTTTGCCTGTGAGTGCTAACAGTTACAGTGGCATTTGTTGGGGTTTTGTTCTACAGGGGAGACTGCAGGGTATGTCGCCTGCTGGCACCAAGAAAAACCAAATAAGACCTTGGCCCATGTCCTTTTTCTGTATCCTCTTAAAGAACACTCAACAACCTTAGACTGCACCCCTTTCCCTCCTCAACCTTAGACTGCACCCCTTTCCCTCCTCAACCTTAGACTGCACCCCTTTGCCCCCTCAATCCATTGTTTTAGCCTGCAACTTCACTCACTTTTGTGGAGACCTGCTGACACCACAGAACACAGACCATGCTAATTCTAGGGATTCAGAGGCACCCAATACCCCAGGGGAGATGCTCTATTAGATATGAATGTTCACTATCTACCAGCAACTCCGACCATTCAGGTCAAAAGTCAGAGAAGAAACAGAAACCAAGGTAAAAAATCTGAAAACACCCACCAAAAAGAAAAAGATACATTTATAAACCAACATCCAAACCTATATAACTACAAATACTAGATGCCTAAAAGATAGTATAAGGTACAAACAACAACAGCCAGGACAATATGGCACTTTAGCAAGCCCTAGATATACTAACACAGCTGAAGCACAAGAAGATGACCTGAAATCCAGTCTTATGAAGATGGTTGAGGAAATGTATAAATCCCTTAAAGAGATAAGGACAATACAACTGAACAGGTGAATGAATGGGTAAATTTGTTCGAGGCCCGTGAATGGAAATAGAGGTAATAAGAATACATAAACATGGGGAATCCTGGAGATGGAAAAACCGAGGTAAGACAACAGGAACTACAAACACAAGCATCACCAACAGAATACAAAGGATGAGAGAAAGAAACCCAAGTATGGAAGATATGATAAAAGAAAATGTTAGAATTAAAAAGTTCCCTATATACAACATTCAGGCAATCTGGGACACTATGGAAAGACTGAACCTAAGAATAATAAGAATAGAAGAATGAGAAGATTTGCAGATCAATGATTCAGAATATACTTTCAACAAAACATATAGAAGAAAATTTCCCTGTAGAGATCCCATATAAGAAAGTGATGTTTACAATCAAGAAGCTTGCAGAACACCAAACAGATTGGATCAGAAAAGAAAATCTTCTTGATACATAATGAAACCCTAAAGGTACAGAACAAAGAAAAAAATTAAAAGTTGCCAGAGTAAAAGGTCAAATAACATATAGAGTCAGACCTATTTAATTACACCTGACTTTTCAGTAGATATTCTAAAAGCCAAAAAGGCCTAAGCAGATGTGGTGTAGTTTCATGGAAACTACAGAAGTCAGACTACTATACACAGCAAAACTTTCAATCATCATAGATGGAGAAAACAAGATATTCCATGATAAAATCAAATTTAAACAATATTTTTCTATTAATCCACTATTCTACAGAGAATACTAGAAAGAAAACTCCATCACAAGTGATTAAATACACCAGAGAGAAGGCAGGAAATAAATTATTAAATATCAACAAAACTAAAAGAATATTAACACACTCATGCCCATGTATGTGTACACACACACACACACACACACACACACACACACACACACACACACCCTACAAACATCAAAATAAAAAGGAAGTAAAAATTATTGCTCGTTAATATTTCTAAAAATTAATGTACTCAATTCTCCAATAAAATGACATGGGCTAGCAGAATCAATTTGAAAACAAGATCCACCATTCATCTGAAAACAAGAACCTCTAGCCAAGGCAGTGAAAATTCTGTATTACAAAAACTTTAAGTCTCTGAAGAAAGATATTGAAGAAGATATAAGAATACAAAAAGATCTTCCATACTCATAAATCAGTAGGATTAACATAGTAAATATTGTCATCTTACCAAAAGTGATATAAAGATTCAACATAATTTCTATCAAAATGTTAAGACAACACATTGCATACTTTGAAATAATAAAATTCAACTTTGTATGGAAAAGCAAAAATCCCCGAATAGCTAAAACAGTACTGTACAATAAAAGAACTTCTTGGGGTACCACCATCCTTGATTTCAAGTTATACTACAAGGCAATAGTAAAAGTCTTAATGGTATTGGCATATAAATAGACAGGTTGAAAAATAGAATTGATTTGAAGACCTAGAATAAACCCACATACACTGATTTTGAGAAAGAAACCAAAGTCATATATCAGAAAAGAAAAGCATCTTCAAGAAATGATGCTGGTATAATTGGATGTCTGCATGTAGAGGAATGCAAATAGATCTATATTTATTGCCCTGTACAAAACTCAAGTCAAGTGGTTTAAAGCTGATACACCAAATCGAATAGAAGAGAAAGTAAGGAATAATCTTAAATATACAACGTAAGAGATAACTTCCTGAACAAATAGCACAAACAGCTTGGGCACTGATGTCAACAATTAATATATGTGACCTCATGGAAATGAATAACTTCTATAAGGCAACGGACACCATCAAAAGCACAAAATGACAACCTACAGAATTGCAAAATTTCTTCATCAACCCTACCTCTGACAGAGGCTGTTATTCAAAATATACAAATAACTCAAGGAATTAGATATTGACAAACTATGTAACCCCTTATAACAATGGGTTATGGATCTAAAAAGAGAATTCCATAATGACTAGGGATGTCAAGCATTTCCTTAGTTGCTTCTCAGCCATTCAATATTTCTCAGTTGAGAATTCTTTGTTTAGTTCTGTACCCCATTTTCTAATAGGATTCTTTGATTCTCTGGAGTCTAACTTCTTGAGTTCTTTGTATATATTGGATATTAGACCTCTAACAGATTTATGATTGGTAAAGATCCTCTCCCAGTCTGTTGGCTGCTGTTTTGTTTTCTTGACAGTGTTCTTACCCTTACAGAGACTTTGCAATTTCATGAGGTCCCGTTTCTTGATTATAGATATTAGAGCATAAGCCATTGGTCTTTTGTTCAGTAAATTTTCTCCAGTGCCTATGTGTTCTAAACTTTTCCCGAATTTCTCTTCTAATAGTTTCAGTGTACCTGGTTTTATATGGAGATCTTTGATCCACTTGCACTTGAGCTTTGTACAAGGAGATAAGAAAGGATCTATTTTCATTCTTCTGCATGCTGACTGCCAGTTGAACCAACACCATTTATTGAAGGGGCTGTCCTTTTTCCATTGATTGTTTTCAGCTCCTTTGTCAAAGATCAAGTGACCATATGTGTGAGAGTTCATTTCTGGCTCTTCTATTCTGTTCCATTATTCTACCTGACTATCTCTGTACCAATACCATGCAGTTTTAAACACAACTGCTTTGTATTATAGCTTGAAGTCAGGGATGTCTGGGAGCAGCCGCCGTGGAGGTCTCTGGCCAGTATCGCTTCCACTTGTCCACAAGCATGGGGAATATCTTTGCAAACCTCTTCAATGGCCTTTTTTTTTTTTTTTTTTTTTTTTTTTTGGCAAAAAAGAAATGCACATTCCCATCGTGTGCCTGGATGCTGCAGGGAAGACAATTCTATACAAACTGAAGCTGGGAGAAATTGTGACCACCATTCCCACCACTGATTTCAACGTGGAGACTGTTGAATACAAGAATATCAGCTTCACCATGTGGAATGTGGGCAGCCAGGACAAGATCAGTCGGGTTTCTGAGGCGCCGCTACTTCCAGAACACCCAAGGCTCGATCTTCGTGGTGGACAGCAATGACAGAAAGTGTGTGAACGAGGCCCGTGAAGAGCTCATGAGAATGCTAGCTTATTCTTGGGCCCACTTGGACGCGCTGGCAGGAGGCCTGCGTTTCATCAGCAGGAGTGCATGCAAGGTGGGAGGGTCAGTCCATTACAGACCCACATCGTGGAGTGCCCCTATCTCCATGTGTAAAGTAGCTTCCTCCCTCAGCCTGCAAGTGTCTGATTTGCCGAGGAAAGACGACCTCTACTTTTTTTATTTTGTATTTTGATAAACACTAAAGAAGCTGGAGCTGTTAATTTTATCTTGGGAAATCTCAGAACTGTTTCATGTGGTGTCGTGGAACTCCTGACTGCTTTCAACACACAACTAGTAATCAACTGTTCTGTATACTTGTTTTCAGTTTTCATTTCAATAAGCACTGTAATTATAGCTATTAGAATAAAGTCTTGTAACTATCTAAAAAAGAAAGAAAGCTAGTATGATGGAAACATCTGTGAGCATGAACCTATCTCAGACTCCTAGCAATGGGGATATGAAACCTGAAGTAGCCTTTTCCAATAAGCAGAAAAGTCTTCAAATAGAGGGATTAGGACACCAATCAAGCTACAAAATCTTCGACCCCTAATTATTCCTGACTACAAGAGGTGCATGCATAAAGATGGAGCAGAAAATGAACAAAAGGCTAACCAATGCTTGGCCCAGCTTGAGATCCATGACACGAGAGAGAGCCTACTCCTGACACTATTAGATATTCTGCTCTACTTGCAGATATGTGCTTGGTAAAACTGTCAAGAGAGCCCCACAGGCAAATATTAAGTGGAGCTTGCGGAATCCCATGGAAGAGGGGAAGAAGGCTTGAAGGAGCCAGAGCAGTCAAGAACACCACAAGAAAACGTAGACAATTGACTAACCTGGACCCATAGGGGTCACAGAGACTGAACTACCAAACAGAGGGCGTGCACAGGATGGATCTAGGTCCTCTGCACTTATATAATAGTTGCACATCTGTTGAGACCTGTTCTGTGACCAATTATATGGTCAGTTTTTGGGAAGATACCATGAGGTGCCGATAAGAACATACATATTTTTTGTTTTATGATGAAATATTCTATAGATACCTGTTCAATCCACTTGGTTCATAATTTCTATTAATGTCACTGTATCTCCATTTAGTTTCTGTTTCTATAATATGTCCATTGGTGAGAGTGGGGTGTTGAAGTGTCCCACTCTTATTTTGTGAGATGCAGTACATGCTTTGCGCTTTCTTTTATGAATGTGCGTGCCCATTTTTCTTTTTTGGTAACTTTTGCTTCAAAGTGCATTTTGTTCAATATTAGAATGGCTACTCTAGCTTATTTCTTTGAACCATTTGCTTGCAAAAGTTTTTCCAGCCTTTTACTCTGAGGTAGTATCTGTCTTTGTAAGGAGGTGCATTTCCTCTATGCATAAAATGCTGGATCCCATTTATGTATCCAGTCAGCTAGTCTATGTATTTTTATTTGTGAATCGAGTCCCTTGATGTTAGGAGATATTAAATTAAAGTGATTGTTGTTTCCTGTTATTTTTGTTGGTAGAGGTAGAATTATATTTGTGTGGCTATTTTCTTTTAGATTTGTTGAAAGAAGATATTGTGTAAATTTTTGTTTTTTAATGGAATATCTTGGTTTCTTCATCGATGATAATTGGAAGTTTTGCTGGATATAATAACCTTTGTTGGCCTTTTGTGTTCTCTTAGGGTCTGTATGACATCTTCTGACTTTTAGTGCTTTTGTTGAAAAGTCTGGTGTAATTCTCATACATCTGCCTTTATATGTTACTTGACTTTTCCCATTAGTGTTTTAAATATTGTTTTTTTCTTTTGTGCATTTGATATTTTGTTTATTATGCAATGGGAGAAATTTATTTTCTTGTCCAGTCTATTTAAAGTAGGCTTCTTGTATGTTTATGGGCATCTTTTTTTTTTTTTTTTTAGGTTAGGGAAATTTTCTTCTATAATTTTGTTGAAGATATTTACAGCTCCTTTAAGTTGGGAATCTTTGCTCTTTTCTAATTGGACCAATTTATTAGCTTTTGGTCTTTAATAGTAATAGACCTTTTAAAGATTAAGATGTTGTTTAAGTGAAGTAGAATGTCTAGATAAGCAATCAGTTTTGGAAAAAGCATATAGGCTCTATATTAACTTTACCTATTGTTTTGCAGGATCAAATTAGTATCATTCCAAATATCTATTATAGCTGATTTTCAGAAATAGAAGGCTATAGTTTTTAACGTCAACGGAGATGGGTTATTTTTGTAATTAATGAAGAAATCTGTAATCTTCATGCTTTCAGGACCGTAGTGTGAGAATTTTCTGTAATCAATTCTGATAGTTTATTAGTGGCAGTTGTTTATTTAATTACCAATCCAGAACACTGGAGATTTATGGACACAATAAAATTTTTGTGTATGGGCAAACATTTTAAATATATTTAGAAATATATCAAGCAAAGTAAGTTTTGTGATTATTGTGAATTTTAGAAAGATCCTTTTTTCAGATAGCAGTAGAATTTTTCTACTGTTACAATAGAACCTTTCTAGGATGTAGAAGTTATAACCAATAATAAGAAGATATTTGTTCTTAAAGTGAGTCTTAAACTAAGCATTATTCACAGCAAAGTGATACTTATAAAAAACTCACTATTGTAAGCAGAAAATTAATTATAAATTTTGTCTCTGAGTATTGAAGTTTGATCTTAGAAATTTTATGACAAAATGTAACAAGTTAAGAACACTTTTACATATATTGGTAAACTGTAGAGTTTATGTCAGTTTTAAGTAAGTGGTTCTTTGCTTATCACATTTTCTCAGTTCAAGGCTTTCTAGCAATGACATATGCCAAGCTGTAATAATTTTCCATTTGATGCTTGTTATTGGTTCCTTTTAAGCCTTGGCAGTTCTTTCCCCATCAAAAGATTTCCAGAGAAATGTCTTATCTCTATCGTATATTCATCCAGTTCAGGAAGATTACAATGTTACGTCTCTTAAATGGCATCATCTTACCATTTTTCAGAATTATCTCCTTTTCTAAAAATTTCCTCTACTCTTTAAAAAAACATATCCTAGCGTTGTCATCGAGTTCTTCAAATCTCTCTTTTATTCTTAGATTCATTGGCTTCTTTTCCCTGTCTACATTTGATGGCTGCTCACCTCAAACTTCCTTCCTTTGAAATGAATCCATAAAATAATGCTATGTTTATAAACTTTCATTAAACTTATTGCTGAAGACACCACATATTCCAGTCATAGAAAACACACACACACACACACACACACACACACACACACACACACACACACACACACACAGAGAGAGAGAGAGAGAGAGAGAGAGAGAGAGAGAGAGAGAGAGAGAGAATAGACTAGAATCTATCTAAAAGTTTCTTTCCTACTGGCAAGCATTCACAGTTCCATGTGAATTTTAAGGTAGATCTTTTTATTTGTGAAGAAAAGAGATGCAGATACTGATTGGAATTGCATCAAATCTGTGAATAGCTACTGAAAAATAAGGGTATAATATCTACCAACACACAAGAATGTGATATCTTTCCATTTTCTAGTGTCTTTATCTATTTCTTTCTTCAGAAGTTTCCTTGTAGAGACTCTGTGCTACCTTGGTTTGGTTTATTCTTAGATAATTTATTTTATTTGAGGATATTATGAATGGGATTGTGTTCATAATTTCCTTTGTATATTTATTGCTCCTGTAGCAAAAAAAATACTGACTTCTAGAAGGTGATTTTATTTCTATAATCCCCTTTGTATACTTGTTGCTTGTGTACTAAAAAGCTACTGACTTGTAGTCTGTATCCTTTCACATTGCTAACTTTGTTTTTCATTTTTATAAGTTTTCTGATAGACATTTGGACTCTCTAATATATAATATTTGCTATCTGCACATAGGGATAGTTTATTCTGTCCATATTTGCATTGCTTTAATTTTTTCTTTTTTTATTGTTTCCAATAGTACTCCAAGCACAATGTTGAAACTGAGTGAGGATGGTGGAATTGCATCAAATCTGTGAACACTTCTGTATCATTCCTGATGTTTTCAAAGTTTTCTACCTTTAGAATTATGTTGTCTATGGGCTTCTCACATACTGCTTTTATTGTGTTAATGTAGGGTCCCTCTATCTATACAATGACAGCATACCTTACCATATGTTTCATTCATTAATTATTGATTTAGTGTCTGTGCTATTGGTATCATCTTCAGAAATTCTTTTCCTGTGTGAACAAGTACAAACTTACCACTAGTGCTAGGTTTGTTGATTGGATATAGGGGTTAAGGTTAAAAAGTATTCTCATTATGTGTTTCCAGGGACAAGACTGGGTATTAGGAATAATAAAGCAATATTGATCAGAATAAGCCTGTTGACAGGTTGTGAGACTTAGGCTAGGTCTGAGAATCAAAGGGAGTATAGGTGGATTAAATTGAAGGAATTAACCAGACTGGACCTGGCTACAGCATGTGGAATCCTGGGATGGCTTGTCGGTTGGATGTGGGATTACCAAGTGGAGTGGGAATGAAAAAGAGTGAATGTAGCTTATCTGAGTTATGTCATGATTAGCGAATACTGAGTCTGTGGTCGCAAGAGTAGCTGAGATTGTCATCTATTACCAAGGAATGAAGAAGGGCCAAGAAGAGGGAAATGTCTGACACTGGACCAAGTGGGCAGGAATGAAAGAAGAGAGGAGCTTACTGGGTCCATATCACATGTGTTGGTTACAGGGTTCCTGGTAGAGAGAGTGACTTAGATTGCCAGGGTATTCCAAAGGAACAGAGAATTTTTGAAAACATTTTTTATTGAATCTTTGTGAATTTCACACCATGTATTCTAATCCTCCTCATTTCTCTGTCCTTTTATATCTGCCCTATACCCTTGAGACCCTTGAAAATAATAATAATAATAATAATAATAATAATAATAATAATAATAATAATAAATCCCAACTAAACAAAAATTCATCTCATAATGTTATATAATGAAAGCTGTAGCCTCTGCTATCAAATCTGGATCCTCACCAGGACTTCTCACAGATATACCATTGTTACCCAGTGTCATGGAGATTGTGCAACTTTGGAGCTGAAGAATTTGCTCCTTCACACACCCCAGAAATTTATAGATGGGGTTGATACTAGAGTGAGCCAATTTGGACCTGCATGATAGCTGAGTTGGTCAGGTCACAAGCTCTCCCACACCTACATCACCAGAGCCAACTCTCCAGTACTGGTAGCCTGAGCTACCCAAATTTGAAGGCAGCAAGGATGGAGACCAGCTCTCCCACTCTCATGACTTCAGAGTCTTCTGAAAAGCTATGGTGGTGATATCTCTTCTATACCCATGCTATGTCTCTGCCTATGAAGGGTTGGCTCTTCTGTTGTCAAGGTGATGAGAGGTGATGGTGGAGGAGGGCATCCCCACCCCTCTCGACCATATCATATATGGCAAAAGGGTAGGATCATTTCTTTCTGACTTACGCCATGGCAGCTGTAGGAGAGGTGATGACGTAGGGGCAGCTCTTCTGATTGCCACAGTGAGTGAAGAGCAGGACAAGTTCTGCATAGCTCTTGGATATCAGCATTGTCCAAGGTGCCAGACCAGGAATGCCTACTTGGCATTTGGTGGTTATATGGGCCATGGATATTGGCACAGACCCCTGCTGCTACAGATCAGATCCACAGATCCTGACAAGGCCCTCAGTGGCATCACAGGCTGGGACTTCGCCATGACCTTAGCCTACTCACATAAAGTTGTTCCTTCCCAGTCACATGTCTTCAGATCCACATCTCTTCACAGTGCTGAGGTTGCTCTGCTTCTGTTTCTTTCCTATCTTTCCATCACATACTTATATATTATAGTGGCTTCTACTCTAGGCAGGCCACATGGTAGGCAGGCCCCTGAGTGTCTTCCCAGAGAAGTCTTTTTGAAAAATGTATAGTCTCAAATAATTCTAGCTTCTGTTTAAAACTCACTACATAGCTGAAAACAAGCTAGAACTTCTCATCCTTTTGCTTGGGAAAAAAATCAACAAGATAGACAAACCCTTATCCAAATTAACAGAGAAAATACCCAAATTAAAAAAAAAATCAGCAGCAACTCTTCAAGGTCAACTCAAAACTTTGGTGGAATCTGGTGTAGGCATTTTCAAAGTTCTCCTTAAGGATTCCTACCTCTAGCTAAAGAGGTTTCTGGTGAAGTAGTGAGAGTCAGTGTATGTTAGTGGTATAAAACAAATTTTACCATGAGGAACAGAATGGAAGTTCCAGAAGTTAAGTTCATACATTGGCTAACTGACCCTCAAATATGTCTAAAGCATGATGAATAAAGTACAGTCTCCACGACCAATGATACTGGGAATATGTCATCCATGTGCAAAGTATTCAAACTTTCTAGAGTACTTGCTAATATTCATCAACACTTGGGTTCAAATCTAAGCGCTACATAATCTGGACATGCTAATAATACATTCCTGTAATTTCATCGAGCAAAAGAAGAAGAAAAAGAGGCAGGGTTTAGGTTTCCAAGGCTTAGAACTGTGAGGAGGGAGAGGGAGAAAGAAAGACACCATGCCTGAGAGGAGTGTAGGACAGAAAGCAGAGCCAGCATTTAAAGGGGTCTTGAGAGAGAAGCCAGAGGGCTGCTCAGTTGGGTTAGGAGTGGTCAAGATGGGACATAGAAATTAGTAACTAGTAACTTGGAATTATTAACAGGTGGTAGATTCTAGCAGCATGAGACTAGGCAGCCACCCAGCTATTGTTCTCCTTAAGACATATTAAAATATGAAGGCTGTGTGTGTATGTGTGTGTGTGTGTGTGTGTGTGCGCGTGTGTGTGTGTTTTATTCTGGAACATAAACTATCAAAGTGGGAAGCAATAAAATTTATCAAATAATTAATACTTCAATGAATACATCTTTTACCATATCTGTAATGCCTAGAATTTTCTGTTCCATCTCTTGTATTCTGTTGGTGAAGGTTGTTTCAGTACTTCCTGTTTGCCTTACAAAATATTTACTTTCATAATTATCTCAGTTTGTGCTTTGTTTGTTACTTCCATTTTCATTTTCAGGTCTTAAACAGTTTTTTAAATTTTCTTCAACCCTTCTTCTTTTTTTTTTTTTTTTTGGTTTGTTTCTTTCTTTGCTTTTGCTAAGGTGTTTATTTCTTCCAATTGTTTGTGTTTCCATAGGCTTCTTTAAGGGATTTATTTATTTCATCGTTAAAGACCCCTATCTTTTTTTTTTTTTTTTTTTTTTTTTTTTTTGTTCTTCATCTGTGTTAGAATATTCAGGGCATGCTGTGTTAGGGTAGCTTGGCTCTTGTGGAGACATACTATCCTGGTTATTATTGATTGTGTTCTTATTCTGGTATCTAGGCATCTGAGTTTGGGATAATTATAGGTGTTAGTACTGATGGAGGGGTTAATTTTTGTCTAGTGGTATTTTGTTCTTTTGTTCTTTAGTGACTCTCTGGATGTTTGAAGTGTATTGGCTGTGTTTTAACTGTTCCTTTGACCTTTTTGACTGGTATGTTCATGGGGAATGCTTGTTGTTGTTGGAAGCTAGGGGAAAGGGAAGCCAGAGGGATAGATTGAGATCTCTAGCTCACTCACTCTATCTATTTATCTATCTATCTATCTATCTATCTATCTATCTATCTATCTATCTATCATCTATCTATTATCTATCTATCTACCTAAAGGTAACCTTAAGAATTGAGTCTGGGATAACAGAAAGAGTAGAAAAGAACCATAACCACCTACCTGTCTTCTAGAAAGCATGGCTTATGGTTGATCAAGAGGTATCTACCAAAGTTGTAGGGTATAACACAACAATGAATTGGGGAGAGCAGGCTACTTAGAAATGACCAATGAAATCCATAGGAGGCATGGGCAGAGGGCAGAGAAGGCTGTAGTTTGTGTTCTCTGCAATACTAGGAGTGATCCTGATCACTGGGTCTGGGTTCACAGGTAGAGTAGAGAACGTCTGCAGGCAGTCTGCCTTTTAAATTGTTTTCATTTATATTTACTTTAGTGACATTTATGTGCTATGTTGTTTTCTAAGATGACAGAATCTAATGCATTTCTCATTTTTAAGGAACTATCAATTTAATAAAGATGGAAAAGCATGAAGTAACAGACTCTGGGCAGCTAACACAAGGAATAAAGAAAGACATGTTACAAACAACATGCTATACAAAATACAGTGAATTCTGCCTGGGGGAGTCTACACCAATTATAATTTAAAAATTTCTCTCTATGAAAAGTCATCATCTACTTACTAGTCTCTCAGTTAATTAATAACCGGTGGCTTCAGGCTTCTGACGTTGTCATATAAGGTTGTGGTCTACAAATATGTTGGACCACATTAATTGTTGTTCTGCAATGTTTAAAAGCAGTTGTCACATGTTGGGACCACATCTGGGACTCCAAACTCATTTTAAATAATTCAGTATATCTAAGAGCTCCTAAGAGCCTCCTCCTACAACTTTTTTTAAGGCATCCTTCATTTCTTTATTTCGGAGGCTGTAGATCATGGGGTTGAAGAAAGGAGTCAAAACCGAGTAGAACAAAGTTGTGAACTTCTGCATGCCCTTTGCTTGTCCTGATCCTGGGCTTACGTATGTTATCATGACTGAACCATAAAATAGAAATACAACTGCCAGGTGTGATGAACAGGTAGAGAATGCCTTCTTTGACCCAGCAGAAGAGGGCATCCGTATCACAGCCCTCAGCACTAAGGTATATGAACCAATAATGTAAAAAAATGTGCCAAAGATGAGGAGGGAACTCATAGTGCCACAGATGAGAACAGTGCCTGGAATTGGGACACAGATTGAAGCTAGAGCCAGCAAGGGACCAAGGTCACAAAGAAAGTCATCTATCACATTTGGTCCACAGAATGGCAGCTGTGTAATGAGTATCACTGGGATAAGAAACCAGAGGAACCCATAGACCCAGCAAAATATGACAAGGCTGCCACAGAACCTAGTGGTCATGACAGTGGGGTAGTGCAGTGGGCGGCAGATTGCCAGGAACCTGTCATAGGCCATGATGGAGAGAAATAAACATTCAGTTGTGCCCAGGGAGAAGAAGAAGTACAACTGAAGTAGGCACTGAGCGAAAGAGATGGATTTTGTCATAGAAAGGAAGTTGACCAGCATGTTTGGCACATCAGAGTTGATGTAACATATCTCTAGGAAGGAGAAATTTGCCAGCAGAATGTACATGGGTGTATGAAGCCGATGATCCCAGTGCACTACATACACAATTGCCATATTTCCAAGCAAAGTCAAAATATAAATCATAAAGAATATAGAGAAAAGAAAGATCTGTATTTCTCTGCGGCAAGGGAAGCCTAAGAGGATGAAGTGACTCACAGTATGGGAGACATTTCTGGCAGAGGTCATTGTCTTCTACTCTGTGAAGATTACAGATCCAGAAATTATGATTTTCTGCCTCCTCTTCAAGAGAATTCATATACATTCCGGCCTATGGAACAGGGCATCCAGAAAAGTACTTTCTATTTGTCATTTTACTCCAACAGCATTGTTGTTGAGAAAACCTATATATTTATATTCTTAATTAGAAACCATTGATCAGTCAGCATAATAGTTATAAACAGTTTTGTAAAACATTTAAAATTTTTTTCCCTTGGAACTAAAATAAATGTGAAAATAAACATATTTCCTTTCTTGTTTCTCAGCATGTAGTCAGAGAAATGTCTGGCAAAATTAAACTGGTATTTTAAATTTGTACTTAATCTATTTATAAAGATAAGAATTGAAGCAATCTTATAATTTAAACAACACAAAAGAGAGAAAGTGAGGTTTAAGATTTTACATATTTTATCATTTCTTCCAGAGTCTAGTGATTCACATGACCTATCTATCCATGCCTTCTTCCAAACCTACCAGATAGATCCCAGATCCCATATCACTACCCAGGCCTAGTTGGCCACCCCATTTTATGCACTATTCTTATTTTGGTTTCAGCAAGGAGTCACCTGCTACTACAAGAATGCCCCTTCTGCAATGCCTCCAACCTTTGCCCATTCAGATCTTCTGCTTCCTTCTTCTCCTTTTCTTGCTCTAGCCAATGAATTGCCCTGATCTCCCAATTCACACATTTTCTCCAAAATGCAACTGTTAAACCAGGTTCCAAATCCCTTGTTCTGTTTTACTCTAGTCACACATATCACTACTAATATCCTCTTCCTAAATGCTGCCAAACCCCATACCCTTCTATGGCACATCCAACCCTCATACATAGTCATATATTTTTATATTCCAGATTTCAACCAGAAAGCATGTGTCCATCAACCCACTTTTCTCTGTTCATTTGGCTTTATTCCACTCAAACTATTTTCAACATCTAGTCACAACCTGTCAGTACATTCTCTAGTCTACCCCAACCTGCTTTGTCTACATCAGACTTAGAACTAGAAAAACAAATTCCATATCCTGAGAACTGATCACAAATAATACATACAATATGAAGTAACAAGTCAGGACACTTTTTTCTAAACCTATCAGTCTTGTATAAATACTTGCCAATGAGAATGTCCTGAATGAATCTCAGGACAAAGAATTTCAAAGAGAAATCATAAACTTCATCAAAATATTCAAGGAGTTTATGGAAGACACAAACAGTCCAGTAAATTTGCTGAAAAAGAATTTAAGGAGAATACTTAAGAAATGTCCAAGAAGAAAGCTAACATAAGAATGATGAAAGAGACAACAGCAATTCAGGATTTGAGAATAAAGTTAGAAACATTGATGAGGACTTAGTCTGAGATAAAGATGAAATTGAGAAGATTAATAACTAAACTAGAAAACTCAAGGGAAAGCCTTAAAAGTATAGGCTGAGCAACTAGAGAAGCTGTGCAGTGTTCTCCCTCCTGAGACCATGGATAGCTGAGCCCCCAGAAGAGCCACAGGAGTGCTCTCCCTCCTAAGCCTATGGGTGAGTCCACACCTCCTCTCCACTGACTATCAGGAAAGAGGCCACCAGGAACTGTGGGGCACAGGTAGCGTTGTGCAGCCTGAGAACGGAGGGTTCCGGCCCAAAGCCAGAGCTGGCCCTCTGCCATTAGAACTCACAACCTACCCTCAAAGAACTGAACACCCAGAATAAATATCCCCCACCCTGAGCCCACAGGCCTACAGATCCACAGAAGAGACAAGCCCAGACAGACACAAAAAGATCACCTAGCATCACAGACAACAAGATGGCAAGAGGCAAATGCAAAAACCTAAGCAATAGAAACCAAACCAACCTGAAAATATCAGAAACCAGTTCTTTCACTACAGCAAATAGTGAATATACAAACACCTAGATAAACAAGATTTGGACTTAAAAGCATACTTTGAAATGATGATAGAGGTCCTCAAGAAGTGCAAAAATAACTCCCTTAAAGACTTACTGGAGAACCAGGAGAATATATATCAACAAGTAGAAGCCATTAAAAAGGAGACAAAAAACCCACTAAAAGAGCTACAGTAAAATACAACTAAACAGATGATGGAATTAAAAATAAAAATAGAAACAATAGAGAAATCACAAAAGGAGACAACCTAGAAAACCTAGAAAAGAGATCAGGAGTCACAGTTGCAAGCATCACCAACAGAATACAAAAGATGGAAGAGAGAATTTCAGGGGTAGAAGACTCCATAAAAGATATTGACACATCAATCAGATAAAATGCAAAAATAAAAAAGTTCTTAACCTAAAACATTCAGGAAATCCATGACACAATGAGAAGAACAAACCTAGGGGAAATAGGTGAAGAAGAGAGTGAAGACTTCCAAGTGAAAGGCCCAGTAAATATCTTTAACAAAATCATAGAAGAAAACTTCCCAAACCTAAAGGAAGTGTTGACCATGAACATACAAGAAGCCTATCAAACTCAAGATATATTGAACCAGAAAAGAAATTTCTCCCAACACATAATAGTCAAAATACCAAACGTTCAAAACAAAGAAAGAATACTAAAAGCAGTAAGGGAAAAAGGACAAGTAACATATAAAGGTGGACCAATCAGAATTACACCAGGCTTCGTTTTTTTTTTTTCATAATTTTTATTAGATACTCTCTATTTACATTTGAGATGTTATCTCTTTCCCCTGCCCTGCTCCTATCCCACCTCCCCCTTCATTTGCCTTCACAAAGGAGCATTCCCTCTGAATCACCCACACAGCTTACTTCTATTGCCCTTGTTTTTCCCCCAGAAGGTTGATAGTGAGTGAGTCGCCTTTGTTGAAGATACAGTACACTTCAGACACAGGGTCCAGAGGGCCCTGATCTGTAACTGACCTGAATTTCTCCCCACAGAAGGCTCCACACAAGCTTCTAAAGTAGAGAAGCAACCAACAGTCTTACCCAGGTATGATGCCAATAACCACATTCTATAATCTTAGTATTTGGGAACCATTGAGTATTTGAGTTTGAGGATAGTCTGAGCTACATCATGAATTCTAGGGAAGCCTAAACTACAGATTGACATACTGTCTCAAAACAAACAACCCCCAACAAAAACAAACAAACCTATCTATCTATCTATCTTTCTATCTATCTATCTATCTATCTATCTATCTATCTATCTATCTATCTATCTATCTATCTATCTATCTATCTATCCATCTATCCATCCATCCATCCATCCATCCATCCATCCATCCAACCAACCAACCAACCAACCAACCAACCAACCAACCAACCAACAAACTAACTAAAACAGATTGCACTAAGCCAAAATAAGGTGTTAAGGATGTAGCTTAGTTGTAGAGTGCATGCAAAACAAAACAATGCTTCTCCCTTATTTTCCATTACCAAAGAAACCAGGGCTTTCAATTTCTTCACTGCCAGCTGTCTCTGATCCCTCTGGCAGATACCACTGCTGGCTTTGCTCAGAGCACCATTTTCTGGTTGCTGCTCTTATGATTTGTTTTAATATCACCTAGGTTCCAGCATGAAAAACTTGATGACTGACTCTCTCCACAAGGCCCCATCCTCACCTTGCTTACCTGTGGAGGTCAAAACCACTGCACTAAAAGCAGCGCAGGAGGCAGTCTAGGGAAGCTGTGCTTTGATTGATCCTTATTTTCTTGGTCATTCTTTGTCTTAATGTTTTATTCAGGTCAGTAAAATCTGGATTTTGTTTTATCTTTAAATTCAAAACAAAGAAGGATGCGTATCTAAAATTTAGGCTACAACCTCACTCAAAGTTTAACTCAGAAAATATTTATGAATAAATATACTATCTCTGATCCTTTTATATTCTTTTTCTGTTTTATAAGTCTAGGGCTCTCAAGTTGTTTATTGACCATTCCTTAACAATATGCATTCTCTACACAAAAAAATCCAATGAACTCATAAATAAATTTAACCTAATATGTGCAAATTTTGACAGTTTCCAACATGTGTTAACATGTGTGCTTGTTACATCACCAGATGACACACAAAAATTAACTGGAGTAGCATTGATTCAGGCATAATCACAGATGTGCAGTTCCCTTTGCTGATATAATTATAACAATGTACAGAAATTAGGATCTTAGGTCCCAAGAGGGACAGTCCAAGCGTTGGACTGTAGGATTTTTTAACCCTGCATTGGCTCTGCATGGATTACTCCACAACATGCTTAGGATATAAGATCAAAGAGAACAAACAGGACTCCAGTTTTATTTCCAGTTGATTGTGGCCACAGGAGAGGAACTGCTGGCACCTCTCTAATGTAATTGGGTGTGTGGCTCAAACTTTGGAGTTCCATTTACAGCAAATGATCAGCTGCCAAATGACACAAAAAGCCATGACACTGCCCTGTCTCTGGGTAGCTGCTGTTCTCAGGTCCACAGGGCTTCCCAGGAGGAGACAACTTAGCTTTGGAAAAAAATCAGTGCTTTGGAAAGTTCCTCTCAGCGTTTTACTATTGTATTAAAGTCCCTAGAGCTCATTCACAGAACTTTTTGAAAACTAAGCTGGTCCCATATGGTGCTTGCTTTGCTGAGTCTTTGAAGTGGAGGATGCTAGTCACTTATTATCAAGTGTTTCAATCTACTAGGATAGTTAAGATTTTAATTTGCTGTCAAAAATTAAATCCACTTTCCCTTTTTATTATGCATATTTAATATATATTCTGTGCCTCATGTGTGTGATTAAAATATCTATAAAATGCTAAAATGTTTCAACTCCAAAAACTGTGCATCAGTATTTGAAAACAGCATCTGTACACAGCTAAAGTAAGAATAAATGTTTTTTTAAAAAAGGTATCGAAAAACTACATGTCTTGGGAAATGTTTTGGTAACATCAGACCATTTACTGAAAGTTTTATAGAAGCAACTTTTAGACTTTATATTTGTGGCATTTGTCTCTTACTTTCAATTTATTTCAGTTTTTAAAATTCCTATTCATTCTTTACGTTTCTTTAGATAAGTGAATAATGAATTTGAATTCATATTTGTAAATTCTCTTGGCATCCTGGAATATAATATATTTATGTTTGAGAGTTAATTTTTTTTAAAAAAAAAACTGAACAATGCTTCATCTTTATATCAGTTCTGTTATTTATTTTGTTGGGTTCTTCCTTTCTTTCTTTCTTCCTTCCTTCCTCCCTTCATCCCTTTTCTTCCCCCCCCCCCCTTTTTCTTTCTGAGATGAGACTTGCTGTGTAGTGAAGGTTACTCTTGAACTTGCTACAGTCCCAGGCCCCTGTCTCCTTCTGAGAGTTGGAGTTACCTCCAGATGCACACACTAGATTTCTTTCTAATATCTTCTGTTTTGTTTTTCCTTCTTTGGAGTGAAGAGCTTCCTTTGTCTGATTTCATCACAGGTATCTTTGGCCTTGTCTTTACATTTTATCTTGCACTGTGGTTGTTTATTGGCTTAAATTATTTCAAGCCTTCAGCTAAGTTTTCAGACAGCATACTACATTATGTTATGCTTTTAAATACAATGAATGTTTTATAACACATATTTATATACCTGCATAGTAAAGTATCTTTTAAAATAATATAATATTGTTCTTTTAAAATAAAATTTAAAAATTTGAGAGACATTTTAAGAAGTGAAATTTCACTAAATATTGTGGGTACTGTATCACTAGTCTAATTTTTACATAAAGCATACTAATTTAAGAATGAAAGTATAATTTTCTTATTTTTAAATTAGAAAAAAATAATAATTAGAAAAACAGGAACCTAGAGTTGTTATATTTGCAATGGAATAGTATTCAGGAAAGTTGTTGGAGGGGAATGTTAACTTAAAAATAACTTTCTGGCAGACAGTTTAAAACAACCAGAGATTTTAAATCATTTATACTCATTGAATAAAATTAGAGATGGAGACGTGATGAATAAACTAATTTAAAATGTATATCATAATTTTCTGGCAAACCTGTTAACACGCAGACTCTGACTTAAAGCAAGCAAGTAGAACATATTGATTCTTTGTGTGGCGAAGGCTTATGTAGTTCTTTGTATTTAATAGAGTTCTTCACCTATTGGGAGTTTATTTAGTTTTAAATATTTTTTGCTATAAAAATAAATAATAACAAGTTATAAAATATGGGAAGAAACAGAACTGAATATTATTAGCACTAAGTGTTACGATTAAAATGATAGACTGTGTTTTATTTCTTCACGTCTATGCTAAAGAACATTTCAGCTAATGTATATTACTTCTATAATTTGAAAAATATTACTCAATCGTGATTTTGAAAATACTTACCATTTTCAAGTGCATTTTGTGATCTTTGCTGTCTCTGGAATATGCAAAGCTGCTAGGAAGCCACACTTGACTTATGCGGGGGGAATCCTATTGCCCCTTCATTTGCTGCTTAGATTTTAAGCTAATAAATGCTGACACAGAAGGGTCCGAGCAGAACATCCTAAATGCTCTATTTTACTTTTGAGTGAGCAATATCTTTTTATAAACACAGGAAATAAAGATCAAGTTTAAAACATCATTGTAACACATTATAGGGAATAATGCCCACTAATTTATGAAAAGAGTTGAATTTTTAAGCTTCCTTTACTATAGTTATTGTATCTGCATGCTAGTTTTCTCTTTTAAGAGAAACACAGCTGTAAAGGGAAGTTCACAGAGGGTGTTTGACCTTAACTCAATAAATCTAATTTTGAGAAGAATTCTGAAGTTTAGAAGAAAGCTTGCAAAGCCATAATAACAGAAAGGACTGAGTACCACAACATAACTGGTTTTAATTTTTTTGCCATTTAGTGGATGCAATCCACAATGAGAAATGGCTCATCTTAAAGCCAGAACCATTCAGTAGAAACAAGCTCTCTTCAACTCACATTTTTATGCTGCAATTATAACATGAATTTTTCACGTTCCATTTATGGAATGGGAGCATTTGTCCTTTGTTGAGGCTGCAGGGGCTGAGGCACAGACTGAGAATAGGAAGGTGTCTTCAGATGAACAGGTCTTT
Source organism: Micromys minutus (assembly GCF_963924665.1). Classification (NCBI taxonomy): domain Eukaryota; kingdom Metazoa; phylum Chordata; class Mammalia; order Rodentia; family Muridae; genus Micromys; species Micromys minutus. The sequence goes on from NC_137981.1 coordinate 17,014,201, forward strand.
TCTCTTAATCCTTCCTGGTCTCAGAGCTCTTTCCCTTGTGCTTACATTTGCAATGCATTTGAGGATTTTTGTTTCCATTTGGAGAATATATTCTCTCATTTATGACAAGCAAAGATAACAATGAGAGCTTGAGTTATTTGCCTGTCCCTGGTGAAAATTAGCTGGACTAAAGCCAGTTTACTTAATGTAGAGCTCCTTGCTGAAATTTCCTTAGGGGAATGGACACTATCACAGGGATATATATATATATATATATATATATATATATATATATATATATATATATATATATATATATATATATATATATATATAATTGAACAGCTTTGTTTAAAAAAACAAAGATAAGTATACAGATTTTAAAAGCATTTTTGCATAAAAGTATGTGAATACATTTTTGTCAGTACTTGAGTTTTTTAAAGATTTGATAGTATGCATTAAGGTCTTACTAGTTACAATGAGCATAAAGTACATGTAAAACAAGATGTAACCTGGAAATAGTCAAAGTTTTCTTGGTATGTAAAGATTAAGCATAATGGTTTTTCATTTTCTTTTCTTTTCTTTTTTTTTTTTTTAGCCTTTGTTTTTCTTGAACTTCATATGGTTTGTGAGTTGTTTCTGGGGTGTTCAGAGCTTTCTGGGGTTAGCATCCCACTAGCAGCAACTGAATATTATGTCTGTTCTTTTGTGACTGAGTTACCTCACTCAGGATGATATTCTCTAGATGCAACCATTTTCTTAAGAATTTCATAAAGTCATTGTTTCTGATAGCTGAGTAGTACTCCACTGTGTAAATGTACCACAATTTTTGTATCTATCCATCTACTGAAGGACATCTGGGTTCTTTCCAGCTTCTGGCTATTATAAATAGCACTGCTATGAACATTGTGGTGCATGTGTCTTTGTTGTATGTTGGAGTGTCTCAGAGGTATATGCCCAGAAGTGGAATAACTGGGTCTTCAGGTAGTACTATGTCCAATATTCTGAGGAACCGCCAGGCTAATTTCCAGAGCGGTAGTACCAGTTTACAACCCCACCAACAGTGGAGAAGTATTCCTCTTTCTCCTCATCCTCTCCAGCAACTGCTGTCATCTGAGTATTGGATTTTAGCCATTCTGACTGGTGTGAGGTGAAATCTCAGGGTTGTTTTGATTTGCATTTCCCTGATGACTAAGGATGTCAGGCCCTTCCTTAGATGCTTCTCAGCCATCTGATATTCCTCAATTGAGAACTTTTTGTTTAGCTCTGTACCCCATTTTTAATAGGGTTGTTTGATTCTCTGGTGTCTAGCTTTTTGAGTTCTTTGTATACCTTGGATATTAGGCCTCTATCAGATGTGGGGTTGGTAAAAATCTTTTCCCACTCTGTTGGCTGCCATTTTGTTTTCTTGACAGTGTTCTTAGCCTTACAGAAACTTTGCAGCTTCATTAATTCCCATTTGTCGATATTGACCTTAGAGCAGGAGCCATTTGTGTTCTGTTCACGAAATTTTCTCCTGTGCCTATGTGTTCTAAGGTTTTCTCTACTTTCTCATCTAATAGTTTCAGTGTACCTGGTGTAATGTGGAGATCTTTGATCCACTTGCACTTGAGCTTTGTACAAGGAGATAAAAAAGGGTCTATTTTCATTCTTCTGCATTCTGAGTGCCAGTTGAGGGCCCTATCTTGTGATAAATTTATTTCAAATGTCTCATACCCTTTTTCTTATAATGGATCAAGGGTTCTTCACTTCTTCTGAGTCACAGTCTCTGATGAAAGGAAAGGCTACTTTGTTTACATATTTTTAAAAGGTATTACAGGAGTCCAAAACTTTGTGTCCACAATTGACCTGTGTGCCATATGGACATTAGCAATCAATATTTATCAAAAGATTGTCACATACCATACATTGACAATAATACCTAAAAATAAAAATGTTTAATTGTGATAATAATAATATTCCATAATCTAGTTTTAAACTCCTAATTTTATTTTATAAGTGAAGTCACTGAAACTTAGATAAATTAAATAATTTGCTGATAATGTCACATCTCATACATAGAAGGCCAGAATCTCAATTTGGTTTCATCTGACAGAAGAGCTTAATTTCTTAAAGATTAAACTATTCATCTTGGATTATATTTGGAAGAGAAAGAAAACAATATTTATTTACTTTTCTTTTCTTTTTCTCTTTTTGAAATAAAATGTGATATTTAATTTTGATTGTGAATTTGACTAGATCTAGAATAAACTTCTTGTATGTTCTTTTTATCTTACTAACTTATGAAGACACTCCAAAATTAACTCACAAGCCTAAAAATATAAAGCTAGAATTTATATCAACATTTGAATTTCTAGACTTGTATCATCTCAGTCAATATAATATTTTCCATTTCATTTAGTTTTGCTGCGAATAGTATGGTTTTATTTTTTTCTTTACAGTTGAATAAAATTCCATTACATGAAACACATAATCATTAGTTAATAGGCATATAGACTGATTCTGTTTCTTAGCTAAAATTATAAATTTTGTAAATACAGCAGCAATGAAAATATCAACCATACTTCAGAGCAGCCAAGAATAGCTGATCAACACTAAACAAACTCTATGCCTCCTGTGTGTGTGTGTGTGTGTGTGTGTGTGTTAGTGTTTTGGCATTTTTTTTAACTTTTGTTTTGACATTATTTATTCCTCTCTCAAGCAATACATGTGGACCATGGCCTCCCCTCCCTGCACTCCTCCCAGGTCCCCTCACTTCCTCTTTCCCCCAGATACACTCTTCCTGTGTTTCCCCTTCAGAAAAGAGCAGATCTTTTCTTATACATAATGAGATGCAATTAAACTATGTACAAACCCACAATATGAAGGCTGGATTGGGCAACTTAGTAGGTAGTAGGAGGAAAAGTGCCTCAAGAGCAGGTAAAAGAGTCAGAGATAACTTCCACTTCCACTGTCAGGAGTCCCACAAAACCTCCAAACTACACAATCCTAACATATATGCAGAGGACCAAGCATAGACCCATTTAGGCTCTGTGATTACCAGTTTAGTCTCTGAATCATTATGAGTTCTGCTTAGTTCTGTGGTCCTTGTTTACCTTAGTGTCCTAGAGCTGTCTGTCTCCTACAATCTTTCCCTCACTCCATCCATGGGTATTTTTTTTCAACTCTGACTAATGTTTGTGGTTTTCTGTATCTGTTCCCATCAGCTGCTTGAAAAAGCCTATTTAATGACAATTAGTTTAGGTGGTGACCCTAGGGCGTTGAGGCATACAGATTCAGGTTTCTGGCCATCTAGAGAGTGCTAGTCATCCCTCTGATGACCATTGCCCTCAGATTAGACCAGTAATTGACTGGCCACTCCCACAAACTCTGCCACAGCATATCTTTTAAGCAGGACAGGTGGTGTGTGGAAGGTTTTCTGGCTGGGTTGGTATCCAAGTTCCGCCACTGGATTCCTTGCCTGGTTACAGAAGATGGCTGGTTCAGACTCCATATACTACATGAAAATAGATTGCTGTGTTCATACAATGTATTCTGACTTCCACCATAGATCGTTCCCATTTACCCATCAAATCCATAGTGGCTTTTTTCTCTTACTCATTGGAATATAGACAAGAGTCTAAAAATATAATTGTAAAATAGGATAAAATTAAAACAGACAGAATAGTACAAAACAAACAGAAGGGGAAAAAGACAAAGATAAAGCACATAAGACACACATATGCTCATACACAGAACTCATATAAAAACACAAAGCTGGAAAGTATAATAGATACACAAAGCCAACAAACAAAGATAACTAAAAAATCATTAAAATAAAAAAGTCTCTTTTTCCCTTACAAATTTATTCAAAGAAGAGAAATACATGTACAGATTTTTGAAAGCATTTGGGCAATTCTTTAGAGGTTTGATAGTATGCATTGAAAACCTACTAGTTACCATAGCATAAAGTACATGTAGAACAGAATGTAACACGGAAACAGTTTTCTTGGTGTGTATAGATTAAACATAATGATCTTTGAATACCAAAAATCGCAACAGGCTATATTCTTAGCTCTTGGATTATTAATGATTTAAGGTCTAGGTGCACCACACTCTGAGAGGGTTCTACATACTTATCTTTTTCATAAGAAGGACTGAGGCTGTCACTATTTGGCCTTTGTTTTTCTTGAGCTTCATATGGCCTGCAAGTTGTTTCTGGGGTGTTCAGAAAAAAAAAAAAAAAACTCTAAAAATGCTCTTGAGGTGGAACCTGATCTTAAATTTAGTTTGTATATCCAGTAAGATGCCTTCAATATCTGAGTAGATTTCAGACATACCTGAGACTAGACAGAACTGGGGCATAGGGGAAACCAAATCCTACTGTTCTGTTAAAGAAATGTATTGATAAAATGTATCCTGATGGCATTCGGCTATTCTCATAGATGAAGGCCTTGCTCATCATCATCACAGTCCTCCTTCAGTGGATGGGAACAAATACAAAGACCTACAGGTAGACATTGCATAGAGAGTGAAAGACCTTAGAACCCTCAGCCCTAAATGGGATGTCTTTATCAAATCTCTGCCCTTAGGGCTGTGGGAAAGAAAGGAGAAATAGTGTAATAGCCAGAGGATAGAGGACACCAAGTTAACAAAGAACTTTTTCATTTTATTTTATTTTCTGTTTCATTTCTCAGATTTTTGTTTTATTGGATATATTTTATTTACATTTCAAATGTTATCCCCTTTTATGGTTTTTCTTCCAGAAACCCCTTATTATACCCCTCCCTCGGTTTCTATGAGGGTAACTTCCTCACCTAAATCCTCCCTCCTCCGCACCCTGACAGCCCCCTACACTGGGGCATTGAGAGTTGGAAAGACCAAGGGTTTCTTTTCCCATCGATACCCAAAAAATCCATCCTCTGCTGTATATGCAGCTAGAGCCATGTGTACTCTTTGGATAGTGGTTTAGTCTCTCAGAGCTCTGGTTCGTTGGTATTGTTGTTCTTATGGGATTACAAACATCTTACCTCCTTCATTCCTTTCTCTAACACCTTAATTGGGGGCCACTTTCTTAGTACAATGGTTGGCTATGAGCATCCACCTCTGTATTTGTCATGATCTGGCATAACTTTTCAGGAGACAGCTATATCAGGTACCTGTCAGCATATACTTCTTGGCATCAGCAATATTATCTGGGTTTGGTCGAATGGATCCCCAGTGGATGGTCTTTCCTTCACTCTCTGCTCCAAACTTTGTCTCTGTATTCCGTCCTGTGAATATTTTTGTTCCCCCTTCTAAGAATGACTGAAGCATCTGCACTTTGGTCTTCCTTCTTCTTGAGCTTCATGTGGTCTGTGAATTGTATCTTTGGTAGTGTGAGCTTTTGGACTAATATCCACTTACTAGTGAATTCATACCATGTGTGTTCTTTTATGATTGGGTTACCTCACTTAGATGATATTTTCTAGTTTAATCTATTTACCTTAGAATTTCATAAATTTTTTATTTAAACAACTTTATTTTAAAAAAACAAAGATAAATGTACAGATTTTTAAAGCATTTTTGCATAAAACTGTATGAATATATTTTTGCCAATACTTGATTTTTTGTAAAGGTTTGATAGTATGCATTTAAATATTACTAGTACAATGAGCATCAAGTACATGTAAAACAAAAGTAGCATACTATTAGAAATAATGACTTTTCAAAATTTTTAGGCAAATGAATGGATCTAGAGAATATCACCCTGAGTGAGGTAACCCAGTCACAAAAGAATTGCATGAATTTTTAATAGCTGAGTAGTACTTCGTTGTGTAAATGTACCACCGTTTCTGTCTACATGTCCTCTGTTGAAGGACATCTGGGTTCTTTTCAGCTTCTGGCTATTATAAATAAGGCTCCTATGAACATAGTGGAACATATGTTTTTGTCATAGGTTGGCACATCTTTTGGGAGTATACCCAAGAGTATAGCTGGGTCCTCAGGTAGTACTTTGTACAATTTTCTGAGGAACCTCCAGACTGATTTCCTGAGTGGTTGTACCATCTTGCAATCCCACCAACAATGGAGGATTGTTTCTCTTTCTTCAAATCCTTGCAAGCACCTGCTGTCACTTGAGTTTTTATCTTAGCTTTCTGAATGGTATGAGGTTGAATCTCAGGGTTGTTAAGATTTGTATATTTCTGATAACTAAGGATGTTGATCATTTCTTTAGGTGCTTCTCAACCATTTGATATTCCTCAGTTGAGAATTCTTTGTTTAGCACTGTCTCCCAGTTTTAATAGGGTTGTTTGATTTTTTGCTATCTAACTTCTTGCGTTCTTTGTATATATTGGATATTAGCCCTCTATTGCATGTATGATTGGCAAAGATCTTTTTCCATTCATAGAAGACCTAATACTTATACTCTACAAACTATTCCACAAAATAGAAACAGAAGGAACAATTACAATTATACATAAACCACACAAAGACCCAACATAGAAACTTCAGACCAATTTCACTTCTGAATATTGATGCATAAATACTCAATAAAATTCTCACAAACTAAATCCAAGAACACATCAAAACAGTAATCCATCATAATCAAGGAGGCTTCATCCCAGGAATGCAGGGATGGTTCAATATATGGAAATCCATCAGCATAATCTAGTATAGAAACAACCTCAAAGGGGGAAAAAAAAAACATGATCATCTCATTAGATGCTGAGAAAGCATTTGACAAAATTTGACACCCCTTTGTGATAAAAAGTCTTGGAAAGATCAGAAATTCAAGGCCCATACCTAAACAGTACAAGTAATATACAGCAAACCAGTAGCCAACATCAAATGAATTGTGAGAATCTTGAAGCAATCCCACTAACATCAGGGAAATGTCAAGGTTGCCCACTCTCTCTTTCTACCTACTCAATAAAGTACTTGAAGTCCTAACTAGAGCATTAGACAGCAAAAGGAGGTCAGAGGGATAAAAATTGGAAAGGAAAAACTAAATATATTACTATTTGCAGGTGATATGATAGCATATTTGTGTAACCCCAGAATTTCTACCAGAGAACTCCTACAGCTAATAAACAATTCCAGCAAAGTGGCTGGATATAAAATTAACTCAAACAGGCTCCCTGTTCCAGAGGTAGCTGCATCTTCTGCAGTGCTAGCCTTGATCCTTAGACAAGATGGTAAAGTTTGGTGTGAATGGATTTGGCCATATTGGATGCCTATTACCAGGGCTGCCTTTAACTCTGCATCTGGCAAAGTAGAGATTGTTGCTATCAATGACCCCTTCATTGACCTCAACTACATGGTCTATGTGTTCCAGTATGACTCTACACATGGAAAATTCAATGGCACAGTCAAGGCTGAGGATGGGAAGCTTATCAGTGGGATGCCCATCACCATCTTCCAGGAGCAAGATCCTGCTAACATCAAATGGGGTGATGCTGGTGCTGAGTATGTTGTGGGGTCTATTGGCATCTTCACCAACATGGAGAAGGCTCGGATCCACTTAAGGGTGGTGCAAAAGGGATCATCACTTCTTTCCCTTTGGCTGATGCCCTCATATTTGTGATGTGTGTGTACGATAAGAAATATGACAACTTACTCAAGATTGTCAGCAATGCATCCTGCACTACCCACTGCTTAGCCCTCCTGGCTAAGGTCATCCATGACAACTTTGGCATCATGGAAAGGATCATGACCACAGTCCATGCCATCACTGCCACCCAGAAGACTATGGATGGCCCCTCTGGAAAGCTGCGACATGATGGCCATGGGACAGCCCAGAACATCCTCCCTGCATCCACTGATGTTGCCAAGGCTGTGGGCCAGGTCATCCCAGATCTGAATAGAAAGCTCACTGATATGGCCTTCCGTGTTCTGATCCCCAATATATCTGTTGTAGATTTGACACGCTGCACAGAGAAACCTGTCAAGTATGATGACATCAAGAATGTGGTAAAGCAGGAAGCTGAGGGCCCACTAAAGAACATCCTGAGCTACACTGAGGAGCAGATTGTGTCCTGCAACTTCAACAGCAACTCCCACTCTTCCACCTTTAATGCCAGAGCTGGTATTATTCTCAATGACAAATTTGTGAAGCTTATTTCCTGGTATGACAATGAATAAGGCTACAGCAACAAGGTGGTGGATCTCATGGCCTGCATGGCCTACAAGTAGTAAAAAACCCTGGACCCCTCCCCCAGCAATGATACTGAGAGCAAGAGAGAGGGCCTCAGTTGCTGGGAAGTCCCTGTCCCAACACTGAACATTTCCCTCACAATTTCTATCCCAGACCTCCATAATAACAGGAGTGGCTTACGAAACTCTCTCTACTCTCTTTAATACCATCAGTAAAGTTCCACTGCACCCCTCCCTCAAAAAATTAACTCAAGCAAATCAGTAACCTTCTTCTAAGAGAATAAACAGGCTGAGAAAAAAATCAGGGAGATGACATTCTTCACAATGGTTACAAACAATATAAAATACCTTGGGGTGACGCTAAACAAACAAGCAAAAAATCTGTATGACAAAAACTTAAAGTATCTGAAGAAAGAAAATGGAGAAGATATCAGAAAATGAAAAGATCTCTCATGCTCATGGATTGGCAAGATTAATATGGTACAAATGATCATCTTGCTAAAAGCAATCTATAGATTCAATGTAATCCCCATCAAAATTCCTACGCAATTCTTCATAGAGTTAGAAAGAGTAATTTGCAAATTCATTTGGAATAACAAAAAACCAAGGATAATGAAAACTATTCTCAACAGTAAAACAACTGCTTTCTGGGGGAAATCACTATTAATGATAATAACTGTATGGTATTGGTACAGTGACAGGCAGGTGGGTCAATGGAATAGAATTGAAGACCCAGAAATGAACCCACACATCTATGGTCACTTGATCTTTGAAAAAGGAGCTAAAAGCATCCAGTGGAAAACAGACAGCATTTTCAACAAATGGTGCTGGTTCAACTTGTGGTCAGCATATAGAAGAATGCTGTACAAAAGCTCAAGTTCATGTTGATCAAGGCCCTTCATATAAAACCAGATACACTGAAGCTAATAGAAGAGAAAGTGGGGAAGAGCCTGGAACACATGGACACTGGGAAAAATTTCCTGAACAGAACACCAATGGCTTATGCTCTAAGATCAAGAATTGACTAATGGGACCTCATAAAATTGCAAATTTTCTATAAGGCAAAGAACACTGTCATTAGGACAAAATAGCAACCAACAGAATATGAGAACATCTTTCCTACCCAACAAAATACTTTGTTTAAATTAAATTTTTTATTCAGTATTCTCTGTATTTACTTTTCAAATGTTATTCCCTCACCTCCCACCCCCCTTTCCCCTCCTCTTGCTTTCAAGAAGGTACTCTCTCTCCCAACCATCCTCTCCACCTTAGTGCCTTCCCATTCCCCTACACTGGGAAACCATGCCTTCAATGGACTAAAGGCTTCTTCTCTCATTGATGCCAGACAATATCTTCTGCTACATATGCAGTTGGAGCTATGGTTCTTTCCATGTTTGTTCAATAGTTGCTGTTTTAGTCCCTAGAAGATCTGGAGGGTTTGTTTGCTTGATAATGTTGTTCTTCCCATGGGGTTGCAAACCTTTTCAGCTCCTTCGGTCCTTTCTCTAGCACCTTCATTGGGCTCTCCATGTTCAGTCTGATGGTTATCTGCAAGCATCCTCAACTGTACTCGTATGACTCTGCCAGAACCTCTGAGGAGGAATCTCTATCTGGTTCCTGCCAGTAAGCACTTCTTGACATCAGCAATAGTGCTTGGGTTTGGTGGATGCATATGGGCTGGATCCCCAGGTGAGGCAGTCTTTGAATAATCTTTTCTTCAGTCCTTGAACCACTGTTTGTTCCTGTATTTCCTTCCATTTTCTTCCACCCTTGTAAAAGGGACTGAGGTATCCAGATTCTGGCCTTTCTTCTTTTTGAGCTTCATAAGATCTGTAAATTGTTTCTTGGGTACTCAGAGTTTGGGAGGCTAGTATTTGCTTATCAGTGCGACCATACCATGTGTGATCTTTTCTGACCTGGTTACCTCACTCAGGATGATAGTCTCTAGTTCCATACATTTGCCTACAAATTTCATGAAGTCATTGTTTCTAATAGCTGAGTAGTACTTCACTGTGTAAATGTGGTTACACTTTCTGTATCCATTCATCTGTTTATGGACATCTGAGTTCTTACCAGCTTCTGGCTATTATAAATAAGGCTACTATAAACATGGTGAAGCATGTGTCCTTGTTATATGTTGGAGAATCTTTGGGGCATATACCCAGGAGTGGAATAGCTGGGTTTTCAGGCAGTACTATATTCAGTTTCTCAAGAACCACCAAATTGATTTCCAGAGTGGTTGTACCAGCTTAAAACCCCATCAATAGTGGAGGAGTGTTCCTCTTTCTCCACATTCTTACCATCTGCTGTCACTTGAGTATTTTATCTTACCCATGCTAACTGGTGTGAGGTGGAATCTCAGAGTTGTTTTGATTTTCTTTTTCCTGATATTTAGGGATGTTGAACATTTCTTTAGGTTCTTTTAAGCCATTCGATGTTCCTCAGCTGAGAATTCTTTGTTTAGCTCTGTACTCCATCTTTTAATAGGATTATTTAATTCTCTATGGTCTAGCTTTCTGAGTTCTTTTATACATTGGATATTAGCCCTCTATGAGACATAGAATTGGCAAAGATCCTTTCCCAATCTGTAGAGTGCCGTTTTGTTTTCTTAACAGTGTTGATGATTTCTTCTATTTCCTTAGGTATTATGCGACTGTTTAGATGGTTTATGTGATCCTCATTTAACTTTGGTATCTGTCTAGAAATTTATCCATTTCCTCCAGATTTTCCAGTTTTGTTGAGTATAGGCTTTTGTAGTAGAACCTAATAATTTCTTGAATTTCCTCAGTTCCTATTGTTATGTCTCCCCTTTCATTTCTGATTTTGGTAGTTTGGATACTCTCCTTTTGCCTTCTAGTTAGTCTGGCTGAGGGTTTATTGACTTTGTTGATTTTCTCAAAAAACCAGCTCTTGGTTTTGTTGATTCTTTGTGTTGTTCTTTTTGTCTCTATTTGGTTGATTTCTGCTCTGAATTTGATTATTTCCGCCATATTCTCCTCTTGGGTGTCTCTACTTTTTTTTTCTAGGACTTTCAGCTGTTCTGTCAAACTGCTAGTACATGTTCTTTCCAGTTTCGTTTTGGGGTAACTCAGAGCTATGAGTTTTCCTCTCAGTACTGTTTTCATTGCATCCTATAAGTTTGGGTATGTAGTGGTGTCATTTTAGTTAAATTCTAAAAAAATCTTTGATTTCTTTCTTTCTTTCTTTCTTTCTTTCTTTCTTTCTTTCTTTCTTTCTTTCTTTCTTTCTTCCTTCCTTTCTTTCTTTTTTGACCATGCTATCATTGAGCAGAGCATTGTTCTGCTTTCATGTATATGTGGGCTTTTTGTTGTTATTAAAGACAAGCTTTAATTCATGGTGATCTGATAGAATGCATGTGAGTATTTTGATCTTCTTGTATCTGTTGAGGCCTGTTTTGTGACCAACTATATGGTCAGTTTTGGAGAAGGTAATGAGAAGAAAGTATATTCTTTTGTTTTTGGATGAATGTCCTCTAGATGTCTGTCAATTCCAGTTGGTTCATAACCTCTGTTAGTTTTGTTGTGTCTCTGCTCAGTTTCTGTCTTGATGATTTGTCCATTGATGAGAATGGGGTGTCAAGTCTCCAAGTATTATTGTTTGTGGTGTAATAAATGCTTTGAACTTTAGTAGGATTTCTCTTACAAATGTGAGTGCCCTTGTATTTGGAGCATAGATGTTCAAGATTGAAAGTTTATCTTGATAGATTTTTCCTGTAATGAGTAAAAAGTGTCTTTTTTTGATAATTTTTGGTTGAAAATCTATTTTATTCAATAATAGAATAGCTACTCCAGTTTGTTTCCTGGGCCCATTTGCTTGGGAAATTGAGTTCATTAATGTTAAGAGAAATCATGAAATAGTAATTTTTGTTTTCTGTTATTTTTGTTGTTAGAGATAGTCATGTTTGTGTGCTTTTCTTCTTTTGGTTTCCTTGCATGATTATTTACTATTATTATTATTACTATTATTATTAATTTTGTTTTTCTTTGTGTGTAGTTTCCTTCCTTGTGTTGGATTTTTCTCTCTATTATCCTTTGTAGGGATGGATTTGTGCACAGATATTGTATAAATTTGGTTTTGTTCTGGAATATCTTGGTCTCTCCATCTATGATAATTGAGAGTTTTACTGGATATAGTAACCTGCATTGGCATTTGTGTTCTCTTGGTGTCTGTATGGCACCTGTCCAGGATCTTCTAGCTTTCATAGTCACTGTTGAGAAGTCTGGTGTAATTCTGATGGGTCTGCCTTTATGTTACTTTTCCTTTTTTTCCTTACAGGTTTTAGGTTTCTTTCTTTGTTTTGAATATTTGGTGTTTTGACTATTATGTGTTGGGAGGAATTTCTTTTCTGGACCACTCTATTTGGAGTTCTGTAGGCTTCCTGTGTGTGCGTGGTCATCATGTTCTTAAGGGCAAGAAAGTTTTCTTCTATGATTTTGTTGAAGATATTTTCTGTGCCTTTTAGTTGATATTCTTTGCCCTCTTCTACATCTATTATTTTTAGGTTTGGTCTTCTCATTGTGTCCTGGATCTTCTGGACATTTTGGGTTAGAAGCTTTTTGGCTTTTACATCTTCTCTGACTGTTCTATGTTTTGTATATCTTCAGCCCCTGAGATCCTCTCTTCCATCTCTTGTAGTCTGTTGGTGATGTTTGCATATGTGACTTCTGATTTTTTTTCCATCCTCAGGTTGTCTCTTTTTGTGTTTAATTTATTGTTTCTATTTCCATTTTCAGTTCCTTTATCTGTTTGGCTGTGTTTTCCTGTAGTTCTTTGAGTGATTTCTCCTGGTTCTCCTATAATTGTTTAAGGGAGTTATTTATGCGTTTCACCAAGATCTTCATCATCATCACCATGAAATATGATTTCAAGTCTAAGTCTTGTTTTTTTCTGGTGTGCTTGGCAAACCACTACTTTTGTGGTGGGAGAGCTGTATTTTGATGTTGCCAAGTTGTCTTGATTTCCATTGCTTAGGTTCTTTCATTTTCCTCTTGCCATCTTGTTGTTTGTGTTTATAGGTGCTTTTATTGTCTCTAACTGGAGCCTGTCTCTTATCTAGATCTGAGGGCCTGTAGGCTCAGGAAAGAAATTGCTTCTAGATGTTTGTCTCTTTGCAGGTAGGTAGTGAGTTCTGATTGTGGTAGCTCTGTTCTCTCTCCATGAGCTCAGGTGGGAGAGCTCTTGCAATACTTCTCTGATGGCTCAACTGTGTGCAGGTGAGTCCAGAGTCTTGGTGGTGGCCACCTTGCCCTTTCGCTGGGCTGGAAAGTGAATCTATAAATTATTTTTGCTAAGATGGACACAATATTGATTCCACCAATCTATGAGCTGGGTAAGTCTTTCAATTTTCTGATTTGTTCTTTAATGTTGTATGTCTTTCAATTACTTAGATCTTTTTGAGGCTCCTGTAATAGTATTGTCTCTATTTTCTTCCTCAGTATCCTGTACATGTGTCATTCGTACGTAGAAAGGATAAGAAATGTTTTGTTAATACTTTGATGAATGAATTGGTCAGCTATAGAGGATTTCTGGTGGGCTTTTAAGAGTCATTTCTATACATAATTATGTAAAGTCTATTTTGATTTCTTCCTTTTCTCCTTGTATCTTATGTAATCCCTCCATGTGTCTTATTTGTCTAGCTAAGGCTTCAAACACAATGCAGAACAGCAGTAGAGAGAGTAGACCTTTTTGTCTTAGTTTTGATTTTAGTAGAAGTGCTTTAAGTTTTTCTCTGTTAAGCATAATTTTGGCTATGACCTTCTTGTATCTTGCCTTATTATGTTGTTATGTCTGCATAACCCTAGTTTATCCAGGACTTTTTTTAAAATAAAGGGATGCTGGATTTTGTTAGAGGCTGCTCCAGTGTCTAATGAGATTATCATGTGATATCTATTCTTGAGTCTGTTTACATGTTGGGTTATGTTATAGATTTGTGTATGTTTATATATCCCTTGCATCTCTGCAATAAAGTCAACTTTGTCAACTGGATCCCAGTTCCAATAAATCATTGTACAATGAATACTTAAGTCATTGACTAGAAAGAGATGAAAATGTGAATTTGTACTATCAGAACATGGAGAATTGGAATTTAGAGTTTTTCTTTTTGAACAGGCCTGGAGTAACTTAGTCTTGAGGTATAACCACAGCATATGCTTTGATGCTCAAAATGCTCAGAGATGTGTTCAATATCATGTTTTGTATGGCTCCTACAAGATATAGACTTATGAATCTGGGGTTCTTCAGAAATTCATCAGTCTAACAATGAATGCATTTTAACAGATTTATTCATTCAGATGCCAGAACCAGCTCAACACCACAAACTCAGGAGTTCCCAAGCGTAGGGCTGAGCCACATTAATCCGGGTTTTATATAGACCCAGAACGTAATGTTATATTCTGTTTTGCAATAAATGCCTTGCAGGTATCTTGGTTATTTCCAGCAAAACAAGATTTTGTTTGTAGAAGCAGAAACAATGGTTAATCTTGTTATTTATTATTGCGCCTAAATGGTTTTGTTCAAATTGTTCAAGACCAGGAAATTACAAAAACAACCCTTATCCACCCTGAATATTTAGAGTTCTCATTTTGATTTATAGTTCTCTTAAGCAGAGTAACTTATTTATTTTTACTTTTTTAGTCATTTCATTAGTTACATCTCAAATGTTACCCCACTTCCCAGTTACCCCTCTAACAAACCCCATCCCACATCTGTCCTACCCTTCCTTCCCCTTTGCCTGTATAAAAGTGCCCTCCCACATTTGCTTTGGTCAGTTGCTGGCCAGACTTCCTCAGAAAGCACCACATTAGGTTCCTGCCAGCAAGTGCCTCTTGACCATGGCAACAGAGTTAATTTTGGTGTCTGCAGACATGATGGATCCCTAGGTGGTTTACCCTTCCTTCAGTCTCTGCTCCATTTTTTGTCTCTGTTATTTTTCCTTTGGATAGGAACATTTCTGGATTAAAAACTTTGAGATGGGTGGGCAGACCCGTCCCTTAACCAGGGACTGTGCCTGTTTACTGGAGGAAGTCTCAACAGGTTCTATCTCCTACTCTGCCCATTTCAGCTAAAGTCATTCTCACTGGGTCCAGGAAATCTCAAGTTTTTCTGGTGCCTGGGACACTTCAGTGGATATCACCCACTCCTCATCATCCTGTTATGTTTTTTTTTTTTTTTTTTTTTTTTTTTTTTTTTTTTGATTTCTCAATCTTTAGCTCTTTAACATCTCAAGTTACTGACACTGGCCTCCATATTTCCTCCCCCTCCTTTCTTTGTTCCCTTCTCTTATTTTCCTTCCTTTTATGCTCCATATGGTTTGTGCTTTGTATTATGGGCATTGTGACATTTTGGTCTAATATCCACTCATTAATGAGTACATACTATGTGTGTTCTTTTCTGACTCAGTTACCTTACTGAGGATGATTTTCTTATTCCATCCATTTGCTAAGAATTTTGTGAAGTTATTATTTTTAACCATTGTGTAGCACTTCATTTTGTATATGTACGCCATTTTATATATCCATTCTTCTGTTAAGGCATGTTTGGGTTCTTTCCAGCTTCTGACTGTTATAAATAAGGCTGCTATGAACATAGTGGGGCATGGGTTCTTATTATAGGTTGGCATATCTTTTGGGTATATGCCCAGGAGTGGTATAGATGGGTCTTCAGGGAGTACTATGTCCAGTTTTTTGAGGGATCCCCAGACTAATTTCCAAAGTAGTTGTACCAGTTTACACCCCCAACCAACAGTGGAGGAGTGTTCTTCTTTCTCTACATCCTCATTAATATCTGCTGTCATCTGAGTTTTTGATCTTAGCCATTCTGACGGGTGTGATGTGGAATCCCTGATGTCTAAGAATGTTGAACATTTCTTTAGGTACTTCTCAACCATTCAGTATTCCTCAACTTGGAATCTCTGTATCCAATTTTAATAGGGTTATTTTGTTTTCTGGAGTATAACTTTTTGAGTTCTTTGTATGTATTGGATATTAGCCCTCTATCAGATGTAAGATTGGTAAAGATTTTTTCCCCCCAATCTGTTGGTTGCCATTTTCTACTATTGACAATATCCTTTGCCTTACAATAGCTTTTCAATTTTATGAAGTCCCATTTGTCGATTCTTGACTTAGAGCATAAGCCATTAATGTTCTGTTCAGGAAACTTTCCCTAATGTCCATGTGTTCGAGGCTCTTTCCTACTTTTTCATCTGTTAGTTTCAGTGTATCTGGTTTTACATGGAGGCCCTTGATCCACTTGAACTAGAGTTTTGTACAGGGTGATAGAAATGGATCAATTTGCTTTTTTCTACATGCTGACTGCCAGTTGAACCAGAAACATTTGTTGAAAATGGTGTCTTTTTTTCACTGGATAATTTTAGTTCTTTGTCAAAGATCAAGTGACCACAGGTGTGTGGGTAAATTTCTGGGTCTTCAATTCTATTCTGTTTATCTACTTGCCTGTCTCTATATACTAGGCAGTTATTAATCATGATTACTCTGTAATACAGCTTGAGGTCAGGGATGGCGATTCTCCCAGAAGTTCTTTAATGGTTGAGAATAGAACATACATGGTATGTACTCACTGATAAGTGGATATTAGGCAAAAAGCTCTGAATAGCCACGATACAAGTTACAGGCCACATGAAGCTTGATAAGAAGGAAGACCAAAGTGTGTACACTTTGTTAGAGAGGAGAACAAAATACTCACAAGAGGTAGAAGGTGGGAAGAAATTGGGAGGAAGAAAGGGGGATTAGAAAAAGTGTGACAGGATCAGATATGGGAGGAAACTGGGATTGACTGGAGGTATGTAGCAGTGAGAGATAGGGAACTGGGAGAGTCATCAGTAAGTCCCAGATGTCGAGAAAGCAAGAGGCTCCCAGGTCCCAAATGGGATGAGATTGGCTAAAGTGCCCAACAAAAAGGAGGGAGATCTTGCAGATACTATATCTAGAGGTTAGAAATGAGATGGGGCCACCCACTCACTTCCAAATTTTTAATCCAGAGTTGCTCCTGTCTAAAGGAAATAGGGGGACAAAGTATGGAGCAGAGACTGAAGGAAAAGCCATCCAGAGACTACCCCACCTGGGGATCCATCCTATATACAGACACCAAATCCAGACCCTATTATGAATGCCAAGAAGTGACTGCTGACAGAAGCCTGATATAGGTGTCTCCTGAGAGGCTCTGCCAGAACATGACAAACACAGATGTGGATGCTGGCAGCCAACCAGTGGACTGAGCATGGGGACCTCAATGGAAATTTTAGGGAAAAGACTGAAGGAGCTGAAGAGGTTTACAACTACATAGGAAGAGCAACAATATCACTAACTAGACCCTCCAGAGCTTCCAGAGACTAAACCAACAGCCAAATATTACAGAGTAAGTAACCATGGCTTCAGTTGCATATGTAGCAGAGGATGGCCTTATCTAGCATCAATGGGAAGAGAGGCCCCTGGTCCTGTGAAGTCTCAGTGCCCAAGTGTAGGGGAATGCCATGGAGGTGAGGTAGGAGTGAGTGGGTGGGTGGGTACACCCTCATAGAAGCAGGAGGGATGGAATGGGATAGAGAATTTGTGGAGGGGAAACCAGGAAAGGGGATAACATTTGAAATGTAAATAAATAAAATACCTACTAAAAAGCCAATAAAACAATTAAAAACAATTAAAACTCACTAATATATCACCAATAAGCAAAAGTCAGAAAATGGGGAGAACTACAGAGAGGGGGGAAAAAAGGAAGAAAAAGAAGCAAGAAGGATTGTAGCAATTACGTTACTAGAAACCTCAAGAGTCCACCAGATTTGATGATGTTGTCACTAGAGAAATCGGGTTTCTCTTCTGAGGTTCTTAGTCTGGTTGATAAAAGACTCTAAGAATAGACTCGTAAAAGAATCTAAATGAAAACTATTAGAGCTGCCTGAGAGAAAAAGTAGAATGATGGAACAGAGGGGGAAATGTCCTTTTATTTAGGCCAGCAAGTTCAGTTGTAGAGATAAGCAAACAGCCAAATTGCAGACAAGTGGCCATGGCAAAAACAACAGGCAGCTTCAGAGAAGGAGTGAGGAAGTGTGTGAGGGAAAGTATGATTCAAAATGATAGAAGGAAGACAAGGCAAAACTATGTTTCTCTGAGTAACTCAGCAAGTTTAACAAAGCTGTGTGCTTGTGGTTTGCTAAGTGACTACACTAGGACAGGGCTCTCTGGGAAGAAAAAGTACATTGTCTCATTAGGGGAATAATTACCCATCCTGTTTACTTAGGATGGCTTAGGGAGAAGCAGCCTTCCTGGGGACAATTTTTTGGCTGGGTAATTGTGTGGCCCAACTTGATTAACCCTTAAGAGTTGATGGTGGCACATTTCCACTAGCATATAGGCTTTGTTCTGTGGGCAGAAAGAAATAATGGAAAAATTACATATGAAATGGCCCATTATCCAATCAATAAACAGGCTAATGAGATGAGCAGACAGATAAAACCCAGATGGCTATCAAGAATGGTTTTAGAATGCTCACCATCCTTAGCCATCAGGACAAATCAAAACCATTTGGAGATCTCATCATCTTACCCAGTCAGAAAGGCTATCATAGAGAAAACAAATAACAACAAAATGCGAGCAAAGATATTATTAGGAGGAAATATCACTTGCTTTTCTATTGTTGTGATAAGAAACGATGATCAAGTTTATTTATAAAAGAAAGATTTAACTGGATTTACAGTTCCAGAGGGTGAAGCAAAGGCATGGTGGCCAGAAGCTTGAGCAACAGCTAAGAGCTTTCATTTTGATCCACAACAGGAGGCAGAAAGAGTGCACTAGGGATGGTGGGAGGCTTTAAAAGCTCAATACTGTCCCTCAGCGATATGCATCACCCAACAGGCTCAAACCTCATCATCTCTTCCAACCAGTCACCAACTGTTGAACAAGTACTGAAATATACATGGGGGAGGGGAAGGAATATTTTCATTTAAACCACTTTGTCACAGCAAACAGGTTCCTTTTCAGGTTCTGAGTCTCACTAATGAAAGGATTTAAAAATAGAGTAAATAGAAGTTGGAGAGTGATTTTATGCAAGTTTGAGATTTAGAAAAAAAGATAAATGCAACAAAGAAGAGCAAGCTGCTTGACATACGGAGCTGACAAAGAAAGCCATCCTACTTGAATCAGACTGGAATACTCAGCAAGCAACATCAGTCGGAAGGGAAAAGGAGCTTCAGAGAAATAGTGAAAAAGGCCAGGGCACTATGTAAAACATATGTAGCCTTTAGCCTTTTTCTACAAAGAAAGAGAGATTGGGGGTGAAAGAGAAGAAAAAACAAAGCAATGATAAGTTATATGTTTTGAGTTCTGTCTTAACGTCCTATTTCCATGAAAAGACAATTAATTGCAGGCATTCTTACAGTTTCAGAGGCTTAGCCCATTATCATCATGGGGAGAAAGCATGGTGGGAGACCAGCAGGTGCTGGAAAAGTAGCCTAGAGTACCGGATTAGTAAGCAGCAAGAGACAGAGTCTTGCATGGGCTTTTAAAACCTCAAAGACCACCTACAGTGACACAGAAGATCACATCTCCTAAACTTTTTAAGATTTTCAAACATTCCCACTTCCTAGTGTCTAAGCCACAAGTTTTAACTTGTGATTTTGTAAGAGATGATACTTCTTGATATAAACAGATGCAAGAAGATTTCTGGAAATGAAAAGTACTTTATCTTATTAAGGGGATAATTATCCCTTCTGCAGAACTTTGGATAGTGTAAAATGTGACATCTTTACCCAGGACTAGAGAGGAAACTTAGAAAAAAGCCTAAGTTCCTTCACCTTTCATATGGCAATTTAAAATTCATAAGGTAGTGAAACTGATGTTTATATTTCTAAATTTATTTTTAAATTTATATGGGTACAAATTATGCTTGCATATATGTCTGTGCACAATGTGTGCCTCATGGAGGCCAGAAGAGGGTATCAGATCCCCTGGAACTAGAGTTATAGATGATAGTGAGCCATCATGTGGTTGCTTGGAATCAAACCCAAGTTCTATGAAAGAATAGCAAGTAACCAGTGCTCTTAAATGCTAAGCCATGTTTCCAGGCTTGGGTGTTTGCACTTATAATGTTACCCTGGAGAACAGAATTGAACTTCAAAACTTTAATATCTGAAGGCTACTGCTTTAGCAGTACAGAAAAAAGGAACCCCACAAGCAGGAACAAAAACCAATGAACTACTAAGAACCTCAGAATAAAAGTGAGACAGGAAATAGGTAGATTATAATAATGGGTAGCTAGACCCAGCTTTTCCACTTCTGAGCATATACCCCAGAGACACTTTAATACACAACAAAGATATATGCACCACAATGTTCATAGCGGCTCTATTTATAATAGCCAGAAGCTGGAAGGAACCCAGATGTCCTTCAGAAGATGAATGGATACAGAAATTGTGGTACATTTACACAATGGAATACTACTCAGCCACCAGAAACAATGACTTAACCAAATTCTTAAGAAAATGGCTGCATCTAGAGAATATCATCCTGAGTGAGATAACCCAGTCACAAAAGAACAGACATAATATGCAGTCACTGATATTGGGATGCTAACCCCAGAGGCTTGCACTCCCCCATAAACAACTCACAGACAGTATGAAGTCCAAGAAATAAAGAAAACAAAAAATATATATATTTACAAAACAAAAAGACTTTGACTATTTCCATGTTGCATTTTGTTTTGCATGTACTTTACGCTCATTGTAACTATTAGGTTTTCAATGCATACTGTCAAGGCCTTGAAAAAAATCAAGTACTGACTAAAAAATATATTCACATAGTTTTATGTAAAAATTATTTTAATATCTGAAAAAACAGTACTGACAAAAATGTATAATTTTAAGCAAAAAATGTTTAAAATCTGTACATTTATCTGTTTTGTAAAATAAAGTCGTTAAAAAAAAAGAAGAATGGAAGAATTTTCAGTGGGATGATGCCATGAAATCACTTAGCAAGACTCTATCAGACAAATTTTCATAACACAGACCAGTGTAAAATGCTACTTCTACTTCCTCACGTGGAACTGTCTTCCCCCCATTTTTATGTCAAATTGGTGTTATTGACAGATTTCTAAGTGGCCTGCCAGAACATTATCCATTACCTTATGCATGACCTGCAAGCCTTTACATTATGAACATATACTACTCTGCTTTTCTGTCTCAAAGTATATATTTCTCTCTATATATTTGTTTATAAAAAGATGAGGAGAGAGAGAATATGTTTGTTGGATGTGTAGTCAGGTGTGAGAGAAGGAGGCCAATGCTGAGGCATCCCTTCCCCCTGAGGGGCCAGCCACAGGACAGTATAATATAGAACAGTGTTTATTCGCGGTATGGGGAGGAGAGTTGAGAGGGTAATAGAGACAGAGAAAGGGAGGGGGGAGTAGAGGCTGGCCATGAGTAGGTGGAGCAAGAGGGGGAAGGGTCCACCTACCTGACTGTTGCCAGGTAACTATGGGGTTGGGCCTAGATAAACTTCTAACATGTAACTCTTGAAAAAAAAAAAAGAGTTGCATAGTCATGGTGTCTCTTCACAGCAATAAAACCCAAACTAAGAAGTTGGTATTAGCATAGTTGGGTATTTCTGTGACAGACTTAGTCATGGATTTTGGAAAGATTTTTGAAGAATCTTAGAAATTTGGGCTAGAAAAACCATTGAATGCTAAGAGCTCAGTGGATATTCTTTAGAAATTTGGAAGATGAGAAAGTTGAGAGTTGTGCAGAAGATGAAGACCTGGTTTAGGGAGTTTCAGAGGGAATGTTTGGAGACTCTATCAGTGTTGATTTGGATTAAGAGTCTGTGGTTCTGGTCAGCTGGAGCTGAAGAATCACCTGTGATTTGCAAGACACCAGCACTAATAGAGTGAATCCTTTGATGTGCTGGGATACTCTGGGCAGCTGGAGCTGAGAATTTAGCAGTGATTAAGAATAGAACAGCATCATTGTAGTGAAATCAGCTGGGAAGTGTTTCCTGAGAGCACAGGAAAACTATGTTCCAGAGGCTGACATGGTTGTACCTCCTATTGGCACCCAGACTTGGACATGTGTAAGAGTTACCCAAGTGATACTGGTTTTGAAGGCATGAAGGGGTCATGGAAAGAGAGGCCACTGATGTAAGTGCAGCCTAGGTGAGATTTGAAGACACAGGACTGAAGGGGTCATTCAGAAAAGTTAAGTCTTGGCACCAGGAAAAGAACCTATGTGGGGCTATTGGTGAAAGTGCAGTCCAGCTACAGCAAGAGACCCAGAAGTTTTGGAGATGCCAGTACCATGGGATGACCACCAAGAACAGCAACTCTAATGGAGTGGATCCAGCAGGAACCTAGAAGACAAGCTGTGTGTGCTGCAGAGGGCAGAGCTAGAGAAGTGATCCAAATCTTTGGAGAAGTCCAGAAGATCATGACTTGATCCCAGACACTGCATAGTTGGAATTTCATTTTGATTTGATTTGATTGTGCCCTGATCTTCTATCTTAGAAAAGCAGTTGGTCTTTATTTTTTTATTTCACTGGAGCCCATAATAGAGAGATTGGAATTTTAAAATGACTTTAAAATTTAAGACATTGGCTATTTTCAATGGATTGATAGTGAAAATATCCTGTGGAACATAACCTAGACCCCAAAGGACATGCATAATATGTACTCACTTATAAATAGACCTTGGTCCTATAGTACAGGATAATCATACTACAATCCACAGACCCAAAGAAACTAAGTAATAAGGACAGCTCAAGGGAGGATTTGGGACTGTCACTCAGAGGAGGAAATAAAATACATTGGAGGTGGATGGAGGGAGGGAACTGGGGGTAAGAGGGGAATAGGGCTTGGAATTGGATGTGAGGAGAGGGGGGGCAGGAGAGAGAACAGAAAATTTTGGGGGGCATCTCTGGGACTAGTCGGAGACCCAAGAGAAGGGCAGCTCCTGGGAATCAATGAGTTAGCTATAGCTGGTGCTGCTAGTAAGGTGTGTGTGTGTGTGTGTGTGTGTGTGTGTGTGTGTTTGTGTAGACTGAAGTAGCCACCTCCTGTAACCAGGCAGGACTTCCAGTGGAGGGAAGGAGGAACGTCATCCCACCTACAAAACCTTTAATCCAAGATCTTTCCTGCCAAGATGTGCAAGGATAAAGATGGTGCAGAGATTGAGGGAATGGCCAACCAATGTATGGCCCAAGTTAAGACTCACCCTATATGAGAGAGCCCACCCCTGACACTCTTAACCATTCTCTGTTATGCTTGCAGACAGGATCCTAGCATCACTGTCCTCTGAGAGGCTCTACGAAGCAGCTGACCAAAATAGATGCAGACACCCACAACCAAACATAAAGTTGATCCCAGGGAGTTGTGTGGAAGAATGGAGAATAGGATTGAGCCAAGAGTTGGGTTGAGGATACCACAAAAAGACATACAGAGTAAACTAAACTGGGCCCATGGGGCTCTCAGAGACTGAACCACCAACCAAAGAGCATGTGAGGGCTGAATATAGAGCCCCTAAATATGTGAAACATATATGTATCTTTATATTTGTGTGGGCCCTCTAACAATTAGAGCATGGGCTGTCTCTTACTGTGGTCTTCCATGGGATCCCCTTTCTCTAGCTGGACTGCTTGGTAAGTCCTTGGTTGGAGAGAATGTGCCACATCACCCTAGGACATCAAATTGCAGCAGGACTAAGCTCTAGAACAAAAAGAAGCAAATACACCCATAAAGAGTAGAAGGCAGGGAACAATCAAATTCAGGGATGAAATCAACAAAGTAGAGACAAAAAAAACTATACAAAAAATAAACAAAACTAAGAGCTGGTTCTTTGAGAAAATAAAAAAGATAGATAAACTCTTAGCCAGACTAACCAGAGGGCACATAAACAGTATCCAGGTTAATAAAATCAGGAATAAAAAGGAAGTTATAACAACAGAAACTGGGGAAATTAAAAAATAACCAGATCCTACTACAAAAGTTCGTAATAAAACTAGAAAATCTGGATGAAACGGTAATTTCTTAGACAGATACCAAATATCAAAGTAAAACCAGGATCAGATAAACAATCTAAACAGTCCCATAACACCCAAAAAAATAGAAACAGTCATTAAAAGTCTCCCAAAGAAAAAAGTCCAGGCCTTCAAAGAAGATCTGAGACCAATACTCCCCAAACTATTGCATAAAACAGGAACAGAAGGAATACTATCCAATTATTTCTCTTAAGCCACAGCGACACTGATACCAAACCACAAAAAAAAAAAAAAAAAAAAAAAAAAAAAAAAAAAAAAGATTCACCAAAGAAAGAAAACCAGACTAGTTTCCCTTATGAATATTAAAGCAAATCACTCAATAAAATTCTCGCAAACTGAATCCAAGAAGACATCAAAACAATCATCCACCATGATGAAGAAGGCATCATCTCAGAAATTCAAGGATGATTCAATATGGGAGAATCCATCAATGTAATATACTATATAAACTAACTTAAAGAAAACACACACACACACACACACACACACACACATGATCATCTCATTAGATGCTTAAAAAAACTTTGTAAATTAAAACATCTATTTATGTTAAAAGTATTGGAGAGATCAGGAATTCAAGGTGCATACCTAAAAGCAATATACAGCTAACTACAAGTCAACATCAAACTAAATGAAGAAAAACTCAAAGAAATCCCATTAAAATCAGGACAAGTAAAGGCTGCCCACTTTCTCCCTACCTACTGAATATAGTAGGAAGTTCTAGTCAGAGCAATTAGACAACAAATTAGAGATCAAAGGAATACAAACTGGAAGAGAAGAAGTCAAGTTATCACTATTTGCAGATCATATGCTAGCATACATAAGTGACCCTAAAAATTCTTCCAGAGTATCTACAGCGATAAACATCTTCAGCAAAGTGCATGAATATAAAATTAACTAAAATATCAGTAGCCTTCCTCCACTAAAAAGATATAAGGGATGAGAAGGAAATTAGGGTGAAAACACCCTTCACAATAGGCACAAATAATATAAAATATCTTGGTGTGACTCTAACTAAGCAAGTGGAAAATCTGTATGATAAAAGCTTTAAATCCCCAAAGAAAGAAATAGAGGAAGACCCCAGAAGACGGAAAGATCTCACATGCTAATGGATTGGCAGGATTTAATATAGTAAAAATGGCCATATTACCACAAGCAATCTACAGATTCCATGGATTCTCCATCAAAATTCCTAATTAGTCTTTCATAGAGTTAGAAAGAGCAATTCTCAAATTTATTTGGGATAACAAAAAACCAAGGATAGCTAAAATTATTCTAAAAAATAAAAGAACTACTGGAGGAATCACCATCTGTGATCTTTATATATATTATAGAGAAATAGTGATATAAACGGCATGGTATTGGTACAGAGACAGGTAAATAGCTCAATAGAATAGAATTGACAACCAAGAAATGAACCCACACGCTTATAGTCACTTGATTTTTTGACAAAGGAGCTGAAACCTTCCAATGGAAAAAAAGACAGCATTTTCAAAATATGGTGTTGGTTCAACTGGTGGTCTGCATGTTTAAAAATGAAAATTGTCTTTTTCTTGTCTCTTTGTACAACGCTGAAGTCCAATTGGATCAAGGACCTCCACTAAAACCTGATACACTGAATCTAATTGAAGAGAAAATGGAGAAGAGCCTTAAATACTTTGGCACAGGGAAAACTTCCTGAACAGAACTCCAATGGCTTGTGCTTTAAGAGCAACAAATGACAATTGAGACCTCATTAAATTGAAAAGCTTTTGTAAAGCAAAGGACACTGTCAATAGAACAAAACCACAACCTACAAATTGGAAAAAGATATTTACTCCAGTTGATAGGCATGGCTCCTGGTGAAGGAATGGGTCTACCCAACCATCTCAGAGTTTTTAACCCAGAAATATTCCTTTCCAAATAAAGAACAGGGACAAAAAATGGAACAGAGGCTGAAGAAAAAGCCAACCAGGGATTGCCCCACCTGGGGATCTATTATGTCTGCAGACACTAAAATTAATGCTGCTGCCATGGTCAAGAGGCACTTTCTGACAGAAATCTCATGTGGCAGTTTCTGAGGAAGTGCGGCCAACAACTGACCAAAGCAGATGTGGATGCTTGAAGTCAATCATCAGACTGAGCCTAGGAAACCTGGTCGGGGAGCACGTGAAAAGACTGAATTATCAGAGCTGGATTTCAACCCCATTGGAGAACAACATAGGCTGGCCTGCCCACCCAAGTCTCCCAGCGTCTAGACCCCCAACCAAGGAGTGTACCTGGAAGGATCCATGGCTGCAGATACATATGTAGCAGAGGATGGTGTTGCCTGACAGTAATGGGAGGGGAGGCCCTTCATCCTGGGGAGGCTTGATGCCTTAGTGTAAAAAGATGCTGGGGTGGTGTTGCAGGAGTGTGTGGGTGGAGAAGCACTCTCATATAGGCAAAAAGGAGGGGGTAGGGTGGCTATGTGATAGGGGGGTTGGTGGAGGGTCACTGGAAAGTGGGATGTCATTTGAGATGCAAATAAATGAAATGATTAATAAAAATGAAAATAATAAAAAGAAAATATATTGTATGGAAAACATTTTCAATAAAAAATCACTTTATTATATGGAGAAAAAGAGTCACATCCAGAAAAAGACGCTTCATTTAAATTGGTCTTATATCTGTACTCAGCCAGTTCTCAAATCTGGATGTGTATGCCATTTGTCAACAGTGTCATTTAACAGTCTGCTAATCATATAGTAAGTCTCTTTTCTGTGGTACCAAATAACCCCGGGACATGACAATTTTATTTATGTAATAACATCTGGTCAAATTCATGCCTGAAACCTGGAACTTAGTTTGTGAATGATATTCCATTTTTGTCATTGAACTTCTATTTGGAATTTAAAAAATTAGCAAAATTTATTTGACTCTGTGAGGAATAAGTGAGGGCGCCCCACATTTGCCATTTGTTTGAAGCTAAAACGTAATAATAATTTTAAAAAACTGATAGAAGGAGAAGTGAGATCCAAGACAAATAGTATATGATCAGAACCAGGGACCTAAGTCCTGTGCAGAGTAACCAGTGCAGATTTCAGTTCCCTTGAACAGTGCATGTTAAAACAACAGATTTGACTCACTCCATGCTCTAAGTGTGAGAAACTTGAGTCAGAGGAACTGACTATTGAACACCGAATGAACTGAAAACACCTTTTCAGCTTAAATGACTCATCAGTTCTCCGCCTATTCTAGAATTGCACATTTTATGGAACAAGTGAATATTTTGCACAGAATAGTGGAATTATTATAAAAATATTTTGAAAATTGTACACATGACTGCACTGTGTCTACATGTCTTGTATGGTGAGCAGTATCTTGAGTTGGAACACATAACAGAATTGTTTTCTGAATGAATATTTTCCAGTATTTTAAAAGACTTCCCTCCCAGTTTAATATAGCATTTAAAATATATTATTTTCTCCCCTTGATGAGCCCAGGCTCTAGTGATGAGACAGTGCTCCTTCTGCTGCTAAAAGGGCCTTCACAGCAACTTCTCAAGACAGTCCTTAGTCTCTTTCCTGTCCAGCTTCTCTGAGCCGTTTCTTCAGTTGCTCACAGAAAGTGTTCCACTCCACTCCCCTTTGGGACAAATCAAAATAGTCCTCCTTCTGCAGCCATCGGGAGAGGCGGTGGTAACCATGGAGCTTCTGCCTGTCAAGGGGCTCTAGAAACAGCAGCAGGAGACGAGCGGTCCCAGGCCTGGCTACCAAGTGGTAAGTGGCCAGTCTTAACTCTAGATTGCACCAAGGACTTGCTAAGGCATGGCCTGTGAGCACACAGAGGGTGGCTCTGCTTTTGCCCATGCTGGTTATAATAGATTCCATCCTGTCGTTTCCAATCCCAAAGTCCCTGGCAGGCAGGCACAACCTCAAGCCCTCCCCTTCAGGAGGGGCTTTCTCCAAAACTGGAACCAGTTCTTCCAGCACCCAGACTTGGTCCTCCTCACAATAGGATATAAAGACATCATAGTTGAATTGGCCTCTGAGTCTAGGTCCACGTACTTTGCACCAACAAGTGTGAAAGAGTGTGCAGACGCGATGGAGCCAGGGCCATTTATGACAGCTAACAAGCAGAAGCCACAGAGTGAAACTGGCGAGAAAGCCCCAAAACTCAGTGCCATGTGGACAATTAGTAGCAAGGAAGGAGAACAGTAGAGTTTTGGAGTAGTCAGAGGCATTAGCCATGCAGATAGATTTTTCCAGCCCATAAACGAAAGTGTTTGGGGCCCTTGTAGCCCAAGACTCTAGCCAGGAAGTTTCACACTGGCAGGGAAAGGTGACATCTAAGAAATAAACATACTGAGACATCTGAGGAATTAACTCCTGGAGGTTGCTGTTTATCTCTAGGGCCCTTTCGGAGTTGAGCAGCAGCAGTTTGAGGTTCTGCAAGCCCTTAAAGCTTGACGCAGAGAGGTTCCTGAGATTCAGGTGGCTCAATGCCAGCACCTGTAACTGAGGCACCTCCCTCAGTAGCATCTCTAACTTCATAGTACTTGACTCATAGAAAAAATTGAGGTACCCCAGCTCTAGCACACGCAGCCTGGGCATCCCGAAGAGATGGAGGTCTACCGCATTACTGTTATCACACCACATAAAGAAGTACTCCAGGAGAGGAAGCTGTTGTGGGAAAACTCTCAGGAGCTGACTGGTTGAGAGGGTGAGGCTGTAGCCTCGCAAGGTGAGGCGACGCAGGGAGGGAAAATTGAATGTGGTGGTGTCTGGCTGCAGTAACAGAATGGAAGTCTCTAAGGTAAGGTTCTCCAAGAATAAGAATGGCTCTCCACTGAGAAACATAAACTCAATACATGTTTCTGCTTGTATTTCTAAGCTAAGGAGCATTGGAAACCAGAGACGATATATGTCCAACATTGGAGCAGAACCCAGTTGTAGATGTCTTAACATCTTGGGACCCTGAAGTTGTGTGCCTGAGACACGCTCTAAGTAGGTGCCCAGAAGGTTCAAGGTAGTCAGAGCAGGAAGATCAGAGAGCCAGCCTGGTTTGAGTACTTTAATTTGATTCCAACTCAAGTCTAGTGTCCTCAGCCACCTCAGTCCCTGTAGGCTTTCATTGGATAAACTAGAGATGTTATTGCCACTCAGACAGAGCTCTTGGAGCTGTGAAAGAAAGGAGAAATCCCCATGGGGCACATCACAGAGTTGATTGTGGGACAGATCTAGCACTTTTAAGTTGGTGCTAAGCAGTCCTTCTGGAAACTCCAAGATTGGGCCAAGCTTATTCATAGATAGGTTGAGCTTCTGAAGTTGGGGTAGAGAATGTAGGAACCTGGTAGGAAGTGATTGCAGATGGTTATCATGAAGGCTGAGGAATTCCAGGGCTTCGTAACCTGGGAGATCTCCATTTTCCATGATGTTTTGAATTTGGTTTTTCCCGAGATCAAGTGCACGAAGCTCAGAGTATCTAGTCACGCTTGTGGGCAGTTTTTCTATACCTGTACCCACAAGGGAGAGGAAGTGCAAGTGGAGCAGTCCTGAGCTTATAATATCAAATTCTCTTAGTGGGGTGCCATCCAATATTAGGGAATGGAGTGTGAGGCCATATAAGTCTCTGATACCTGCCTGCCTCAACTGAAGGTTGTAAGATAAGTCCAGCATCTCTAGAAAGGGTGCCCTTGGTTTGGCATTGGGTGTAGAAGAGGCACCCAGCAGAAGATCTGGGAAGAGCCTTCGAAGTTCCTGCAACATTGTTAAACAGCTGTTCCTGATGGTTAGATGCCTGAGACTAGCTGGCAAATAGATGCTTTGGCTATACGTCAGGCAGTATCCTTGAAAGGAAAGACTACTGAGGGATCTGAGAGACTCTAAACAATTTGAAGGGAGGAGCAGACTTAGGCAACAAGGAGCATGATGCTCAAAAAAAAGGTACTGTAGCTGGTCCAGGCCCTGAAATGTCCGAGAGGTGATGTTGGTTGTCCCCAATTGCAGCCTTAGAAGCTGCAGGGAGTGGAATCGATCAAAAGCATTAGCTGGCAGAGTAGGAACCATGCCCTGGAGGCAGAGTATCTCTGTATTTCTAGGAACTCTTTCTAGGGTCTGATTTATGTTTTTAACATTGGAGCAAGATGCCAAAAGGTGCAGTCTTGGGGCCAAGGTACAGGATGGGATGTAGTAGGAAAGGTTAGGAAATAGCAAGCTGTCTGCTATGATGCAATCAGGGATGGTCCATGCCCAGCTGGTCAAGTTAAGGCTCACCAAAGTCAATAGTATCAGGACAAAGAGAACAGAGCAGAACTGGTGTCTTTCCATCCTTGTCATTGATTCTAGAAAAAGAGAGGGAAAGAAAGTGGTAACGACTTATAGTGATGAGCAATCCCTGCCTGAGTCTTCTAATATGCTTAACATCCTTGGGATTTAGGAACATATTGAGAAATACCTCTTTAATAAAGATATTAGTGACACATTTGCCAAGAGAGTCAAGTTGTAGACACTGGTGTGTGACTCCAAGCAGGTAGGAAACCTGAGAAAACAGAATCATAGGGCTATAGGCGACCCAGAGAAGCCTATGATACTCCAGTCTCCCTGCTGTGGGTAACTAGCTCAGGAAACTGAGTCTATTACAGGAAGCCATCATCCAAAACAAGGCAGAAAACTGACTTGTTCATTAGAGTACACAGGAAAAGGGAACCATGGTACTGATACATTTACATCTAAAGAAAATTCTTAGCCAAATAACAATGGTGGTCCTTTTTCACTAAGGAGGCCATGAAGCCAAATTACACGTCTTAATCAAAAAAGCAGAGAGTGCCAGACATGAGATATAGTCAGTATTTTTCCTACCAGAGTTAGTGGTCTGACAAACATTCCAACATTTCAGGTAGATTTTAGGGTTTAGGGAGAAAATATTCAAAAGTAGTTCAGGTAAAATATTTAAAGAGAATAAGTAGGCTAAAAAAATCAAAGGAAATGATGCCTTGATACTTTAGATCCTAGAACCCGGCTCGGGGTGTAGGGTGGTAGTGATGGCAAGCTGACTATATTCTCATTATTTGTGGAGTGTAGGGTGGTAGTGATGGCAAGCTGACTGTATTCTCATTATTTGTGGAGTGTAGGGTGGTAGTGATGGCAAGCTGACTATGTTCTCATTATTTTTAGGGTGTAGGGTGGTAGTGATGGCAAGCTGACTGTGTTCTCATTATTTGTGTCTTTTCTCCCACAGAGAATGTCTCTTAGTGACCATTGTTAACTGAATGGTCATGAAAGCCCCTGAACGGTTTGCAGAGACAGGAAAATAGTCTGTTGTTCTGGGGATTACAGACACAAGTGAAGGACACTGTCCTATTGAGTACTTCATGCCCTTGTGCAGCGAATTTAGCATGAAATGCCACAAACCTCAATATTTTCCTTTGGTCACTATTTCTCCTGTGTGATAACACACTAACTCTGGAGGCATGAAAGGATATTGCATTCAAGGGTCTCTCCCTGCTCTCCTGAGCCTCAGATTTC
The DNA here is from genome assembly GCF_963924665.1 of Micromys minutus. Lineage (NCBI taxonomy): Eukaryota > Metazoa > Chordata > Mammalia > Rodentia > Muridae > Micromys > Micromys minutus. The sequence goes on from NC_137981.1 coordinate 17,045,834, forward strand.
ACTGGAGTTCAGATGAGCCAGAAAAGACTCTGGTACTTCATCTTCTAAATGACATGGCCTCACTGTAGACGTTTATCTCCTACCATCTTTCTACAGCAAAGGGTGGTTTCTTTTCTTCTGTTTTTTTTCTTTCTCTTCTCTTTTTTGTTTTCTCGCCCCTGCCTTCCTCCCTTCCTCCTCTCCCCCTCCCTTCTTTTCTTTTTTCCTTTATTTCTTTCCTTTTTGCCTTAAAGTGTCAAATGGTATACCATGCTAACCATGCTAATTTGCTTTCTCTTTCTTTTCTTTTCTTTTTTTCTTTTCTTTTCTTTTCTTTTTTTTTTTGGTTCATCTAGGATGAATTCAGGGACTGGAAGAGTTTGTAGATCAAGGAGACACAGTGACCTTGGTACGGAGACCCCAGTACTACAGAAGCATGGGTTAGACAGCAACTTTTGTCTCAAAATATCAGGTTTTATATTATGACCATGACTTACACTTATAGATTATTCAAGAACTGTCTTGGTCACCTAAACTGTGGCCACCCTTAGCCGAACTGTCTCCCGATTCTATCTGGTCACCGTTTCCCCTAAACTTTGGCTTTCTCTCAAGAAAGTTACATGCTTAGTGTTTTAATTTCTTCCCTGCTGGTGTGACTAATGCTCATCTGCCTTGTTCAGGAAATCCCATTATTAGAACAGCATTTCTTACCTTCGAGCACAGGGCAGTGGAGGCAGATTCACGTTCTCTGGAAGAATTCTCTTTCAGCACCCGTAGCCAAAAAAGAAAGCCTTTCTCTTCCCCCAACTGCAGCACAGAGATATGTTATTGGTGATGGGTGGGAAGTTCTAGGGAAGAGAGAGAGAGCTCAGTTAATTTTAGGAAACGTGGAACATGACTTCTCCTTAGACTGTCTCCTTTTCTTTCAGTTTCATGACTTCCTCTTTCCTAGTGTACTCTGTGGGTTTCAGTTCTCACATATTTTGATTCACATCTTCCTGACATCAGAAAAGAAAGCAGTCTTCATTTGGCTGGGCCATTCTGTCTCTTAAGATAAGGCAGGCTCATGCTTTCTGCCATATCTACCCTTCTTTTGTCTTTAGACTACTGTTACTAGAGGGGTCTCAAGTGTCTTGTGATGTAATTCTCTGGTCCTTTATGTGTCAAACAATGAACAGAACTAGATATGAAGTTACAGGAGTGGAGATGTCAGTGAAAACGCAAGCTCTGTTGCATAGTAGATGTTAGCTCCAGCAAGCCTGCAGCCCTAAAGCCGGTTCCAGAGATTTTATTAACAAAAGGCAATGAAGAGTTTTCTGAAGAGATAGTTCTTTATTTGTCTGCCAGAGGTACTTTATTTATTTGTTGGAGCAGGGCTTGTACAATCCTTGCAGCCATCAAGGGCAGTTCAAACTTTCATGGTTGCTGAGTCTCAGAGTTTGCCACAAAAGCTTGAGTCTTTGGTCTTGTTTCACCATTATCCCTGTGAGTGTGCATGCATGTGTGCTCACATGCATGCATATGTGCAGGTATCTGTGTGTTGATCAGAGGACAAAGTGAGTGTTGATTCCTTGTTGGTATCATGGGCCTTTTTTACCTTACTTTAAACAGGGTCTCTGCTGTTTTTGTATTGTGTTTGCTATGGTAGCTGGTCCAAGAGCTTCCAGGGATTCCCCTGTTTCTGACCTAATTTCTCTACAGATTACAGATGTTTGTTTTGTTTCTTTCCTTTTATTTGACTTTTGTGGATTTGAACTTTGGTCCTCAGACTTTTGTGGCAAAGGCATTTAGCCACCAAATCAATTCTCCACCCTCCTGTTCTGTCTAGCCTTGATATCAGGTATCACATACTTTTACTTCAGACAGTAAGGCTGCATAACTTTTTTATAGAGAGCTCAGTCTTTCTGACAATGCTTGAGGACAGAGGAACACGGAGAAGTGGAAGATACGTTTCTACATAAGTGGCAAAATACTTTTAAAAGAATAGAAGTTATAGGGTTGCCACTCATATTAATATCTGGCTTCATTTGCCTGAAACCTTATGTTCAAAATAGTATTTTAAAGAAATGATCATACAAATAAGTGTCACTGGTAATTTCATAATAATTTGTTCTCCCTCAGGTGATTCCCACTCTTTCCCTCTCCCCTCCCATTAGGTTGCCTTCCTCTCCTCTACAGCCCTGCTTCTATTTTCTAGTCACAAGTATTTGATTAATCTCTATTTTTTCCTTTCTTCTCTACCCATGCTAAGATCCCTGCCCTTTTATGGTCCCCTTTTCTAGTTTCATAGCATACAAACCTTGCTCCTGAGTGTTTGCCTCTCTGCAAGTAGTCCCTGAGTCCTGATGGTGACATCCCGGCTCTCTCTCTGGAACGGAACAGACCTCATCCCGGAGAGTACCCTGCTACCTGTGCCTCGAGAGTGCCCAGTGGTCTCTTCCTTGATAGTCAGTGTCAGTGGAGTCAGGGCTCACAGTGGGCTCATTTGGGAGAGTGCTTCTGAGGCTCTTTTGGGTGCTCAACAGTTTGCAGGGGCATGCCCTGACTCCTGATGGTGGTGACTCAGCTCTCTCTCAGGGCTGGAACCCACACTTCTGTTTCTTAGGCTGGTTCAACATCATGTTAGCATCTTTCTTTTGCTGGCATCCCACAACTCTGATATCTCCAACATCTTAGTAGTGAAATCCAGGCTTCATTTTCAATGTTTTATGTAATGGCCTTTCTGAGCCTTTATTCAGGGATTCCCCCTAATACACTAATGGGATCAACAACTTTCTTTTTCTTGCAGTAGATGGAACTTAACAGAGACCTACACCCTTTTGATGTATACAGAGCTAGATTCCTGAGTGCTCAACCATAAATGGTACATCTCTATCACGTCCCCTCCTCCAAAGGCTTAAAAGTAATCACAGTGGAGCAAGAAGAAAGGTAGTTGGAGCTAGAGGCAATGAATGACTACAGAGAAACAGTCTTTATAGACACAATAGGGCAGCTGCACATGGCAACTCCCACTGATTGCAAAAAGGCCTGCACTGTGATAGGTAACATTGCATTTAGACTTACTGTGCTTGAGAGACCAACTCTGCAACAGATGCCTCTAACATGTAAGTCCCTATCTAATACAGGCTGTACCCTAGCAGCCCACTTCCTTTCCCCCCAAACTTTGAAGACTACTCTTAAATTGACAGATCTTGTAAAAAAATTAGAGTAGACTACGTTGTTAGCTCAAAAGACTAACACGTCTTTCTGTTTTGGTAATCACACTTGCTTCTCTGCTCAATGACTAGGACCAGTGCAAGACATATATGTTTAAATTAGACACTGCCTATATGTACTCTTGTGGCTTTTAACTTTCTATGCTTTATACAAATATGTCTAGGTGCTGCATCTTTAGAGCACTCTTGGTAGCAGTTATGGTATCTGGAGTATCATGGGTATCTGGAGCCAGTATTATAAAACTTATTATTAAATTAGAATTTTTTGTGCTCCTGGTAAATCTCTAAGTGAATGACCCAAGACCCACATCAGTACTAGTTCAAGCCAAACAAAATCCCAGTTTGGAGAGCAATGGTCACATGTGCCATGTCTAGTTGTTTAGCTACTGACAAGTGACGGTTACTGTGACAGCAAGTGCCAATTTAGCTGTGCAAGCTCTACAGTTTTGTTGATGCTCCAGGAGAAAGGCCCTCACATGAGAACATTGAAGAACACAAATTGAACTTGGCGGGTTGATAGAAGGACAGAGAGTCAGAAGTGTTAGAAGGGACCTGGCTGCTTAGCTAGGAAAGATCCTACATCTACCCACTTGTAAGTCTTTTCTCATTGAACTTGCTTAGGAGGGCAAACTTCAAGCCGAAGGAGTGGGTAAACTCCATACTGCTGCAATGCTATACTCCTGCACCTATTTTAACATAAACCAAATGCAGGCTCTTTGGATGTTACGTTGAAACTAACTACAAACTTGATGAAATAAAGTGGTGATCATACTAAAACTTTTATACTTCTTCTGCATTTTAAGATGTTAGCAAAAGATTAGACTTCTACTTACTCTCCTTCAAAGTGATATGTGTAGACAGCATTTGCACAGCATGTAAAATCTATTTCTAAGGAGATCCTCAAACTACCCGAATACCAGTCCTTCGCCTTCAGGGTTTCATCCAGCCTGGAGTAGAGAAATACTAAATGAACCAAGAAGGCATTTCTGAGATTAAAAAATGAATTGAAGATATATTCCTGGACAACTCATATGATTCTTAGATTATGACTCAGGCCTACTTAGTGATTGAATATGATTTGCTGTACTTATGACAAAAAATTGATTTTATTAATATGTGCTTGTTGTGCATATGCACAAATACAGGCAAATACAATTTAAGTGCAATGAGAAAATATTTGAAGTAGAATTTTTGGAGGCTGCTTATATTTTCTTAATTTTCTCTACAAATGGTAGAAAAGAGCCAGAGTTACATTGTTTTTCATGGTATTAAATAAGTTCTACTTAAAATATTTTTAAACTTCATTCTTCATTTTATATTCTGATCCTTTAAGAACATTTCATAATATTATCATCTGAGTTGAGTTTGTTAGTTTTTTATATGGCATTCTCAGTCAAATAGTTTAAAAGTATTTAACATTTCTTAATTTGAGAATTATATATTTATTTCAAATATATATATTTATATATTGCATTATATACAATATATGTATATAATATTTTTATTATATATATGCATATATATATATATATATGCATAAATATGTGGCCTGAGATGAGCTATCTGATGTGTCATGAGACACTCAGCTATGAACAAGCCCTGTTGCATTATGAAAGATCTGTTTCTTCTTAAATTTTCAGGTAACTGTGCTGATATTCCAGCTTCTATCACTTCATGAACATTGGTGAGTTAAAACCACACAGGCAGGCTGAGCAACTGGTGAGTGGGAGACCTAGGCTGCGGGGGAGCAGAGGGATCTCTGCAGAGTGCACACGGAAAGGGCACCCCCTGCCCTGACCTGCCCTGTCCTCCCCGATCCAGTGAAAGGGAACAGATCTTAGGAACTTCTGTTCCCACCCGGAGACGACTTCAGGACACAGAGCAGAGCCTGGCCCACCTGCCAGCCGGAGAGGTGGCTAGGAGAGGCTGAGCATCTGTGACCAGGAACAGATCTTAGGAACGTCTGTTTCCACCCGGAGGCGACTTCAGTACGCAGAGCGGAGCCTGGCCCAGCTGCCACCCGGAACCTGGGCTGCCGGGGAGTAGAGAGATCTCTGCGGAGTGCACACGGAAAGTGTACCAGGGACACAGACCAGATACAAGGGAAAGGCAAGAACATATCACTGACAACAAAATGGCAAGAGGAAAGAGAAAGAGTATATCCCAAGGAAACCAAGACAATCTAGCAACACCAGAACCCAGCTCTCCGATAGTAGCAAACATCGGAATTCCAAACACTCCAGAGAAAGAAGACACAGACCTGAAATCATGCCTCAAGACGCTGATAGAGTTACTTAAACAAGAAAGGGAAGAAAAGCAAAAAGATTCAGAAGCTTTTAAAGAAGAAACAAGAAAAACACTCAAAGAACTCAAAGAACGAGACGAAAAGAGAACCAAAGAAATAAAGGAATGGAAGAGGGAAATTAAAACAGAAATTGACACAATAAAGAAAGCGCTAAAAGAGATAACCCTAGAGTCAGAACACCAAAACAAGAAATCAGGAGTCACAGAAACAAGCATTTCCAGCAGATTACAAGAGATCGAAGAGAGAATCTCGGGGGCAGAAGACAACATTGCAAACATAGACAAAACAGCCAGAGAAGATGCAAAAAACAAAAAGCTCCTAACCCAAAATGTCCAGGAAATACAAGACACAATGAGAAGACCGAACCTAAGGATAATAGGAATAGAAGAGGGAGAAGAGTATCAACTAAGAGGCACAGTAAATATCTTCAACAAAATCATAGAAGAAAACTTCCCTACCCTCAAGAATGAGATGACCACGAGCATAAAAGAAGCCTTCAGAACTCCAAATAGGTTGGACCAGAAAAGAAATACCTCCCGACACATAATAGTAAAAACATCAAGTGCCCAAAGTAAAGAAAGAATACTAAAAGCAGTAAGGGAAAAAGGTCAGGTAACATATAAAGGCAGACCAATCAGACTCACACCCGATTTCTCAACAGAGACTATGAAAGCTAGAAGAGCCTGGACAGACATCATGCACTCCTTAAGAGAGCACAAGTGCCAGCCATAGCTGCTATACCCAGCAAAACTATCAATCACCATCGATGGAGAGACAAAGATATTTCAAGACAAATCAAAATTCACACAATATCTGACCACAAACCCAGCACTACAACAAATTATAGGTGGAAAACCCAATACAAGGAGGGAAAATACAGCCTAGTAAAAACAAGAAAACTCCTAAACAAGAAAACTAAAAGAAGAAAAAAACACAGACACAACTCAATCCAAAAAAGCAAAAATGGCAGGAAACAGAAACAATTATTCCTTGATATCTATTAACATAAATGGTCTCAACTCCCCAATAAAGAGACATAGACTATCAGACTAGATACATAAACAAAATCCAGCCTTTTGCTTCATACAGGAAACTCATCTCAGAGACAGAGACAGAAACTATCTCAGAGTAAAAGGGTGGGAAAAAAACTTCCAAGCAAACAGCTCCAAGAAGCAAGCTGGAGTGGCTATTCTAATATCGAATAAAGTAAATTTCCAACCAAAAGTTATCAAAAAAGATAAAGAAGGACACTTTTTACTCATTACCGGGAAAATCTGTCAGGAGGAACTCTCAATCCTTAACATATATGCTAGAAATAAAAAATCACCCACATTCATAAAAGAAACTCTACTAAAGCTCAAAAAATACATTTCACCCCACACAATAATAGTGGGAGACTTTAACACCCCACTCTCACCAATGGACAGATCAGGGAAACAGAAACTGAACAAGGACACTGCAAAAGTAGCAGAGACTTTGAACCAACTAGAATTAATAGATATATACAGAACATACTATCCTAAAGTAAAAGAATACACCTTCTTCTCACCACCCCATGGCACCTTCTCGAAAATTGACCACATAATTGGACACAGAACGAGCCTTCATCGATATAAGAAGATTGAAATACTCCCATGCATCCTCTCAGATCACCATGGTCTACGGCTGGTCTTTAACAACAACAAAGACAACAAAATGCCCACATACACATGGAAACTAAACAACGCTCTGTTAAAAGATAGCAGGGTCAAAGAAGAAATAAAGAAAGAAATTAAGGACTTTCTAGAATTCAACGAAAATGATAACACAACATACCCAAACCTATGGGATGCAATGAAAGCAGTATTGAGAGGAAAACTCATTGCCCTAAGTGCTTCCAAGAAGAAACTGGAGAGAGCTCACATCAGCAACCTGAAAGCACAGCTAAAAGCCCTAGAACAAAAGGAAGCAAATATACCCAAAAAGAGTAGATGGCAAGAAATAATCAAAATTAGGGCAGAAATAGACCAAATAGAAACAAAAAAAACCATTGAAAAAATCAACAAAACAAAGAGTTGGTTCTTTGAGAAAATCATCAAGATTTATAAACCCCTAGCCAGACTAACTAAAGGGCAAAGAGAGAGTATCCAAATTAACAAAATCGAAAAGAAAAGTGGTGACATAACAACTGAAACTAAGGAAATTCAAGAAATCACCAGATCCTACTACAAAAACTTATACTCCACAAAATTGGAAAATCTGGAGGAAATGGATGAATTCCTAGACAGATACAAGGTCCCAAAGTTTAACCAGGACCAAGTAAACCATCTAAATAACCCTATAACACCTAAAGAAATAGAAGAAGTCATCATAAGCCTCCCAACCAAAAAAAGCCCAGGTCCAGAGGGGTTCAGTGCAGAATTTTATCAGACATTTATTGGAGATATAACACCAATATTCGCCAAACTATTCCAAAAGATAGAATCAGATGGAATATTACCCAACTCATTTTTTGAGGCTACAATAACCCTCGTACCTAAGCCACACAAAGACCGTACAAGGAAAGAGAACTTCAGACCAATCTCACTTATGAACATTGATGCAAAAATACTCAACAAAATCCTTGCAAACCGAATCCAAGAACACATCAAAACCATCATTCATCATGACCAAGTAGGCTTCATCCCTGGGATGCAGGGATGGTTTAACATAAGGAAATCCATCAATGTAATCCACCATATAAACAAACTTAAAGACCAAAATCACATGGTCATCTCACTAGACACTGAGAAAGCATTCGACAAAATCCAACACCCCTTCATGTTAAAAGTCCTGGAAAGAACAGGAATCCAAGGCCCATATTTAAACATAATAAAAGCAATATACAGCAAACCAACAGCCAACATCAAACTTAATGGCGAGAAACTTGAAGCAATCCCACTAAAATCAGGGACTCGACAAGGCTGCCCACTCTCTCCCTACCTATTCAACATAGTACTGGAAGTCCTGGCTGGAGCAATTAGACAGCAAAAGGAGATCAAGGGAATACAAATCGGAAAGGAAGAGATAAAAACATCACTCTTTGCCGATGACATGATAGTGTACTTGAGTGAACCCAAAAATTCCACCAGAGAAATCCTAGAGCTGATAAACAAGTTCAGCAAAGTGGCCGGATACAAAATTAACTCAAACAAATCAGTAGCCTTCCTATACTCAAAGGACAAACATGTGGAGAAAGAAACTAGGGAAAAGGTACCCTTCATAATCGTTACAAAAACTATAAAATACCTTGGTGTGACTCTAACTAAGGAAGTGAAGGGCCTGTATGACAAGAACTTCAAACGTCTAAAGAAAGAAATTGAGGAGGATCTCAGAAAATGGAAAGATCTCCCATGCTCATGGATCGGAAAGATCAACATCTTAAAAATGGCCATCCTACCAAAAGCAATCTACAGATTCAATGCAATCCCCATCAAAATTCCAACCCAGTTCTTCATGGAATTGGAAAGATCAATGTGCAATTTCATATGGAATAACAAAAGACCTAGAATAGCGAAATCCATCCTCAACAACAAAAAAAAACATCTGCGGGAATCACTATCCCTGACCTCAAGCTATATTACAAGGCAATTGTGCTGAAAACTGCATGGTACTGGTACAGAAATAGGCAAGTGGATCAATGGAATAGAATAGAAGATCCAGAAATGAGCCCTCATGTATATGGTCACCTGATCTTTGACAAAGGAGCAGTAAACATTCAATGGAAAAAGGACAGCCTATTCAACAAATGGTGCTGGTCCAACTAGCACTCAACATGCAAAAGAATGAAAATAGACCCGTTCTTATCTCCTTGTACAAAGCTCAAGTGTAAGTAGATTAAAGATCTCCACATTAAACCAGATACACTGAAACTATTAGATGAGAAAGTAGGGAAAACCTTAGAACACATAGGCATAGGAGAAAATTTCCTGAACAAAACACCAATGGCTCAAGCTCTAAGGTCAAAGATTAACAAATGGGACTTAATGAGATTGCAAAGTTTCTGTAAGGCTAAGGACATCGTCAAGAAAACAAAACGACAACCAACAGAATGGGAAAAGATCTTTACCAACACCACATCAGATAGAGGCCTAATATCCAAGGTGTACAAGGAACTCAAAAAGCTAGACACCAGAGAATCAAATAACCCTATGAAAAAATGGGGTACAGAGCTAAACAATCATTTTCAGTTGCGGAACACCGAATGGCCGAGAAACATCTGAGGAAGTGCTCGACATCCTTAGCCATCAGGGAAATGCAAATCAAAACAACCCTAAGATTCCACCTCACACCAGTCAGATTGGCCAAGATCCAAAACTCAGATGACAGCAGATGCTGGCAAGGCTGCGGAGAAAGAGGAACACTTCTCCACTGTTGGTGGGGTTGCAAGCTAATACAACCACTCTGGAAATCTGTCTGGCGATACCTCAGAAAATTGGATGTAGTACTACCTGAATACCCAGCTATTCCACTTCTGGGCATATACCCCAGAGACACTTTAATACACAACAAAGATATATGCACCACAATGTTCATAGCGGCTCTATTTATAATAGCCAGAAGTTGGAAGGAACCCAGATGTCCTTCAGAAGACAAATGGATACAAAAATTGTGGTACATATTCACAATGGAATACTACTCAGCCACCAGAAACAATGACTTAACCAAATTCTTAAGAAAATGGCTGCATCTAGAGAGGATCATCCTGAGTGAGATAACCCAGTCACAAAAGAACAGACATAATATGCAGTCACTGATAGTGGGATGCTAACCCCAGAGGCTTGCACTCCCCCAAAAACAACTCACAGCCTGTATGAAGTCCAAGAAATAAAGAAAACAAAAAATATACATATATTCACAAAACAAGAAGACTTTGACTATTTCCATGTTGCGTTTTGTTTTGCATGTACTTTACGCTTATTGCAACTAGTACGTTTTCAATGCATACTGTCAAGCCCTTGAAAAAAATCAAGTGCTGACTAAAAAACATATTCACATGGTTTTATGTAAAATTTATTTTAATGTCTGAAAAAACAGTACTGACAAAAATGTATAATTTTAAGCAAAAAATGTTTAAAATCTTTACATTTATCTTTGTTTTGCAAAATAAAGTCGTTTTAAAAAAAAATACCACACAGGCTCTCCATTCAGGAAGGGACTGAGACATAGAAAGTGGTTGGTACATAAAGTTCTAAATTAGTTAGTCCAAAGTGAGCTTTAAAAATTTGACTGGTCTATGCCTCAGGCCTGAGAGATCTTGGGGAATTTCACGTCAACTTTGTAACAAGAAGTAATATGTAGTTAGCTCAAACAATAGCAGCCCAGGGAATCTCAGGGCTCATTAGGCTTAGAGATAGTGTAATGACCATAAGAATGTCATACAGAGCCAGAGCCCTAGGGACAAGGGATATTTCTAATCTCCACAGCCATTGCTTAATTAGAGATTGTCTTATAAGGAAGTGGCTAAAACACAGTTTTGGCAACTGGGCTGGTCGTATGTGATGAACAGCAAGATACTACATCATTTTCAAGCACATTGTTGCCTATAAGCAATGATGTAAGTTCACATACATCTTATCAAGCTAATACCCACTTCTCCAGTCTCACTTCTGTTTGTGATGCACTTAAAATGCCGTTTGTCTTTTAGTCTCTATCTGTCTGGTATTTATCTTTTTAATCTAAGAAAACAATTTGCAGGGTCTGTCGAGTCCAGAAGAGGGTGTTGGATCCCCTGGAGCTAGCGTTGTAGCAGCATGTGTGTTCTGGGAATTAAATGTTGGTCCTCTAGAAGAGAGGTCTGAGCAATCTCTTCAAACCTTAGGTCTCTGTGCAGGAAGAAAGGTCAGAGAACAGCTTCCCATCTCTTAGCAAGTATCTGGTTATTTAAAGAGCTTTGTTGTTGTTTTTCACTTTCCCTCCATGCAGTGGGTTCTTCCCCAAACACACATTTACCTGTAGAAGCTTTAATTCTGTGACATGTTTTGTGAACTGAACATATTTGCTAACTTTTGAAAATTCTTGTTATTCCTAGGGAATGCAGCATGAAATGACTGATTAAGCTGGAATGGAACAATAAGGCTAAAATCTTTATTTATATTCACCTGCTCAGTCCTGTAAAATTTAGGAAAAGAAGTTTGAAGTAGGATACTTTTAACTTGCACACACAGCATGCAACCATGCATATTAATGGGGAAGCATGATGCTTTGATATCTGTGTGCACTGTGTAATGTAGACTAGACTAATACTATTTTCTGCAATATTTATTATTTAGGGTGAAAATCGTCAATATTCCTTCTAGATTTAAGAGGTAGATGGAACATTTTTGTTGTTGCTGAACACCAGAACTTACTTTTATTACAACCAGGTACTCAGCAATTAAATCAACATTTTCTCATCCCACTCACAGGTCTCCACTGACCTCTGACAATTACCTTTTGTTTCAACTTGTATGAGATAAATATTTTTGATTTCACACGTGTGAGTAAAATCAGAAACATTTGTCTTTCCTTGCCTGGCTTATTGCCCTTCTGCGATTTTCTACAGTTTTCTGTCTATCTTGCTATGAATGACAGAATTTCCTCTCCTTTTAGACATCGTCCCTCTGTATACATGTCTTCCTTATCCATTCATCAGTTGATAGAGTCTTAGCTTCCTTTTACTCTCCAGCTCTTATTAACGATGCTGCAAGAACCTGGAAGAACAGAAACCCCTTCATATCCTAATTTCATTTCTTTTAGGTACAAACTCACTAAAGAGTTTTACACCTTCAAAGCAAAGAAGAATTTCGGGATCATTCTGTGCTTTATAATGGGTCTATTCATTTTATGCTTGGAGAGATAAAATATATTGTAGTGGAAGATAATCTTATTAGTAGCCATTCTTTTGTGTCAAAGGGGATAATACAGTTTTTATCCTTATTAAAACATTCAGTAGCTCATTTCCTTTCTGTGATTGGAGATTCTCAGAAACATAGATGCTAGCAGACATTTTAGAAAACATGTTGACTTTTATTACATATTGAAAGTAAACTGGAAATTGTTGGTATTATGTTTTATATTATCTGAAGGCAATGCATATTTTGAACCAGCAAGAACAAAAAAATCTGTGGAAACCAAAACTTAGTCTTTACCTTAATAGTAACTCAACTAACCAATAATAACTCAAATAATCAAAAACTTACAATAATGTTGTTTTAAAGTATAAAGTTTGATAGTATTCTTAGTCAAAATGTTATTATCATAAACCTTAGAAACCATCTAAACATGAACAGCATTGAAATTACTTATTACTTCAAAGAAGTAGATCATCGACTCAGACTTATAATAGCTTGTAATCATATGGCTTTTAATATACTTAAACATTCTTAGTTAATCTACCATCATGGTTTAATTTTAATCCTGCCTATTTTAATACAAGGCCATCTCTCTGTAGAGCAGTACTTTTAAAATATGATATATTGTCATATGTTAAATTCTTTCTATATGGGTTGAACCTTATGGGAATATTATTATATTCTTCAGTATAAAATATTAAGTCTCATTCTTTTGATCTATTTTGTGTGTGAAGGTGTATAAATGGGTAAGCATGGTACAGTACATGTGTAGAGGTCAGAACAGTTTGAAAGAGTTAGTACTTTCCTTCCACCATATGGGTTGAATTCAGGTCGGGCTCACAGCAACCATCTCACCAGCCCAACAATCTGACTGTGAGTATGTATATGTGTGTGTGTATATGTATGCATGTGTGTGTATTCTTTAATATACATGTGTGCGTATGTTCTTTATTTAGATGTTTTATTGTTTATACAATATGGTGTTAAATATTATGTTTATAATAAAAGAAAAATTTGATGTCAATTGGCTAAATATTTTAGACGCCACCCCCCCACAAAAAAAGACCCCACATGAAACAAGAATAATCACAAGAAAAAACCACAGTGAGGTCATTTCCTCAAGAATGTCTTCTCTCTTGATGCATCAGAGGAAGATGGAGGAATCTCAGCGTAGTATAGCTCATGTCTGTACACATGAAAGCAAATACTTTTCTATGTTGGATTTTTCCTTTCTTATTTTCTAGTTTGTTATAGAAAGTGAGGCAGTTGCTTTTATGACTTGTTAAACTATAGAACTAGATGGACTTTCATACCTTGCTTAAGAGGAGAGGGCAGCCACATTGGTCAGGACATATCCAGCGGAGGAGAGGGCAATCACATTGGTCAGGACATATCCAGCGGTACCTAGGCCAGGATATTTCTCACATAAGCTTATTACTGAAATGCTATTTTGGAGAAATAATTCTTGTTATTAAAGGTTTTATATTTAGAAATTCTGGAACTTTCTGCATGTTCTCTCTATATAGTATAATTGATTTTATTAACCAAATTGAATTTCTCAGAAGAATTAACTGCAGTATTCAGTGGGTGAGTATAAGAAAATACAAATGTTTGGCAAATGCAGTTACTCATACCTGAGTTGCAACATCATGTCCCATATGGTAGGAGAGAACAGACTTCCAAAAATTGCCATTTGACCTCCACATATGTCATAGCACACATGCACCCACATACATTCCTACACATACTCACACAAAATAAACAAAATATAATAATTTTAAAAAAACATGTGAAAACCTATATATCACAAGAAGAAAATACAAGCATTTTTTTTCACTTGCTATTTTCCCAGAGCTGGTTTTACACACAACATTTTCTCTTCTGGGCACAGAGCTTCTACTTTAGTGGAAGTGGATGGTAGGTTACTCTTTTGTACACAGTATATCATTATTAATGAAGCATTCCTTCTTTAGTTTAATGTTACTGAACTGCTACACACTGTACATGCTATCAGGCAAGAAGTACTTTCTCATAATTTTTTCCATCTTGTCTAATTTAATCCACTTAGTCCAATTTATTTTTTCTTATACTAGGTCGTTTAATATTCTTGGCTTGGAGAAAAATAAAAACAGCTCTGAGGTGTCACAATTTGTGCTTCTGGGCCTGTCATCTTCCTGGGAGCTCCAGCTATTCCTTTTCTTAACATTTTTGTTGATCTATGTGGTTATTGTCCTGGGAAATCTTTTGATAGTGATGGTTGTCCAGACTGATGCTCACCTGCTGCAGACACCCATGTACTATTTTCTAAGCCATCTATCTTTCATTGACCTCTGCTTGAGCTGCGTGGCTGTGCCCAAAATGCTCGGAGATTTCCTCCAGAAGGAGAAGACAATACCTTTCTCAGGATGCTTGGCCCAGGTATTCTTTCTTCACTTTCTGGGAGCCAGTGAAATGTTCCTTTTGACTGTGATGGCCTATGATAGGTACGTTGCCATATGCAACCCATTGCATTACCTGACAGTGATGAGTAACCACCTGCGTCTTCGATTGGTGTTTGGCTGCTGGTGTGGAGGGTTCGTCCACTCTATCACACAGGTCTTGATTGTCATCCAGCTGCCTTTTTGTGGTCCCAATGAACTGGACAACTTCTACTGTGATGTTCCCCAGGTCGTCAAGCTGGCCTGCATGGACACCTATTTGGTTGAGGTGCTGATGGTCTCTAACAGTGGCATATTGTCTCTTGTCTGCTTCTTGGTCCTGCTCTTCTCCTACGCTCTTATCTTGTTCACTCTGAGAACCCACCTCCACTGGGGCCAGAGCAAGGCACTGTCCACCTGTGCCTCTCACCTGACGGTGGTCAGCCTAATCTTTGTCCCCTGCGTGTTCATTTACTTGAGGCCTTTCTGCACCTTCTCTGTGGATAAAGTAGTGTCTGTGTTTTACACAGTGATCACACCTATGCTGAACCCCCTCATCTATACACTCAGAAATGCAGACATGAAGCAAGCTATAGAAAAGCTGAGAAAGAAGCAAGTGTCATCCCACTGCTTTGTTAAAGGGTGATGAGAAAGAATGTTAAAGGATGTTAAAGTTACCTTTGGAAAGTATGCTTTCTTGAAATGCCTCTACTTGAATCCACGCATATGTAAAAACCAGTTTAGAGACTCGGAGTCAAAGAGAAGGCAGCATAAAATTATAAAACACAAAAGGCAATAACAGTTGTGAGACATAGTTGGCTTTGTTGGGTGTCAGTATGAAGTTGTTACTCAGGAGCATTTACTGGCTGACAAAATATCTGCATTGATTTCATGATAGGGCCAGAGAATAACTGGAAGAATTAATTCTCTACATGTTTGTCTCCAGTATGTTTTCATTTCATTAATTTAATTTTAATCCTTCTTTTTTTCAAGTGGCAAAAGATATGATGTCTTTTTGTGTCTTCCCTGCTCACAGTCCCTGCTGTGAGACACATCTACTGATGACATTTTCCAGTCTCCTTTGAAGTAGTGACAGTTCCTTTTGTCCACTTTCCAGCAAAGCCTAATAACCCTAAAATCCCCCAAAGGGCTTTTGGGCACTGCCAAATTTTAAAAGCACTTGTTGATCTGATAAAAGTTAATATGTGTGAAGGTAGGAATGTTTGGATGATGGGAGATATTGACCGTCTTTTCTCTGTGGTAGAGTCTACTTTAGAAGCAAGATCCTCTTTCACATGGAGTGCATGTTGATGAGGTTCAGCTAATCATAATGTTCAATTTTCTTTTTTATTGGATATTCTCTGTATTTACATTTCAAATGTTATCCCCTTTCCTCCCCCTCCCCTTGTTTCCATGAAGGTGCTCCCTCTCCCATCCACCCTCTCCAACTAAAGAAGAGATGGAAGAAAAATAAACTGTGTTTTAGAGTGCCTTCCCTACCTTTAAGGTACTTAAATTATTACCACTGAATTACAAAGAAGCTTTGAGTCACAGGCAGTATTATTTACTTCATTTCTTAGAAATGATCTCAGAACTGCTTAATAACTTGCTTGATATTCATTATAAAAACATAATCAATGTTATCATTTAAATGCAATAAAGATATCTTCAGAAGCACCAAACCACATCTCTGTCCGACTAAGAAAAGAAAGTTCAGTACTTCTTGTATAAAAAGTTTGTTTTATTGTTTGATGTTTTTGTCTTTCTGTATTGCGTTCCTAATCTGTGTTGATTGGTTGTGTGTCTCTAACAAAGGGTTTTGCTCAGTATATTTTAAACAACACAGAAACCATTATAGGAGGAAGGAATAAAAAATACTAAACAAAAAACTTTCACAGACTTTTACATGTGAATATATTACAGACTGCAATAGATCCAAACTGACTCAGATAATAAGCAATATAGTAAACATACTGTTATAAAGAAATATCCACATGCAGTTTCAAGTGTTTTTGGTTGATATTTGTTGTATAAGGTTAATTTTGACCCGTTGGTTGTTTTCAGAAAACTATTCCCATCCTGCCAACAGACAAATACAAACACACACACACACACACACACACACACACACACACACACAATGTTCTGCTCTGAGTCAGAGGCACACAAAATTTCATAACTTAGGATTCAAGCTATGTATTAGTTTTAGGTTGTTGAAGTTGATTACATGGGACATATAAGGCAAGTAAGTTTGGTTGTTGCACTGTTTTCTTGAGAGCAAAAGTGTCAATGAGCAAACTAAGCTACCTTAAGTCTTAAGTGATCTTAAGGTAAATTGTGAACTGTGTTGTGAGGTCTAGAAAAAAAGTTCTAGTCTTTTAGAATGTAATATTTTTATAAAAATGGGCTATCATACTTATCTAAAATCCTACTAATTTTAGACAATAAAAATAATATTTTTGTCCTCAGAAAGATTTAGTCAAATTGTGTAAACAATTACTTGATTTCTACAGAATCTATTCAGAAGCTTCAAATCTTTGTATTCTCTACAAATTTTCACTCAAAAGTTCATACAGCTTTTTAAAAACACTTACTAATTTATTATCAGCATGTTGTATGTGCACAGTCTGAATTAGTGGAGATTCAATGTACCACATTTTGCATGTCGATGACATAGGTTAACTTTCAGCAGTAAGTTCTTTATTTCCATAGAGAGTCCCGGGGACTGGACCCAGCTCATCTGTCTTGCGCAGTTACTGTGTTTACCCAGCCCCTGAGCCATCGTGTGGGCCCAGTTTATCTAGCTCTGACACTAAGTCCTTTTAGCCCTTGTACAAATTTCTTTTATCCCTTATCTGCTCATGGGAGGACATTTATTCTATTCATTAAATAATATAATGATACGCCTTTAACAAAAATTTTATATTTTCTCACTCTAAACACAGTCAATATTTATAAAGAGACTTTGATGATTGCTTAAGCTTTCATATTTACAGGCTTCAAGAGGAAAGATCCTAATTACTAGCTCTTAAAGAGTTTGTTACTAGCTATTAGTTTTAATTTATTTTTTAATTTATGAGCTATTCGTTACTCTCAGTCATAACATAAAAAAGCTTTTTAATGTCAGAAAAGTGTGTTCTCCACTTTAATATAATCCTTGGGATTTATGCTTAAGAAAGTGTTTTTGTATATATGAATGTACCCATTCATTATGCATATATGCACTGCTGTGGAAAGACATTTCACACAACAGAAACAGACATAAATTTCTAAGGACAGTGGTTGAGGTAGAAGAGTACTACCCTTAGGACTAAACACCCTCTCCTCTTATTCCTCTACTCAAGATTTCCTCAGAAGCTCTTTGTTTACAATGACTATCATTAAATGTTTTGATAAGAACCTAATTGTAAAAAAAAATCCTGCCTATCAGAGAGCAGCTTATGAAAAAATTTAAGTGGAACTGTGTTTCAGTTAGCAATACTGCAAAAACCAAAGCTACCAGTTTTGTGGATCTAGCTGAAACAAGCCTTTATGGCACCCTTTTATTCATTATAAAAGTTTGTAACTGGAGTTGTAGAGTTATATTCTGCAACACAAGAATAATGCATGTCCTCTTTAAATTTTGGTTCTCCAATATTTTTTATTTTAAAATTATTTTTATTAATAATTCAATAATGTTTCCAGTTTTCAGACTGAAAATAATTGATATTAGCTGTGGGTTAGACCTGGTAGAGTCCTCTGCTCAGGTAACATGGTCCTGCTTCCATAGGTTGCCTGAGCTTCTCCTGAACTCTTCCTCAGATCCTAAGTTACCACTTCATTGAGTATTGATGTCAATAAAACTAGCATTTGGTAGATGGAAATTATATTTAAACTGTGTTATATATCTGTGTTACCTGAGCTGTAAAGTCTGCATTAACATGTGCGAGGTCACTGTGGTAAGACTTAAGATGAGGAGAGTTGGTAGGTTAGAAGGTGAGAACCAAAGGTCTGCTCTGTCTATATTGTCATGTTTTCCAACAAGAAGGAATGAGGAGATATCATATTTGGATTTTTGTTAGCATCATTTACATCTTTCAAACATATTAATTATCCATTTAAATTCTTGTGCTGGCTTCTATAGATATTTGTGTAAGAAGGTCTGTGTCCTTTTATTATCTCCAGGCTTCAAAATCAGATGAAAGGAAGCAAAGACACCCTTGGTTAATTAATTAATTAATGAGAGAAATACTGCCTTCATAATTGCACATTGAATCATGGGAATCAAGGTGTTGAAATGTATACCCTAGCCCCAAAGCACATATTGTGAAAGGACTGACAGACGGAAAACTCTACCTAAATAATGCCAATTCTTCCTTTAATCTAGGAACTTCTGAAGCTTGAATAAATTAAAATAGGGGTCATTATATCACTATAAAAGTTACTCTTAGAGCAAATAGTTCCTTTAAAAATTCATTTCTAGTGATGTTTTGATATTAATAAGTAATCAATTATACTATTAAATTATTATATATCCATTAATTTTTTGTTAACCTATTATAGGGTTGGAAATGTGATAGACACTGTGCTACCTGGACTTTTCACTAAGAATCAGTAGATCCCTCAAAATACAAGAGTTAAATATTCAAGAGAATGTATGAGTTAAGATGGCTGAAAAAGAAAATGGAAAAATCTCTCATGCTCATGGATTGGAAGGATCAACATTTTAAAAATGGCCATCCTACCAAAGCAATCTACAGATTCAATGCAATCCTCATCAAAATTCCAACCCAGTTCTTCATTGAGTTGAAAAGATCAATGTGCAATTTCATCTGGAATAACAAAAGACCTAGAATAGTGAAATCCATCCTCAACAACAAGAAAACATCTGCGGGAATCACTATCCCTGACCTCAAGCTATATTACAAGGCAATTGTGCTGAAAACTGCATGGTACTGGTACAGAAATAGGCACATGGATCAATGGAATAGAATAGAAGATTTAGAAATGAGCCCTCACATATATGGTCAGCTGATTTTTGACAAAGGAGCTGTAAACATTCAATGGAAAAAGGACAGCCTATTCAACAAATGGTGTTGGTCCAACTGGCACTTGTCATGCAAAAGAATGAAAATAGACCCCTTCTTATCTCCTTGTACAAAGCTCAAGTATAAGTGGATCAAAGATCTCCACATTAAACCAGATACACTGAAACTATTAGATGAGAAAGTAGGGAAAACCTTAGAACACATAGGCATAGGAGAAAATTTTCTGAACAAAACAGCAATGGCTCAAGCTCTAAGGTCAAAGATTAACAAATGGGACTTAATGAGATTGCAAAGTTTCTGTAAGGCTAAGGACATTGTCAAGAAAACAAAACGGCAGCCAACAGAATGGGAAAAGATCTTTACCAACTCCACATCAGATAGAGGCCTAATATCCAAGGTATACAAAGAACTCAAAAAGCTAGACACCAGAGAATCAAACAACCCTATTAAAAATGGAGTACAGAGCTAAACAAAATGTTCTCAATTGAGGAATATCAAATGCCTGAGAAACATCTGAGGAAGTGCTAGACATCCTTAGCCATCAAGGAAATGCAAATCAAAACAACCCTGAAATTCCACTTCACACCAGTCAGATTGGCCAAGATCCAAAACTCAGATGACAGCAGATGCTGGCGAGGTTGTGGAGAAAGAGGAACACTTCTCCACTGTTGGTGGGGTTGTAAACTGATACAACTGGTCTGGAAATCAATCTGGTGATTCCTCAGAAAATTGGACATAGTAATACCTGAAGACCCAGCTATTCCACTTCTGGGCATATACCCCAGAGACACTCCAATATACAACAAAGATACATGCACCACAATGTTCATAACAGCTCTATTTATAATAGCCAGAAGCTGGAAAGAATGCAGATGTCCTTTAGTAGATGAATGGGTACAAAAATTGTGGTACATTTACACAATGGAGTACTACTCAATCATCAGAATAATGCCTTAACCAAATTCTTAAGAAAATGGCTGCATCTAGAGAATATCATCCTGAATGAGGTAACCCAGTCACAAAAGAACAGACATAATATGCAGTCACTGATAGTTGGATGCTAACCCCAGAGGCTTGGACTGCCCCAGAAACAACTCACAGACTGTGAAGTTCAAGAAAAAAAGAAAAGAAAACAAAACAAAACAAAACAACAACAACAACAACAACAACAACAACAACAACAAAACGTTATGCTCAATCCTTACACACCAAGAAAACGTTGACTAATTCCGGGTTACATCCTGTTTTACATGTACTTTTTGCTCATTGTAACTAGTAAGTCCTTAATGCAGTGTATCAAACCTTAAAAAAAAGAAAAAAAACCAAGCACTGACACAATTGTATTTGTATACATTTATGCAAAAATGTTTAAAATTTTTTTCTTTTATCTTTGTTTTTTAAAATAAAGTTTAAAAAAATAAAGATAAAGATGGCTGAGAAAAATAGAGTAGAGAGATTTAACATATGATCTCTCTATTAATATGTTAGTCTTTCTACTCAGTGAAGTGTATGTATACCCTTTTGTTGAAGTTTAAATTTTTCGTTTGTTTTAGACTCAGTTGTATCATATAGTGTTTTTATGCAAACTACCTTATAAGAGGATGTTTTGCTGAAGCAGACATGTAAGATGTCTTATTTTCAGTCACATCAAGTTTTGCTTAGTAGAAAGGTTTTTTTCCCACTGGTTTGGTTTTTGATAGCTCCTTTGCCTAAGGACATCACTTTAGCCAAAGTAAACTCTATTTGTGTCCAAATTATTAGTCTTTTTCTCCTGTTATGGCTTTGTTACTCAAATACAGTATTTAGGCTTGATTGAACCTTTATACTGGTATGTATTTTGGGTATATGCCCAGAAGTAGTGTAGCTGAGTCTTCAGGTAGTACAAGATCCGATTTTCTGAAGAATCATCAGACAGTTTCCCAGAGTGGTTGTACCAGCATACAATATCACCAACAATGTAGGAGTATTCCTCTTTCTTTACATCCTCATCAACATCTGCTGTCACCTGAGTTTTTGATCTTAGCCATTTTGACTGGTGTGAGGTAGAATCTCAGGGTTGTTTTGACTTGCATTTCTTTGATGACTAGTGATGTTGAACATTTCTTGAGGTGCTTCTCAGACATTCGGTATTCCTCAGTTGAGAATTCTTTGTTTTGATCTGTACCCCATTTTTAAATAGGATTATTTTATTCTCTAGAGTCTAACTTCTTGAGTTCTTTGTAAATATTGGATCCTAGTCCTTTATCAGATGTGGGGTTGGTAAAGATCTTTTCCCAAACTATTGGTTGTCATTTTGTCCTTTTGATAGTATCCTTTACCTTACAGAAACTTTGTAATTCATGAGGTCCCATTTGTCAATTCTTCATATTAGAGCATAAGCCATTGGTGTTTTGTTCAGGAAATCTTCCCCTTGCCTATGTGTTCTAAGCTCTTCCCCACTTTCTCCTCTATGAGTTTCAGGATATCTAATTTTATGTGAAGGTTTTTGATCCACTTGGACTTGAACTTTGTACAAAGAGATAAGAAAGGATCGATTTGTATTATTCTGCATTTTGACTGTCTGTTGGTTGAACCAACACCACTTGTTAAAGATGCAATCCTTTATCCATTGAATGTTTTTGGCTCTTTGTCAAAGACCAGGTGACCATAAGTGTGTGGGTTCATCTCTGGATCTTTAATTTTGTTCCATTGATCTACCTGCCTGTCTCTGTACCCGTACCATGTGATTTTTATCACAATTGATCTGTAATACAGTTTGAGGTCAGGGATGTTGATTCCCCCAGAAATTCTTTTATTGTTGAGAATAGTTGTGCTATCCTGGATTTTTGTTATTCCAAATGAATTTGCAAATTCTTCTTTCTAACTCAATGAAAAATTGTGTTAGAATTTTGATAGAGATTGCATTGAAACTGTAGATTGCTTTTGGCAAGGTGGCCATTTTTACAATGTTGATCTTTCCAATCCATGAGCATGGAAGGTCTTTCCATCTTCTGAGATTTTATCCAATTTACTTCTTCAGAGACTTGAAGTTCTTGTCATATAGGTGTTTCACTTTCTTGGTTAGGGTCATGCCAAGGTATTTTACATTTTTTGTGACTACTGTGAAGGATGTTATTTCCCTAGTTTTGTTATAAGCCTGTTTATCCTTTGAGTAGAGGAAGGTTAGTGATTTGTTTGAATTTATATAAAAAAGAATGTTTAAACTGTGATTTGGTAAAAAATTTTATATTAAGAGTTTAAGGTATAATCTTCTATACTTGTCAAGTTTCTTTGACCTAAAGATCTTGTCAATATCATCATATAACACTATTAAAAGCCTAGTTTTACAATGTAATGGCTAATTTGTAAATGGATTCAAACATTTTCATAGTTTTATAAGCAAATTTATGATTAATCAGTCACTTCATGACTGATTTAGTAGTTTTCTGTAGCAATTTAAAACATCATATTTTCCCATTCCTTGAAAAAAATGGAGTAATTATGAAAATGACTTCATTACTTACTAACTAGTTTTCACTAAATTAAGGGGAGTTAGTACAGAAGGCACTCCAGCTATAGGAGCACACTCATCCAGAATGGATTCTGGTAGATCAAGTTCAGAAACAACGGCATGGATAGACTAGGGAGAGCTTGGTAGAGGGAACAATAAGGGAACAGTGTAAAAGAAGGAGAGAGCTGAAGTGGAGAGAGAAAGAAGAGAAAGAAGAGAAAAGCTAGTTTTTATACTTTGGAGAATATACTTGTCACATAGATCAGAAACCACCTTTAGCTTCCCTATGCAGAGTCCATTGATTTAGTATAAATATTTTAATACAAACTTCCTTTTTGTCTGTAAAGAATTTTGATTTCAAGATCTTAGGGTGATCAAAACTGGTATAATGGGACCTCCCTGAAGAGGATAGCCAGATTAACTCTTCTGTCATTATGACAGTTTTATTGTGGGTAAAATAAGAAAAGGCAATTTTCTACAGTTCAAATTATAATCAAGAATTAAAAATTTACACTTATTCACTGTCAGTGCCATTGTCAGTGCCTCCTTTTATAAATTTCAAGTTTTTAGAATAGTTTAAAATGTGTGGCAATACTATTTTACTTGAAATTTTGTATTCATTGATCTTTATATTCTTTTTGTTCTCTCATTTTCTTTCTCTCACTTAAGGAACAAAAAAACGCACAAGACAAAGACTCGCCCACCCCACCTCTTTCCCATACACAGTCAAAGCAGAGAAAGACAAAGAAGAGGAAAGGGAGGAGGAAGAGGAGAAGGAGGATGTTAGTAAAAATAAAACTACGCTTCCTTCCCCCAATTTTTTAAATATAGAGTTACTGGGTATTTCAACCATATTTCAGGGCAGATCACATGCCAAGAAATGGTTGGCAAACATAAACATACTTCATGGTTTGTGTGTGTGTGTGTGTGTGTGTGTGTGTATATACAATCATGTATGTGTATGCACACAGTTTATGATTGGCTTCATTTGGGTATTCATTACTTTATTTGATGACTATAGTATTTGAAGTATTCAGAAATTTCCAAGATTTAGATGCAAAATATTTTATTTTGATATTTGATAAGAATAGCAAGACTGTTCTTTCTTTAACCAAACTTATTTATCCATTATTTTGTGTATTATTCTGGAAGTATTGTAATCCATGTTATCACTTTGAGATGCTGATCAATGGATATTTTTACCTTCATTGCTTTTTAATTTTTTTTTGCCTCATGTAATTGAAATAATTTCAGATGATCTATCTTCTATATCATTTAGTCTTTGTGTATGTTTAAACTTCTAATGCATCTTTTAGTTCATTTATTACATTATCCAGCCTTAAAGCATTCTAATAGGTTCTTTTATGATGTGATATTTTTGTTGAGCTTTTAACTTTGACTTTTTATGTTTTTCTGAATGTTTATTAATGTATTTACATTCTACATCTCATGAAAAATTTGAAACAATTATTTTGAATTTGTTGTCAGGAGATTCATATATATTTACTGTATGTATAATATATATTCATACACAAAGCTACACACAAAAACACACACATACATACACATATATAATTTATCATTTGATGCTGGCTACCACAGTTAATTTACCTGGTGACAAATGTTCATGCTTTGTGGTAATCTTTGATTGATACTTTTCAATGACAATATCTTCTGGATTCATGGTTTAAGTGAGTAGGACAGTAAGTGGATAGAGAAAGTGAAGGGATTGCTGAGAGTAACATTCTTCAAAAGTCCATATATGAACTGCTGTGTTAGAAGTTTTCTAATGAGTATCTACACATCTAAAAGTTGTTTAAATTGAGTAACTTTAAATGGGAGAAGATACCTTTAACAGACATAAAAGGCTCTCAAACAGAAAGCCAGTATTATGTGGGTTCTTGTTCTTCAAGTTGCTAATCAGATGTCTATAGATTGCCCCAAACAATATAGACTGTTACCATTGCTTTGGTTACACACAAGAATCTGAAAGTAGGTCCATATTGTGAAAACATCATGCAATTTTGTTATAGAACATGGAGAAATCCAGCTGGTGCAGACCTAGAACTTTCTGTTTTGCTATCTAGTTATCAAGGTGCAAGAAACACTGGTGATATGGAAAATGCTGGATGAGAAAACACGTCAACCATTTTATCTTGTTACAGTGTCTATTCTGCAATTTACAACGATGTGTAGTCTGGTAAGATGTGATTATTGGGGCAACAGTGCCATAGACTTTATTGAGGTACTTTCTTATACCAACTACTTTCTGATAACAGACGTAAGGCCTACTCTACAAGCTCGAACTCATGTTTGCTACTTTAAACATGGTCAAGATGTTACTATTACTATTTTATTAAATGACATCATATGAAGCTACTTTCCAATTTTTTTCTACAGAACTTTGTTCTTTCTCTTTTTTGACTTTCTCTCTCCCTCCCCGTCCCTCCCTCCCTTCCTCCCTCCCTCCCCCACCCTCTCTCTCAAAAAATAACCTCACAATACAAACATACACAGAGAAAGTCAAAGCAGATAAAGAAGGAGAAAGAAGAAGAAGATCAAGAAGCGGAGGAATAAAAGTCGACACTTCACCCAATTTTGTTGAGTACAGTGTTACTGGGTATATCAACTACATATCTTTCCAGGCCCCTTGTCCAGCAGTAGTTGGCCAACATGAATGTACCCCATGGGGTACCTATTCATATGTGAAGGTCTAAACTCTTGTTTATGAAGCTTCCTTTTGTAATATATGGTGATTAGTACAGAAACTCATAGCTGGTCTAAGTATAATGGATAGTGGATTGTGAAATGGGGTAGATATGCCACACTCTTTTCCCAAAGATTCAGGTAACATTGCTCCGAAGGGTTAGGAAAATTGTTGGCTCAATAGAAGAAGTTAGTGAGAAAGATGTGGGGATGAATTTGATCAAAACAAATTTTATACATGTATGAAATTCTCAAAATAAATTCTACTAAGTTCAAATATGAAATTAGCTGCCACAGAATGTAGAAGCAATTGGTTTTCTCAATAATGTTGATCAAGTAATTGTGAATTGTATTATAAATGATGGAGTTCTAAAATGTATATGCAGAATGGATGTTTGATCTATCACATTTATTGCCCAAGATTTATATGAATATATAAAACAATAAGATGAAAGATGACATTTGTTTTCCTTTTAGAGTTAAATTAAGACTATATATATATATATATATATATATATATATATATATATATATATATATATATATATATATATATTATCACATGCATTGTATCAAATCTATCCATAACCTGAGAAAATAGCCATTTTTCTGTGAGGAAATATGTATTTTTGTTCTCAACAATGAACCATACACTAACTTTAAATTATCCCCTTGGTGTTTTTCTCCTCTTTGGCTACATCTAGACTCCCGAGACTTGATCTTTAGAGTTACATCCCATGGTGTTAGTTAGCATGTGGTTACGTCAGTGCTAGACCTAATAAATGCTAAAATATAGACAATGCAGTCTACTTTATAGGTGTTAGGAGAGGCTTCTCCTATCTGTTATTTATAGGTTCTAATACCACCCAGGCTGGCAAAGTAGTTGGTAGGTGAAAAATATTGTTAAAATATTTGTATAAATCATTTGTATTTTAAGGCAGCACAGATATATTGGTATAGGTAACTTTTAAAATTCATTGGGAACAATGTTATAAAACAGAAAGACTAAAGAAAGTATCTAGGGTAAAGAATTGGGCAAGGTGGTATCTCTGTGATGCTGTATTTGAATGTATTGGAGTCAATAGTACTAGTAATTTTGAATGTAAAAATAAAAAATTAGATATTTTAAAATAAAAATTCCAAAATACAAATCAAAGCCAGGGAAGACAATGTGAATGCACAAGTCTGTAAGTATTTGAAATTTTCTCTCACAATTCACTTGCTGATTTAAAAAATTTGTTTAATCATCTACCACTTCACAAAATAAGAGCCCTGCATATCCCTGAGTAGAAGAAATTGTGCTGAGCTATAGGTAGGTATCGGACATGCTCTATTGCCTGAAGAAACTGCATTTCTATTATATTTTGGTCAGAATAAAAGTTAAAATAGCATAATATAATTTGTTAAAATCTCTATTGAAGATACGAACAGACTGTTGTTCTGGGAGCCCAGATAAAATCTCTTTTAAGCTTTCTAGAAAAGATTAATGCAAATTTCAGGCATTTGGAAAGGGAACTTTCTACCAGATACTAAGCTTAGGATTGAACAAAATGAATTGTTAACTGCCACATGTGGCCATGGGTCAAGAAACTGGACCAATAATGGCAGTGGTTGCCAGTCAGATGTCCTTATGTTACTTTCTAAGATAGTTTTTAGACTATTATTTTCACATACAAGAATAACATTTCAATACAGAGCAATATAAGCAAGTATCAAATGGGAGTATTTCAGAAATCATGTGGGTGGATTGTTTCAACACGTGAGTGTACATAACATACGTAACATTTATATGAACATGTATGTGTGTGTGTGCAACAAAAATAATAGTGAAGAAATTATCAGCTTGAAGGGGGGTGACATAGGAGGATAGTGATGAGGGGCTGGAGAGAAGAAGGCAAGGGGGAGAATCGATTTTTCAATTAAAACACATTTAAATTAGTTTTTCCCAATAGAGACTTACTTACTGGCTATATTAACTGCACTTAAGGGTAAAGCCCATGCCCAAACAGTAGAAGCTAACACAAGACAAACTCAGTAATATTTTTGCACATGTTTGGTCTCATATAGCTTTGTTTGAGCACTTTGTGCCTCACTGATCTTTTGCTTATGTATTATGATTTCTGATCTTCAAAATTTGCAGTTTGTACATGTTCCTTGAGCTTTTCCTTTTTTAACAATTATGGTTTCTTATGCTTATTTTCTCTCCTTCCTTTGATATTTTCTTGGAGCTCTAAGATCTTGATTACCTTATACTCCATGCTTTCATCATCTGCCCTGTGAACAGCAGGTTTCAGAGGATAATAGTGCCTTTCATCCTCTGAAAGACATTTTCAGTTAAAAAAAAACACTCGAAAGAAGCTATTAATATTTCATCTTTTGTTAACACTTGAAACTACCTATTGGCATGTGTGTAAACTATAAAACTGTAATATGCTCAGAAAATAGGATTAGTACATTTTATACATTTCTTTTTCTTTATCAGTACAGTATTTTCTTTTGTTTCTTTTCCTCATCTCAATTTCTACCACTGTAGCCTCCTCATAGTCTATGAAAACAACATGAATGAGTTTTACATTCTTAGAAAGAAGAATTTCTGCATAGATTTTTATTTTTTCCCAAAGCAATTGTTCCCATGAGGAGGTGTCACAGTTCACTAACCTATGAAGAAGGACTTTGTGCCCCTAGCTCTTTTCACAACCATCCTCTAGATACTATATCCCTGAAGATTAAATAAAGAATCGATGTTAGCTAAGTGCTTTCAAGAGGAGTGGGGTTTATCCAGAAAATTGGGAATTAAAGATGAGTAGATACAAGATGGAGGAAAAAGATTATCTTTCAACTTTCTTAGATTTTTTTTTTTTTTTGATGTAAAGACTGCAATAAATCAAACTATATGACAGTGTGAGGAGATGCCTAAATTGGTATCCATGGTGACCTATCTCTTACAAAAATTGCTCATAAACTTAATTCCTTGTTAGGGATCTTACTGGCACAATTCACAGACTTTCTTAGACTGCGGCAGAGCATGAATATATTTTATGGTAAGATTCAGGCCAACTATATTAATGACTTGGTAAGTTGCCTTGTTTTACACACAGAAGATACAGATCTTGTAAAACTGATGTTATAATCTCAGAGCCCATTGAGCTTTGGTGCTATGACAGTAACAATAAGTCCATGTTATTTTTTAAATTATTTTTTTGGATATTCTCTGTATTTACATTTCAAATGTTATCCTCTTCCTCCGCTATTCCTATCCCCCTCCTTTGTGAAGGTGCACACTCTCCCAATCACCCTTTTCACCTCAACACCTTGGCATTCTCTTACACTGGGAAAATGTGCCTTTACTGGACCAAAGGCCTCTTATCTCATTGATGCCAGACAAAGCTATTCTTTGCTACATATGCAATTGGAGCCATGGATCTCTCCATGAGCGCTCAGTGATTGGTGTTTTAGACCTTGGGAGTTCTGGAGAGTTTGTTTAGTTGCTAATGTTGTTCTTCCCATGAGATTGCAAACACTTTCAAATCCTGCAGTTCTTTCTCTAGGACCTTCATTGGGGTCCCCGTGTTCAGTCCGATGGTTAGCTGCAAGCATCCTCAGCTGTATCTGAATGACTCTGGCAGAGCCTCTGAGAAGGCATGCATATCTGGTTCTTGCCAGTAAGTACTTCTTGGCATCAGCAGTTGTGTCTCCTTATTATCCTTGAAATGAAAACATTTACTTTCCTAAATGGGTATTGCTGTTTTGCATTTAATAGCTTAGTCTTTCTCACACAGCACCTGTAGTGATGGTCCTAAAATATAAACTTATTAAGCAATCTCCCAGAGTTTATTATAAAATACGTTGGAAGCTATTCAAACTCAATTTCACTAGTGAAAGCTGCACAAATTGTTCCGTTATATTGTTTTGCCTGTACCACTTTTTTTTTTGAGAGTATATGTGTGGATGGCGTGTATTTGTATACATGCTTGCATATGCCAGAATACAAGTGTGAGTGCAGATATGTGCCTGCATATGTACAGACCTGAAGTTGACTGTGGACTCTTTAATCACTCTTCATTTTACTTTTTCAAATATATTTATTTAATTACTTATTCTCCTCTTCGTGTGGGGTGTGTGTGGTACCTGTGCACCTGTGCTAAGATTTGCATGTGGAGGTCAGAGGACAACCTGAAAGAGCTGCCTTTCCCATTCTACCAACTGTATTCAGAGGATCGATCTCAAATTGTCAGTCTTGGTGACAAGGGCCTTTACCCACTGAGCAGGCATTGATATTTGCTTGTCTGGGTATCCTCCCATGTTTGCCTCCAGAGGGATGTAATTATAGGTGGCTAATAATCCTCCTTGGTGTTTATGTGCATTCTGTAGATATGCACTATGGATTTCGAACTTGTGTGGCAAATGCTTGATCTATAAAGCCAACTCCCAGCTCTAAAGTTCTGAATCTTTTACAGTTATTGGAAGCACTTTTCTGATGTGGGGCAGTTTTGTTCATTTTTCGTTTCTAAAATGCTTTTCTCTTCAATTTTAGTCACCAAACCAGAGAAATGTTTCCAAAATACCACCGCTATACTACAATGTATTCTCTGTTAGAATTCCATTACTATTGCATGCTTGTCTCTTGTTACTATAGGAACAACTCCCTTTCTTCCTTCCTTCCTTCTCTCTGTGTCTGTCTCTGTCTGTGACTGTCTTTGTGTCTGTCTGTCTGTCTGTCTGTCTGTCTCTCTCTCTCTCTCTCTCTCTCTCTTTTTCTCTCTGATGTGCATGCACTTACTGTCTACTTATATTTCTATAACAGAAGTTTGGTGAGGTTGAAGCTGTGCCTTCTGTGTTCATAGATGTTATAACAATTGGCACACATGAGTTATTAAGTATTTATTATACAAATAAAAATGTATAGAAATGATACAAACCATGCGTCTGAGAATATCATGTTAAATATTATATGTAGAGATTTGTTTTGATGTGTGTAATTTAAAACATTGTGGGTATCATTAGGATTGCACATTTTCTGAGCCAATGGCTGCAATAACAGAAGAGATGAGCTGGTCTCTCCTTTACTGAAGAAGGACCTTGGCTTATCGTGGTCATTTTGGGTATGCATGTGTAGGTAGCAGATAGCTGCTGAGAATTTTTGTTTTGATGAGTGCTGTTGTTATCTTAGCTACCTGACTACTGGAATGAGATACAGCAGCATTCATTTCTTGGCAGCTCTGTGGCAGTGAGAGATTGATTCTCTCTAGTTCTTTCCTAAGGAGCAGCCAGGTTTTTTTTTTTTTTTTTTTTTTTTTTTTTTTTTTTTTTTTTTTTTTTTTTTTTTAATACAAAGTATAAACTTTCAAACATTCTTAAAAGAGGAAAGCAATTTAGAAAGTAAGTATCTCATCTCCTTCACCCTTAATTTTTTTGTTGTTGACAATTCCTGTGGTAGAGCCTCAGTCGACCTTTAACCTTACATATTAAGCAGTCTTCCCTCATCTTTGTGATATTCCTGCCTCAGCCTCTCATGCTTGGATCACAAGCACATGCTACCATATCTTGTCTTTATTTGGTAGTGTTCCCTTTATTTAGTAGTGCTGCTCTTAATATTGATTCTTGAGCAAAGATGTTAGGATCTTCTTCCTTTCTTTTGGAAATGGTAAAACTAATTGGTGTGGTAAAATGTGCTACAATGTCAAACATCCCTAGTTTTTATTACATACAGTTCAAGTAGTGATGAGATAAGGGAGTGGAAGAGGATTTAATTTTTATTGAAACTTTTTACATTATATATTTTGATCATGTTTTTTCTCCTTCCACAACTCTGCTTCCTCCCTCCACCCCCATATCTTCCCTCCCTCTACCTACCCAATGTCACTGGATACACGCACACTGTAGATATGCTCCATGCATAGGAGTATTTGGCCAACACAAAATGGACTTCATGCACCTTTCGTTTGTTTTATTTTTTCATGTATTTGTTTTATCTTCTTTTGTTTGTGTAGTTTTTGTCTTATTGTTTTTGTTTGTTTGTTTGTTTGTTTGCTCGTTTGTTTTCTATTTTGATTGGCATTTTCTTTCTTTGAGAGAGGTGGGGAAGGGGAGAAGTGAGAGGATTTTTGCAGGTACAGCCTGCATCACTCCCTTTTCTTTGTCTTTCTGTTTACCTGTTACCAAGGATTAAGCAGGAAAATTTCCATTATTCACTCACTACATATAAAGTAGTGAAGGCCAGGGAGATAGCTCATTAGTTCTTGGTGCTTTTCAAGATGAACTGAATTTAGCTGTTTCTAGTACCCATGTTGGGCTGTTTTATAGATCTGGCTCCAGGTGGAGCTGATGCCCTTCAGATCCAGACATCACCAGTGTGTATCTCGCCTCCCTCATGCCTATAATTACAAATAATAAAAGATAAACCAGAAAGTATTGAGAGATCAGTATAAGCTTAGCTTTCATATTAGCAAGATTGCCCAGCAAAAGATAATCTAGAGTGAAAAGTCTGCATTTCCAATTATTAATCTAAATATCAGCTAGCTACCACAGTCAGAATAGGGTAAACATTTGAAGAAAATATTGCCAATGGGTTTTATAAAAAAATAAAATATTTCGGAATCAAGCTAATATTTAGCTTTCAGGTGTGTGGCATATTCCTGAAGTAGGCTTATACATGTATGGTATATCTCAGATTATTTCAGTTTACAAGTTCATCATTTAATTTTTTAAATTAAATATCAAATGGGGAAGGCAAGGGTTTTCTAATACAATCTCTTTAATATTTTTTTATTTTATTTCATGTGTATGGGTGTTTTGTTAGCATGTATGTCTGTTTATTGCACTCATGCTTGGTGTCCATAAAGACCAGAAAGAAAATGTTGAATATCCTGGGACCAAAACTGCACATTATTAGCTGCCCTGTGGGTTGTGAACTGAACTGAGGTTCTCTACAAGAGCATTGAGTCCTCTTCCATTACCCCAACGTAATCTCTTAATGATAAAAGCATATTATAATTTTGAAAATAGTGATGTAGTTCTCGTTAACTATTATTTGTAGTAATTATAATTTCTTTTATTTTCTACAGCCATAATGAAAAATTAATTCAAGAAATGGAACCTGCAAATGATACCACCGTGACCGAATTTGTTCTCACCGGTCTATCTCAGACTCGGGAAGTCCAGCTAGTGTTGTTTGTTATATTTTTATCCTTTTATTTATTCATACTTCCAGTGAATATTCTTATCATCTGCACCATCAGGCTTGATCCCCATTTGAGTTCTCCCATGTATTTCCTGCTGGCTAATCTAGCCTTTCTTGACATTTGGTACTCCTCTATCACAGCACCTAAGATGCTCGTGGACTTCTTTGTGGAGAGGAAGATAATTTCCTTTGCTGGGTGCATAGCTCAGCTCTTCTTCTTGCACTTTGTTGGGGCCTCTGAGATGTTTCTGCTGACAGTGATGGCTTTTGACCGCTATGCTGCCATCTGCCGCCCTCTTCACTACGCTACCATCATGAATCGCCATCTCTGTTGTATCTTAGTGGCCCTCTCTTGGACAGGGGGCTTTGTCCATTCTATAATACAGGTGGCTCTCATTGTCCGACTCCCATTTTGTGGGCCCAATGAATTAGACAATTATTTTTGTGACATCACACAAGTTGTCCGGATTGCCTGTGCCAATACTTTCCTGGAGGAACTGGTCATGATCTTTAGCAGTGGCCTGATCTCTGTGGTGTGCTTCATTGCTCTACTGATGTCCTATGCCTTCCTTCTGGCCATGCTTAAGAAACACTCAAGTTCAGGTGAGAGCACCAGCAGGGCGATATCCACTTGTTATTCCCACATCACCATAGTGGTGCTGATGTTTGGACCATCCATTTACATTTATGCTCGCCCATTTGACTCATTTTCTCTAGATAAAGTGGTTTCTGTGTTTCATACTGTGATCTTTCCTTTACTCAACCCTATCATCTATACATTGAGAAACAACGAAGTAAAGGCAGCCATGAAAAAGCTGGTGAACAGATATATTTTTTTGTAAAGAAAGGTGAAAAAAAATAAATGATATATTTTAATTGCGTCAACACAAGGAGTGGTGGTAATGTCACATTTACGTTCTCTTATTTAAAGTCTAAGATTTATTTATTTTTATTTTGTATGTATAAGTGGCTTTTCCTCATCTGTTTATGTGTATCATATGCATGACTGCTGCCTACAGAGGACAGAGTAAGGCCCTGGATTCCATAGAGCTGGAGGTAATAGAGGGTTGTGAGCCAATATTTAGGTGCTTGGAACAAAATCTGGGTTCTCTATAAGAACTGCAGTACCCTCAAACACTGAGTACTTCTTTCAATTATTAAACTCGTCTTCCTATTTCCTAAACATGCTAGAGTGGAAGCAATGTCAAACAACACCCTGAAATGTCAAGCAAACTATTATTAGAATTTAGATCTAATACTGGTCTCTTAAAGCACACATATCCATTAACTGTTCAGAGAGTAAGTATTCCGTAGCAGGTCTGTGAAAAGAATGTACGTTGTGAAATAATAAAATAAGTTAGACTTTGGAGATACTTTCACTATGCACTTGAAGAAAAGGCTAGCAAGTAAACACAATTTCATGTTACCAAATTAAGTATTGTATTTTTTTTGTCTCAGTAGGAGTATTTAGCAAACTATCTTTCTGAGCCTAGAAAATGTTTCCTTTGACCCTTATTTCCAGTTCTCCCAGACTTGTTAGATCCTGAAGATTCTGTTCTGTCAGCCATCTCAACTCCTGTTTCAGGTGGTGAACAGCGAACAGCATTATTGATAAATTGGAAGCTTTTTACCAACTGTGGAAACAATGTTTACGAATCCAGAGAGCAACATGATTTGTTTGTTATATGATTGTTTTCCCATTTCTAATGTATTCTCAATCAACTCGCAGGTTTTACAGTCTACCTAGTAACCTTCAGAGGAAAGCCAGGCCTGCAGGAAATGGCTCTGTGCTGACTGGGATCAGTAGATATGCATCTCATGCTTTAAACACAAGCCTTCTATCTCCTTCGTCATTTTTGTCCCCCATTGTTGATGTTTTTATGTGTCATATTAATTTGAATAAATTTCACATAATAATAAATGTTGACATTTAGAACTAAAACTCAATTATTTTATATTAAGTCATGTTTTGTGGTTTATATCGATGATACTTACTTAAATATGATGTACTTCAAGGGCTAGTCAATTACTTATTGGGGGTAAGTTTTTATATTCTGATACTGATACTTAGAACTCAACTACTAACCATGTTTCAGAATATAAAAGGTAAGTAGAAATATTGAGTTCAAAAGAAATTCTTATTTGACTAAATTTAAATATTTAAGGAGTTATCACTAAATGTGTGCCAAGCTTTATTTAGCCTTCTTTTAGTGTTATGATATGACTAGATATTAAAAAAGACTTTTGCCAGCATCAGAAAAAATATACATGAATAACAATAGGCCCCCCATAGATTATATTTATTAATATCACTTACTTGCAGAGGTATATTTCTTAGCTTAGAAAATAATTCATGCCCAGCCCAATGTATCTCAAAGTGAGAGTTTATTTATTTATACAGTAGTTCATTTATGCTGATTGTTTGCTTTAAACTTGTTTTTTTACTTATATTTACCTTCCTTCATCTTCAGTGCTCACATGACTTCTTTTCTAGGGATGCAATGACAGACTACAATTCTGCTTCCTGAATATTGAGTCGATACCTCGTCATCTGGAACTGAATAAAACAGTACATTTTGAATTCTATGTATTTTGAAACATTTTTAGAAACATGGAAATTCAAAAATATGCATATACATAATAAATAATGAGTAGCAGTTCCAGATTTTATATTACCTTATTGTCTTTCTTGTATATCACAAGCAGTTAACATATGTTCAGAAGTTACTTTTCTTAAATAACTTATGCTTGTTTTGCTATTAATAATATTATTTGAAACGTGCCAGTTCACTCTCTGTGGTTTCTAAACACTAGTGTAAGAATATTTGCTGAACATATAGAAGTTAAGATTGGAAAGTAACACTGGAACCCTAATGGTTTACTTGAAAGAATTATCTGAAGCTAAAGTTACTAGTGACAGGGAGGGGGATTCTGTGACAAACCACTGAGTCAAGACCTCGCCTAACTTATGGAGGAATCAGTGAGTAAGTATTTGGGGATCCATTTTGCCATTCTCACTAGGAGATGAGTGGAGATGGTTTTTAATAGATCTGACAAAAATTCTTAGCTTTCTTTTCCAAACAAGCGTTACATTTCTCCCACTTTAGTCACAGAAAAGTTCATTAGAAGTTCAAAATGTATGACCACCTAAAAACGACATAGTGGCCTGTCCCACTGAGTTACTTGGCCCCAAACACAATCAGTGCTAACACTAAGAACTAGTTTAGATCATTAACAATGACAGAAGAAACAGGCATCATTTACACCACACACACTACCTTGGTGGCATAGTCGGTGCCACAACACCATCCCTTAATAATCCAGCACTATCACCAGCAAAATTCCAAATTTGCTGAGAGCTAATTTTCCAATGTCAAGTATTGTTATACACTTCCTTTTGGTTGAGTTAAACTATCCTTTAAGGTTTTTATTTGTTCATTTGTTTGTTTTTTTTCTTTTTTCTTTTTGGTTTTCCAGTCTCTGTTATTCTATTTTTTTCCCTCTTAGAGATTGCTATTGAAGTTCTATTTTCAAAACCAGAAACATATAGATTTCGTAGCATAATTTCCTTATCCCAAGATTGAAATTGAATTTAATTGGATTTATTTCTGTGAAATTTTTCACTGTTTGTTTTATTAATCTCACGTTATTTTTTTCTAACTTCAAAAACATCCAGATGGCTATTACTAGATATGACAGAAATTATGTACAGTATTTTACATTTCTTCTACATTTAATTTCAAAAATAATTCATTAGATGTTCAAAATATATGATAATATAAATAATGACACAAAATGTGGGCAGTGTTTTGGGAAACTTATCCCATTGATCAGTTGTTTGTTAAATAATTTTTTTCATGAAGTTTATTCATTCATCAACACTATTAAAACTATGTTGGTCGATCTATCCTGCTTTGTTTTATCATCTAATTGACTATTTTTAAATAAATGGTGGGGATTAAGTACAAAGTAAAAAATTATTTGCAGAAACAAGTGTGATTTTCAAATTTTCTACCAAGAAAATATTTATATTTTAATTTATTAACATTTGAACTTTTTATTTATTTAAGCAACGCTAAAGAGTTCCCAACTGTACAATGAATGTTTAGAGACTTGTTTTCTAGAACTCTTTCTAAGGAATTACCAGGTAACAACTTTCAGCTAGAATAAAGCTAGAATGAAAGACTGGTATCATCTGGATTTGGATAACAAAGTGAAGTAAAGTACCATAAAATCATACAATTACATTTCACTTCATTTCTATCCCAATCATTTCACTAAAAGTAGATACATATGTTGATTAAGCATCTTTAAGACATTGTCAAAATTAAGCTCATGCATCACAGAAGTGTCTATAAAATTTTGAATTCAGAGAATCAAAGAAGAGAAATGGCTGTACAGAAGTCCATTGTGTGGATATGTGCTCAGATTTTAAGGCTGAAGAAATGACATGGGAGTAAAAATGTACATGTGACAAAGATAAAGGCTCACATAATGGTATATTTGCAACCACCAGAGGTCACCAAAAGATTCATTATCAGGGGGGTTATAAATCATTTCTTTTAAGAATCCCCCACACATAAGAAAGATGTAAGAGATAAAGACTTATGAACCATATGGATGCTAATGAGACTTTTCAATTTTTGTTGATACATATTATTCTAATTACTGACTCTCATCATGAATTTTTTTGTACATGAACATAATTTGGTCACTTATCTAGTTTTTGACAACTTGACACTCTTGACTATATCTTCTTAAGTCATGCTAACTCTCCAAATAAAAACAATAAAGTGCTCATAACATATTATATTTGTCCCATATTCAAATCCTTCTATTTTATAAGAACAGATGGCAAAGTCTTTGGAGAATATATACTGTCTTAGTATCCCATAAGTTAAGTATGATAATATAGATTTAACAATACTTGAGTATGGATACTATCTAAACCAATGTTATGTTTATGGTAAAGAAATTGTGCAAAACATTCCTAGAGATATCTGGATAATACTGTGTTTTCGGGCTCTCATTGAAGAGAAGGAGATCAGGACAGCTCTTTATGAATTTGAAGTTTTTATTGAGTCACACAGACCCAGCCAGTGGTATGCACTCTTGTGACTACCATTCTAAAGAGACAGCCCCAGCTGAGAGACCAGGGCTTGTAGAAAGGTAAAACCACGAGTTTAGTACATTCTGTAAGCATAGCCATGACGGCTGTAAACAACCATGGCAAGATATAAATTTTGTATAAGAATAGAACTCAGTTATGTTACCGCGGTGTTTCTGTTTGATTGGGGAATAAAATAAATTGTGATTGCAGAAATAAAACGATTTAGGCTAGTAAAGATTTCTGTAAGAATTGTATATGTCTGAGATCAGGTTGACCTCAGTTAAGCCAGAGGTTTGGTCAGGAGTTAACAATATATTTTTCTCACTTTGATATATGTATAACAAAATAGGCAGAAGTACTCAAAGATCTTTTAATCCTTGTTTATGTATCAAATCCGCTAGCCTTATGAGCTATCAATTTCCCTTTCTATAGTTTTATTCCAGTCACACCTAACAAACAGCTCAGCAGGTCTCTGTTGATTGTTTTCTCCTCTGATAGAAGTATCCCTAATGCCATTTCTTTTGTCTTTAATCCCCTTCAATCTACAAATCAAACGATCAGCATGGGACTATTCTAACTTCTGAGAATATAAATCGGTCCTATCCCTACTATACTTCTAGGACTGAGGAAATAATCAAGAAATGGGTTCCTGCACTCATTAGTCTTATCATACTGGCTGAAAAAGTACTTGAAAGGTTTCTAAATCATTCATCTCTGGCAGCACTATAACTAATTATATAATTATCTGGAAATAAAGGTCTATATGATTCAGGCGATTGTGCATTTGCCCTGTGTGTGATGTCCATTATGATAATTACACCTATCTAGCCTTCAGTGATTTACTGTTGCCCCTTGGCCCTTGTTCCTCGGGGATTTATTTAAAAACATTGCATTTAAGTTATCTAGTTTAGCATCTATGTCTCTTATTTTTAGTTCTGATGTGACGAATATGATAATATATATATATATATATATATATATATATATATATATATATATATATATATATATATATATATGTATGTATAAAACCAATGAAGGGAATGTATTCTGCATACTCCCATTGTGGAAGATTAAATTTCACATAGAAAATCCATTCTAACATTTTAAGTTTCATAAGCCTTTGAATCATTCCATTAATATTAGGTCAAGAGTAATCAGGCATCTCCAGCTTATTATTAGCAGGGCATCTTTTTCATTCATATTTTAGACAATTAATCAAATTTTATTAAATTAAATTTGAGCTGGAACATTAAATTGAAAATCTAATATAGATTAATTAATCCATATCAATAAATACAGTTTAATCTAGTTTTATAATTCTTTTCCCATTTTGCCACTCATTGAAAACCTATCCCAACACATATTCCTCAAACTTTTGCTTATATTACCTAGAAAATTCAAAGGGAGTTTTATGAGTTATAATATCCCCACTGGTCACAATTTGTATGTCACTGCTAGAGATGTTAAGATTTGAGACTGAGTATAGATCTAGAGGCAGGAACAATAGATATATTAATTTGGAAGGGGAACATCTGATGGGGCTCCAACCCTGTAAACAGAACTACATCTAACTAAGGAATGCTGAGAGTGGCAGAGATTGCCTTCCCCTGAGGAGATCTCCAATCCTCAACTGATTATCTGGTAACAAGTGGTCAGCTTCAAAATCACAAACATAAAAATAATATTATAC
This sequence comes from Micromys minutus, assembly GCF_963924665.1. Classification (NCBI taxonomy): domain Eukaryota; kingdom Metazoa; phylum Chordata; class Mammalia; order Rodentia; family Muridae; genus Micromys; species Micromys minutus. The sequence continues at coordinate 17,085,807 of NC_137981.1, forward strand.
ATAATGAGCCATTTCAGAAAAACAAGCATGAAGTTTAAAGGGCAATGTAGAGGAGTATAGACCCAAAAAGAAAACCAACACATGTTCTCTTATTGAAGGACCATAGCTCCAAATCTTCAGATGTAAGTACTTAGCTTACATAGCTACAGAAACCAGTAAAACTGGGATATTTCAAGATATGGGGGTTGGGGACAACAGAGAGAGAAATAGCAGTGTACAGGCAATCTGGTCAGAGAACTGAGAAAAGGGAGAGGGAGGAGGCAGATACAGAAGAAGATGGGGTGAAGGTAAAGAGGAATAGGGTACAGGGGAAATGGAAAAATGAGGATTCTTAGGGAACGGGAGTTAGAAACATTATGGCCAGCAGAGAAACAGTCCATGAAAGAAAAATCCAGTGCAACACTACTTAGTCAGTGTTAGTTTAAACTTCAGAGTCTGGCACCAAGCAGTTTTATGTTTTATATATTTAAGCATAGCACAACTTTGGGGTGGGGAAAAGATTCCTTAGGAAAATTACTACAACAAAGCTTAAGGTATGACTACATCAAAACTCCCTTACAAGGTACATTTCATTTGCAAAGTACCTGTTATCTCTTCCTTAAGAATGGGTCCTATTGACTAAGAAGCAATGCTCAGGATTTGGGGTTAAACATTCTAGTCTGGAGAATTCAGGTGAAACCTGGTTCTACAAATAGCAAAAGATTACCACGTTACTAACTATATTTAATCCCACCTCTCTAGGTAGAAAACACATGTAAAAGAAATTTCTTTTGTTGAAGAGAAAGTCTGAGAGTTTCTATGGTCCTATTTTCCTAAGTACTGTGAGCATGAGGATCTATTGCCCTCTACAGGAAGACAGATAAATAAAGAGGAGGAAGGTTAGGCAAAATAACAGTATGTATTATTGAAAAGGCTATAAGAAATCATACTAATAATTATTTACCAACAATGCATGCAATTCAGTGTGTAAACATATATGTAGTTTCCATGTTACGTTCTGTCCTACATGTACTTATTTCAATGCATGCTATCAAACCACTAAAAGAATTAAGTACTGACGAAAAATATTCATATAGTGTTATGCCAAAATGCCTTTAAAAATCTGTATATGTACCCCTCTTATTTTAAAATAAGGTTGTAAGAAAGGAAAAAAAGAAAAGTATTCTGTAGAAAAAAATCCTAGGAGAAATCAATAAATTATGGTTTTAATAATAATAATAATAATAATAATAATAATAATAATAATAATAATAATAATAATAATAAAAGTTACTTACAAGAACTTACCTAGCTGGCATAGAGATATGGTACGTGTGTGAAAACATCTCCATTGTATTGTGTGGTAACAAAGTGGATATTAAAGACAGGAACGTGAAAGCATAACCTATTGTTTCCCACTGAAAGAAGACTCTTCAGTACGATGACTTTTCTGCCAAAAGTAACTACAACTTTGAAAGCCTTTTCCCCTGGCTTGCCAGAGAGCTCAGTGAAGATCCCAACCTGGAGATTGTTGCCGTGTCCGCTCTCGCCCCACCTGAGGTGGTCATGGACCCAGCTCTGGCTGCACAGTACGAGCATGATTGAGAGGTTGCTCAGCCAACTGCTCTCCCGGATGAGGATGATAACATGTGAGGAAGTGAAGATGGAGTACCGGGTCAGAGGTCTGGTTCTATAGGCAACTGTCCCGTGACGCCAGCCAGCGGTGCAGCACATGTGCCACCTTGCTGAGCTAAGCAGACCCTGTGCTTCATTGGGATGCTGAAGGAGATGAATGGCTTTGAGCGAATGTGGCCGTGTACCCTCAGTTTTTGGACTTGTTTGCTTAGCTGTTTGGAGCAGTTGTTTCCTTCCTGGATTTCAGAGATAAGGCTGCTGCAGTCGCACTACAACATTCAGTGGTGAAATCTTGTTTGTTCCTGTCATTCCCCTTCTTTTCGTTTAGAATCAGAATAAAGTTGTATTCACGTAATTAAAAAAAGAAAAGAGGAATAGGAACAGAGAAATATGCTAGTTAAAGTTCAGTTTCAAAAATAAAAATATAAAAATGTAAGAAAAGAAGCTAAAAAGTGGTAATGAGGTGTGGGAAAAGAGAAATTCTCATTTACTGCTGGTAGAAGTACATTAACTCTTTTTTAATGAATATTCTCTGTATTTACATTTCAAATGTTATTCCCCACCCCCTACCCAACTCCCATACCCTCTTTCCCTTCCCTTGCTTCCATGAAGGTGCTCCCTCTCCCAATCACCTTCTTCTACCTCAGTACCTTGGCATTCCCTATACTTGGAAAACAAACCTTCACTGGACAAAGGTTCCTTCTCCCATTGATGCCAAAGAATGTTATCCTCTGCTACATATGCAGCTGGAGCCATGCGTCTCTCCATGTGTGCTCAGTGGGTGGTGTTTTAGTCCCTGGGAGTTCTGCAGGGTTTGGTTGGTTGATAATGTTGTTCTTCCCATGGGGTTGCAAACCCTTTCAGCTACTTCAGTCCTTTCATTGGGGTCTCCATGTTCAGTCCGATGGTTAGTTGAAAGCATCCTCAACTGTATCTGTATGATTCTGGCAGATCCTCTGAGGAAGCTTCCATATCTGGCCTCTGCCAGTAAGCACTTCTTGTCACCAGCAACAGTGCTTGGATTTGGTGACTGCTTATGGGGTAGATCCCCTGGTGAGGCAGCCTCTGAATGATCTTTTCTTCAACCCATGCTCCTCTGTTTGTCTCTGTTCAGCATGTAGAAGAATGTAAATTATTCCATTCTTATCTCCTTGTACAAAAATCAAATCCAAGCAAATCAAGGACTTCCACATAGAACCTGATAAACTGAAACTAATAGAAGAGAAATATGTTTAAGAGAAAGCCTTGAACATATTATGGGTACTGGGAGAAAGTTTTTGAACAGTACACAAATGGTTTATGGTCTATGATCAAGAATCGATAAGTGGGACCTCAAAAATTGCAAAGCTTCTGTAAGACAAAGGACACTGTCATTAGGACAAAATGACAACCAACAGAATGGGATTAGATCTTTGCCAATCTTCCACAGAGAGCTAATATCCAATATATACAAAGAACTCAAGAAGTTAGACTACAGTGAATCAAATAACCCTATTATAAATAGATTACAGAGCTTAACAACAAATTCTCAACTGAGGAATATTGGATGGCTAAGAAACACCTTATGAAATCTTCAACATCCTTAGACATCAGGGAAATGCAAATGAACACAATCTCACAACAGTCAGAATGGCTAAAATCAAAAACTCAGGTGACAGCAGATGCTGGCGAGGATGTATAGAATGAGAAACACTCCTCTATTTTTGATGGGAAAGCAAGCTGGTAGTACTGCTCTCGAAATCAATCTGAGGTTCCTGAGAATATTGGACATAGTACTTTTATTTCTGTAGACCATTTTGTTTTCATTACTATTTTAAGTTTAGGTTCCCCATGTTCTCTATCACATGGAAGTACTATATGAAATGAAGAAGATGATGGAAAAAATCAAAGTCAGATTACAACAGTAAATAAATTTAAAATGATTCAGGAAATTATTTTTCCTGCTAGCCTTCTTGACTACTCAGCATCTTACACATAAGCACCTAGGGATGGCTATTTCTAGCAATGTGGTATAGTATTTTATCCAGGAAATATGATGCTTGTCAGCAGAGAGATCTATGGATTTAAATTACCAGCAAGAGGGCCATGCCAGTATTAATAATTCTAGAAGCCTGATTGACCAATTGTAAAGAGCAAGAGTATTGTTTCTTTCATTCTCTCTCCAGACATGTGTCTCTCCATTCTTCTAACTATTCAGTACAACTTTTAAAGATGTTCAATAAACTTCTAGATTCTACATCAAATATCAAGGTGATTTGGGGGTCAGTTAAGTACACTATCATATCATCTGCAAATAGTAATACCTTGACTTTTTCTTTGCCAATTTGTATCTCCTTGATCTCCTTTTGTTGTCTCATTGCTCTTGCTAGAACTTTGAATACTATGTTGAATATTTATGTGGAGAGTGAGCATCCTTGTCTTGTCTCTGATTTTAATGGGATTGCTTTAAGTATCTTTCCATTTAATGTGATATCGACTGTTGGTTCTCTGTACATTGCTTTTATTGCGTTTAGGTATGGGCTTTAAATTTCTGATCTCTGATACGTTCAAAATGATAGAATGTTGTATTTTTTCAAATGTCATTTAACAAGGTGTTCATAAGATGTTTTTTGAATTTGCTTATATAGTTGATTATATTAATGGATTTTTGTATATTGAGCCAAACTTGCTTACCTGGGATGAAGGTTACTTCATCATGATGAATGATGGTTTCAATATGTACTTAGATTCAGTTTGCAAGAATTTTATTGAGTATTTTTGCTTCAGGATTCATAGGTGAGATTGGTCTAAAGTTCTCTTTTTAGTCAGGTCTGTGGTTTAGATGTCAAAGTAATTGTTGCTTCAAAGAATAAATTAGAGTTCCTTCTGATTCTATTTTATGGATTGTTTGAGGAATATTGATATTAGCTCTTCTTTGAAGGTCCAGTTGAATTCCTTACTAAAGATATCCTGACAGGCATCACTGGCTGGTTTCCAAACCACATAAACATATAAAAATCATTGCATTCTGAGAAAAAATTTAAATGGCCTATCAAAGTAGAAATATGTAAACCAATGTAAATAACACACTTAATGAAGCGTAAAAGAATTAAAATGTTAAAAAGCTATATTTACTATTACATAAAAAGCATTGCATATTTATGTTTATTTCATTTATGGTAATGAATGATATAAAGCAGATTCAGACAGATACACATCATCTGTTGTCCTCATGTGTAGAGCAGAAAAGGAAAAGCAGATGCAAACATGTTAGACTACTCCAGAGAAAATGGGTAAGGGGAAGAGTAGATAAAGTGAGAGGACAATGGGGTCAATATGGTTGATGTATGTAACAGGGGTTATAAAACTGGTAAAATGAAATCACGATTTTATATAATTTATATACAATAAATTCTTTTTAAACATGAAAAACATCTTTTATCTAACTAAGGTAAATTTACATGCATACTTAAGGACAACTTTATAGATATTCATTCCTTTGAATAGTAGGTCTTTGATAATTCTTACAATGTTTTTGGACCATGTTTACTACTTTGCTTTTTCCCAGATCCATTACAACTTTCCTTCCCATTCAACTCTGTGTTTTCTTTGTTTATTTCTTTGTTTGTTTTACACAATAATTGAAATTGGTACTTCCTATGAACCTGTGTCTGTCACATGGAATGTAGCATCCCACTCAAAGAAAAAGGTTCTCCCTCACTCCACAGGTAATAAAAGCTATATTACGTCTTCTGTTATCACCTTCTCTCTCTATGCTGGGATTTATTCCAACCTGTGTATGTACTGAGCTTGTTCATACTGTCACAATTATTGGAAGTCTGTGTATGCTATGGTATATCTGGAGATACTATTTACACGTATTCACCTAATGCCTTTGCTCTTTCTTTCTTTTTTTGTCACATATTTTATGATGGTCTCAGAGTCTTGGGAGGACTATACAGATGTCCATTTGAGGGCTGAGTATTTCTTTTTCACAGAAATACATTGTTTATGTTAGGGAGACAAATACACAGAGATACACATGGTTAAAGATAAATCCTGACAATTTGTAACTAGTAAATTTCAGTCTTAAAGCACATAACATTGGGGGCTGGAGAAATTTACCGTTTAAGATCCTGCTCCCCTTCCATGGAACCTAAATTCAGTTCCCAGTAAGGGATTCAGGAAGCTTACAACTGCCCATAACTCTAATCCCAGAGGATTTGACATCCTGTGCTTGCCTCCCCACACACCAGAACATGGAGCAAGAAAACTCACACAGCAAATAACAAGAAATCATTAAATAGATCCAAATCATAATTTTAAACATTTTTATCTATTTTTTTATTATTTTTTAACAACTTTATTTTAAGAAACAAAGATAAATGTACAGATTTTAAGCATTTATTGCATAAAAGTATACAATACATTTTTGTCAGTACTTGTTTTTTTTTTTTTTTTTTTTTTTTTTTCTTTTTTTTTTAAGGCTTGATAGTGTGATCAAGATCCCACTAGTTACAATGAGCATAAAGTACACGTAAAACAAGATGCAACCTGGAAATAGTCAAAGTTTTCTTGGTGTGTAAATTTTTTTTTTTTTTTTTTTTACAATGAGCAAATAGTACATGTAATATTGGATGCATTCCGGAATTTGTCAATGTGTTCTTGGTGGGTAAGGATTGAGCATGACATTTTGTTTGTTTTGTTTTGTTTTGTTTTGTTTTTTTCTTGGATTTCATACAGTCTGGAGTTGTTTCTGGGGCAGTGCGAGCCTCTGGGCTTAGCATCCCACTATCAGTGACTGCATGTTATGTCTTTTCTTTTGTGACTGGGTTCTCTCACTAAGGATGATATTCTCTAGAAGCATCCATTTTCTTAAGAATTTGGTTAAGTCATAGTTTCTGGTGGCTGAGTAGTATTCTATTATGTAAATGTACCACATTTTTGTATCCATTCATCTAATGAAGGACATCTGGGTTCTTTCCAGCTTCTGGCTATTATAAGTAGAGCTTGTGGTGCATATATCTTTGTTGTATATTAAAGTGTCTCTGGGGTATGTGCCCAGAAGTGGAATAGCTGGGTCTTCAGGTAGTACTATGTCCAATTTTCTGAAGTATCACCAGAAGGATTTCCAGAGTGGTTGTATCAGTTTACAACCTTACCAACAGTGGAGATGTGTTCCTCTATCTCGGCAACCTCGCCAGCATCTGTTGTCATCTGAGTTTTGGATCTTGGCCAATCTGACTGGTGTGAGGTGGAATCTCAGGGTTGTTTTGATTTGCATTTCCCTGATGGCTAAGGATGTTGAGCACTTCCTCAGATGTTTCTCAGCCATTCGATATTCCTAAACTGAGAACGTTTTGTTTAGCTCTGTACCCCATTTTTTAAATAGGGTTGTTTGATTCTCTGGTGTCTAGCTTTTTGAGTTCTTTGTATACCTTGGATATTAGGCCTTTATCTGATGTGGAGTTGGTAAAGATCTTTTCCCATTTCGTTGGCTGCCGTTTTGTTTTCTTGACAATGTCCTTAGCCTTACAGAAACTTTTCAATCTCATTAAGTCCCATTTGTTAATCTTTGACCTTAGAGCTTGAGCCATTGGTGTTTTCTTCAGAAAATTTTCTCCTGTGCCTATGTGTTCTAAGGTTTTCCCTAATTTCTCATCTAATAGTTTCAGTGTATCTGGTTTAATATGGAGATCTTTGATCCACTTACACTTGAGCTTTGTACAAGGAGATAAGAAAGGGTCTATTTTCATTCTTTTGCATGCTGAGTGCCAGTTGGACCAATAACATTTGTTGAATAGGCTGTCCTTTTTCCATTGAATGTTTATAGCTCCTTTGTCAAAAATCAGGTGACCACATACATGAGGGCTCATTTCTGGATCTTCTATTCTATTTCATTGATCCACATGCCTATTTCTGTACCAGTACCATGCAGTTTTCAGCACAATTACCTTGTAACATAGCTTGAGGTCAGGGATAGTGATTTCCGAAGATGTTTTCTTGTTGTTAAGGATGGATTTCCCTATTCTAGGTCATTTTGTTGTTCCATATGAAATTGCACATTGATCTTTCCAATTCCATGAAGAACTGTGATGGAATTTTGATGAGGATGGCATTGAATCTGTAGATTGCATTTGGTAGGATGGCCATTTTTAAAATGTTGATCTTTCCAATCCATGAGCATGGGAAATCTTTCCATTTTCTGAGATCATCCTCAATTTCCTTCTTTAGAGGTTTGAAGTTCTTGTCATACAGGTCCTTCACTTGCTTAGTTAGAGTCACACCAAGGTATTTCATAGTTTTTGTGACTATTGTGAAGGGTACCTTTTCCCTAATTTCTTTCTCCACATGTTTGTCCTTTGAGTATAGGAAGGTTACTGATATGTTTGAGTTAATTTTGTATCTAGCCACTTTGCTGAACTTGTTTATCAGGTGTTGGAGTTCTCTGGTGGAATTTTTGGGTTCACTTAAGAACACTATCATGTCATCTGCAAAGAGTGATGTTTTTATCTCTTCCTTTCCGATTTGCTTCTCCTTGATCTCCTTTTGCTGTCTAATTGCTCCAACCAGTTATTCCAGTATTATGTTGAATAGGTAGGGGGAGAGAGGGCAGCCTTGTCGAGTCCCTTATTTTAGTGGGATTGCTTCAAGTTTCCTACCATTAAGTTTGATGTTGGCTGTTGGTTTGCTGTATATTGCTTTTATTATGTTTATGGATGGACCTTGGATTCCTGTTCTTTTCCGGACTTTTAACATGAAGGTGTGTTGAATTTTGTCAAATGCTTTCTCAGCATTTAGTGAGATGATCATGGGATTTTGTTCTCTGAGTTTGTTTATTTGGTGGATTACATTGATGGACTTCCTTATATTAAACCATCCCTGCATCACAGAGATGAAGCCTACTTCGTCATGGTGAATGATCGTTTTGATATGTTCTTGGATTCGGTTTGCAAGGATTTTGTTGAGTATTTTTGCATCAATGTTCATAAGTGACATTGGTCTGAAGTTCTCTTTCCTTGTAGGGTCTTTGTGTGGTTTAGGTACGAGGGTTATTGTAGCCTCAAAAAATGAGTTAAGAAGTATTCCATCTGATTCTATCTTGTGGAATAGTTTGGGGAGTATTGGTGTTATATCCGCAATAAATGTCTGATAAAGTTCCGCATTAAATCCGTCTGGACCTGGGCTTTTTTTGGTTGGGAGGCTTTTGATGAGTTCTTCTATTTCTTTAGGTGTTATGGGATTATTTAGATGGTTTACTTGGTCCTGGTTTAACTTTAGGATCTTGTATCTGTCTAGGAATTTGTCCATTTCCTCCAGATTTTCCAATTTTGTGGAGTATAAGTTTTTGTAGTAGGATTTGATGATTCTTGAATTTCCTCAGTTTCAGTTGTTATGTCTCCAATTTCCTTTCTGATTTTGTTAATTTGCATACTCTCTTTTTACCCTCTAGTTAGTCTGGCTAGGGGTTTATCAATCTTGTTGATTTTCTCAAATGACCACCTCTTGGTTTTGTTGATTTTTTCAATGGTTCTTTTTGTTTCTATTTGGTCTATTTCTGCCCTAATTTTGATTATTTCTTGCCGTCTACTCTTCTTGGGTGTATCTGCTTCCTTTTGTTCTAGGGTTTTTAGCTGTGTTGTCAAGTTGCTGATGTATGCTCTCTCCAGTTTCTTTTTGGAAGCACTTAGGGCTATGCGTTTTCCTCTCAGTACTGCTTTCATTGCATCCCCTAGGTTTTGGTAGGTTGTGTTTTCATTTTCGTTGAATTCTAGAAAATCTTTAATTTCTTTCTTTATTTTTTCTTTGACCCTGCTATTGTTTAACAGAGCGTTGTTTAGTTCATGTGTATGTAGGCTTTTTGTTGTCTTTGTTGTTGTTAAAGACCAGCCGTAGATCATGGTGATCTGAGAGAATGCATGGGAGTATTTCAATCTTCTTATATCGATTAAAGCTCCTTCTGTGTCCAATTATGTGGTCAATTTTCAAGAAGGTGCCGTGGGGTCATGAGAAAAAGGTGTATTCTTTTACTTTAGGATGATATATTCTGTAGATATCTATTAATTCCAGTTGGTTCAAAGTCTTTGCTAGTTTTACAGTTTCCTTGTTCAGTTTCTGTTTCCATGATCTGTCCACTGATGAGAGTGGGGTATTAAAGTCTCCAACTATTATTGTGTGGGGTGAAATGTATTTTTTGAGCTTTCGTAGGGTTTCTTTTATGAATGTGGGTGCTTTTTTATTTGGAGCATATATGTTAAGGATTGAGAGTTCCTCCTGACAGATTTCCCCGGTAATGAATAAAGAGTGTCCTTCCTTATCTCTTTTGATAACTTTTGGTTGGAAATTTACTTTATTCGATATTAGAATAGCCATTCCAGCCTGCTTCTTGGGGATGTTTGATTGGAAGTTTTTTTCTGAGTCTTTTACTCTGAGATAGTGTCTGTCTTTGTCTCTGAGATGAGTTTCCTGTATGCAGCAAAATGCTGGATTTTGTTTATGTATCCAGTCTGATAGCCTATGTCTCTTTATTGGGAGTTGAGTTCATTTATGTTAATAGATATCAAGGAATAGTTGTTTCTGTTTCCTGATATTATTGCTTTAGTGGGTTGAGTTGTGTCTGTGTCTTTTTCTGCTTTCGGTTTTCTTGCTTAGGAGTTTTCTTGTTTTTACTAGGATGTATTTCCCCTCATTGTATTGGGTTTTCCAACTATAATTTGTTGTAGTTCTGGGTTTGTGGTCAGATATTGTGTAAATTTAGATTTGGATTGAAATATCTTCATCTCTCCATCTATGGTGATTGATAGTTTTGCTGGGTATAGAAGCTTGGGCTGGCACTTGTGCTCTCTTAGGGTGTGCATGATGTCTGTCAAGGCTCTTTTAGCTTTCGCAGTCACTGTTGAGAAATCGGGTGTGATTCTGATTAGTCTGCCTTTATATGTTACCTGACCATTTTCCCTTACTGCTTTTAGTATTCTTTCTTTGCATTGGGCACTTGGTGTTTTGACTATTATGTGTCGGGAGGTATTTCTTTTCTGGTCCAACTTATTTAAAGTTCTGAAGGCTTCTTTTATGCTTGTGGTCATCTCATTCTTGAGGGTAGGGAAGTTTTCTTCTACGATTTTGTTGAAGATATTTACTGTGCCTTTTAGTTGATACTCTTCTTCCTCTTCTATTCCTATTATCTTTAGGTTCGGTCTTCTCATTGTGTCCTGGATTTCCTGGACATTTTGTGTTAGGAGCTTTTTGTTTTTTGAATCTTCTCTGGTTGTTTTGTCTATGTTTACAATGTTGTCTTCTGCCCCTGAGATTTTCTCTTCTATCTCTTGTAGTCTATTGGAAATGCTTGCTTCTGTGACTCCTGATTTTTTTTTTAGGTGTTCTACCACTAGGGTTATCTCTTTTATTGTTTTCTTTATTGTGTCAGTTTCTGTTTTAAATTCCCTCTTCCATTTCTTCATCTCTTTGGTTCTGTTTTCTCTAGTTCTTTTAGTTTTTTGAGTATTTTTCTTGTTTCCTCTTTAAAAGCTTCTGAATCTTTTTGTTTTTCCTCCCGTTCTTGTTTAAGTAACTCTATGAGCATCTTGAGGTATGATTTCAGGTCTGTGTCTTCTTTTTCTGGAGTGTTTGACATTCCAATGTTTGCTGTTATGGGAGAGCTGGGTTCTGGTGTTTCCAGGTTGTCTTGGTTTCTTTGGGATATACTCTTTCGCTTTCCTCTTGCCATCTTGTTGTCAGTGATTTGTTCTTGTCTTTCTCTTGTATCTGGTCTGTGTCCCTGGATCTCCACTGGTCCAGGTGGCAGATGGGCTGAGCCCTGTTCTTCGCCCTAGAGTCACTGGGTGGAAACAGAATTTCCAAAGTTGTGTTCCCTGTCTCTGGATCAGGCAGGGCGGGGGGGGGGGGTTGTGTGTGCTTTTCGTGCACACTCTGCAGAGATCTCTCTGCTCCTTGGCTGCCCATATCTTCTACTCACCAGTCTTTAAAACTTTAGGAGCTGCTGGTTCGTGTGGCAGATGGGCCAAGCTCTGTTCTGAGCCCTAGAGTTGCTGGGTAGAAACAGAAGTTCCAAAGTTGTGTTCCTGGTCCCTGGATCAGGCAGGGTGGGGGGTGTGCTTTCTGTTTGCACTCCGCAGAGATAATCTCTGCTTCCTGACTGCCTAGATCTCCTACTCACCAGTCTTTCGAGGGCTGAGTATTTAATGGTTTTAAATTTTCTGCTCATTGAGAAGAGTTGTAGCTCTTTGGTTATCCATCACATACTACAAGTAGAAGTTTCTCTCATAAGTTTTGAAAGATGCATTAACCTTTGAATCATTGGTAAGTGATTTAATACAATGTCCACTTGGCAGAATAATACTAAAAGATTTTATCCTATGCATATAATCAGAGTAGAAATGGTGTCATGGCCCCAGTAATGATTCAGGTACATGCTTCATCTTGCAGAGAGAAAGTAAGTCCAATCAGAAAATAGTTGGTTAACCCCATGATAATATCAACACTATTATATAAGTGGAAATGTCTTGCCAGATCAGTTGTCATATAGGCCAAGGATTTATAGAACTATATTTCTTCCACATAAAACCAGGTACACTGAAACTAATAGAGGAGAAAGTGGAGAAGAGCTTAGAACACACAGGCACAGAAGAAAATTTTCTGAACAGAATACCAGTGGCTTATGTTTTAAGATCAAGAATCAACAGATGAAACCTAATGAAATTGCAGTTTTTGTAAGACAATGGACACTGTCAAGATGACAAAATAGCAACCAACAGATTTTGAAAGAGTCTTTAACAATCCTACATCTGATATAGGGCTACTATCCAATATATACAAAGAACTTAAAAAGTTTGACTCCAGAGACTCAAATAATCCTATTAAAATGAAATACAGAGATAAACAAAGAACTATCAACTGAGGAATACCAAATGGCTGAGAAGCACCTAAAGAAATGTTCAACATCCCTAGTCATCAGGGAAATGAAAATCAAAACAACCCTGAGATTCCACCTCACACCAGACAGAATGGCTAAGATCAAAAACTTAGGTGATAGCAGATGCTGGTGAGGATGTGGAGAAAAAGGAACACTCCTCCATTGTTGGAGGGACTGCAAATCTGAATATCAGTCTGTCAGTTCCTCAGAAATTTGGACATAGTACTACCTGAAGACCCAGTTGTTCCACACCTGGGCATATAACCAAAAGATGCTCCAACACCTAACAAGGACACATGATCCACCATATTTATAGCAGACTTGTTTATATAAGCCAGAAACTGGAAAGAACCCAGATGTCCTTCAGTAGAGGAATGAACACAAAAATTGTGGTACATTTACATAATGGAGTACTACTCAACTATAGAAACAATGACTATGAAATCCCTAGGCAAATGGAAGAAACTAGACACAATCATCCTGAGTGAGGTAACAAAGTCCCAAAAGAACACACATGGTTTATAATCACTGATAAGCAATACTAGCCCAACAAGCTCTGAAAAACCAAGAAACAATTCACAAACCTTATGAAGCTCAAAAAGAAGAAGGCCAGAATGTGGATTCTTCAGTCTTTCTTAGAAGGTAGAACAAAGCACTCATGGCAGGAAATAAGGGAACAGATAGATGAGCAGGGATTAAAGAAAAGATCATCCAAAGACTGCCTTACCTGGGCATCCACCCCATATGCAGCTACCAAACCCAAGCATTATTGCCAATGCCAAAAAATGCTTACTGGCAGGAGCCAGATATGGATACCTCCTCAAAGACTCTGCCAAAATCATACAGATACAGTTGAGGATGCTTGCAGCTAACCATCAGACTGAACACAGGGACCCCAATGAAGGAACTAGCAAAAGAACTGAAGGAGCTGAAAGGGTCTGCAACACCATGGGAAGAACAACATTATCCACAACCAAATCCTTCAGAACTACCAGGGACTAAAACACCAACCAATGAGCACACATGGAGAGACCAATGGCTCCAGTTGCATTTGTAGCAGAGGATAGTATTGTCTGACATCAATGAGAGAAGAGACCTTTTGTCCAATAAAAGTTTCTTTCCCCAGTGTAGGGGAATGCCAAGGCGCTGAGGTGGAAAGGATGGTTGGGAGAGGGAGCACCTTCATGGAAACAAGTGGAGGGGGGAGGGTGAATGGGTGTAGGGGGAAAGGGGATACCATTTAAAATGTAAATAAAGAAAATATCTATGAAAAACAAGAAAAGAAAGAAAAAAAAGCAAGATTTTTCTTGAAATTTGTAATAGTAAAATATTCAAGGTGGAATTATATTTAGCCAAAACAAGGACATTATAAGCTTTGCAGGCAAATAGATGGAACTAGAAAATATCATCCTGAGTAAGGTAACTCTGAACCAAAGGGACATGCATGGTATGTTGTTGCAGTAAATTTTAAAAATGGAAAGGCTTGTCTCTTTATTGACCCCTGCGGTCTCACTCCTTGGGTGTCACTTCTAGTACAGAGCCAGTACTTGGACTCTGTTGCTCTGTCCAGGCTGCCCCGGATCTCATTCCATCTGCACAACTCCCTTCCCTGGCAGTTTACTCCACCTGCCCTACTGCCTCCATCATGGGGTATTTCTTTACCTCAAATCCCAACACAAGCAAACTCTATGGCCCGATACAGGTTTTTTTCTTACAGGTTATAGATTCAATTCTTAATTCACACACTGTGTACTCAATAAAATCACATTAAATAGACAAATATACAAAATTCCCTTCTATAAGAGATATTACACCTATAAAATCCTTAAATGTCCATAGCTACTTAACACCAATAAAGCATACCTAGATCATCCTTCTCCATCTTCATCTTAGAACTTCTCTCTTGGTCCTCCAGTCTCCTTGAGCCTCTGACCCCCTCTTTCCACACACTAGGAAGATCTACCAGAGATCTTGGAGTTAAGAAACTCTCAGGACTCAAAGGGAAAGACTTTAGACGAGATTCCCAACAGTGGGGACAGGTATCTACTAGAGTCCAGCTTCAGTAGAAAGACAGGGCATCAAGTTGAGGGATGGGGTTGCCATCCTATAGTCAAAATCTCTGACCCAGAAATGTTCTGGGCTAAAATAACTGCAGGGACAAAAATGGGGTCGCCCTCCTCCTCAGCTTCTCCAGGAACCAACTCAACTTAGGATCCATCTCAAGGAAAGGAACCAAGGTCTGAGACTATTATCAATGCTATGTTGTACTTATAAACAGGAGCCCAGCATGTCTGTCCTCTGAGATGCCCAACAAACAGGTGCCTGAGACTGATGCAGATATTTATACCCAACCATTGGACTGAAGTTGGGGGTCCCTGTGGTTGAATTAGGGAAAGGCTAGAAGAAACTGAGGAGGAGGGTGACCCCATAGGAAAACCAGCAGTTCTAACTAACCTGGACCCCTGAGATCTCTCAGACACTGAGCCACCAACCATGCAGCACACAATAGCTAGAATGAGGCCTCTAACACATATACAGCACAGCATAGCCTGGTATAGCCCAACTAGGAGAAGAAATGCCTAACACTTAAGAGACTTGAGGCCTCTGGGAGTGAGAAGGGCTGATGGTGGTAGAGGGACAACCTCTTGAAGAAATTGGTACAAGGAATGAAATGAGGGACTGTGGGAAGGTGGATCAGGGATGGGGTAACAACTGGACTGTAAAATTTAATGTAATAAATAAGAAGAAAAGAAAAGAAAAATATTTAAGATAAAAGTTAATCTTTCATTATACAGATAAACTACAGAATCATCAGCTCACACATGTACATTATAAAGAAGAAAAGGGGTAGTAAGGACACTAAAAGACCTACTTTATAATTATATTTCAAGTAAAAAATAAAATATTTACTATGACATTCTCATAGTATGAGTATACAATTCTCATACTATGAGATTAAATATTAAAACTTCAGGAGTTATTTCAATTCTTTCATTTCACATCATACAATTGTCTCTCATAAACATTTTTCTCTTTTCTTCAATTTCAGACCTTAGTAAGCCCTATTACACTATCTGATGTTATGATTTCACTTTTTATATTACAACTATGATAAGTGATCTGAATATCTTCATTTATGTATATTTCATTGAATTGAAAAAAAATCTTACAAAAGTTTATTTATCTTGTTACAAATAACAATATCTCACCCTTTTCTATTAAATATCATTCTTAGGTATAAGAATAAACCATATGTCAGGTTTTAGCTAACTATTTGTTTACATGTTGCTTTCATGCAATAGGTAGTGTGAAGAATTCTACTATAAGTATGGTAGTTCTAAAATTTGTTAAATTGTTTAAATTGTTTCAGATAAATGTTCAAGAATGAGATTGCTGGCAGATACACTGGTTATTTAATATTAGAAAAACGTCTGTGCCATTTTCTGAAATAGCTGTATTTTCAGTTCCATGAGAGTACACAAGTACCTCCTGTGCTATATATAATAACCAGGCTCTTTGTGGCCTTTATGGTGATTATACTCCAAAGGTTGTAACTAATTCTCTGTCATGATAAATGTGTACTGCATACTATTTGCTTCACATAAGCATAACAGTGAAAACAACTTTTTGTTTCTGGGTTTTATCAATTAATTAACATAATTCTGGCAGTTTATTTTTCATAAATACTATTTAATTGCATTTTCAATTTAATACAGTATATTCAATGATGTTTCTTATTTTTTTACACCACTAATGTTAATATCATTCTTAACTGCTTTTGGAGAAAATCATATTTCTTAGTAATTTAATCAAAATATGTAAGAGGCATGTTTCTGTGTTCAAAATTCATTTTTCTTAGGAAAACTTAATACCTTAGGCAGCACAGTTAGGACTAACATTCATTTCTTGAAGTTTATTTTTTTTATTTTATTTTATTTTATTTTTTTTTTACACAAAGCTTTCTGAGTTTTATTTTGTCCTCCCATTTGGAGATTCTTTTTTAACACGCATGCATTTTTAAAACAGTAACAGAGGCTCGAACTGTTCAGAGCAGACATTAGACAAGCACAGGGGTGAAAATTCCTATTTTAAAAAATGGAACTTGCAGCTGGAAATGGACAAGTCACATGTGGTGGGAAGTACTTTAATCCTGCAGTCCCAAAGATGACTCTAGATTTCATTCACATTTGGTGTGTGCAATGTTCTGACCTGCTGCTGAGATGTGCTAAGCAGAGGGTTCCCCCTAAATGTATGGGCCCTCACCTCGCAAACTAGCCGTGGGCAAGGGATGGCTGGGCTCTTCTGGTGTCTCCTCAGCCTCCTTCCTGGTGACTCAACCTGAAGGACATCTGAGTCTCATTTCCCCTTGGCAACACTTCCTAAGTAGCACATTTCAGAGGACTGGGAGCAAGGATGGCAGGTTTCAGATAGCTGTCTAAATGTGTTTCCCTATGAGACCCCCTACCCCAAGCCCCATTACTGCTGGTGAGGTCTTTAAACGTGGGAAACCACAAGGCCAGAGCTCTGAGGGCTACCTCAGTACACTGTCCTTTCTGCCCAAAATACTTGAGTAGGTCAAGCACTAGAAACAGCTAATGGTTTTTCCCTCTCTACCTGAATTCTTGGAAAGACAACTGGGGGTGGGGTGGGGGGCTGGCTACTGAGAAAGTCCTGGGTCTTTGTCCACCTCCCCAGGGAGGCCTGGCACATGGTGAAAAGGGGAAGTCTCTGACAGGAGTCCAGTCTCTCCTCCCTTGAGCACTGCTAGGGGAACCTGTTTAGGCCTAAAACCCAGGACTGAGAAAAGTGATTTGTGATGGGGGAGGGGAGGAAGGGCTGCCTGTGGCGGGGACTACAGTGCCACCAAAAACAGCCTGGGGGGTCACTCATGGTGCCAGCCACAGACCAGTAACCCTATTTTTATAAGATCATTATCTCAGTTTTCTTTCAGAGTTGTCTTCTTACATATGTCCTTCATTTATATATACTAGGAAACAGTATGTGTTCCTTCTCATAAATATTTTCTCTCAATGAAAAATTTCCTCCTGTTCTATGGAGAAAATGAAGGTTAATTTTTAGAGAACAAGAAAGTGATTTCCCCAGAGAAGAGCAATATAGGACATAGCGTGTCAAAGCCATCTACCAGAATAAGGACAGTTCTCCAGGAAATTAGAAATAAGAGTATACCCAAGTAGACAGCAAAACTAAGAAGGAAAAACTAACTAGACACAATGGAGTAGAGCTTTTAAAACTATGGGTTTACATAGATTTATATATTGATGGGTTTTATTTACTGTAGAATTCTCTGTTGAGAAGAGGTTTACTGCATGAGAGATTAGATCTACACTTGTGTGGGGATATGAGAATAAATATTTATAATTTGTAGGGGATTTTGTTCTCTTGGTGTAGATATTTTCTGGTGGTTCCTCAGAAAATTGGACATAGTCCTACCCGAGGCCTCAGTTATTCCACTTCTGGGCATATACCCCAGAGACACTCCAACATACAAGAAAGACATGCACCAGAATGTTCATAGCAGTGCTATTTATAATAGTCAGAATCTGGAAAGAACCCAGATGTCCTTCAGTAGATGAATGAATATAAAAATTGTGGTATATTTACACAACAGAGTACTACTCAGCTATCAGAAACAATGACCTTATTAAATTCCAAGGAAAATGGATGCATCTAGAGAACATCATCCTGAGTAAGGTAACCCAGTCACAAAAGAACAGACACAATATGCAGTCACTGATAATTGGGCACTAGCCCCAGAAAGCTCTGAACACCCTAGAAACAACTCACAGGCCATTTGAAGCTCAAAAAAAAGAAAAGAAAAAAAAAAAGCCAAAACGTGAAAGCCTCAGTCCTTCCTAGAAAAAAATAACACCCTCTCAGAGTGTGGTTCACCTGGACCTTAAATCATTAATAATTCAAGAACTAAGAATGTAGCCTTGTGGCAATTTTTGGTACTCAAAGATCATTATGTTTAATCTATACACACTCATTATATTTAATCTATACACATTAAGCAAATTTTGACTGTTTCCATGTTACGTTCTGTTATACATGTACTTTATGCTTATGGTAACTAGTAAGATTTCAATGCATACTATCAAACCTCTAAAAGAATTAAGTATTGACAAAAATATATTCATATAGTTTTATACCAAAATTCTTTAAAAAATCTGTACATGTATCTCTCTTTTTAAAGTAATGTTGTAAGAAATAAAAAAGGCCCCTATGAGAATTGATGAGAGTTCCATTGTCAATGCTGATATTTTCCATCTGGATCCAATTCCCCCCAACTCTACACCCCTCTCCCAAGGAAGGGGTTCTCAGAGTGTTCTGCTTTGAGGAAAAGCCCAAATATCCTGGCAACTCTTGAGACATTCTCACTCCTCCCAGACCTACTGCATAAAAAAAAAAAAGATATGATGTCAAATTAAAAAAAAATTTTATAGTTTTTCTCAGTTTTAATTAAAATTAAACGTTTAACGGCATTGAATGCCATAAAACAACCTCGATTGTTTGTGTGCTTGATTGAGGAAATGAGGAGATACAAACTTGACAGAAAGTGACATCAAGAAGAAGTATAAACAGAGATAGATACTTTTTTTTTGCAAGATATATAAATGGGATCAATATAAATCAGTCAATTGTCTGTCTTGGGTTTCCCTTGATATGTATATTTTTACAAGGAAGTTGAACAGTGTCTAAACATATGAAAAAGAAAATGAAGATCTCTCTTCCTTTGTCCACAAAGTTTTGATATAGTGTTTGTGTCTAAAACAAAAGAACAAGAACAGATGTAGGTAAAACCTGTTGACTAGACGCCCAAGTGATGCCGCTGTGGTTCAGGGCATTTGCTGAACTTTCAGAGGAGCTGGGTTCAGTTCTGACACCAGTTATGAGTTCTCATTCATAACCACATTTCCATGTAATCTGACACCCTCCTTTTAATTCTCTGGACAACAGGCATACGTATAGTGCATGAACATTCATAAAGGCAAAATACTCATATTTATAAAATATTGAAAATTCTTTAAATCAATATTATAACTACAAGAAACAATCAGTGGCCATTAGACCACTAGTACATCATGGAGAGCTGATTATATGAAAACCTGGGTTCAGTTTTGGCCTATAAGTATTAGTTATCAGTGTTGTCATCATGTGCCTGTGTAACTGTTAAAACAGCTCCATTATGAGACTTTCTTTTTCTTCCTTGTTTTCCATAATAGTTGGAGACATAGGATTTGAAATAGCAACATCGCATTTTGCAAGTGTTTAAAAAGTGAGAACAATGGAGTCCAATATAAATGGCATTATACGTTGGTATGGAAAAGTAAAAGAAAATAGTATATTTCTTATTTGGACTAATCTTTACATGGAGAACCCTGATGATTATAGAACTCCTTTGCATGGAGATACAAATGGATAATAAATTCACCATATTACAGCATTAGCAAGTCTTACTTTTATACAGAAGCAAGGAGAAGCATTGGCAGGTTTAACTGTGAAGGAGTAAAATGGTTTTAAAATGACCTTGAGGATATTTACCATGTAATACAATGAGATGCTGAAATTAAGATGCTTCGCCTATGGCCTAGATGATGAGAAAGACATTGCACAACAGTGTGAGTAGTGAATTAGAGAATGAAATCTCAAAGGGCCAAACAAAATTACATCTCAACTATCAAAAAGGGAAAATATCAAAACTTGGTAGTGTTTATCACAGGTGATGTTGAGAGCACCAACAGATAGGGTCTCAGCAAGGTGCAGAAATTTTTTTTGCAACTTGGCTCTTGATAGTTTCTAATCTATCACCATGAATCAAAATGAATTAATTTATACATAGAATCGTATGGTCATAATCCATTACACAATAGACAGAACTCTGAGTTACTTGTTCTGATGATTGAATACAAAGAAAGTTATTACTGGGGGGCCAAATCTTTTAAGTTCAGACTCAGTTTAGAGATCCTGACCTAAGTTTGAACTCAAGTAAACTAACAGGCTGGTACCTATCATTAGATTCCAAGTTGTCCCCCGAAACAAAATCTGAGCCTAGCTCCAGTCTCTAGCATAACCAATAAGACCAGCATCTCCAGGTTACACCTTCAGGAAGACCAGTATCTCCAGGTTATTTCCCCAACAAATTTGTATCCCCAGGTTACAAGCCCACCCCTACCTAATGACCACTAATGCAGAGGGGAGCAGAAATGCAGTTTATAGTATAACTCCCAGCACCAGTAAATTATGGTAAAGGCCACAGTAGCTTTCCAGACAGATGCTTGTACACTTACCTTCTTGGTGCTCACTCTAAAACCTTACCCTGATAGATATTTGGGGCTTTCCATCATCAAAACTGTCCTGTGTGACAGCAGTGCACTGGGGAAGGAGGGGGATGAGCTAGCAGAAATAGAATAAAGACCCTGCTGTGAGTTGCATTAGGTTGATTCCTGTCTGATTCTTTTTTTTTGGGGGGGGGATTACTAACATTTTCTCTGTACTACATAACTAGAGTTGTGAAAATACTAAGGGTATTGATTTTAGCATAAACCCTTTAGAGTTTTAATCCGCACATCATATAAAATTTAATCTGTACAACTATAATACTTATCTATTTTCCTTAGACGAATCTATTGGTTTTTGCGTCCTTTAAAACAAAAATTTTATTGTCTGACTATGTATAAATCCATCAAATTGCCTATCATAGTACCTGAAAAACAAGATCTAATCAAGAAGAATGCCGCTTCTCATATAACTTAATAAATACCATGCCAAATTACATCTGCCTGATTTCTCATTTACAAACCAATTAACAAATTATTTGACGAATAAATAACTTTTTCATGGATGTCTTTACTTCCTGGTTTCGAAGGGTATAAATGACAGGATTCAATAAGGGAAATATGACTGTGTGAAAGAAAGATACCACTTTGTCAGCAGATAAGGCTGTGAATGGGCGTGTATAAATAAAAATTGCAGGTCCAAACATAAGAAGTATAATGATAACGTGAGTGGTACATGTAGATATCGCTTTGTTTTTTCCCTCAGATGCTGACCTATGAACATGGCATAAAATAACTGCATAGGAAGTCAGAAGACCAAGGAAACACACGAGGGTAAGTAGGCCACTGTTAAAAATCATTAGGAGCTCAACTGCAAAGGTGTCTGTACAGGCTAACTTGATGACTTGTGGGACATCACAGAAGAAGTTATCTAGATGATTTGGACCACAGAAGGGCAAGCGGAGGATGAGGGCAACCTGAATAATGGAGTGAACAAAACCTCCAAGCCATGGAGCCAACAACATAGTATAGCAGGTTCTGGGACTCATGACAGTGGAGTAATATAAAGGTCTGCAGATGGCAATGTAGCGGTCAAAGGCCATCACAACCAGGAGTAAAAATTCCCCTCCTCCTAGGAAGTGCAAAAAAAACAGCTGAGTGATGCAGGCTTTGTAGGAGATTATCTTCTTCTCAGAGAAGATGTCTGCCAACATCCTGGGAGCCACAATAAAGGAGTAGGAGGCATCCAGGAAGGCCAAATTTCCCAGGAAGAAATACAGAGGGGCATTGAGTCCAGGGTCTGATATGATGGTGAGGATGATGAGGATATTTCCAGGCAAGATGATGATATAGAAAATTAAGCACAGAACAAAGACCAAGCTCTGAATGTCATGTGACTGGGTCAGTCCTATGAGGATGAATTCTGTGACAACTGTTCTGTTTTCTGTCTCCATCACCAGTCTCTACACAACATTGACAAATAAAGCAATTCTTTATGTCTCTTCTGACTAAATCAGAGCTATTCTTCTAGAAGCATGGTTAGACACTGCTGTATTCTCTCATCTGTCCATATACAAAACCATTCTCTCGGATCTTTAGCTTCTACATATCATAATGTCCAAACGTCTTACTCTTTAAGTCACACCTTCATCCCACCTTTAGTGAACAACTTCTATTTGAATCTTGTATGAGGTAAACACTTTTGTTCTTCTGAGTTTATTTCTAATTGTCCTAAAAGAAATTGGTTTTGTTTTGTTTTGTTTTCTGACAAAGACGCCAACCTACTTTCACATATTAAAGTCTTCATGTATATATTTTCAAGGGACAAATAAAAATTTATAATTAAGAGAAATGACACAGAGATTCTATGTCTTAAGTGTAAATTTAATTGTTTAAATTATAAACCATAAAACTATAAACTTAAATATAAACAGTTTTATGTGTATTTATTAATCAAAACTCATGAAGTATATTTTCAGTTGATATTTGTTTTCTAGACATCAGTTATTGCCTAAAAAACATTTCCCTAATGAACCATCAAAAAATCCCTCACTTTCTGAGGGTATTTTTCCTTATTGAATATGGAGCCATTAATCAAGTATAGACACAGAAACCTTTGGGCAATTGAAGCAAATAGATGCTTGTCTGCATAGTAATCCTCCCCAAAGGAGTGTGCTCTGAAGCAGAATAATTGTGATACTGTACTGTTATCATAGTTGAAGCAATTTCATGACATGTATATTTTTATTAAAGACTTTGAGGACATATCTTTTAGTTTTGTAGTTTTTATAACATTAGTCTCTTGTTGACAATTACACAAAGGAAACATTTAAGCTATTTGTTTTATCACAAAGTGGTTGTGAGTAACGTAAGGTGAAACTTGAATAAACAAAGGCTCCTATATTACATAAAAATAATTCAGTCTGATAGGAATATTTTACACAGTCTTACTTCCAACTCAGGTTTCTGTAATGTCAAGAACACTGTAATCAGATATAGTTGGTCATGAAGAAAAAAGTCAGCTGCCTTCTTTTCTCTTCCTGAACCAAGGAAGGAGTGGTTATCTCTTGTTTATCTAATTTTCCAAACAAAGACATAAAACCTAAAATATAATGAATTACTTCTCACAGTAAGATTGTAGAATATGCATGGATAATTCTGAACATGCTGTACAGATCCTTGACCTATTTCTTATCTTTATATGTAAATATGATATTTACATTTTCTCATTAAGATATAAATGTGCTTCTTTAAAATTTAAAAGTAAAATTCTTGTATGTGAACACACAAAAAAATTGGTAATGGAAAATATAAAATAGAGTTGAAGTAAAGAGTGCTTCATATTTACAACTAAGAAGACACAAATTGAAAGAGGCCAAAAAATTAAAAGAACATCTCTCAAATTAAAAATTGGTTCAAATATTTAAAATTTTACCTCTTTTAGTTGTCCAAGATGATCTTTGTTTTTATTTCTCTCACTCATTTATCATTCACCTGTTTCTTCTAACCTTTTATTGATTTTAATATTGATCCAAATTTCCACATATCTTTAAGTTTAAATTACAGCATAAGCATGTTAAATCAGAGAAACACACATGTGCACACACATGTTATTAAAAATAAATATATAGATAGATACATATCCTATTCTTTTTTTAAACTTTATTTTAAAAAACAAAGATAAACAAAAAAAATTTAAACATTTTTGCATAAATATATACAAATACATTTTTGTCAGTGAAAACTCAAAAGGTGTGCAATAGATGGACACACATGTGCACAATGAGAGAACTAACTGAACTTGATATTATTAATATTACCACTTAAAATGAGAACATGCAATTTGAACGCAGACATGGAAGGCACTAAGAAGTTAAAGAGACATAGTGATTAATGGATATGATCAATATCATTTGCATAAATGTGTAAATGTACAAGGTGATATAAGTTTTAAGAAGTAAATAAGTATGATACAGATTTTCTTTTATAAGTTTTATGCTAAATATTTTTGCATTTGATAACTTCATAATTGGAAGATTACATAATCAAAACTTACATAGGTTCAACTTCGGCCTGATGTCAAAGCCCCTGAGCAGTGTTCATTAGCATTGCTTGTATTAGGAGAACTTCTTTTCCCAGCTGTGTGGGAAACTGTCCTAGTTTTTTTTTTTTTTTTTTTTTTTTTCAAAACCAGGATCTGGAGAAATATTTTCTTTTAAATCCTCAGTTTTTGTATGAGTAATTAGTTATATTCTCTTGCTTGTTTTAGTTTGCAGGTATAAATTTATGGCTAAGGGCAAGCAGTAAAATTGTTGCCTAAGCACAATGCGAGCCTAATAAAACAATTCCAAATATCTGAAGGGGAATGCATTTTAATTTGGCATTCATAAATCATTCTGTTTTTCTATACTTCTATACATTCACAATAGTAAGTATATAACCTGAAGAATTATATTTTTACATTTGCTTGTTATTCTTTATAAATATGAAGAATAGTATTACCTCACTGAATATGCACTGATATTCTCATAGAGCAAACATCTCCCTCCACCTCTCATGAAATAGGTAACATATGGTTGTTCCACCTTAATTTTAAATTGTTTTATTACAATAGAGAGACTATTTAAAGTTTGACATACACAGCTAATTTGTGATGCAATGGTGAATAAGCTTTGGGACTTTGAAGTTTAGCTAAACTACAGGGAATTTCTATGGGGACTGTCAAAATGCCAACAAGTTATGGACAAAGAATGAATCTAGGGACTTAGTTACTATAAATTTCCAAATATATATCATTCAAGATTTGCAATGCAAGTATTGTATTCTAAAACAAAGATTTTCATCACTGACTTATAAGAGACTTATGAGAAGGAATTTATCTCAGTGCCTCCTGCTCCCCTGGCAGTACCTTTCATGATACCAGAAGTCTATGCAAGCTTTCAAAGGAGGAAGGCAACCCAAGTCCTGCCCAGCCAAGATGCTCATGAACCTCAACAACCAGCATGACACAATAACCTGAAGGTGTATCAGTGACAGGCATAATTTGATGGTATCCAGTAAATCTTTATTTAGACTTAAGACTCACTAAACAAGAAGGAAATCCTGTCACTCACTAAAAATCTAGCTAGCTAATCTATGCAGTGACATTGTGATTGTTGGAGGAGACTCTGCAACTAACTACACATTCATTAAACCAACACAACCCTAACAAAAATTAGAATAATTAAAAACACTCTCCTGCTCAAAGGGGTAAAGGTACTAATCAACTATAAGAATCAAAATGGACAAGCCTAGTAGGATTAGGCTCTGAAACAAGGGGACATTAATATAAAATATTCAATGTTCTGATATTTGAAGCAGATAAAAATGGCATACCTTCATCCAGTGTCAGAGTTAGAATCCAGATTCTACTGTAATGTTCAATCAGAACTAGCAGTCATTAAACTGATCTTTCAAAAGACCAGAACGTTTCTGTTTCTCAAATTGTAACTTGGAAGTTGGATCCCTAGGCAAATACAAAGGAGAGATTACTCTTACAACCCTTCAAACTTTCTAATGCCCATTGAGCAGTTCAGACCGATCCAATACCTGGCCACACACTGCAGCCTACATGCCTTTCAGGAAGTACACAGTAACCAGAGAACAGGTCTCCCTAAATGCTCAGGCCAACTGGGACAACCACAGGACCCTGCTGATTCAGGACCCAATCTCCAACCCCCAAACCCTGAGCTACGTCTTTTTATCAGTCTGCTTCCTAAACAGGCCTATACCCTTCCACACCCTATAGCCTTCCTGCCTCTCAGGAGGTCCACAGTAATCACGGACACAAGAGGCATGCTCTCTAAGCAGAGACAACACTGCCTGTCTCCAAGGAGGTTGACTTTAGTCAGAGACACCCAGACCATGCAACACCAAAGATAAGCAGATGGCCAGAGGCAAGAGCAAGATCATAAGCAACAAAACCCAGTTCAATTTGGTAAACCCACCACAGATCTCCCACCACAGTAATCCCTGAATACCCCAACACATCTGAAAAGTAAGATAATGGTGTAAAATTTCATCTCATGAAGATGGTAGAGACCTTTAATGAAGATATAAATAACTCCCTTAAAATTACAGGAAAACATGGAGAAGCCCTTAAAGAGAAAACAAATACATCCTTTAAGGAAATACAGAAAAATGTAATCAAGTAGGTGAACAAAAAGAACCAAGAACTAAAAATGGAAATAAAGACAATAAAGAAAACACAAAGGCAACACTGCAGATGTAAAACTTAGAAAAGAGTTCAGCAGCTATAGATGCAAACATTATCAACAGAAATCAAGAGATAGAAAAGAGAATCTCAGGCATAGAAGATACCATAGAAAATAGTGACACATTACTCAGAGACAATTCAAAGTATAAAAAACTCCTAACCACAAAATAGCTAGGAAATTCAGTACACGCACACAAAACAAAAATAAAATTTAAACTAATAGGAATAGAAGAGTGTGATGAACCCTAGTTCAAAGGGTCAGAAAATATTTGCAACAAAATAACAGAAGAAAAGCTCCCTTAACTAAAGAAAGAGATGGCCATAAATGTAGAAAAAGCCTGCAGAATACCAAATAGATTAGACCAGAAAAGAAAATCTTCTGCCACCTTATAATCAAAACACTAAATACCTAGAAGAAAGAAAGAATATTAAAAGCAGTAAGGGGATAGATGTCATCCAGACTCCAAGAGAACACAAATGTCAGCACAGGATACTATACTGAGCAAAACTCTTATCACCATAGAGGGAGAAACCAATATATTCCATGAAAACCCAAATTTAAATAGTATCTTTCTACTAATCTGGCCCTAAAGAAGATACTGAAATAAAATGTCTAATACATCTAGGAAAGGTAAAAACACAAGACGTTAAACATTACACAAGAAACCCAAAAGAAAAGAATCATATACACATAATAAACCCAAAGCAATAAAATGACAGAACCAACAATCATCTGTCTTTACTATCACTCAACATGAATGAACTCAATTCCAGAATAAAAAGATACAGGCTAACAAACTGGATACATTCACAGGATCCATCATTTTGCTGCACACAAGAAACACACTTTAGTGACAGAGATAAACACTACCTCAGAGTAAAAGGTTGGAAAAATATTTCTAAGCAGATGGTCCCAAGGAACAAGGTAGAGTTGCCATTCTAATATCCAATTAAATATACTTTCAACCAAAAGTTATCAAATGAAATATGGAAGGAAACTTCATGTTCATCACAGGAAAAATTCACCAGGAAGAATTTTCAGTTCTGAACATCTATGCCCCAAATGCAAGGGCAACCACATTCATAAAAGAAAATACTAAAGCTTAAAACACACATTGAATCTTATACAATGATAGTGGGAGAATTCAACACCCTACTTGTATCAAAGGACAGATCACTGAAACAGAAACTGAATAGAAACACAGTAAAACTTACAGAAAGTATGAACCAAATGCATTTAACAGATATAGATGGAAAATTTCACCCCAAAACAAAAGAATATAGTTCTTCTCAGCACCTAATAGAACCTTCTTCAAATTTGACCATATAATCAGACATAAAACAAACCTCAACAGATACAGGAAGATATAAATAATCCTAAGTATTCTATCAGATGACCATGAATTAAGGCTAGATTTCAATAACAATAAAAAGCCTTCAAATTATGGAAACTAAACAACTCTCTGGTCAATAATAACTTTGTTGGGGAAAAAATAAAGAAAGAAATCAAAGGCATTCTAGAATTCAAGGAAAATGAAGAAATATTATATTCAAAGTTATGGGACACAATGAAAGCAGTGTTAAGAGGAAAATTCATACAGCTAAGTGACTTTATAAATAAATTAAAGAAATCTCATACAAGAAACTTATCATACCCAAAAGCACTAGAAGATAAAACAACAAACACACCCAAGATGAGTAGAAGACAGGAAATACTCAAACTCAGGGCTGAAAACAACCAGTTCAAAACAAGAGAATGTAAGAAAGAATCAACAAACCAAAAGATAGTTCCTTGACAGAAATAATCAAAATAGATAAGCATTTAGCCAAACTAAGGAGCAAAGAGAAAGTATCCAAGATTAAGAAAATCAGAAATGAAAAGGGAGACATAACAACAGAAACTGAGAAAATTAAAAAAAAATGAAACATCAGATCCTACTACAAAAGCCTATACTCTATGAAACTGGAAAATTTATATGATTTGTAGATTTCCAGTTTTCTAGACTGATAAGATATACTAAAGTTAAATCAAGAACACATAAACTATCAAAGCAGTTACATGATTCCTAAGAAAATAGAAATAGAAATACCCAGCTATACTACTCTTGGGCATATACCCCAAAGATTTGCCACCACACCACAGGAACATATTCTCAACTATGTTTATAGTTGCCTTATTTGTAATAGCCAGAAGCTGGAAACAACCCAAATGTTCCTTGACAGAAGAATGGATACAGAAAATGTGATTCATTTACACAATGGAATCCTATTCAAGTATTAGGAATGAGGACATCAGGAGTTTTGCAGTCACATGGATGGAACTAGAAAATATCATCCTGAGTGAGGTAACTCAGACCTATCAGGACATGCATGATATGTATTCACTAATAAGTGGATATTAGCCAAAAAATAGTAGCGTACCCAGAAAAACAATTCATAGGACTCAAGAAGGTTATTGAGCCCAAGGATCCAAGTGATGATGCTTCAATCTACTTGGGAGGGAGAAGAAAGCAATCTCATGGGGCAGAAGAAGAGAGAAACCTGGGTAGGAGAGAAGACAGGGTGGGGAAGGGGGAATAATGATCACATATTGTGTATCGAGCAAACAGGACTGAATCCTTAAGGGCCAGCAGGAAGAATGGAAACAGGCAACCTCAGAAGGCAGGAAGTTGGGGGACCCTCTAGAATGTATCAGAGACCTGGGAGAAGAGAGACTCTCAGGACTCAAAGGCAGGGACCTAGAATGCAGTGCTTGCCTATGGGGAGGGAGGACATGTACAGTCCAGCTCAAGAGGAGGGACAGGACATCAAGTGGAGGAATGGGGTTTCCATCCCACAGTCAAAAGCTCTGAACAATAATTATTCATGTCTGAAGGAACTGCAGGTATAAAAATGGAGTAGATCATGAGAGAAAGGAGGACCAGTGACAGGCTCAAATTGAGCTCCAGCTCAAGGATTGGCCCCAGGGCCTTACTTACACTGCTACTGATCCTGTGGCATGCTTGCAGACATGAGGTTAGCATGGCTACCTTCAGAGAGGCCCAACAAGCAGCTACAAGAGTCAGATGCAGATACTAGCACCCAACCAGTGGATAGATGCTGGGGACCCCTGTGGTTGAATTGCAGAAAAGCTGGAAGAAGCTGAGGAGGAGGGAACGCCATGAGATGACCTGCAGTTTCAACTAACCTGGACCCCTGAGATCTCTCAGAAACTGAGCCACCAACCAGGCAGCATACACCCTCTGATCTGTGACCTCTGACACATATATAGCACAGGAAAGTATGGTCTGTCCCAGTGGAAGAAGAAATGCCTAACCCTCTAGAGACTTGAGGCTCAAGTGAGTGGGGAAGTCTGGTGAGGTGGGGATAGGAATGGTGGGGACATTCTTTTGAAGATGGGGTGGGGAAGAGGATAAAGTATGAGATTAAAGAAGAAGAAATCACGGCATATGCATAGAAAATACTATCAATAGAATCAGAAGAAAATTTCCCTTACCTAAAGAAAAAGATACCTTTCTAGGTATAAGAAGCACAGAAAACACCAAGTAGACTGGACAGAAAAAGATAGTCTCATGACACATAGTAATCAAAACACTAACTTTTCAGAAGAAGTAGGCATCTTAAAAGGTAAAAGACAAAAAGACAAAATAACATGTGAAACAGACCTACTAGTATAACCTCTGAGTTTACAACAGAGGCTCTCAATGCTAGAGGTGCCTGGATGGATGTTCTACAAATTCTGAGACCACAGATGCCAACCTACACTACTACACTTTGTAAAACTTTTATTCACAATTGTT